>NC_139153.1:14048086-14729822 GCF_964270905.1 Leucopleurus acutus | reverse complement strand
TAAATAAAAATGCTAGCATGTTTCTATATAACCCAATGGTTGATTTTCAAATACCACTGAGCTCTTTTGAATCAACAACAGAGAAATTGATTTCGCTGGCTCTTTTTTTTTTTTTTTTTGCAAACTTCACATTCTCTCTTATTTTCTCTTTTTTTCTTTAACAAATGTACGTACCTCTTTTGATAACATCGGCCTCATTAAGTGCACCATGTTTTTTTTATTTTTCATTTCTGCTATGAATCACAAATACACTTATTAGCAAAACCTGCTTAGCTTTAACTTTATCTGTCTCATGACAATGAATATGAAAGTGTTGTTTTTAACTGGGTTAGATGCTTTCTCACTAAGTCAAAACTTATCTGCTTCCTCTTTAAAGAAATATGCATGACATCTATTATTTGGAGAAAAAAACTTGGTAAAGCAGAAATGTGAAGTAAAACTGCACTTGCTGGCTTAGTTACTTATTCAGGAAACATATGGGAATAGTCACCTAGATGAGCATCTTTATGGTTTGTATTGTTGCATAAGAGGCCGACTCAGAATTCAAGGCAGTGGAAGAAAAGTAGGAGAGAGGGGAGATTTTAAACTGTCACTGGAAAATAACTTCTCAATCTTGAGAGGAGTGCATTTATCTGCATTTAACAATGTGAAGGTGGATATGAGACCTTGGGAGACATGCTGAATACTTTTATGTCCATGGTACATTATATATCAACAGGAATTTCATTTGAATTATCAAGAAAAATAGCAGCTGAATCCATATATTAAAGAATGAATCACTATTATTTTCTTACTGTACTTTCTTTTAAACAAATTTCAGCTTCATGCAATCAAACTCTCTATATCATTTATGAATCCTTTTTTAGAACACTTCCCCGCAAAATATCTACTCTCTGAAGAGAGAGATACCTCCAGTTTGTGGGGAATGATTATCTTATATTTTGTATAGCTCATCTTTTTAGTTTGTTCTTTGTATTAGTTTCCTGTGGCTGCTGTAACAAATTACCATAAACTTAGTGGCTTAAAAAAAACAGATTTATTGCCCTACAGTTCTGTAAGTCAGAAACCTTTAATGGATCTCACTGAGCTAAAGTCAAGATGTTGCCTGTACTTCATTTCTTTCTGGAATTTCTGGAGTAAAATTTTTTTCTTTTTTACTTTTCCACCTTCTAAAGGCCACCCACATCCCTTGGCTCACGATCCCCTTCCACCTTCAGAGCCAGCAATAGCTGGCCAAGTCTATCTCATGTCATATAACTCTCAACCTGATTATTTTACCTCCATCTTCCACATGTGAGTACCTCTGTGATTACATTCAGCCCATATGGAGAATCCAGGATAGTTGCTTTATCTTAAGGTCAGCTGATTAGCAACCTTAATTCCACCTGCAAACTAAATTCCTAGCCATGTAACCACTAAAAATAATGTTTAAAAAAGAAGAAAAGTTGATATGCTAAGAAAGGAGAGAAAGTTGAATCATATAAAATGATTGATTAAAATCACACAGGCTCACACACACACACATACAGAAAAAAAAAAACAAACAGGAAAACATATGATAGATAATAATCCAAGTTTGTCAATAATCGCTTTAAATGTCAATTGTCTAAATACACTAATTAAAAGACAGAGATTGTCTGAGCAGATCAAACAAAAAACCCAATTATATGTTTTCTACAAGAAACCCACTTTGAAAACAAATTACTAGTATAGAAATTAAACAGGGGACATCACTACAGATCCCATGGACATTAAAATTATAATAAAGGAATATGAACAACGCTATGCCCACAGATTTGATAATTTAGTTGAAGTGAACCAATCCCTTGAAATGACACAAACTGCCAAAAGTCAGACAAGAAGAAATAGACAATTTGAATAAGCCTGTAACTATTAAAGAAATTGAACCAATAGTTAACAACCTTTCAAAATAGAAAGCACCAGGCCTGGATGGGTCCGTATGTGAATTCTACCTTAAAGAATACATTATACCAATCTCTAGAATCTCTTCCAGAAGTCAGAAGCAGAGGGAATACTTCCTAACTCATTCTGTGAGGCTAGTAGTACCCTGATTCACAAAGCAGATAAAGATATTACAATAAAAGAAAACTACAGACCAATATCTTTCATGAACATAGATGCTAATACCTTCAACAAAATATTAGAAGATCAAATCCAATGAAGTATAAAAACAATTATTCACCACAACAAAGTGGAATTTATCCCAGTTTTTCCAGTCTGGTTCAAACCTTGAAAATCAATTAATGAAATCCACCACACTAATAGGCTTATAAATCACATGATCATTTCAATTGATGCAGAAAAAGCATTTGATAAAATCCAGGACTCATTCATAATAAAATCTTTCAGTAAACAAGGTGTAGAAGGGAACTTCCTCAACTTGATAAAAAATATTTACCAAAAGAACCCTGCAGCTAACACAATCCTGAATGCTAAGCAACTTGAAGGTTTCTCACTAATTTCAGTCACAGGACAAGGATGTCCCTCTTATCACTAAATTAATATCCTGGACCTCATTAAAATTAAACACTTCTCTGTGTAAGACAATGTCAACAGAATAAAAAGATAAGTCACAGACTGGGAGAAAATATTTGCAAAATACACTTCTGATAAAGTAGTGTTATTCAAAAATGTACAGACAGCCCTTAAAACTCAATAATAAGACAATAAACAACCTGATTTAAAAATGGGCCAAAGAACTTAACAGATATCTCACCAAAGAAGATATACACATAATGAATACGCTTATGAAAAGATGTTCTGCACAATTTGTCATCAGGGAATTGCAGATTAAAACAATATACCACTATACATCTATTGGAATGGCCAAAATCCAAACACTACCAACACAAAATGCTTGTGAGGCTATAAAGAAATAGGAACTTTCATTCATTGCCCGTAGGAATGCAAGATGGTACAGTCACTTTGAAAGATGGACATTTTCTTACAGAACTAAACATATTCTTACTATACAATCTAGCAGTTGCACTTCTTGGTATTTTCAAAGGATTTGAAAACATATATCTACACAAAACCATCCACGTGTGTGTTTATAGCAGCTTTGTTAATAATTGCCAAAACCTGGATGCATGCAAGATGTCTTTCAGATAGTGAATGGATAAATAAACTGTGGTACATCCAGACAATGAGTATTATTCAGTGATAAAAAGATATGGGCTATCAAGCCATGAAGAGACAAGGAAGAACTATAAATATATATTCCTAACTAAAAGAAGTCAGTCCAAAAGGGCCACATACTGTATGATTCCAACTGTATGACACCTTGGAGGGGCAGAACTACAGAGACGTTAACAAGATCATTGGTTGTCAGGTATTAGGGCCAAGGAAGCACAGAGATTTTTAGGGTACTTAAACTGTTCTGCATGATACCCTAATGGTGGGTATATATCATTAATCATTTGCAAAATCCCATAGATTGTACAACATCAGGAGTGAACCATAATGTAAACTATGGAGTTTGGATGATAATGATGTATCAGTGTAGGTTCATTGAATGTAACAAATGTACCACTCTGGTGATGGATGTCGATAGTAGGGGATGCTGTACATGTGTGGGGACAGGGTAGATATAGAAACTCCCTGTACTTTACACTTCATTTTCCTGTGAACCTAAAACTGCTCTAAAAAATAAAGTTTATTAAAAAAAATCTTTTGTAAGGTTTAATCAACTGCTATCAATTTTTTAACGTATTTAAAAAATACATGTCAGTTAGGAAGTATCATTTGTAGTTGTTCAAATAACAAAACTAAGAAACTGGAGAAGAAGTAGAATAGAGCCATGAAAACATTGGTTTTGGGTCTGAACAAAAAATGTTTCACTAATATGATAACATTAACTTATATAAATCTGTTTTTTTAGTTTACAAAGGTGATCTCATTTACTTTACCTTATTTCATGAACATTGTCTATGAGGTTCATGGATAATCATTTATTTTTCTTATTCAAGGTGAGGAAACTGAGGCTCAGTGATCTGCCCAAGTTGCAAAATAGTAAGTAATATTTTTTTTTTTAATCTATAGTATGTTCATTATTCCTTTGCCTACAAGATAGCAGACAGAAGACCTGATGTAAAAGTAAAACACTGCTATTACTCCTAAGGTACTTTTGATACTCTGAAGAACAATTTGTATAAAATAGTCCATTATTTTAAAAATTTCCCACTTATTTACTAGTGAGAATATTTAGTTACCAACTATAGTTTGTAATGTAAAATAGTTATTTCAATGTTCTTGATAAGAAAAGAATAATCAATCATGTTATAAAACCAAGTTTGAATTTAATTTTGAAGCCTTATAATGGGAGCAAAATGGTAGCTCAAAGAGAATTAACAGTGAACTAGAAACTTAAAATTCACAGTCTGACTCACTATTTCGCAGTCTGGCATTCATCATATGCCTCAGTTTCTACTCTAAAATGACAAGGTTGAGACTAAATGATCTCAAGCTTTAAAATCCTCTGATTCCATGCACATATGGCACTATATTTTAAAGCACATATGCCTCCTGAATAGTGAAATAAAGTCAATAAGCACACATGAATTGCATGGTGATTAAATTTACTGAGAGCTAAACGTCATAGCTTATTAGCCTTACATATGAAAAACTTGCCTAATGAATCAAACTTGAAGGATCCGTCAGTGTGTTGCCCTTTGACAGAGAACAAGAACTGTGAAACTGCTGATTTTATCCTAGTGATTCTTGTTCTGTCGGTCACACACAGAAGAGGGGGCATTAATACATATCAGCTTATAAAAGAAAAAAAAAAGTTTCTTTCGACATTGCAACGAACCATAATAGTTTTAATGAATATTACTGCTAAAGAACTCACGCAAATTAGCATTTCCTCATATGCCTTAGCTTGAAAGAAATTAAATTTGGTCTAAATGAATTAAACCATTGGACCTAAGAGACATCTGATCATTTCTACCTCTCAATTATTTTACTTTTGGTCAGTTTTTCTTGGAAACAATTATTTGCTTTGAAACAATGCTGTTGTGTGTGGATCTATTTCTATACTGTACTTATGCAGCTCAAGAAGTTGTAGATTGTGGATTCCAAGTTCAGTACCTGCTATGAAACACTATATGTTAATGGGAATAATTTCAGAATCAGATTTATCCTGAAGGTTGATAATCCATACCACTACTACTAAGTGTTGCAGTTCTTTTAGGTATGATGAACAGTGTTTAAATTACAAGGGAACCCAGGAGTCAGTGGGAAAAAAAAATAATTTGTGGAAGTTGTCCAAAGATAATTTGCTACAAAGCAATTCTTGTTTAAGTATCAATAACCAGATTAAAATTGAAGCAAAAGTGAAATCTTATAGTTCATATGGGTATGTTGTAAAACATATGCTCTTCATATGTTGTGACATCATATGCACAACAAGACAGTTATTAAAACAAATATCAGTGTTCAGGATTATGGTGAACATTTGGTTACACTGGACAAATGTTGCCAACCAAATGAGGAAACATATGCAAAAGAAGATGATGTAAACCACTGTTTCTCACTCTTGCTGGTATTGACATTTGGGGCCAGGTAATCTGTTGTAAGGAGATCACCTGTGCAATGTGGGATGTTTAGTGGCATCCCTGATCCCTATCCATTAGATGACAGTAGCACCATCATGCCCAAGTTGTAGAAACCAAAAATGTCTCTAGACATTGCCGTATGTCCCAAGAAGGGCAAATTCTCTCCCCAGGTGGAAACCACTGGCATAAACAAAGATTTCAGAGAACTAAGATACTCACCATAAGAGAAAGCTTCTTGCATCTTATATTTCAATAAGCCAGTGAGGGATCGCTAGTCTGACACTGGTGGTGTCACTAACATGACTAAGAAAAAGTGTATTGGAATGTACTGGTGTATTTGTGCCTGTTGTTGCTTGTCTTAAGCCCTAACATTATAAATGAGAGTGGTGGTTTTATTTATTTTGAATTTGCCTTTGTTTTGACACCATCCATAAAAAAGCATTGTGGAAAGATTTAGAATTTCAGACCAATAACTCTCTCTTGCATGCCTAACAGATTGGTGCAATATATAAGGTAGAGTGGTTCATTGCACACTTAAGGAAGCATAATGTATACAGGAGAGGGAGTGGGTGGAGGGCATGTCACATTGTTACTCGAAGGATAAATAGTACAAATCCTTTCTCTCCAGAGTGCTCCAACAGAAAAAAATAAATGTTTAGACAAAACAGAAAGGAATAGCTGTCAACTATTGAGTTTAGTAAGCGTTTTGCAATGTATTAAACTCTCTCATACATTTATCAAACCCTATTTCCCTCTACTCTAGAACTGAATGTTAGAGGGCAGGTATTTTCAGAAATATACACCTACATAACACAAACAAAGAAAACAAAGAGAAGGGGTAGCTTATCAATTTTATGGATGGAGAATTGTTTACAGTAGGGTACCTGGGAATAAACACTCTGTCCAGCCTTTTTTCACATTTTGATAAAGATCAGATTCTCACATAATTGATCTAAAAGAAAGAGTACAAAATGGAATATGTTAAGTTCGCAGATGACGCTAAGCTTATCTGAGTAGTTACAAGCTGATGAAGATAAGCTGTGGAAAGAACTCACAAGGATTTCAGAGACACCTCAGAAAGAGACTATAAACCTCTGTTACTGCAGTTATTGAGTGGTATGTTTAAGAGGAAATCTAAATTATTCTTATGAAATAATGGATGCTAAACTATCAGTCTTCACTCTAAAGAAAAGCTAGAAGTGACTTTTTAAAACTGAAATTATGGGACCAATGATTTCCAAAGATAGAAAACATTAAAAATATATTTTTTCGACAGATGAATGGATAAAGAAGATGTGGCACATATATACAATGGAATATTACTCAGCCATAAAAAGAAACAAAATTGAGTTATTTGTAGTGAGGTCGATGGACCTAGAGTCTGTCATACAGAGTGAAGTAAGTCAGAAAGAGAAAAACAAATACCATATGCTAACACATATATATGGAATCTAAAAAAAAAAAAAAAAAAAAAAAAAAAAAGAAAATGGTTATGAAGAACCTAGGGGCAGGACAGGAATAAAGATGCAGACATAGAGAATGGACTTGAGGACACGGGGAGGGGGAAGGGTAAGCTGGGACGAAGTGAGAGAGTGGCGTGGACATATATACACTACCAAATGTAAAATAGATAGCTAGTGGGAAGCAGCCGCATAGCACAGGGAGATCAGCTCGGTGCTTTGTGACCACCTAGAGGAGTGGGATAGGGGGGTGGGAGGGAGACGCAAGAGGGAGGAGATATGGGGATGTATGTATACATATAGCTGATTCACTTTGTTATAAAGCAGAAACTAACACACCATTGTAAAGCAATTACACTCCAATAAAGAAGTTAAATATATATATATATATATTTTTATATATATATATATTTTTAGTAGGATAAAATATAGGTAGTAATAACAATACAAAAATAACAAAGGCAATATTCTCCTAACATCCAGATAAATTATGGTAAATCTAAACATATAAGCTTGTTTTGTTATAACTGCCCCTTCAACAAAGATATAGTGAATGGTAAAATGGTTTTGCATCAAGCAATAAATATGATCAGTAAATTTAATATTCTCACTTATGTAAGAATAAACTACAAGTAAGAATTCTTTCCATCTGCACAGAGGATATATTCATCATTTATAAAGTCATGGAAAATGTGATTAAGATAGACATGGACTTTTTCAACAAAACCTAGAATAAAATAACTGGCAGATACCAATTATGCTTGGGAAGGTAACAAAGAATAAAAACATCAGATCTTATAGCTAACACTTCAGTGAACCTGGAAAAAGTCCTAATATAATGCATATCAAGACTTTACTTATACATTTACTTGTGTGACTGTTTGTTTCAGTGTCAACATATAAGTTATATTTGGACTAGCCATAAACATATGGAATTTTTTATCAGAGAGGACAATTATGCCTTCCCACATATCAAACATGAGATATTCATAAAAACAAGTGAGGTAATCGATATAATAGACATTATAAATTATAAAAGTAATGCAAATAGGAGCTAACTTGAGAATATTTATGGCTCAGACCTTGATTGTGGCCATGGTAGATTGTTCAATGGCCACAAATTCTTCCTCTCCTTATGTCTGCATTCTTTAGGAGTCACCACCTACACTGACTCTGAGCTTAGGCTTATGACTTGCTTTGACTGATGAGATAAGAGCAAACATAGAACAAGAAGAGATTTGAAAAGTGTTTTTTGTTGAGGCCTGCCCTTTCTTGTTCTGTTTGGAATCCTTCCACTACCATGAGAAGAAGACTGAGAAAGCCTGTCAAAAGAAGATATGTGACCTCATATCTCCATGACACCAGCCAACATCCAACAACTACAAGACATGTGAGTGAGGCTGTTCAAGATATTTCAGACCTAATGAATGACCACAGACACATTAGTAGGTCCAGTAGAGATCAGCCAACTTGGCCAAAATCAGAATCATCCAATTCACCCACAGAATCATGAGCTGAATAGGTGATTTTTTTAAGCTAGTAAGTTTTGGGGTGTTTTGTTTTATAGAAGAAGCTTTTTTTTTAACTTTTTGCTACCTAGAAGTTATATACTTTTACATTTGATCCCAACCCTTTGAATTTTACCTCATGGAGTCACACTTTCACAAGAGCAAGCCCCACAGAGCTTTGAGGAGGAACAAGTGAGATGACAGACATGAGAGTGTACTGCAGATTGTAAAAAGTAGTTCAGGGAACAAGATGGAATAGATTCAATGTTCTCTACCCCTCCCCTCTGAATACAACTGTATGCTCTAGAAAAATATTTTACAGCAAATTAAAAAAAGACTGAATGGTGGAAATAAGAAGTTGGACTGTCAAGGAACCTCAAAACTTGAAGTATGAAACCATAGAAAATTTCTTGGATTTTCTTTTTATCTATCATATGTCTTAGACTGGGCACTGGAGAGTGCTGCGATCTGGAACTGCCTACAGGCATAGGAAGAAAACAAAAACAAAATGAAACAAACAAAGAAAACAAGTAAAGCCTGATTTCTCTGGGCAAAGGATTAGCAAAGGGAAGACCAGCTACCCTGCCCCAGAGGCATCAGCAAAGATAGCATAGAATACCCACTGGCACTGGATGGTTAGAGAATAGGTCAGAGGAAGCACTCTCCATATCATGAGTCTAGTGTCCCCCGCCCAATGGCTCATGGAAATACCATCCATCCCCAAAGTGATTCCTGAAAGAAGTCAGTGGGAATGCAAAATAGAACTAGAAAAACAAAGCAGACCAGATTAGCATTGCAAGAGATCAGAAAATTAAAATTCTCCTTGGAATATAACCCAGAAAAGTAGGCCATAACCTACATGCTAAACTTAAACGGAGACTTCCTACTAGAATAAAAGATTTAAATAATATCAAGAGTCTCCTAACATAACATGTAAAATGTCCAAATTACACACAAAAATGACTCATTATACCAAGACCAGGAAACGCATGGCTTTAATGAGAAAAGACTATCAGATAATATATTGCTAATATTGAGATGAATCAGATGCTGTAACTATTTGACAGAAACTTTAACACAGCCATCATAACATAGCTTCAATAAGTGATTAAAAATTCCCAACACAAGTGAAAAAATACAAAATATGGGCATTATTATTTGCTAATATCTGTTATATAACTTGTTCAAAAGAATATATATTCCAAGCAGGAATTATAGAACTGAAAGATACACTAACCAAAATAGAAAACTCACTGGATAGACTCAGTAGTAAAATGGAGTTGAAAGAAGACAGACCAAGAAACTTAGAACAATGGAATTTACTCAATCTGAACAGCAGAGAGAAAAACAGAAAATCCCTCCTCTCCCTTCCCCCCACTGCAAAACAGAGAGACAGAACAGAGCCTTAGGAAACTGATACAATAACAAAAGATCTAAGATTCATATTATTCAAGTCCCAGAAAAAGAGGAGAAAGAACTGGGGGCTGAAAAGTTATTCAAATAAATAGTGGCTAAAAATTACCCACATTTGGTGGGATATATAAGCCTATAGATTCAAAAGCTGAGCAAATCTAAATAAGATAAACATGAAGGAATCCATCCAAGACACATCATAATTAAACATCTGAAATGATATAAACCATTTACGTTTATTGTAAAGACAATAAAAAGTTTTACAAGCAACCAAGGGGATATCAAATCAAGTGACAGCTGATTTCTCGTCTGAAACTATGGAGACTAGAAGCAATTCACATAATATTTTTCTATGCAAGAAGAAAAGAACTGTCAGATGTGAATTCTATACCTGGAAAACGCATCTATCAAGAATAAATGGAGGGCTTCCCTGGTGGCGCTGTGGTTGAGAGTCCGCCTGCCGATGCAGGGGACACGGGTTCGTGCTCCAGTCTGGGAAGATCCCACATGCCGCGGAGCGGCTAGGCCTGTGAGCCATGGCCACTGAGCCTGTGTGTCCGGAGCCTGTGCTCCACAATGCAAGAGGCCACAACAGTGAGAGGCCCACGTACTGCAAAAAAAAAAAAAAAAGAATAAATGGAAAATAGACATTTTTCAATGGAAAATGAAGACATTCTCAGAGTGAAAAAAAAAAAAAAAAAACTAGGAAAATACGTTGCAAATAAACCTTTAAAGCATATCTATAGGAAGCTCTTTGGCATAAAACGAATGATAACAGAAGAAGGCATAAACTTCAGAAAGAAAATAATAATGGAATGGTAATAATAATAGAATAATAGTAGAATAGAGTAGTAAAATAATAATAGAAGGGCATATAATAGACTTATCCTGATGAATCTCTTAGATCATATTCGTTGGTGGAAATAAAAAAAATAATATATGTTAAAGTATGGAGAGGAAATACTTGGAACAACTAGATAGATAGATAGATTTTTTTAAATTGGGAGAGTAAAAGACCTAAATGGATGTAAGTTTTAAATACTCCACTGGAAGTAGTTAAAGGATGACACCAGTAGACTATAATAATTCACATTTGCATATTGTAATACCCAGAGCAACCACAAAAAAGTATTCAAAGCAATAGGCTCAAAAATGCTATAAATAAATCAAGATGGAATCCTAAATATATGTTCAAATAACACACTTAAAGGAAAGAAATGGAAATAAAAGGAAAGAAAAACAGAAGAAACAAAACAAATCACGAGCTGTCAATGATGCAAATATAACAAAATATAATCTGGAATGCAATTGTATGGGACAGAACATGAATGTGGACTACTACCTTTGGAACTCATAGACCAGATATCTGAATTTGCCTTTACTATGCTTAAAAATGGCTCTATGATTTAAATATTTTTTGGTGACTGTATAAGGTGTTATTCATTTTGGAAAGAACTCTTCCTCATTTAGCCAAGGGTAAGAGATTCTTGATGGAAAACTCCATTAAAAAATTAAATTTTCTTCCAAGTATATGGAAACAGGTGATAGCTTTCAAATTTCAGGGTGTATGTGTATGTGTGTGTGTGTGTGTGTGTATATATATATATATATATCACTGCATACCTTAGTGATTTCAAGTTCAGTCCTGTAGTGTAAGGTACACAAGAAAATGTAATGAAAACAGTAAATGGAGATTAAAACCACAAAATTTCATTTTTCACCCAGTGAATAGGTACACATTTAAAAGCTTGATAATACCTGTGTCTATGGGAGTTTGAGGATATAGATACTCTCTTCCACTGCTAATGAAAATGTCACTTAATATAGGGAAATTTAGTAATACTATTAAAATGCAAACAAGCAGGTCCTGCGACCCAACATTGCCACTCACTGCTCATCTATCCTAGAATAACAAATAATTACAATGCTCAGTGATATACATTACAAAACTGTTTATAAAAACAAACATTTTGAAACAACCTAAATGTTCATGAATAAGGTGATGACTAAATAAATAATGATATATCTGTACTAAAGGATAAGATATATTTCAAAAGCGATAAAGACCTATACACACGCACATGGGAAAGTATTGGAGTGAATAAAGCAAAGTGAAGGACAAAATATATAATTGGATACTATTTATATTTTTAAACACATCAAAAATACTATATTTCTTAACAGATATACATAGATAATTGCATAGAGAATAAGGTCTGGAATGCTACACCTCAAACTGAGATGGTTGGCAATTTTAAAGATGGGAAAAAGAACCAAAATTCAGGATGGTAGCCAATGAAAGCTTTTTGCCTTATCTGTAATATTTTATTTATTCAAGGAGAAAGTATTAATGTATAACAAACATTTTAAAAATGTGTTCAAACACAACACAAATAGTTTTTAAATGTGTTCAGACACCATAAAGGCTTTAAAAACTACAGAATATTATTAAGGTCTAAAATATGTGCTTTGAATATTTTAAAATATCTTTCTTTGTTTTCAGTACACAAATGTCTTGACAGCAGACTGCCAGGAGGCTGCAAGCAGGAACTAGGTCATTTTCAGGAAGGCCATGCCATGCCTGTAGGGTTTTCTAGGACACAATTTATAAGGCCAACTCAGAAAAGTAGTATCAGTGAACTGTAAGTCTTTGCATGAAGAATCTGTTTGGAAGAAGATAAGACAGAAAATAGGGCATTGAGTCAAAGGTCAAAAGAGCAGATTAAATGAAACTTAAGAATGAGTGAAAGTGACAGGTTGCCAGAGAGATGGAACCGTATCTTGTACAGAGAGACTGAGGCAGAGATGCATACCAGAGCCCTTCAAGGGTGACTTACAAATATACCATCATGGATAGCAAATGATGTGGCAACCTCCCAGCAAACAAATTATATAAATTAATTGTGGTCACTAGTCCTGGCTTTTACAATTTTCTCTGGAAACTATTAGGATTTTTATTCCAATCTTAATGTTCTGAAATTTCAGATATATACAAACATATTTGGAACCAATTGACTTGGAGGTTTTTTGTTTTGTTTTGTTTTGTTTTCTGTTTGATTTGCTTTGCTTTGTTTTTGTAAATCCTGCCCAACACTGAGTGTGCCCTTTTTATCTCATATTTTCTTTACTTAGAATAGAATTTCCTTTTTTTATCTCTTTAATTATTGCCTACTCTGTAGTAGATATTATTCTTTTGAAGCTCCATTTAGATGTTTTTTTTTTTAATCACCTGAACCTATTTTCTAAGTCTCTTAACTTTTTCATGATTTATCTCCCCCTTTATTTTCCAGCTTTCCCAGTCATTCTACAGCCATGCCCATTTTGCACATTAGCTTATCTATCTCTACAATTTTATTTTTTTTATTTTGATGACTCTAGTTAGTTCTTTGTTATATCCACCTAGTCTTACAATTGAATAAAATATAGTATCACTCTTAAAACATTATATTTAATTTTTCAAAATCTTGTTCTCTTGCTTTTGTTTCCATATGTGTAAGTTTATGCCAGTGTTGTTTGCTCTTCCTCTTCAGTGGTGTAAGCTTTCTGCAAGTGTTGAGAAGGAATTGTGTATTCATCTTAGTAGTTGAGAATTCCTATTAGGCTCTCTCTTTTATTCTTTGCACAACTAACCAGCTCCAGCCATGGCCTTAACTTCTGCCATTTATTAGCGATAATAGGTATGGCATAGAACTAGACCCTGACCGAACAGCTGGTTATCTGTAATGCTCCTCATTCCTCTCAGTCATTTATTGCCAGATAACCAGGTACTGCCCTGAATCTCTGATGTAAACTCACTTATTCACTGCTCTTTCCTGGAAACAAATACATAGGTCTTAGCTGCCTATTCCAAGAGGCATTTAACAGAGGTTGAACTCTCAGATTGTTTCAATGATCCAGGAAATTGCTTCTGGAACTTCTTCTACTTTTCTATACAGTAGCAGTATCCCTTCTAAATAAGTGATACCTCTTGATCTTTGGAGCTACAATTTCCCTTTTCAATTTCTATCTGCCAATGATTGCTCACAGCTTCTATCTACCAATGATTGCTCAAAATTCCCTTGTTCCAGCTATCTTTTTAGGGGAGTGACTTTTAGGAATGGGGTGCTGTGAACTTGCCACATATTCGTATTTTGCCACCTTGAAATGAAAATCTACCATCTAATCTTTATTGATGTCTACAGATCAAAAGCTAGGGCATCAGGGATCTTAGCTTCTAACAGTGAAGGCCTTTATAGGGGCTTTGTTAAAAGAACTTAAAATGATGCATTTGTATGTATTAAAATTTCAAATAAACATAACCTTTGACTCAGTAATTTAAATTCTAAGTATTTGACCAGTATTGTTAATGATACCATTAAGTCAAGATGCTTAGTTAAGGACATTTACTACAGAATTTTTTGAAATTACAAAACACTGAAAGCCATCTGGATGTCCTTCAAAACAGCTGACTACATTTTTGTCTACTTATACTGTGGTATATTATGCAGCTATTATGAAGAATGAAGAAAACATGCATGCACTGATTCCAGGTCTGGCAATGATTTGCCTTTAAATGAAAATATCAAGTTATTGAGAAGTCCAGGAGAGACTGAATAAGGAAACAGACAATGGCCAGACCAGATAGATAGATAGATGGGTAGATAGATACATAGATAGATAGGTAGATAGATAGATGTCTGATCCACAACAAATAATCCAGGAAATCAACTCATTATCTAGCTACATATAGCCAGCCTATTTATAAGTCAGACTTATAGGTAGTCAGACTGATATCTCTAGTTACCAGTTCAGGAAGCCAAACAATAACCTTTGTAACAGTTGGCCCCACATGGCCAGGATTTGATTAATAACTGACAGCTTCCCTAATTTTTGTCCCACTTCCAACTTAGGACAAACCAGAGAACCCCAAATATGCACCCCTAACCAATCACATAGGATGTCCCATTATTAATTAGCTTGCCTACCTACAGCTTCCCCATGCCAACCATCTCCAATCAGGGCATACCTGAAGCCTTCCATTTTCTCCATTAGAAAGCTCTCCCATTCCCCTGCCTGTCTTTGAGTGCCCAAAGAAATGATGGTGGCTGACTCCCTCGCTGTAGCAAATTCTGTGTAAATATTCCCTGTTCATTCTCATTTGATTGGTTTTCATTTATTCCTACATATATAAAGTACAATGTTATTTGTAAACATAAAGTATATGGTACATAAACAAGTGTACATGTTTAAATCAACAACAAAAAAGGATACATGTGATTTTGTTAAGGACAGGGGATAGCACGTGTTAGTTTTGTAATTCAAAGTACTACAATAGATAACATTCATTAACCCACTCATTTATGCACATAACTTATTTCATACAACAAATTATTCTAATAGTCATATTTAATATGATTTTAAACTATCTTTATAAATATATTTATTTTACTGAGTACTCCTTGTGGCTATTTTAGGAGACACCTGACAGTCGCTCTTCTTTGTGAATGAGAGTTCAAAACTAGAGTGTCCTTAAAATGACTTGAAAATAATTTATGTTTGAACCACAAATATTTAGCTTAGTGTGAAATTTTTTTAATGCTTTCCTTCTGTTCTTTTCAATATTCACCCCATGTTTTATTCTCAAGTTAGACTCAGGCACTCTAAAATGTACTCGAGTTTTATCTTAAGTATTACTATATCCAAAGGAACAAAGAATATTCTTTATCAGTCCCTTCCTGCTGGACTTCCTAATGCATTTGATTCCCAACTATTAACCCAGGAGACCTATTTTCACAATCACTTTGTGCTTCTTAAGACCCTACAGGTTTACTAGTGTATAGACATTCTTATAAAGATTATTACTTTTTTTTGGTACCGAACAGTGTTTTCCAATATACTCTTGGCTTGTGGCTAAAAGATGAATAGAAGTTCAACCAGTCAAACCACTGGGGATCTCAACTGTTCTCTGGAAACACTATTTGCTTGGGGGAGAACCACCCTGGGAAAGTGAACTTCTAACAGTATCTTGTAGCCTTTTGTTAGGAAAGTAGAAAAAGACCCATCATTTAGTCAACCATCAAGACTTAAACTGCCTCAAAATATTTTTCAACAGCTCTTGACAAATGAAAATGTGTAATTATAACAAAATAACTGCCATCAATTAAGATAGATTTCGGTTCTTGGTGAAATGTTTAAGGAAACTCATAAATTAATCTACTTTCCCAAACCTTTCACTGTCTACATGGGTAATAGAACCCATGTGTTGATAGAATTAAAAAGAGGAAACTGTTTTGTTTTAACTTTTTCTTTCCTCTTAAGGGCCTTCTAAATTGTAAATTGCAAGTTTTATAAGTGAAAGAAAGCCAGTTTATAGGTCTTGTCAAACTATCTTATTTCAATGGTTTTACTTAAGTTTTTAAAATCATTTTAGGTAGAAAAATCATCAATTCATAAATAACTTTTTGTATGTACTCAACATTCTACTTGTCTCTATAGAATTTTTTTAAAAATACAAGGTTCCATCTCCTACAAGAACTTGGGGAACTCACTTGTAAATGATGTATTTTAATCTTACTCAGGTCACTTACATCAATTATATTAGTAACTATGAACAAAAGTTACAAAATGGCTAATCAAACAGCAAAGGCCAAATGGACAAGAAAATATACCAGGGCTTTGAATTATATATCAAATAGTTTTGCATAATAAACAAACATATAGTTATTCTTTAAAATTTTGTATTGCCTGTTACAAAGTATACTGGGTAAAATTGTGAGTGAAGGCAAAAGCAGTGACTACATGCCAAGTGAAGTATATATAGAAAGATACAGATATAGATATTTAGATATAAATATATCCCATTATTGAGAAAATATGATTCCTAATCGTATTAATTATTTATCCCTTTCAATTTTATTCAGTATACCATTACTCAAAATTTCACTTGTTTTTGCAGAAAAGACAAAGGATTAGTTGTCTGTGGCCATGGAATTCTGATAGCCATTTATCCATTTGTCAAAAAATCCATGATTAAAAGAAATACATAAAATGTCACCATAACTTTTTGCAGTGACTTTGTTGGATTCAAATAACCAGAAATGCATATTTTAGGAGCATAAGTTTTTTAGGACAGATTGTTTGGATTGACTACCATTTATGAAGGTGGTGGGGAGAGAAAACGTACTTGGTTGAAATGAAAGTGTTGCATGGATTCTGAGTTTATCTGGTGTTGATTCCATTCCAACTTAATCTACACATTCCTATGTCATTTATTGCCATGGTAACTGGATACTCATTTTAAAAATCACATCAAAATGTGAGTGGGAAAAGATTCGATATTTAAGTGGATATAAACTCTTAACATGATGTGAAACATTTTAATGATAAATGAATATTTAAGCAAAACCATATCTGATATAATAAAACTAATAGGTTTAAATTAGTGATTGCTAGTTTGTCCCCATATTCATGGAATATAAACATTACTGTAGCTTTCTTCATATAACATTAATTATTTTGTGCTGATTTTTTAAAGTAATATATGCCATTGATAGAAACAGCTTGGAACCATACCCAGAGAAAGGTCCATAAGGTAATGTTCTGGGTTTCTGTCATGCCTTATAGGGAGACGTTCACAATGTCTAGAGCCCCTGATGTCCTGAAAGTTAAGGAGGAGTATGTCCTCAAATTCCTTGCAGCAGGAACCCACTTAGGTGGCACCAACCTTGACTTCCAAATGGAACAGTACATCTATAGAAAGTTAAGTAATGTCATCTACATCATAAATCTAAAGAAAACCTGGAGCAGTTTCTGCTAACAGCTTTCACCCTTATTGCCATTGAAAACCTGACTGATGTCAGTGTCATGTGGTCCAGGAATTATCCCAGTAAACTGTGCTGAAGTTTTTTGATGGCCCTGGAGCCACTGCTGTTGCTAGCCACTTCACTCTGGGAAACTTCACTAATTAGATCCAGGCAGTCTCTGGGAGCTGTAACTGCCAGGGATGACCACCACCCTCTCACAGAGGTGTCTTGGTTAGCCTACTACTATCACTGTGTGAAACAGTTTCTTGTCTGTGCCATGTGGACATTGTCATCCAGTACAACAACAAGGGAGCTCACTCAGCAGGTCTAATGTGGTGGATGTGCTGGCCCCAAAGTTCTGCACATGCGTAGCACTAATTCCTTGTGAACACCCATGGGAGGTCATGCCCAATCTCTGTTTCTATAGAAATTCTGATGAGATTGAAAAGGAAGAGCAGGTTCCTGCTGAAAATGTCCCTACCAAGGAGGAATTTCAGGGGGAATGGACTGCTTCAGCTCCTGAGATTCCTGCTACTCAACCCAGAGGTGCAGACTGGTCTGAAAGTATGCAGGTTCCCCAGTGCCAATCCAGCAGTTCACTACTGAAGACTAAGAGTGCTTAGCTTGCTGCTGAAGACTGGTTTGCAGCTCCCACTGCTCAAGCCACTGAGTGTCTTAAGCTGTACTTCCACAGACACCTAAACAGAAAATGGAAATAAGATCTATGGAAAATAATATTTCTTTAAAAAAAAACAAAAAACAAGCTTGGAACATACAGAATACATAAGGAAAAAAAAAGTACCCATATTTCCCATATGCAAGGATAACATTTGCCATTATTTTGAGGTGTTTAATTTTAGCTTTAATAAGTAGACTAATTTATTCATTTGTATTTACTTATTATATGTGAAGAGCCTTCTGAAGGAATGACAAAGAAGTGTGATGAAACCATGGATGAATAAAAATAATAAAATAAAAGAAGATCTGTATTTATTTCTTTGGAGAAAGACTCTAGCAGGGTGTATCAGAAGAACCATTGACTGCAGCTAACATATGCCTAACTAATAGTGCTTTTTATATTACAAATTAATTTTTTCCATATCAAGGATACTCTGGAGTCAGTATAAGTATTCATTCAACTACTCAATGATATTATTATCAAGGACATTAGTATACTACCACTCCAATATCCCTAGTGTGCTTACTTCTCACCTCATGCTGCCAAGGTGGCAGCTGAAGCCTCTCACTGCTTGTCTAATTCAAGGACAGATAAAAATAGAAAGGACTCTGCCCACCAGAGCAACACCCAGCTCCACCCTCACCAGTCCCTCTGATCAGGAAACTTGCACAAGCCACTTAGATAGCCTCATCCACGAAGGTGGAGGCAGCAGAAGCAAGAACTACAGTCCTGTAGCCTGTGAAACAAAAATCACATTCACAGAAAGATAAACAAGACAAAAAGGCAGAGAGCTATGTACCAGATGAAGGAACAAGATAAACGCCCAGAAAAACAACTAATTGAAGTGGATATAGGCAACCTCCCAGAAAAAGAATTCAGAATAATGATAGTGAAGATGATCCAGGACCTCGGAAAAAGAATGGAGGCAATGATCAAGAAGATGCATGAAATGCTTAACAAAGACCTAGAAGAATTAAAGAACAAACACCTAGAAGAATTAAAGAACAAACAGAGATGAACAATACATAACTGAAATGAAAACTACATTAGAAGGAATCAATAGCAGAATAACTGAGACAGAAGAACAGATAAGTGACTTGGAAGACAGAATGGGGGAATTCACTGCTGTGGAACAGAATAAAGAAAAAAGAATGAAAAAGAAATGAAGACAGCCTAAGAGACCTCTGGGACAACATTAAATGCAACAACATGCTCATTATAGGGGTCCCAGAAGGAGGAGAGAGAGAGAGAAAGGACTCAAGAAAATATTTGAACAGATTATAGTTGAAAACTTCCCTAACAGGGGAAAGGAAATAGCCACCCAAGTCCAGGAAGCACAAAGAGCCCCAGGCAGGATAAACCCATGGAGAAACATGCCAAAACACATAGTAATCAAACTGACAAAAAATAAAGACAAAGAAAAATTGTTGAAAGTCACAAGGGAAAAATGAAAAGTAACATACAAGGAACTCCCATAAGGTTAACAGCTGATTTCTCAGCAGAAACTCTACAAGCCAGAAGGGAGTGGCATGGTATACTTAAAGTGATGAAAGGGAAGAACGTACAACCAAGATTACTATACCGGCAAGGATCTCATTCAGATTCGACGGAGAAACCAAAAGCTTTACTGACAAGCAAAAGCTAAGGGAATTCAGCACCACCAAACCAGCTCTACAACAAATGCTAAAGGAACTTCTCTAAGTGGGGAACACAAGAGAAGAAAAGGACCTACAAAAACAAACCCATAATAATTGAGAAAATGGTCATAGGAACATACATATCGATAATTACCTTAGACGTGAATGGATTAAATGCTCCAACCAAAAGGCACAGGCTTGCTGAATGGATTCAAAAACAAGACCCATATATATGCTGTCTACAAGAGACCCAATGCAGACCTAGGGACACATACAGACTGAAAGTGAGGGGATGGAAAAAGATATTCCATGTAAATGGAAATCAAAAGAAAGCTGGAGAAACAATACTCATATCAGAAAAAATAGACTTTAAAATAAAGAATGTTACAAGAGACAAGAAAGGACACTACCTAATGATCAAGGGATCAATCCAAGAAGAAGATATAACAACTATAAATATATATGCACCCAGCATAACAGCACCTCAATACATAAGGCAATGACTAACAGCTATAAAAGAGGAAATCAATAGTAACACAGTAATAGTGGGGGACTTTAACACCTCACTTACACCAATGGACAGATCATCCAAACAGAAAATTAATAAGGAAACACAAGCTTTAAATGACACAATAGACCAGGTAGATTTAATTGGTATTTATAGGACATTCCATCCAAAAACAGCAATTACACTTCCTTCTCAAGTGCACATGGAACATTGTCTAGGATAGATCACATCTTGGGTCACAAATCAAGCCTCAGTAAATTGAAGAAAATTGAAATCATATCAAGCATCTTTTCTGACCACAATGCTATGAGATTAGAAATGAATTACAGAGAAAAATACCTAAAAAACACAGACACATGGAGGCTAAACAATATGTTACTAAATAACCAAGAGATCACTGAAGAAATCAAAGAGGAAATAAAAAAAAAATACCTAGAGACAAATGACAATGAACACACAATGATCCAAAACCTCTGGGATGCAGCAAAAGCAGTTCAAAGAGGGAAGTTTATAGCAATACAAACCTGCCTGAAGAAACAAGAAAAATCTCAAATAAACAATCTAACCTTACACCTAAAGGAACTAGAGAAAGAAGAGCAAACAAAACCCAGGGTTAGTAAGGGAAAGAAATCATAAAGATCAGAGCAGAAATAAATGAAATAGAAACAAAGAAAACAATAGCAAATATCAATAAAACTAAAAGATGGTTCCTTGAGAAGATAAACAAATTTGATAAAACATTAGCCAGACTCATCAAGAAAAAGAGGGAGAGGACTCAAATCAACAAAATTAGAAATGAAAAGTGAGAAGTTACAACAGACAACGCAGAAACACAAAGCATCCTAAAAGACTACTATAAGCAACTCTATGCCAATAAAATGCACAACTTGGAATAAGTGGAAAAATTCTTAGAAATATATAGTCTTCCAAGACTGAAACAGGAAGAAATAGAAAATATGAACAGACCAATCACAAGTAATGAAATTGAAACTGTGATTAAAAATCTTCCAACAAACAAAAGTCCAGGAACAGAAGGCTTCACAGGTGAATTCTATCAAACGTTACGAGAAGAGCTCACACCCATCCTCAAACTCTTACAAAAAATTGCAGAGGAAGGAACACTCCCAAACTGATTCTATGAGGCCACCATCACCCTGACACCAAAACCAGGCAAATATACTACAAAAAAAAGAAAATTACAGACCAATATCACTGAGAATATAGATGCAAGAAAACTGAACGAAATACTAGCAGTCAGAATCCAACAATACACTAAAAGGATCATACACCATGATCAAGTGAAATTTATCCCAGAGATGCAAAGATCTTCAGTATACACAAAACAATCAATATGATACACCATATTAACAAATTGAAGAAGAAAAACCATATGCTATCTCAATAGATGCAGAAAAAGCTTTTGACAAAATTCAACACCCATTTATGACAAAAACTCTCCAGAAAGTGTGCATAGAGGGAAACTACCTCAACATAATAAAGGCCATATATGACAGACCCACAGCAAACATCATTCTCAATGGTGAAAAACTGAAAGCATTTCCTCTAAGATCAGGAAAAAGGCAAGGATGTCCACTCCTGCCACTGTTATTCAACATAGTTTTGGAAGTCCTAGCCACGGCAATCAGAGAAGAAAAGAAAATAAAAGGAATTCAATAGGAAAAGGAGAAGTCAAAGTGTCACTGTTTGCAGATGACATGATACTATACATAAAGAATGCTAAAGATGCCACCAGAAAACTACTAGAGCTAATCAATGTATTTGGTAAATTTGCAGGGTACAATATTAATGCACAGAAATCTCTTGCATTCCTAAACACTAATGATGAAAAATCTGAAAGAGAAATTAAGGAAACATTCCCATTTACCATTGCAACAAAAAGAATAAAATACCTAATAATAAACCTACCTAGGGAGACAAAAGATCTGTATGCAGAAAACTATAAAACACTGTTGAAAGAAATAAAAGATGATACAAACAGATGGAGAGATATACCATGTTCTTGGATTGGAAGAATCAATATTGTGAAAATGACTATACTACCCAAAGCAATCTACAGATTCAATGGAATCCCTATCAAATTATGAATGGCATTTATAACGGAACTAGAACAAAAAAGTCTTAAAATTTGTATAGAGATACAAAAGACCCCAAATAGTCAAAGCAGTCTTGAGGGAAAAAAAAACAAATTGGAGGTATCAGGCTTCCTGACTTCAGACTATACTACAAAGCTACAGTAATCAAGATAGTATTGTACTTGCACAGAAACAGAGACATAGATCAATGGAACAGGATAGAAAGCCCAGAGATTAACCCACACACCTATGGTCAACTAATCTATGGCAGAGGAGGCAAGGGTATACAATGGAGAAAAGAGTGTCTCTTCAATAAGTGGTGCTGGGCAAACTGGACAGCTACATGTAAAAGAATGAAATTAGAACACTCCCTAACACCATACACAAAAATAAACTCAAAATGGATTAGAGACCTAAGTGTAAGACTGGACACTATCAAACTCTTAGAGGAAAACATAGGAAGAACTCTCTGACATAAATCACAGCAAGATCTTTTTGATCCACCTCCTAGAGAAATGGAAATAAAAACAAAAATAAGAAAATGGGACCTAATGAAACTTAAAATCTTTTGCACAGCAAAGGAAACCATAAATAAGATGAAAAGGCAACCCTCAGAATGGGAGAAAATATTTGCAAACGAATCAATGGACAAAGGATTAATCTCCAAAATATATAAACAGCTCATGCAACTCAATATTAAAAAAAACAGATAACCCCATCAAAAAATGGGCAGAAGACATAAATAGACATTTCTCCAAAGAAAACATGCAGATGGCCAAGAAGCACATGAAAATCTCCTCAACCACACTAATTATTAGAGAAATGCAAGTCAAAACTACTATGAGGTATCACCTCACACCAGTTAGAATGGGCATCATCAGAAAATCTACAAACAGCAAATGCTGGAGAGGGTGTGGAAAAAAGGGAACCCTCTTGCACTGTTGGTGGGAATGTAAATTGATACAGCCACTATGTAGAACAGTATGTAGGTTCCTTAAAAACTAAAAATAGATTTACCATATGACCCAGCAATCCCACTACTGGGCATATACCCAGAGAAAACCAAAATTCAAAAAGACACTTGCACCCCAGTGTTCATTGCAGCACTATTTACAATAGCCAGGTCATGGAAGCAACCTAAATGCCCATCAACAGAGGAATGGATAAAGAAGATGTGGTACATATATACAATGGAATATTATGCGGCCCTAAAATGGAACGAAATTGGGTCATTTGTAGGTACGTCGATGCATCTGGAGAATGTCCTACCGAGTGAAGTAAGTCAGAAAGAAAAAAAAAATATCGTATGTTAACGCATATGTGTGGAACCTAGGAAAATGGTACAGATGAACTGGTTTGAAGGGCAGAAATAGAGACACAAATGTAGAGAACAAATACATGGACACCAAGAAAGGAAAGTGGCAGGGGAGGGGTGGTGGTGTGATGAATTGGGAGTTTGGGATTGACATATATACAATAAAATGTATAAAATGGATAACTAATAATCTGCTGTATAAATAAAAATTCAAAAAAAAATACAAAGGACAGAGGCTAGTCACATGTGTTCTTTTTGTTAGGAAAGCTAAAGTTTTCCATAAAGCTTTCCCCAAAGGCTTCCATTTAATTTTGCTGAACAAGTTAAATTTATATTTGTATCTTTTCAGTAGAAATTAATCATTATTGACCAATGCTGTCTCCTCTACCATAATGAGGACTAAGAAAATGAATATTTAAGTTTAGGGGTTTCTTCCCCTACTCTCTCTGGGGAAAACGGACAAAGGAGACAAGGGTTTGGAATTGTATTAGTTTGCTAGGGCTGCCATATCAAAATACCACAAACTGGGTGGCTTAAACAACAGAGATTTATCTTCTCACAATTCTGGAGACTAGCAGTAAAGATCGATGTGTCCACAAGGTTGGTTCCTTCTGAGGGTTGTGAGCGAAGGAAGGATCTGTTCTAGGCCTCTTTCATTGACTTGTGTAAGGCCATCTTTAATCCATGTCTTTTCACATTATCTTCCCTCTGTGCTTATCTGTGTATCCAGTTTTCCCCTTTTTACAAGGACGTGAGTTACACTGGGTTAGGGCTCACTCTAACGAACTCACTTTAACTTGACTACCTCTGCAAAGAAACTATCGCCAAACAAGGTCACATTATGAGAAACTAGGGGTTAGGACTTCAACATATAAATCTTGAGGGGACATAATTCAACCGTTTAACCACTAAAGAAATGAAATATGTGAGGTTCACTATAGATGTCTCCTTATGGAGACCACAGGCCCAGAAATGACTGAGCTGTCTATCCTTTTCACCTATTCTCAGAGCATATGTGATGAGGGCAGTTCAGGACAATAGGCTGAGGTGGCCATAGCCCAGAATTCAAAGCTGAATCTGCCCTCCAGGTGTCTCCCTCAGAATGACGTCCAGTCTCACTATGTACTAGTTCCTATGAGTCTCCATGGGATACCTTGGTACAGCTCATAGGATTGCTTCTTTAATGATCCAAAGAATACCTAGTTAGAAGAATTCAATAATTAATTGTAAATGCCTCATTTGAACACTTACTGATCAAGAAAATCATGTTGAATATCCTAATGTACCTATTATGAATTTTGAATATTGTCCAACAGGGAATGCTGTGGTTACTGAAGGTTGAGATAAGAAATTAAATTGGCAAATCTCAATGTAGTACAGTAAATCTTCTCTCAGCCTAAAAAAGAAAGAACATTCTCACTCTCTAAAGACAAGCAGACAGCTGGCACTGAGTGGTGGTGTACTGTTTAAGCAATATATATTTTTACATAATCAGTATATACAATAAATTTCTTATCCTACATTTTATTTATTTTTAAGAGACTTATTCAATGTCTTCATCAATCAAATTAAATATTGCTGTCCAGAGGAATAAGAACCGTAAGTTTTGACAATAATTTATTGAGGTGAATTTCACATAACCTAAAATTAACTATTTTAAAGTCAACAATTCAGTGGCATTTAGTATATTCACAGTGTTGTGCAACTGCCACCTTAACTAATTCCAAAACAGTCATCGCTCCAAAGTAAAATCTTTTATACATTAAGAAGTTTTTCCCAACCTCTTCTTCCTCTAGCCCCCGGCAACCTCCAATATGTATTCTGTCTCTCTAGATTTATATATTCTGAATATTTCATACAAATGGAATCATATTACATGTGACCTTTGGTGTCTGGTTTCTTTCACTTAGAATAATGTTTTTGAAGTTCATTCATTAAAGGCATTTGGGCTGTTTCCGCCTTATAATAATTGTAAAAGGTGCTGTTAAAAATGTACATGTACTTGTTTGAGTACCTTTTTTCAGCTTTTTTGGGTATATACCTAAGAATAGAATAATGAGGTCATATGATAATTCTATGTGTAACTTTTTGAAGAATCTGCCAAACTGTTTTCTACAGTGGCTGAACTATTCTACAGTCACACCAGCAATGTATGAGGCTTCCAATTTGTCGACTTCCTTGCCAACACTTATTATTCATTTTTAAAATTATTATTATTATTTCCATACTAGTGGTTATGGAGTGGTACATCATTGTCGTTTTGATTGGATTTCCGTGAGGACCAATAATGTTAAGAATCTTTTCATGTTCTTGTTAGCCATTTTCATATCCTCTTCGAGAAATGTCTAATTAAATTACTTTGCCCATTTTTTTAATTGGGTTGTCTTTTTACTGATGAGTTTTAAGCGTCCTTTATATTTATGAGAGACTAGACCTGTAGTCAAATATATAATTTGCAAATATGTTCTCCCATTCTACAAGCTCTATTTTCACTTTTTAAATAATGTCCTTTGATGCACGAAAGTTTAAATTTGTATGAAGTCCAATGTATCTATTTTTTGTTGTTGTTGCTTGTGCTTTTGGTGCATAAGTATTTTTCAATGAAACACATACACACGGGCAGACACACACACACAAATAGTAAGCAGGCAATTATTTCATATCCATGAGGGTAATTCAGAGTATTAAGATGCATGTTCATGAAAGTAATATCAGTTTTTTATCTTGCTTGCATGGACATAATCTTCATTAATTAAATAAAATATATACCATTGTTACTTTGACAACACGTTTTTCATCAAAATGAAATAAAAATAGAAGGATATATATCTTCTTTACTGAGGTGCACAATAGCATGAAATATAAGCTTCTTTGATTCATTCACTCATCAAACATTTTTTGAGTTCCTATAATATACTGTTTTAGACAGTGGAGATAAACTAATAAAAAGATAGTTTCCTGCCCTCTTGGAGCTTGCATTCTAGTATATAAATGTAAATAAATAAATAAATTCAAGTAGTAATAAATACTCTAAAATAATAAATCAGACTGATGAGTTAACAGAAAAACAATTTTAACTAAGGGGATTAGGAACAGACTAATGAAGATATAACAATTGAACTGAGACCTGGATTAAAATTAGGGTGAAATGCTAGGAGGAATGCATTCCAGGCTGAGGAAATCACAAATGCAAGGCCTTGAAGTGTAAATGAATTTTGAGTTTTCCAGGGATTGAAAAAAGGCCACCATGGGTCATGGAGAACATGATGTTTACCTTGCAGTGAGGCAATGCTAGATTTAATATGTAGAAAGCAAATGCCTGTTTTTGGTCTCTTTATTCAGTAACCATACATTGGGCCTGAGGCTGAACATTGAAAACTATGATACTGGGCTTCCCTGGTGGCGCAGCGGTTGAGAGCCCGCATGCCGATGCTGGGGACACGGGTTCGTGCCCCGGTCCGGGAGGATCCCACGTGCCGCGGAGCGGCTGGGCTCGTGGGCCATGGCCGCTGAGCCTGCGCGTCCGGAGCCTGTGCTCCGTGGCGAGAGAGGCTGCAATAGTGAGAGGCCCACATACGGCAAAAACAAACAAACAAACAAACAAACAAACAAAAAAAAACTATGATACTTATCCAGGGTTAAGGAGAAAATTTGGGAAAGGGGGATGGATCAGAGAGTGGAAATATAAAAGTAAAAAAAGATACAACCTTTATCTCCATGAAATTATAGTCTAGTAAGGATATTATAAAAACACAGCTAACCATAATACAAGGCAGAAGAAAGGTCAACTAATTACAGAGGGTTGAGTCAAGGAAGCTTCTTAATTTTGAATTTGAATCATATGTGATATTTCTATAGGTGTGGAAAAACTTTTAAGTCAAGGGGGAAAAAGAGATATGAATGAGTAAAGCATGTTTGGGAAATGGAATAGTGTACTATAGATTAGAAAGTATGCTAAGAAATATGTAGGATACAAAGATAATGGCATTAAAGCTGAAACCTATATGCATCTGGCCCTTCTACACTAGGACCAAGTATTTAAAGAATGATGGAGCAAATTTTACCACCCCTCTAATTTTATTCAGAACCTTAGCAGAAACTTTATGTGCTCTGTAAAAATAATGAGGAAAGTGATGCAAATAACTTTGTTATGACCCTTCATTTGAAATTTGATATAAAATATTCTCAAGCAACAGTGAGAAAATAAATACATTTGCTAGGTATTATGGGCTGAATTGATTTCTCTCCCAAATTCCTAGGTTAAAACCCTAACCCTCAGTACCTCAGAATATGACTGTATTTGAAGATAAGGTATTTAAAGAGGTAATTAAGGTACAGTGAGGTTATACAGGTGGGCCCTAACCCATCTGAATGGTGTCTGTAAAAGAGATTATAGACGTGCACAGAGGAAAGAACATGTGAAGGCACAGGGAGAAGACAGCCATCTATCTACATGCTAAGGCGAGAGGCCCTCGGAAGACACTAGTCCTTCCAAACCCTGATGTCAGACTTCTAGCCTCCAGAACTGTGAGAAAATTAACTTCTGTCATTTAATCCACCCAGTCTGTGGAAGTTTGTAATGGCAGTTCTAGAAAACCAATACACTGAGAACAAATTTTAAATGACAGTTATTCTCTGTACCATCCATACTAGATGTGAGGAGTTTGAAGTCTTCAAAAAGTGAAGTAACTTGGTCACATATACCTTGCCATAAAATAGAAAACACTTAATTTTTAACTAGAGTAAGCATGTAATCTGTTATCCTAACTGGGACATTTTCAAGAGTGTATTTGGTATTATGAATAATTACGTTGAGACAATAGGTGTAAAACAGGTCATACATCTGAAAAATAGTATCTTAAGCTCCCTGAAAAAGCAAACAATTCTCTCTTTAGTGGATTTTCTTGATATATTCTAGCTGAAATTGAAGATGTTTAATAAATTCTTAACAGAATGTTGCCAAGTCATACATTGTCTCTTTTATGAGTATCCACAGAAGAAATTTATAATTTTAGTACAGAGAATAATTGTGCTTCTTCTAAGCTTAATTGGCTTGGTTTATCTTTTGGAGACTATGAACTGTATGACTGACTGTGTCTCCCTCTTCCAGTTAGGCTGCTGGAAAGCTTAGCTCAAATTTACATGCTGATGCAAGTGTAAAGATGAGCATAACATGCCATTTTCTTAGTCTCATTTCATTTTTCTCTATTCATCTGTGTTTTCTTATTTCCCTTCCACCTTTGCCTTTTAAAATATCTTGTTATACTTTACGTATCCTTGTAAGCTACCTTAAATCTTCTTCTGGAATATGGTTATGTAAATCAGTCTGTCATTCAAAAGATGACCTGGTTCTTTGTCACTGTTCAAGACTTTCTTTTGCTATTCAGTGCCAGTTACAAAATCTGCATCCTGATTCACTCTTATTAGATCATCTTGTTCATGCCCTAGATGTTTATAACTTGTGGGATTCCAAGCCAGTGTGCAGTCATGTGGAGATTCCAAGGCTGGATAAAAATGTGAAAACATAGGGACCATCTGGAAGAAACCCACATTAGGTGTGATACCGCACATGTTGTTTAGTTGAAGTAGAGGAAAAGTATCAATAATTTTCCTTCTCCAACATAAAAACTGTACAATTATATGATTTTAAAAAAGAACATTTTCTAAACTGTAGCAACACTGTAGGTTGTCTATAATTATAATGTGCCACTTTACTGAAATTACCCTAGAACAAAAGAATAATTCTAAGTTTATTACATTGTACTCTGTGTACCATTAATAAATATAGAATTTCATATGGTCTACTCCAAATATACAATCATTGAAACATGGGAAAAAGAAGAGCAGTTCAGTGGCATGGATTCAGCAGAGTTCTTGCTGTGTTATTCTTTCTGGGTACATTTTTTCCCAGACATTTAATTGTAACATACCTGCCTTATTTCTCAAAGATACATAGAAATAGTGTGTCCTCGTGTGTTTGGCTCTGTATAAAACTAAATGAGCAGCTGTATCTTCATTGCAAGTCTCCCTTAGATAGTTCCCCATACTTCTTTAGAAAGACAAAGAGAAATAAACCTTAGTATACACTTGCCTTCATTCAGCAATACATAAGTTTTAAGACTTTCTTATAATCAGTGCACGGGCGAAATATGTGATGCTTATATGCTTGAATGTAGAGTACACACTGAACAATATGAATATCAAAGAGGGTGTTTATGTACTAAATTTTGCCCCTTCCAGACCCCCAATCCATATGTTGAATCCTTAACCCCCAATGTGTCTGCTTTGGAAATGGGCCTTTAAAGAGGCAGTTATGGTTAGAAGAGATCATAAGGGTGAGGCCCTAACCCAATACCACTGGTGTCTTTGTAAGAGTCACCAGGGAGGCAACACAGAGGAAAGGTCATGTGAGGACGCAGCGAGAAATCCAGCATCTGCAAGCCAAAGAGAGAGGCCTCAGGAGGAGCCAACCTTGCTGACATTTCGATCTTGGCCCTCCAGCCCCCACAACTGAGAAATAAATTCCTCTTGTTTAAGAAACCCACTGTGTGGTATTTTGTTATGGCAGCCCAACAGAGGGGAATGAGGACTGATGAAATATATATATGTATATTATGTTTTTGTCCAATCCTATGCAAGTTATATTATATTTGAACTGTACTACAGACCAAAGAGTAGTCAGGCTTCATGTTCTTGTATCCATTCTGTAGATAAGAACATAGAAGAGGGTTTAACCTCATACAAGTTAGTTATTGACTGGGAGCTATAAATATAAGAGAAAAAAATTGAAATCATTTTCATGTATATTTCTCATCTTCTAACATTTTTTCTTCTACTCATTTTGAACATACCTTTAGCAAATATATATGCTTTATATACATAGAACATGATAGTTTTTACTGGGCCCTTTGTAGTTTTCCAGATCACTTTTCTACCCAGATGTAACATAGAAGAATTGGCACTGGAAAAATGTATTAGCTCCTGTGCTACTCCGATAAAGTAGGCTTAAAATAATGCCAACTACCTAGAGTATCCCAAAGGTATAGCAGAGCCTCACTTGAAGGACTTCAGAGTATTCCAAGTATTATACAGTGATTTTTTTTTTTTTTAATTCCCACAAGATAGAGTATAAGTAAAAGATAAATTTTCATGGTGGTATCAAGACAGGAAAGTAAAAAAATTGAAAACAATCAGTGCGACAGAGTAAAACAAAATGCTGTAAGATGTATACCAACATACTATATAAATGATTGCTAATTTACTTCCAGCATTCTAGACATGTTTGTATTAATTTATTCAAAGCCGTGTATTAAAATTTTTGCAATTTAAATGCTGTTTCGGATGACCAGCCACTTGCCGAGGATTCAGTAAGTTTTAACAATTTTCATTTTTTAAAAGATGCTTGTGGAACAATTTTTAATTGTATTGTAAAAAGATATAATTTGGCCCAGACAGCAATAGAAATACCACTTCCGAAAGATGTTAAAAGTAGATTAACCTTGAAACTAGATTTTTATCCTCTTTGACACCAGGCATTTTTAGAATCAAGTGAGAAGAAGCCTGGGTTACCTAAGGCATAGTACGTCTATTCTATGTGCTTCCTAGAAAGGCAGATTAAAAAACTAGAAAATAGGAAGCTGCTTGTGACACCTCCTGACGCCCCAACCCACATCTAATCCATCAACAAATCCGGCTGGTTTGCATTTTCTTTGCCGAGACAACATTATTTTTTACCTAGACTACTACAATAGACACATTGATCCCCCTATTTCTTCTGTTGTTTTTACCTTGACCTATTACTGGACTGAATCAGATTAAAATGCAAATCTGTTCACCTGCTACTAAAATCTTTCCAGGGATTCCCAATGTCTCAGGACAAACACTAAAATCGTTAACATAACCACCGGGACCTTGTACAGCCTTGTCCCCATCTCCCTCTTGCCTTCCTTCATAAAACACTCCTTCCCTCTCTCTGTGATACAAGCACATGCAACTTTTTCAGTTCCTCTAATTAACCTTGCTTCCTTCTGCTGTTGAACTTATCAGTTTAGTTCCTGCTCTTAAAATACCATTCACCAGCCCCCTTCCCCTAATTCACTTGAACTCTTCATGTCTCCATTCAATTATCATTTCCTCAGGGAAACCTTCTACAATCTAACTAGGTCAATTTCTTCGTGCCATGTGCTCTCAAAGAACCTTGCCCTTCATTGTCATACCGCTTTTCCCAGCAGTAGTTTTACTTTTATATGAATGACTATGTCATGCCTCTTCATCTACCCTACTATAAATTCCACAGTGGCCTGGACAGTGTCTGTGTTTGCACACTGTCCTATATCAGGACTTAACACAGTAAATATAACATAGTTGCTTCTTGGTCATTTCATTAAAAGCTAATAAATTTTATCTTTGTACACCGAATGATTCATTAAAATTTTAAAACCTTTACCTTTGTTCCCTCTCATTGTCACACAGTTTTGTAGGTACCCACTGTTTCTTTAATTTTGATGTACCCACTGTTTCTTTAATTTTGATGTACCGAAGAAACATGGTAAGATTTTAATTTATGTCTGGAAAGCACCAGTGGTATGATGTACTGTGGTACTTAGAAATATCTTATGGTATTATATATATATATATATATATATATATATATATATATATATATGTATATTTTAAGTATTATTTTATTTGTCTTTCTTATTGATTCTCCACATCTTTACAGTTTAAATATTCATTAAAATATTAATTAAATATTAATTAAAAGATTATTTTGTCAGAAAAAGATCAAAGCTTAAATTTTATCAGTAATGTATTATGTCTTAATTACACATGAAGCTCCAAGAAACATAGCCATGCTTTCAAAAATATGCCTGACCAATTCGGCTTCATTTTAATGTTAGTAAATGTTATATATAGATGAGTTTTTTTTTTTTAAATAATGGCCTTATACATCTGGAAATATATACTCTCATAGAAGATGAAAAGGCAAAAAGTATCCTTAATAATATAGAGAATATTAAAAAATAGATGAGTATGAGTTTGCAGTGCTCCCAGTTAATGTATATTCTACATTATATGTAGAATATACTCAAGTATATACTTGAGTTACGTTTATTTGAGCATGATTAATCCACCTAGAGTAGAATACAGTATAATTACTTAGATTGGTTAAAAATAAACAGCACAAAGGTGTTGAACAGATTTAGGTTTGCAGAAAGTAAATCAAATGGACCAATTCTCTGGGTTCCAAATTAATTTTGTATAAGCCAGGTTGACTTGTGTGGTTGTTTGGTTTGTTTTGTTATTGTACGCATCTTATACCTTCCTCTTATTATGCCTTAAGCCTTACTTCCTCCTCAGCTGTTATTTCTATAGTCCATTCATCATAATAATTTCTAAATCAAGTCATATATTATGTACTCATTTTGATTATTTGACATTTGGGACTTTGTATTTTTATCCCTACTTAAGTGTTCATAAAATAGTGTTTTATTCATACATTGTGGCAAATAGAATAAATTATAGTAGTCCACCTTACTAGAATTTCACAAGGTAGTTAAAACTTACATACAAAACTCACAATAACCAAACATTCTGATTTGTGTTTGAAATCAGGGCCAGAATTCCCCTAGTTTTCATTAGTGAAATATTCATGTCTCCATATCTAGGGGAAAACTACATTTTCTCTTCAATGAAGAGCTCATGCTACTGAATTTAGTAATTTCAGATAATTCAGAGAGTTCATTATAGCAGGCCCACCTTGGCCTGAGTTGGGTTAACTTAATTGTGGCTAACTTTCCCCATGTTAACAGCAACACTGAAAATAATTTAATACAGTCTGGGGCACTTTACCCATTCAATGAACTCCAGATAAGTCCCAGTTGAGCTACAGAAAGGAAGCAATACAGGATCAGGCAGGAGGTCTACACTTATTAGCAGCAAGTGCTAGGCTGCCACTGGGTAGCAGAACCCAGGCTGCATAAGCAATTCCTCCTCTCACTCACTTCCAGGCTGTCTAAATGTGCCTGTAGCTCCAGTGCATCTGTAATAGCCACTTGCATGACCAAAAAGTCCATTATTATTAATTCCTAAAGTTAACAGTGTTTGATGTCTTTCCCTTTATAAGCATTTGTCTACCCAAGAGGCTGGCATTATTATTATCATTTTATAAATAACCAGAATGGGTTCATTTTGACACTTGGTAGATGTTCACTGTAGGAGTCTTAACCTTGGAACCATTAACATCTAAGTGTGAAGAGACCATCAACCTAAGAATCCAGAGACTTGAGTTCTTCCTGCTTGGTTACTGTGCGGGAGAGCAGATCTGAGACAGGCTGGGACCTGGGACCTTTTGCTGCAGTGTTGCAATGCTTGCACCCGGACAAACCTGTCCTCCAGCAACAAAATACAAAGAAACTATATGGCACTAAAAATAACTGTGTGCATGCACAGTTGGGGCAAATTCTGCACAAAAAGATACAAAAAGACTCAAAAATGGAACTGCCACCTTTGAAGAGCCGGGAGCAAAAACAGGGTATCAGCAATGAAAGCAGGGTACTGTGCATGCCTGCTGCTTGCACACCACTTGAGGGGTGGGCAAAACACCTAAGCCACCCCTCCAGCCCAACCCCTGAATACACCCCCACCCTCACCCCATATAAGGAACCAGCTCGCCCCGCCTTGGGGAGCGAGCAAGGGAACCTGCTACTTGTTTTCACTCCCTCCTGCAACTGTAGGGGCCCCAATGAAGCCTTGCCTGAATTTCTTGTCTGGCCTCTAGTCAATTTCTATTGTTTGGGGAAGGCCAAGAACCCTGGTCAGTATCAGATCCTTCAACTCTCATGATTCATTCCCTCTTCTAAGATTGTTCTCAATGGTCCCGAAGACCCCTCCACTTCTAACCATCCCTATCCCTATAAGGCAGGTTGGCATTTTTTAAAATAACATAGATGTTGTGTAATATTTTTCAAAGTCTGTAGGCTATTTCTGTTCCATTTCTGTTGTTTAGATGTTTCTCCTTTAATTCGACCTCCTCTCAGAAAATAATAGGTGTCGTATATGTCTTCTAATTGCTCCATTTGCTTTATTAATGTTACTGTTGCTCCTAAACCAACAGTAAAGTAATGGTAGCTTTTTCCTCTTTTATCCTCCCATCACTATTGGCGACAGTTGTCTCAAAAGTCAAGTTAACTACTGAATTAGTTTGGCAAACGTTGTATCTATCGGTCATTTAAAAGAAGCACCAGTATCTCTACCTGAAGAGCAGAACTGGGTCACCAGGTATATTAGTGCATCACAGGCAATTTGTCTTTCGCAAGCTGGAAAAGCAGAAGGGAGCAAGAGGCAATAGAAATGCAAAATCTTCCATGATTAGTTTGTGTTCAGAAAAGGAAAATGTGCACCTCTGAAGTGATTAGTTTGTGAAACATTCGCTTTTAAAGCTCTGTAAATCGTGGCAAATTTTGCAGATGCTCCTTAGTTCTACTACCTCAAAATAGTCATAGAAGTTATGGATTTTATAATGCCTGAGCATTCGAGTGGAAACAATTCTCCAAGTTCACAGCTGAGCGTCTCCCATGCAGGCACATGCTTTGTCAGGGCGCTGAGCATCCTCCCCACTCATGAAATAAGAGCAAGGAATTCCTAAATCCCATCCTTGATTCACTGCTGATTTCAAACTGCTCAACATTTCAGTGCTCAAAATTTCAATGCTAATGAGTTTAATAAAACAAACAAATGAAAAATCTTATACCCTTAATAGGGCAGGTTAAGGTAGAGTCCAGTTTTTGGAGTTGCACAGTATTTTCAGGCATTTGCTTTCTTTTCTGCCTAATAAATTTTACGGGTTTATTGTTTATTATCAACGAGCAGCGTTAGCCTCCTGGAGAAAGTACCATCCTTTTTTTTTTTTTTTTTTTTTTTTTTTTTTTTTTTGCGGTACGCGGGCCTCTCACTGTTGTGGCCTCTCCCGTTGCGGAGCACAGGCTCCGGACGTGCAGGCTCAGCGGCCATGGCTCACGGGCCCAGCCGCTCCGCGGCATGTGGGATCTTCCAGGACCGGGGCACGAACCCGTGTCCCCTGCATCGGCAGGCGGACTCTCAACCACTGCGCCACCAGGGAAGCCGTACCATCCTTTTTTTTTTTGTACTCAGAGCGGAGAGGATGACTGGGTTAAAAACCTACTGGAATTTAATCTATTAAAATGACAAAAAATTGAGTGAGACAAAGAAAGAACAGTTTAAGAACAGCTGAAACTTAGGAAGGAAATACCTAAATTTCTCCCCCCAAAATGAAAAAGAATCCACAGGTATGCCCAACTTAATGGAAAATATGGCTAGAAAATGTAAAAGGAATTATATATATAATATGTATACTATATATAATATGTAACATTATATATGATATAATTTTAATGTAATATATGATAAATTGCTAGTCACCAAATAATAATGGCACTTAAACAAAGTAGTAAATAGGAAAAGAGAAGCAAAACTAATAATTTTGAAATAAGGACCAAGATAAGATTTTGAAGGAAAAGATTCATTTATTTTAATATTCCTATTGACTAGTTTAGTGCATAGCAACATAGTATGGTCTCAGTTAACACAGGAATTAATGAATGATTGAATAAATGAATGAATGTTTGTGACCTAAGCTAAAGATATACTTTATTTAAAATATTAGACAATTCTATGCCTTAAGACCAAAAAATAAACACCTGCCTATATATTTTTAGAAAATGCATACTGTTGTTCCTAAAGTTCTCCACAATGCACAAACCAAGGATCGTTGATATTTGTAGCAGAAAATCTGTATTTTATTTGTTAACTAAGAAGAAGAGGAAGAAAGTGAGGTAGAAAGTAGTAAAGATCACAGTGAGATCATGAAGGTAGATGCTAGGAAACTACCACTTTGACATTCAGCTCCTTCAGTTCAGTGGTTGTCAGGTGTTAGGCAAGGCTTCTGCTGCTTATTTCTTCCTGGAATGTGCTACGGTTTCCCTTCATAAGACCCGTGTCAATTGGTGATCAGAGTTAGTCAAATCAAAGTAAGATCAAACCAAAACAAGTAAACAACTCAGCTTGTTATGGCAAGAATATTCTATTCTATGAAAATCTGACTACACACTCTAGCCCTTGCTCTTGTAAGACACAAAACATCTCACAAAACTGAGTTTCTCAAAGAAGTTCCTTTCCACCGTTGAGAAAATCTCTATTGCCGGTTGAATCATCCTCGCACACAGATGAGGTGAGATGGTGGCTGGTTGGAAGTATTGACTCTAAAACCAGATTGCCTGCAGTCAAGTTCCTTTGAGGATTAAATGAGTGAACAGCTGGAGGCATGTAGAGTACTGCACAGCACAGAGAAAGAATGCTATAAATATTAGAACTTATCATGGTTGTACTAACTCAGTCTTCATGCACAATATGTGCTGATTAGGTATATATGTCGCTTTAGATTCTGGTGGTACTCTTACTTTAAAGAGAACTTTCACATGCATCGCTGCATTTGGGAAGTGGGGATGCATTGTGGCTAGTAGCCTAGCCCCAGACAGCTCTGGTTTGACCTCTAATTCAGTTTATATGCATGACATTTATCCAAGGTCACTCTTTCCAAACCTCAGTTTTCTTATAAGTAAACTGAGGGAGTTATAACCATTCTTTCCTTATACAGTAATTGTAAAGTTAATGAAGAAAATCCTTAGCGTAATACCTGTCTGTATATATTGTGGTGTGTGCTGAATAAATTGTTATTGAATTCTTATATTAAACCTTACAATCTTCATAGTCTCCACCCCTAAAAGGATGTCTCTACTTGGATACATCAACACTTTTATAACACAATGAATCTACACTGAATTTATCAGCTTTCCCCCGTAAGCTAAACTTCTTCCTAAATTTGTATTTGCATTATCTTTGCAAATACCCATACTTGGTAGGACTCTATACCTATGACTCTGCCATATTTGCTTTTTATATAGATGAGCATATCACAGAGGTTATGTAGCTTGCCTGTGGACACAGAGTGAGTAAGAGACAGAGAATGTCACAGGTTTGAATGCAGAGCTTTTTTTTCTTCTCTGCTGAGATTTTGAAACTGTTACTTTTAAAAGTTGCATAATTCAAAGTAAGTCATCTACCAAAGACATCCTTTAACTGTGAGTGAATGTCTGTAAGATTTACACATACTCTTCATCTATTTTGCACTGACAAAATGTCCAGTCTAACACAATCTATCCCGTGGCCTTGCAATAAAATACGCTTTAAAATAAGTACCACGTAACCATTCATTTTAGGGTATGAAGTAAATATACCTCTGGTACCTGCAGAGTAAATTGGTGTTTTTCTTAGTGCTATGCTTTTGTTACTTTTCTCTGGGGAACCCAAAGGTTGCACTTTCAGGCAATGATGCTAACCAAAATGTGTAAGTAAACAAGAAATGCAAAGCACACTCCTAAGTGGTACACATAAAATTTCTTAAACTAGAATGCAATTACCTTCCCCCAGAGTCTGAGCATTTCCCACATGAATTTCTCTTCTGTTCAAAGAGATTCGTTGCACTGATGTCTGAAATTCATCAGTCATCTGGCACATAGACAAAAAGCTACGACTTAACGCAAACACTACCTTCCAGATACACACACACATACACACACACACACACACACACACACATACACATGCAGGAGCCTCATAATTTAATGCTTGGGAAACTAACTGAAAATAATTAACTCTATATATCACTCATGGTGGCTGTTTATTGTTCTTTGCAAAATCGATGTTTAAGCATTTGGGACAAAGCCCATTTTATCCAAACACTGAATTAGTATTTTGAATTGTATGTTGAACTGACGTTGTGTTCCTAGGATTTAATTAATTAGCAGTTGTTTGTTTGTTTGTTTTTCAGTAAAGCATAAAGCTCCAAGGGTAATAGTCTTCTGGAAAAAAGAAAATAAAATTCTGTCATACATAGCCCATATCCTGGATATTATAGACAGAAAAAGTTCTGGTTTGAAAAGATAGAATAAATCCTCAGAATATTAGAGTGTAAACAATAGAATGATTTACCAAATGGTCTTAATCCTGGCTGTTCTCATTTCTTCTGAATCTGGTCTCTCAAAGATCAGGAACAACCTCCTGAATGCAAAATATACTTTCCTCTACAGACTTCATCTTCTCTTCCTCCTAGGCAGTATTCCACACTCTTCACAAATTTCTTTCTCTTTAAACCCTTTCTTTTATACATTAATTAATTAAACAATATTTATCAAGACATTGTATAAGTCAGGTACAATTTCAGGTATTGGGAATGCAGCAGTGAATAAAACAGGCAAATATGCCCCCTTATCCCTATCACTATTTACCCCTCAAACTTGTTTAATATACTTACCCTTCTAAGGTTCTACCCTTGATCTTCTCCTTTTTCTCAGAGCTATCCACCAATTTTACTGCATCCTTCCATTCTTTCATGCTTCAGTATTGCCCATTTGCTGAAGACACCCAGAATTATATTTGTGTGTCCATCATCTCTCCATAGTCTATACCTCCAAAATGATGCCACTTCTGAGATACATGAACAAGTCTCTAACTCAACAAATCTAAACCAAACTTTTTCCCCCATGCTAATCTTCTTCCAGTTTCCATTTCCATTATCTTTCCAAATACTTCTATTTGAGAGGACTCTGTCTCTTGTCTGCCATAGCCAGTCGTCTGTCATAGTTTTGGTCCTACATCTGCAACAATTCCAGAATTAATTTTCATTCTCTAGCCCCAATTTCATGTTTATTAATGCAGTAATTTCCTGAGTGGCTTTTCGGTCTACAGTGTTCATATTCCAGTCCAATCCATGTTTTTTTACACACTAAATTGCAACTGTGATGATTTTTGTAGGCTTTCTATAAAAGTTCTGTTGCTTCTTGCAACCTATTAAATAAATGTCTTGCCTCCCAATTAAGACTTTCTATGATGGATTCTTTTCTAGTTTTTCCTCACAAATTCCATAGCCCACAGTCTAGGAACATGTGAGTATTTTCCTATAGTCCATATTGGGGTCATATGTTACCACTCTTAATTTTAGTAACCTTATTGTTTCCCTGGCTGGAAATGCCACTTTCCCTACTGTCTCTATTGAAATTATCCTTTTACTCTCTAGATAAAATGGTATTCTTTCACAAAGATTTTCATCATTTTCCCCACTCACAAGTTGTATCTTTCTCCTTAAACTCATAACTCCCGGGGAATCTACTCTATTGAGATTTACAGTGATCTTTGTCTACTCAGCTGAACTAAGAGCATATACCTACATTTAAAATACGATATGTTTGGTGGACTTAGAAGAGTAAATGAAGAAAATATTGCAAAGATGAGAGAGTGGTACCAGAAATCAGAATGCTGTTGCTAAGATTACACTACGAATTTCTTAGTTTTGCCCTCATCATGGGGTTCCAGTGCCACCCCTCTCATGTAGCAAGTGACCATAAATCGTGGTAAGATGTTCCACTATATCTGGGACAAAATTAATTTGGGTTTCCAGTCAGACTTCCTGCGGTGAAATAACCAAAACCCATGACCTGCTTACAGAGCTTCTAAATAAACATGGGGCTTCCCTGGTGGTGCAGTGGTTAAGAATCTGCCTGCCAGTGCAGGGGACACAGGTTCGAGCCCTGGTCCAGGAAGATCCCACATGCCGTGGAGCAACTAAGCCCGTGCACCACCATTACTGAGCCTGCGCTCTAGAGCCCTCAAGCCACAACTCCTGAAGCCCGCACATCTAGAGCCTGTGCTCCGCAACAAGAGAAGCCACCGCAACGCGAGGCCTGCGCACTGCAACGAGGAGTAGCCCCCACTCGCCACAGCTAGAGAAAGCCCACGTGCAGCAACGAAGACCCAACACAGCCAAAAATAAATAAAAGAAATTTAAAAAGAAATCTACAGTCAGAAATATTGGAATACCCAACATTATTCGATCAGCAGATTCTCTTCCTATTGTAAGTTAGTAATTTTCAATGAGAAAATCTCATCTAATTACTCAAACTTCATTAACCTTATTCTCTCTTCTTAAATAGTCCAACACGAGAGGATAAATTATAATTGAAAAATTTCCTAGTGAGCAGAGAATCAGATGATGATAAAACAAACAAAATGTTTAACTGCACTAGAGTTACCCTGATGCAACCATCACACAATATAGATGGTCTTGGCAATGGAACCAGAGTGTGTGTGGTGTGTGAAACAAAATTCGCTGGGTAGTAGACAGGGCTTGGATGGGCATTAATGATAGTAGCTACAGTGGCTCCCTCTTCTTCTAATCCACACTTATTTGCCTAATGAGTCCTTTTCTGATGGACTTATTCACCAGACAGCCCTGTCTTGCTATTCCGGGGAATTTCTTCTCTCTTTGTATGGCTTTGGTCACATAAAGTCTACTTCCTTTCTATTCGAGGATGACCAGCAGCATCAGCATTACTTAGGAGCTTGTTATGAACACCAACTCCCAGGCCCCACCCCAACATACTGAACCCAAATCTACATCCCATCAGGTGATTTGTGTACACGTTAAAGTTTCAGAAACACTGACTAGTCTGTAGTGAATGTATCTCATAGTTTGACATTCATAACAATAATCACAGGAACTGATTGCAGCTTCATAGGAGCGCCTCACGGTGGCTTCCATGTTATGACAATGCCAAGTACCATCTGGTGTGGATTATTAATGACTATAAATAGCAGTACCTCTTACTAAAGAGTTAAAATGCAAACCAGCCATCTGTGCCCAGCAGTGGGTCTTAACTCTAGTTACCCTTACAATTAACGGTATAAGGACACTATCCATGCTGAAAAAATGAGGAAAACACACTCACACTTGTTCCATGTTTGTAAATATCTTTTTTTTCCTATTTCTGCTAAAAATAGTTTAAGACAGATCTTTCATTTTGCATTTCTTGTCAAGCTTCTGAAGTTGTCATATTCCATCATACAGCTTCTCTAAGCTTGGCGTGACTAATCCAACATGTGTTACAACACTGACTTCAATTTCAATAAGTTCTTACATTCTTAAAAAAAAGAAAAAGAATGGCTAAAGAAAGCAAGTCTTCCAGGAGGGAAAAATGACATGATTCTTAAACAAGGTCTTGCTACAATAACTTCCATGTTATTTAGTGGATCAGAGACTCTGAAATTCTGCCAAAGAATTCTACGTATCTCTAATTCACTTGGTTGGCTTTCAGAAATGCTAACAACTATTGACTAGACTTTCACAGTATGTCAGTCTTTCCAAATGAGGAAAATGGAGGGAAAGTGGGCTGAACGTGTTCTTTCCCTAGAGATGACTGTAGGATGTTTATTGACCATTTATGTCATTAATCACTTTTTATTTCAAGTGAATAAGTTCTCCTACAGTGTATGAATTAAAAGGCAACATTGCTTAAGAGTTTTCAGGGAGGAGAAAAAAAGGAAATAAATGCCTAGTGGTGGTCTGCAGATGAAGTTATTTCTATAATTGCAAAGTAAAGCACATTGTTTCAAAATGTTCTGGGAATATAGGCATCATGGATTCTTTGCACAATCATAGGTCCAAAAATCAAAGACTTTTGCAAACCCTACACTTTGAATTGCCGAAGCAAAAATAGCCACAGAGAAACATACTTGTTTTTTGTTTTTTGGGTTTGTTTTACTCTTGGCGAGGAATCCGACTTTAAAGGAAAAACTATAGGTAATTTGAAGCACATACCTGTGACATCATGATAGGGCTTTGGAGTAGAAAACAGACAGTATCCCTGTGGAAAAAAGATTCCTATTTAAGTTCCTTCACATCAGGGAGCATATCTTACCCATCTTTGTCAAATTCCATTGTACCTAGCATAGTGATTTGTACACAGTAAATTTTTAAGTAATACTATGTTGCAGGAAGGAAAAAGAAGGAAAGATATGAAGGAATGAGGAAAGAAGGTGGTTAAAATGTCTTATTAAATAAATGTGAGTGCTCCTGTAAAGTGAGGAAGTCATTCCTGCTTCTTACAGGAATGTCTCCTGTTACAGACACCATAGAATTACTCAGTTGTCCACAGTTAATGCAAACTGTCTACAGAGACCAGACTGGCTTGCAGAATTATGGGAAAATTTACTGATATCATGAGGCTCATTGACCTCATTTCCAAGAGCAACAAATGAAATATCTCCAGTCCGTTCAAAGGAGCAAAGTTAAAAGAAGATTTACATTGAGATGAAGATCATGCTCTCACCACACTACACAACCTCCAAGTTCTGCAGTATGACCTTCCACTTCCTCCTTCTCCCGTCAGTCAAGGCACGATCACTGGATACAGAACGAGCCTGGCTACAAATGTGAACTTTGCTCTGAGTGCAGGGATGTTTGTTCTGAAGGTCTCACCTGATAGTCTCATCTTCTTTTGATGTGTTCTTGGCATTTTTGTGTCTCTTGGAACATTGCTGTTAAGGCTATAAATGTCCCCAGAGGGATATGGGAACTCTCATCCCATTAGAACTTAGAAGAATTATACCATCTTCTCCTCTATACCCAGCATGAATAGTTGAATAAATTTTAAAACAACACAAGTGAACACCACATTTTGAATAACTAGGAAAAAAGGGTATAACTCATGTAATCATGAAAGAAGACAGTTTAAATGTCTTAAGGCTAAAGGAATTTATCATTAGCAAGTGAATTAGTCAACAAAATATACTAATCCAAGGTTATTATATTACCGAGTCCAAGCTTGCTCTGCTCGCCACACGACAGGCCAATAAATCGGGAGATGAGGTGTTGAGGCAAGGAATACCACTTTATTCGGAAAGCTGGCAGACCCAGAAGATGGTAGACTAATGTCTCAAAACATTGGGGTTTGGATGCCAGTTTCTTTTATAGAACAGAGAGGGAGAGGAGATAAGGAAGTAAAGTAAGAAGGCCATAAGTTATGCAAATATCCCCTGGAATGGCCAGCCTCTGGGAGGGGATGTGTTAATTTCTTCTTTCTTGCAGCCATCAGAGGTGGACAGGGTCAGGATGCTTCCCTGAACAAAGGCAATTTGGTTTAACATTCAGGCAGAGAGGCAGGGTTCCCTGAGGCAGGGCATTATGTGTAGACAGTATCCTTTTAGTGAACAAAAACAGCGGAAAGCAAAGGTTAAAGTAAAAGAAACAGATCCAACATGCAGTCAGATTTGGCTCTTCCGTTACAATTAAAAGTAAAAAGAAAAGGCATGTATTAAATGCAGATACTTGCCCTACGGATACCGAATATATCTAACATTCTTTTTGCAGAAGTGATCTTCATCAACATATTGTATATGACTAAGTGGATCAGTGTTTTCTCAACAGTGTACCAATGACCAAAGTTGCTATAACCATTTCTCCTACTTCATTTCACCAGGATTGGAAAGATTTAAATTGTGCATGAATAAATAACATCTATACCACTAGCAGTTGGTAAATTATGTTTCAACTCCGAGTACCTTTCCTATAGAATACCTGCCGTATCCTAATATCTGTTTTTCATTAACAGTCACACACACGCGCCATGACCTTCATACACTCCAGGTTTTTTATCTTACCTGTATGTGGTACACAACACTAGTTCTCGCCAATGTTTTGAGTTCTACTACATTGAAAATATATTCCCCAGCTGCTTTACAATACCTAGTTCTGGAAAAAAGGTTGGGAATGGCCAATATGTATAAATGGCCAATATATGTAAATGCCAATATCTATCTCTGCAGGGTTTCCTCTCCTGCCACAGCAGGATGTAAAAGCCTTATGCAAAGTGGAGATGCTACAAGCCTGGAATTCTTAGTACCCCATGCAGGAGAGCTGCCCTGGAGATTCAAACCCAAAGCACACTTTGAAAGAGACTTTGATTGTGTTCAGCCACAGAGATTTTGGTGTTTGTTAACCCAGTGCAACTTAGGGTAACAAACACCAAACTGACTAAGATGTAGTAGTATTAATCTTTTCCTTTACTATACTGTGTTCTCATATCTATCCCCATAATGCCAGACTTCTGAAGTAACTGGCCAGGATTTTGAGAATAGTCTGTATTGATAGAACATAATTTTCTTCTTATATTAGGCAAACTCTTGCATCCTTGACCTCTTTTCTAGACTCTTAGCAATTGAGTTAACCTGCCCAAATTGGAAGAATATTACATTTAGAGGTGGGAAAAAAACATATCTGGGCTCTGACTTATAGTATGTGAATATGTTGGCAATATTAGGATATTTCAGCTAACATACTTTCATGAGGTTGTTTTCCTTTGTCCAAGTAGGGTTTTTGAATTCAACATTTCACTGATATTATTCTAACATGATTTGTGCTGCCCACTTGCGCTCTGATGTAAAAATGGATCACTCCCTAGGAACTCAAAGGTGGACCTGTTTACAGACTTTGATATTAGCAATCAGCTCTTCCCTGCTCCTGTGACAGTGTGACAGGTTTATTCAGGGATGATAGATTGAGTGCATTTATTTGTATTTCACACATAAATCCCCTAAATGTAAAGTTCAGCAATTCATTTTTTGAATAGAGGGTGGCTGGGAAAGAATGTGTTCGTGTATTTTTAAGGGTTTCTGGTACTTTAAATTCCCTCAGAGGACATTCTGAAGTGGATATCAGTGTTTAGAGGTGAACTCTTTGGCGTTGTTTTTGTTGTTATTGTTTTTAAACACAGCTGAGAAGTGGGATTCGAGTAGATCCTATTAGCAATTTCCAGTGACAGCCCTTTTCCTACTTCCTTTCTAAGGCCAAATATACATATTTTAAAATAAATATATATATATATATATTTTAAATATATATAATTTTTTGATATGGGTATGCAGGAGTGAATACTGGAAATAGTGTTCTTTGAAGAAGAATATGATGCTCATTATTGACCTGAACCAGGTAAAGTTATCCATAGAATCTTGCTTCCTCCAAACTCTGAAAGGCCATTTATTCCCAAGAAAGATCAATTGACAGAGACTTTTATCCCTCTAGGAGAAGCTAGCTTCACAGCCTAAAGGGAGAATTGCGCAAGATCTGGAAAGATGAGACCCATGGTGTCTTTGTGCCCCTCTGTTCCAGCTTCTAACATTGCTGGCACCTTGCAGGGAAGAATAGAAAAGCAGACTTGATCAAGCTCTAGGAAAGGGGGATATTTTCATAGCTGTAAGATGAGAAAGATGGACAGAATTGAAAACACATCTCTTTGATGTTTAGAAAATTATCTTACTGTGAGGTTGGCCTTTACAGTGTTTCCTATTTGTTATCTAGTCTTGTACTTGATCTTAGTCTGTATTTACAAGGTTCTAAGGTTTATACGCTGAGGTAGGCAGAAAAAATGGCTTCACAAAGATGTCCATGTCTTAATGCCAGAAGCTGTGAATATTTTCTGCTACATGGCAAAAAGGACTTTTCAGATGTGATTAAATTAAGAGCCTTGCCTTGGGGAGACTAGCTGGAATTAGCAACCTGGGCCCAATATAATCACACGAGTCCTTAAAAATCACAGAACTTTTTCTGGCTGTGGTCAGAGGGAGATGTGACTATGGAAAAATGGTCAGAGACGTGCAACATTGCTAGCTTTGAATACGGAGATTAAGAATCATGAGACAAGGAAGGTACAAAAGGCAGATTGTCTTCTAGAGGCTCTAGAAAGCCTTGTGACATCTTGATTTTAACCCACTGAGATCTGTATCAGATATTTAACCTACAGAACTATCATATAATAAAATTTTGCTGTTTCAACCACAATTATTACATAATTTGTTACATTAACAATAGAAAACTAATACAATACACCAACATGTGGCAAGTTTTAAGAGTTCTGGCTATTCTACCAGAAAGCATGGTCCTTTGGGTTATATTTTTTGGTCAGTTTCCCTTTATAGGAGATGAAATTCCAGTTTGTCAGATTCCAAAGCCCATGTTTATTTATTTATTTTTGTTTTTGTTTTGTTTTCTCTACTTCACCCTGCTGCATCTGATGTGGTATATAAAATTAAGCGTGAATTGGTTCCAAGAACTTATGCATCATCATTCAGATACCATACATTTGTTCATTTGTTCAGATAGTGAAGCAATGTAATGCTCCTGCTAAGAACAGGAGGGTTTTTTTAATAGTTGATTTATAATATTATATTAGTTTCAGGTATACAACATAGTGATTCAATATATTTAAAGATTATATTCCATTTAATGTTATTACAAAACAATGGCTGTAATTCCTTATGCTGTACAATATATCCTTGTTGCTTTTCTCTTTTATACATAGCAGTTTGTATCTCTTAATCCCATATGCCTATCTTGCCCCTCCACCAAGAGCAGGAGTTTTTGAATGAGGCAGACCTCCCTGGAATCCTAGCTCTTCCAAGTACTGTCTGAATGTCATTTAACTAGTCATTCAACTTCTTTAACTTCACTTCCCTCATCTGTAAAATGAGGACAATATTAGTAATTGCTTCATAGGGTTAGTGTGAAAATTAATGTGCTCATAAATACTTTTCAGAATTCTTAGCACAGCACTCAATAATAAGTAACTGTTTCTATGATTGTGGTTATTGTCATGTGATTCCAGTCGTGGGTGATGGTCTCCCCCAGATAAGCAGATGAAGGGAAAATCTTTGATTAATCACAGCTTAGGACCTTAATATGGGCTCTCTTTCTCGAGAACTGCTTGTCATTACAAATTATCTGACTGCTGTTTCATGAACATACAGATCATCCCTTTACACATTCACAAGTTATTTTATGTTCATCATCCTCCTTTCTCATCACGTATCTCCAGAGTCCAATTTCTGAAAAATGTTCCAAGCTTCAACCAAGGTAATACGATAAATGCTTTTGCCAAGAACTGCTACTTCTTGGTGAATCTCCACTGACACAGGCAAACCCAGAATCCTCCATAAACACAAAGTTTCTGATATCTTCTAATTTTTTTGCAATTATCTAGACCACAACCAGTAATTACGGCTCTTGCAACATTACAACCAATATACTCATCTGCAAACCTGTGAGAAAAATGCCTGTTCCTCTAAGGGGCAGATAAATACCAGACTCAGAACAAATCTGCTTAGTTTGATGAGGATGGAGTGGGAGTGTAATGGCAAAAGTGAAACATCATTTCCATGAGGAGTTAGAAACTCTCTAGACCTGACTTTTGTTTTGAAAGCACATTAGCAAACACTTTTGACAGACAGCCTCAGGAAGTGATCCATATATTATAAATCTATTATTACTGTGGAGTGCAATGCTTAACAAAGCTCTTTGTAGCTAAAAGGATATGAAGATATCAGTATGGTGGCAAATGCAGAAGACTGTGAAGTCACTCTTCTTTTCCTTGGGCAGGGTACAGAAACTCTCCCTCCTCCCCCCTGATACTTAATTATATCCCTCTAATACCCATTCTGCAATTTGGGCTTGCAGAACAGTTAGACATTTGCTGGTTAGGCCAAATTGCATTTAAAAAAAAATAAATTTAAAATGTAATAATATGATTTACATTTACAGCAGAAAACTGAACTTTAGTAAGCACAGCACAAGAAAGAAAGAAGAGAACAGGTAGGCTTCTGAGCATATTCCATTTTTTATACAACAGAGCTGCTGAGAACTTTCCTTCCAGTTTGCCTCTTATGCATGGAACAAGTTTCTAAGCAAGAGCAGGAATAGTCTCTGGGAGAATATGGTATTTGGAAGAATGGTCTTTGGGGAGTGAATTTACTTATGAATGCAATAAATCTGTGGTCTTGTAAAAATGAAAATATTTGACATGCTGGCCCAAAGATCTTGAGTTTGAATCGTAACAACACTTAGAAACTGCGATCTTGCAAAACTTAATTTTTATGAACTTTGGTAGCTTCATCCTGAATAGTGAAAGCAGTACCTGATTTACTCTACCACAGGGAGTAGTTGGGAGGATAAAATAATACAATGACCATGACTTTATGAAACTTAAAACAATCATTTAATTTGGGGTTTTGTTATTACATGTACAAATGGATATCATATTTCTGGGACTGAAATGGACACTTTATCTAAACATACCCTTTAATTCCACCATTGGAGAATGAGATCTAGAGATGATATAAGTCAACCAGGTTTGGAGAGCAAGTTGATAGCAGGATTATATAAGCACAGTTACATTTGTAGCAAAAAGACACAGTGTCTGCCACATATTAGAAGTAGAAGCAACACTTCCAAAAAAATTACAAGAAAATGACAGACTATTACCTTTATTGACCATAAATTCAAAAATCCTGAACATATTATTAGCACATCAAACTCAGCAAAACATAAAAAGGATAATAACCAAGTGGAGTTTGTTCCAGTAATGTAAGATCAGCACAACACTTATAAATCAGTCAATGTAATCCATCATATTAATACACTGAACCATTACCAGTAGGGAGAGAAAAGGAGGGAGGAACAAGGTACTGGTAGGGGAATTTTTTTTTTTTAACATCTTTATTGGAGTATAATTGCTTTACAATGTTGTGTTAGTTTCTGCTGTATAACAAAGTGAATCAGCTATATGTATGGTAGGGGATTAAGAGGTAAAAACTACTATGTAAAAAGCTAGTAGTAAAAAAAAAAAAACTACTATGTAAATAAGCTACAAGGATATATTGTATGGCACAGGTAATATAGCCAATATTTTATAATAACTTTAAATGGAGTATAATCTATGAAAATATTGAGTCAATATGTTTTACACCTGGAACTAATATAATATTGTAAATCAACTAACTTTGATAAAAAGAATAGACTGAAAAACAAAGGATCATACTAATATATGCAGTAAAAGAATTTGACAAAATTCAAACCCATTCATGACAGAAACTCTCAAGAAACCAAAAATAAAGGGTGTGATCGTTAATTTTATGTATCAACTTGACTAGGCCATGGTGTCCAGATATTTCATCAGATATTACTCTGGATGTTTCTGTAAGGGTGTTTCTTGGATAAGATTAACATTTTAAACAGTGGACTTTAAGTAAATTGCCCTCCATAATGTGGGTGGGCCTCATCCCATCAGTTGAAGTTCTTAATAAAACAAAGACTGACCTCCCCTAGGCAAGAACAGATTCTGCCAACAAAAGTCCTTCAGACTTGAGCTGCAACATTAGCTCTTCCCTGGGTCTCCAGCCTGTACTCCAGTTGGTAAAATTGTTTCCTGCAGACCACAGCTGACAATTCTGAAACCATTATACATGTACACTGAAATTGAAAAATTAAGTAAATTGATGGTGGATGGTGAGAGACAGTTTTGTTTTGTTTTTTAATTGTTAGTAAGGATTCACGGATCATTTATTCCCGGCTTTGCTAATCTGTAATGTCCCACTCCAACAGTGAAACACCTGTCTCCCACCATCCAGTGTCTGAGACATCAGTGTAAACTCATATTAACTTACTATAGGTACAGATGGAAACACATAGAAATATTTATAAATTTGTACATATACAGAGATAGAAAACCATATATAAACATAGAGAACTTTATATATGTATATGTATATACATATATATATATAGATAGAGAGAGAGAGAGAGAGAGAGAGAGTGATTAGTATATTCAAAAATATTTCCCTGCTCTATCGCTGAGTCCTAGAAGCAACCACACCACACCTAGGAGCAATGGAAATGGGAACCTGGTGTCCAGACCTTAGTTTCCAATACCATTCTCCAATAAAAGGTATTAGAACTCTTTGGAGAAATGTCTGATTCTAGGGCCAGAGCAAGGATTATACTATACTAATCAAAACTGTAAAGATGATCAAAAACAAGGAAAATCTCATAAACTGTCACACACAAGAAAAGGCCTAAGGATATATAACAACTCCATGTAATGTGGTATCTTCAGAGGGATCCTGGAAAAGAAAAGGGAGGTTAGGTAGAAGCTAAGAAAAATAAAATACAGACTTTAGATAATAATAATAATGTATGAATATTGGTTCCTTAGTTGTGATAAATGTTCCATACTAACATAAAAGTTAATAGTTGGGGAACCTGGGTGTAAGATATATGGGAATTCTGTGTACTATCTTCACAATTTTTCTGTAAATCTAGCACTATCCTAAAACGTAATACTTATTTTAAAATCATACATGCCCTGCACCACTTACTAACTGTGTGGTATCAATCATGTTACTGTAAGTGTCTGAGAATCATTTTCTTATATGTAAAATGAGATAATATCTCAGACCTGCTGCTGAAGATTATATATATTATATATATTTTATATATATAATATATATATATATATATATATATATTAAATTCCCTGTCACAGTACTTGGCACATTGTAGACTTAACAAACATTAGCTTTTTTTCCTTCTCCTTTTCAAAATGCATTTGTTTCTTCTTTTTAAAGGAGTCACTGTTCTTCATTATTTTAAAGAAAATTACTTTCTTGACAAGAGTATTTAATATTGTAGACTAATTTTAAAATAGCTTTGGTAGAACTTTAGGATATTACAATAACTAGTAATTGCAGGGATCAAATGTAATCTGTCCCTATCTTATGAGTTTTCTGTAGTATAATATAGATGTTCATTGAATAACTCATGTTATAGTTTATCAAATTAGGTCATCAATATTAAGCCTATGATCAATTCCCTTGTTTGGAGACTGGAGCAGTAACATTGAGGGACTTATATAGAGCTGGCTGAAGCTAAAAAATGATAAGTAGGAATTACACAGGGACTCAACACTTAGAGAAAAATTCAATCAGAGAAAAACATAAAATATGCAAAGATACAATTTTAAGCATTGCCTGGAGAATTCCATGGTATATGACCACAGAACATTGTTTCAGCAAAGGGAGCAGTAACATGATACCGTTAAATAATAGAATAATTATCTTGAAATAATTTCAATCTGCCTAAGGTAATACTGCCAGAAGTTCATAATAAATGCAGAAATAATTCCATATAAAAAATAACCATCAAATTTGCAAGAGGAAAATCCAAGGTTGAAAAAAATCACCTGGTTTTAATGTCAATTTTTTTTTCTAATATCTACTACAACCAATCCTCTCCAGGTGAAGAATGTATGTATTTTACATGTGGCTGCTATAAATAATGAAAAAGGAGAAATACTTGTAAAGTGAAAAATTTAAGAGTAGCCTTTTAAAAAATACATTCACATACAGAATCTCAATTTTCTTCTCAACAACCACATTTTGAGTTATATTTGATCCATTCCCATTTTACAGATAAATACATGGACCCTGAGAAAAGTTAGGATTCACTAAATCTCATTCCACAAATATTTATTGTGAAACTGCTATTTGCCATGCACTGTGCTAGTAGCCAGGTATGTATGCATTGCTAAATTATCCTGATATGGTCTCCCTCACTATGGAGCTTATGAACCATTGGGGTTCAAGATGAAGATTACATGGAGGGTAAGTGGCTTGTCTGAGAAGGAAAACTCGACACTAGGGGTCTTTAGTTTTAACATTTTGTAGACCACCCTGGCAGATCATTACTTGCCAGGTTAGTGGCAGCAGCACATCTACCTGACGTGGTTTCCAAGAGAGGAATCTGCTTCCAAAGACTCAGACATGTCAGAATTTACCTTTATGAAGGGTGTCTGGCATACTGACGACTGTGTCCCAGCAATTGGTATCTTACACGTTTGCTTTTTTTTTTTTTTTAAATCAAGCAAATGTGTTTTACTTAATCAGCCCTGAAACATTTATAAAAATGAACCATATACAATGCTACAAAGTAAACCTCCAGAACATCTAAAGTAAAATATTTTATACTCCCCATGTTATATTAATACATTTGCATTCTCTCACATTTTCCTCCATAGGATAAATATTCTAGTTCTTTCTTCCTAGGTCTTAACTGCAAAATCTCAGATCTCTTAATCTTAATCTTTCTTTCTTAATCTTTCTTCTCTCCACCATGGAATCCTAGTAGTGAGGTCAATGGTTTAGGTTTATTATTTGTAAAGCACTACCTTGGCCAATTTTTGCAAAAGCCATACAACGGCAAGTTGAAAGTAGTACAGCAGTCATTCCCTTTGCCCTAAAATGAGAAAGAATAAATGTACATGTTTACAAAAATACATGTTTTTATAATGGTGTTTTGAAACTCACGTTTTCATTGTAAGCGTATATTTAAATTATAGCAATTCATTTGATCTTTAAAATAAACATTTCAGGATAATAGATTTTACACTTGATAAAGTGTTGACCTTTTGTAACACATGTCTCTATTCACAAAATAATAGAAAGATATTGACAGACTGCAGATATTTTAAGCAATCATTTAGCCTATCCCTTATTCCAAATAACTGGTTTGATTTATTTTATTTATATTTGGCTAGTCAATTCAATCCAAATGGTTGAATTATTCCCAGTGTGCAAGCAAGAAATGGTGTCATTGACTCATTCAGGTTCATGAGTGTATGGTAAACAACTGAAAGTGGGCTTCATGGACCTTTCACAAACTAGAGTATTAAGTGTCCACATGGGAGAAGTGGTTTGAAAATCAAAGCACAGACAAGCAAAAAATGTGTTTTGATTTTTCAGTGCAAAGTCCAAATTTGTTTTCAGTTTGCCTCTAAACCGCCTTCAGAATTTTCCTCCTAAAACACTCCTTCCCTTGTGGGACCATACAGAGCAATGTTTTGACATCTTAGTCATTTCCATCAACAAATTACAGAAACAAGACAAGCGGTCAAACAAGTAAAATGGTTTGAATTTAGAAACTGTTCTGGATTACTATAAAGAATGACATGGAATTTTATCCTCCTTGTAGAGAGAAAAACTATGGATCTTTTTGCTATTGATAATCTGTTGAAGGAAAAATCGCTACAACGTCTAAATGTACTTTCACCATGCTTTTTTAAAAAAAATGTTTCGTTGTTCCTTATGTCATGATACATTTTAAAATTCCTTTCCCACCTCTCCCTTCTTCCTGCCATTCCATCCCCTTGTGGTTCCTGCTAAATTTGCTAGTTGTGATGTGAATGTTAAAATATACTGTCAATATCACTAAGAGAAGAAGGTACCAAAACTTCATCCTAGTAGTCATCCCCATAAAAAACACAGTAAACTGAAAAAAACAAACAAAAACAGTTTTATTATGCAAAAACTCTACTGAAATAACTGGCTATTTGCACTTTTTAAAAAAAATTCAATATAACCAACGCTTTAGGGAAAGTAAATATTTGATTGAATTTATTGAAGAACAGTCAATTTATTCACAATGGCTGACCCCGCTTGAGTGTGTAAGCATCCTCAAAAATTTACCCATATTGGGAAGAGCCTGCGTTCTGGTGTGTAATAGACTACAATGCAAACTTCTGTCTGAAATTTACACACTGACTATACTGACTATAAGCAAGATACTTCACCTCTTTGAGCTTTAATTACTTCATTGATAAGATAGAAATAATATCTACTTCGAAAGGTCACAGTGGTATGCTATTAAACCAGAAATTTGAAAAGCCCTTATTTGTAGTATTTGTCCATTTTCGTGGTATCATACTTTCACCATGGCCAATCAGGCGATCACTGCAATATCAGTGAATGCGGACTTGGGAAGACATGAGTGGAATGAGTTCTCAAGAGCCATTATGAACCAGTTCCAACACATAAGGCTCTTAAAACTCATAAAACAAGATAGTAAATATTAAACAACTGGCACAGTAATAGGCACTCAATAAATAGTTCTTATTAAGATAATTTTTATCCAAATGAACAAGGATAAGTAGTCTATCTAGGCATCTCTGATCAAAAAATCAGAATGGAGGATCTTGACAATAACTTGAGATCTATATCATATCTACATATGAAATAGTACTGACGTTGGGTAACTTTGTCACCGGAAGCCCAAAGCTAGATTCCTTCCTCCTTTGGACATAGCAGAGCAGTTAGGTGGGTCTCAGATTCTCTCAGCTGATGTTTCCAAAGTAATGGTCCTGGACTATCAAGACCTATTGAGTTGAATAATTGCAAGTCGTGGAGCCAGAGCCATCAGATTATTGAAGATATTATTCAGTGGTTGATAGCTCACTTAGTTATATCACAGTTAATGTGGCAGGCAATTCTTGCATATAGAATCAGCATGGTGTCAAAGTATATTGGATAAACCAGGTTTACACACAGTTTATCATAAAGCAGAGCCTTATTATGGGAACAAATTAATGTCCAAACAACTGTATATAGCTAGAGTGTTTTTTCTCCCCTTTACAGTGTACTTGATGAATCATTTATTATATTATGCCAGTGGAGGTAAAGTAAAATTTATGTGTCCCACAAGTATTGTTTTCTGTAGCAAATAATGCAGATTGAACTATGCATCAAAAAAAAAATCAAGGTTTATAACCTCTTGGAATATATGCAACGTTCTCTGCATGAAAAATGGAAGGTTATAAATCATAGATAACCACATTGTGGAATAAAATATGCGACACTCACTTATTGGATGGAATTCTGTCCTATTTATTTGCTTGATTGTATTTTGGCAACTGTAATCTTTGTGGCATAGCTGGTAAGGCCTTTCATGAAGGACTCAGCTCCAAAAGTATATCAAGGATTTATTTTAGTCACCTCTAATTCTCTTCTACTTGAGGCAGAGGATTCATAAATATGGACCGTCCATATTTTGAATTGCTTAGTGATTTAAGTTGAGAAAAGAAAAAGCCAGCTCATATGCCATTAAATTCCATAAAATCTATTAAATCAGACCAAGGAGGATAACATTAGGAAAAGAGTTGATGGTAGCACTGATTTTTTTTGCTTTTGATTTCAATTGAGGAGAAAAATATGAATGCAAGAGCTAGTTTTGCTGAAAAAGTTCTCCATGTTCCATAAACAGATGGAAGAAAACATTCATTGTAAGGAAAGAACATACTTTAATCTTTTAATCCTGCTTCTTGATTTTAATAGGCCTGACCAGAGTGCTTAGATAATAGGTACTCATTAGCAGATATTTGGGAAATACATCCTACACAAAAAGCCCAAACCTCTGCTAAGTAGAGGCAGGGTAAGATGGTAGATAAGACATAATCCCAGAACTCATGGAGTTGTAAAACTGGGTAAGGAAATAGGGGAGTGTATCTAAAACAAGGCAGAAGATAAGCTTTGCAAGAGGCCTATAAGTAGCCCTATATAATCAGTAGATGTAACCGTCAGATCGTGCTTGTGGTATCTTGTTAGGCTTTTGAAAGAGTTGACTGTTGCTGGGCCACAAAAAATGACATAGAATTTTAACAAATGACAGTAGAGTAGGAGATCATTAAAGTTCGAGATTATAGCAAAAGAAAACTCCTAAATGGGAGACATGAAAGGAATTTTAAGTTTTAAGTGGCAATTTTAATGATTTTCTTCCTTTGGCCTTCTCTTATTTCAGCACTTTTATCTGTGACTTAACTCGCTATAGAGGGGGAGCTTGTCACATCTGCACATGATATACAACACAGCAGAATACCAAACACCTGATTAGTAGAGCAGGATCTGAAAAGGTCTTTGCAGATTACAATAATGGCCTCAATATTTGAAAATGAAATGCAACAGGGCAAGTGCAGGGTTCTGCACCTTGACTTAAAAATTCTTTTGCAGGGGTTCTGAACGAGCGTGTGGTTTACTGAGACCCGTGACTGTCTCTGGTGGCTCAGCTTCAGCATTTTTCTTAACTAGCTTCTGTGTCCACTGCCTTCCTTGCAGCTGCTTCCAAATTAGAGGGCTGCTTTATTTTCCTTTGATAGCTGCCTCTGTCCTCTACTGCATTCCTTGGGGTTCTCACCATATCCCAGCCTTGTTTAAGTCATGGTCTTTCCTGTTGCTTCTTCAATGATACTGTTCTGAAAGTGGTCACTGTGGACCTTTGTGTTTTTTAAAAATATAACACATGTGCTTTATGAAGGAAATTGTTGCAGAATAAGAAGTTGCCCAATGAGGGTGAACTCCAGAGTAGATCAGGCCCAAAGGCTGGTTCAAGGTCTTGAATGACAGGTTAATGAATCAATAAATAATTAACTAAAACTAAGAAATCAGCCACACATGGTATGAATGGTATAGCTAAAAAAGGAACTTGCCTAACAGTCCCCTACCCATCTTGGGCTTTCAGAACTCTTTCTTGACCCTAGCTCGCTAATGAGTATGTCAAGAGATTCAGCTGCCATAAAGAGTGTAAGCAGGTTCATTGTTCACTTGAGTGAAACGCTGGAATACAGTGTCTGTAGGAAGTAATGACAGCCTCCTTGCCCAATTACCATTATTCTCCCCATATGAAAAAGCTTTCTTCCTCCTTGCCTGGAGCCTGTACTTCTGATAGCGTTTCCAACAGTGTCAAACAGCAAGGCATAACTCATTACTCCTGAAACTATTCTTACATATTTATCCCTGCTGATATTTGTGATCTGGAAGAGGTAGTGTGAATACAGATGAGGCTATATGATATGAACATAGGTTTTCCTTGTTTTGTATTGTTTGACCAAATTAAATTCTATGTGAAATAGCAAAACTCCATTATAAAGTGCTGTACTTGACCACAGATTTGGTTTGGTGATCATGTAGGTCGGATCATGTTGCTCATAAATACATATAAACTGCTAATTATCTTATGCCTTCCTAAATCCCTGGCTGGTTAGGATAATCTAGTGAGAAAAGATATACAAAAATTTTGTAAAGTATAAAGTTCTTCACCAGTATTAGGCTCAATAGAGCAGAAGTTTTCCTAGGTTTTGAAGGTTCAATGGCAAGTCTATTATTTGTTTTAATAAGATACATTCAGTGTGAAAATTCCAAATGAGGAGAAATATGAAATTTATGTCATCTGTATCTGTATGATTTCAGAGTTTGTCCATGTAAATAAAAGTTTATGACTTGCCCAGGTTCGCACAAGTGATTATGCAAAGAACTGGGTTCTGACTGTTCTTTCTACTGAAACATTTGTCTTTTTGTCCTACCATAAAAATCTTACCAGATTAATAGTACAAAACACTATTTTCCGTGCTTCATTTGTGTTCAGATTCCATTGTGCCAGGTACCAAAACACATTAATGAGGTCATCTAGAAAATGGCCATTGTTTAAGGCTGCAAAATTTCACAACTTATTTTAAATATTTGATAATGATGTAATCTTGCAATTAACATTTACCCTTCTGCCTGTAGTTAATAGTATTTCATTTTCCTTCTAAGTATTCTACAGAACTTTATAGACTTTTATAAAATTTCCTTTTTCTAGAGTGCAGTAGCCTTAAGGAAAAATATTACTCGGTGAAGTTAAGTTGTCTATATTTTACTTGATGTTACCAAGACACCAACCTCACAATCATATATGATCTTGTCATTTTTAATATTATTCAGAGAAAAATTTGGTTGTTTATGTTTTTGCAAGTGTGTGTTTTAAAATAATTCCATTGTGAACTGTATATCAATTGGTTATTTTCTTAATTTCTACTGACTCCTTGTACAGTGCTTTTGTATCACTTCCAAAGTTTTGTTCTTAAGATAAGGATTGCTTTCACTTTAAAGTTAAGTAAATCAGCAGGAAGGATGAAAACTTTTATTTATTAAACTATGAAATCTGTAATAGTATCAAATAATCTAATTAGGCTGAAAAATCATCATACATAAATATATGGTAATGATTTTATAATAGAGTGGCATTTCACAATGCTAATGAAAAATATATGTTGGGATGATGAAAATATGTAAATAGAGAGAAATAATGTGTTTATATATAAATAAATATAAAATAATGAAATTATATAAAAATATTTACATATAGAATATTATTCATGTGTACAATATCATATATCAATGTTATAATGTTATTTAGAGCTATAAATTTCCCTCTGAACAATGATTTTCTGCATCCCTCAATTTTAATGTTACATATTATATGTAATTTACCTTAAAATATTTTCCAGTTTCTATTGTGATTTATTCTGTGATCTACAGGTGATTCAGAATTAAGCTGTTTAATTTCCAAAAAATTGGGGATTTTCTAGTTATTTTTCATATTAATTTCTAATTTAATTCCACTAAGATTAGTATTGACAGGTAGCTAGTGACAGAATTTCTCAATTTCTGTCTTATTTATTCCATGTTCATTTTGCTGGTTAATTACTTAAATTTTTTCATTGGCTCTTTTGATCTTTTTCTTTCAGCATTATAAGTATATCATTACATTGTCTTCTGCCTTCCACAATTTCTTTTGAAAAGTCAGCTGTTAGTCTTATTGTTGAAACTTTGAAGGTAGTGCTTCTTTTAACTTTTAACTTTTCCTTTTCATTGACTTTACTGTTATGTGTAGTTTTCTAATATTTATTGGGCTTCTCATTCAGTAGGTTTCTTGGATCTGTGGTCTGGGTTGGTATATGTCACCAGATTTGAAAAGTTCTAGATATTACCCCTGTATATATCTCTTCTGCTCTAGTCTCTCTCCTTTACATCTGGACTCCAAATATACATATTACACTTTTTTTTTTTTGTCCTCTTCTGGTCTCTTTTGTTTCTTTCCCTTCTAATTTTTCTCCATATACTATAATTTGGAGAATTTCTACTGAAACATGTCTAAGGTCACTAATTTATTTTTCTCTTTATTTCAAGTTCAATTAATGAGCTCTTACTTTCAGATATTAATTTTTCTACTTCTAGAATTATATTTTGATTATTTTTATAGATTACAGTTTTTAAATTCTTCATACTTTTATTTTGTCCATTTTTTCTATTTTTTTATTTCCCATATTCATCAAAATTATTGTCAATCTCTTGGCTCCTAACTCCAATCACAGTTTCATTTGTGAGTATATTTCCATGGCTTGTGTTATTTCTTGATTGTGAGTCACATTTACCTCACTTTTTTTTTTTTAAATAAATTTATTTATTTATTTATTTTTGGCTGCGTTGGGCCTTCGTTGCTGCACATGGGCTTTTCTGTAGTTGTGGCGAGCAGGAGTTACTCTTCGTTGCACTGTGCGGGCTTCTCATTGCAGTGGCTTCTCTTGTTGCAGAGCACGGGCTTTAGGTGCATGAGCTTCAGTAGTTGTGGCTTGCGGGCTCTAGAGTGCAGGCTCAGTAGTTGTGGCACATGGGCTTAGTTGCTCCGCGGCATGTGGGATCTTCCTGGACCAGGGCACGAACCCGTGTCCCCTGCATTGCAGGTGGATTCTCAACCACTGTACCACAAGGGAAGCCCTACCCCACTCTTTTTATGTCTAGAATTTTTTGAAATTTTATGCCACATGCTATGTATAAATGAATCACAGAAGCTTCAGATGTTACCTTCCACCAGCTAATATTCACCCTTTCCTCCCTTAATCAGTTAAGAGAGGTGATGTGTCAATATATCCTAGTCAAAGATTGAGTTGTGTCAGAGCTGGGTTGCAATTAGTAAGTCTTAGTCCACCACTAGTTTGTCTCTGTTCCTCAGGTATGGCAGTGCTTTTGATTGAGAATCTGGCTTGTCTCTGTCCCTTAAACTCTAAAAGACAAGGATGCCTTTGCAGATTGGAGCTCAGCTCTTTATCTCTGCCCAAGTAGCCTCAAGATAGTTGAACACTCATTTGTGGAAAATATCTGCTGTCTATAGGAACCACGTCTCCTAAGTACCATGATACAGCAGTAGATTTTACTCTGCTTTGCTCTTTGTAGCCCCAGTCTACCAGAATTCAACAAATGTCTTGTTTGGGGCTCCTCTGGTTTCGAATTCATCAAGCCAGTCTCTTGTTGGTTTCTCTTTTGCATGGTAGGTGCCGTCTTTATGGACTAAGACTTATCCTTAGTCCAACTCAGAATCACTAAATGCCCACAAGTAAAAGTAGCTGGTGATTCTCAATTTATATATTAATTTCTTCTCTCATTGAATGTTTTGGTAATCAGAATATTAAGGTATCCTCCAAGATTATCTACCCCTGGGATAATTGCTCTGCATAGTCCTGAATATGATGAAATTTACTATTAGGACTAGATTATGTTATATGGCATAATTAGATCCAGGTAGACCTAATCTAATCACAAGGGCCCTTTAAAATCACAGAGTTGTTTCTGGCTTGTTGCAGAAGAGGAAATCATAGATAAGCACTCTATCTGACTTGAAGAGGGCAGATATCCATGCTGTGAAGTGCCAATAGAGAGGGGTTCCCTGTGGGGCTGAAGGTGGTCCCTAGCCAAGGGCTACAGCAAAACTAGGACCTCATTTCTACAACCACCATAAAATAAAATAAATCCTCCCAACAACCAGTGAGGTTGGGAAAGTATTCTGTGCCTCAGATAAGAACTACATCTCCAGGTGACAGGTTGACTTCAGTCTTGTAAGACCCCAAAGAGCCTTGTCGTGCTGGGCACAGATTTCTGAACTAAAGAACTATGAGCTAAAACTGGTGCTGGTTTAAACCACTCAATTTAAGATAGTAATTTGTTACACAGCTATAGTAAACTAATAAGGAAATTTAATATATTTAGTCCTCCTTATTTATTCAGTTCCTTAATGCCTTTAAGAATATATTTTTTTCAATTTAATCTGATTTTTTCTATTTATTACAGCAGTAAAATTGGCCTGCTTCTACTTAATACATTTTATTCAGTACATTTTATTCTCACTGCTTCTTTGTAAAGCATATAAATAAGAAGTCGAAGACAGTCACTCCCTCATACATAACCCACCAAATATCCTATCTCTAAACTAAATTACAGAAAGTGGAGAACTGTACTAAATGCTTAGCATATTTCTTAAAGTTTTTTTTCATGCTTTTATAAATGTAGATTTGTAGATGGATGAATGATGGAAAATTTCATTGTTAGAAAAGTTAATAGAAAGTGAAAAATTTGGAAAATGACCATATAAGCTTAAATCATAATTTAATAGCATAGACACAAACCAAATGATGAAATAATATCTTAAGTTGGCCATGCCAAAGTAAGTGTATGTGCTATATGGGAATTTCAAGTCATGAATAGAAATATTTGTTCATTCAATAAGTAAACATAAATCTATGGCATATAAATATTTTTGGAATAAATGTTTAAGAGAAACAAAATGAGGTTTCTGAGGTTGCCTGGAGAAGACATAAATGGCTGTACTATCACAAAATTGAGCCGTCTTGATTTTTATCAGTAACACTACATTGTTGTAAAATAGATACCAAGTAGTAGTAAAAGTCATTGCCACAATATATTGCTCTGTCAAGAAAATTTTGACTGCTTGCATGAAAATGGCACAAAATCCTTAACAAATTGATTTCTTGAAGTTGTACTTCAGTGAATAGTTCTCATGACTATATGAAAAAAATAACCATGCCTATTATATTTTATTCACTGCCCACATGAAGTTTGGCAGAATTTGCTTTGTTGTTGACATATTTCAAATGGCACACTTAACCTATGTGTTCAATAATTTAAAATGGGAAAGGGGGCAGGTACTAGCATTTATTAAGGGAAATTATTTTGTGTAACCAACTCTTAAACTTACTTAGCCCAGAAAAATAGTCCATCAGTCAGCAATATCTGTCACATTCTTACTATGTGAGAAGCAGTTATTAGCGCCGGGATTCAGAAATTGAAAGACATTCACACAGTCCTTGGCCTTGAGAAGGTTTCAGTATGTGGTTGTTAATAGGCAACAAATTATCACAAACAGAATTTATAGGTAAAGGAAATGTAAAGAAGAAGTAGGTGTGTAATGAGAACCTATAACAAAGTAACATAACTGAGTCTGAGAGTTCAAGAAAGGGTTTCCTGAAGAAGTGAAGTATAATTGGGAATTTAAAGGAAAAGATGGTATCATCAAGGCAAAGCATGGTGGTACGATCGTGCCAGACAGAGGAAGCAGCATGCTCAAGTCTTGGTGGTCTTGATGTTGAGAGTGAGGGTGACATCTTCAAAGAATGGTGAGAAGACCAGCACTGAGAGTAATCGGGGTCCAGGTTTTGCAGTCTTGTAACCCTGTTAAGTACCATATTGTGTGGTCCCCAAGTCCAGTGCTACTAAAAGTGTGATCAGAACAGTACTGGTCTCTGAAAAGTTAATAACCAATTCACAATGAAATAAATACAGTCATGAAGAGGAAGAGTTTAGAAACTTTTATAGCAACTCAGCACATTAATTTTATGCCCATTGAATTTAATGACAACTAATTGAAATTTGTATTTTTAATATCTTTCTTTTTATTTATATTATTTTTTAATAATCAATTTCTTTGCTATGTATAAAATTATCAGTTCACAATGGTTGAAAAAAGTATGTTTTTTTTTTTACGGCATATTTTTTATTGTGATTTAAATATACATAATAGAGTGTACCTTTTTTCTTTTAATGTTTCTTTAGTTTCTTTTATTTTTTTACCATCTTTATTGGAGTATAATTGCTTCACAGTGGTGAGTTAGTTTCTGCTTTATAACAAAGTGAATCAGTTATACATATGTTCCCATATCTCCTCCCTCTTGTGTCTCCCTCCCATCCTCCCTATCCCACCCCTCTAGGTGGTCACAAAGCACCGAGCTGATCTCCCTGTGCTATGCGGCTGCTTCCCACTAGCTATCTGTTTTACAGTTGGTAGTGTATCTATGTCCATGCCAAAGTTTTTTTGTTTGTTTTTTTTTGTTTGTTTTTGCGGTACACGGGCCTCTCACCGTTGCGGCCTCTCCCATCGCGGAGCACAGGCTCCGGACGCGCAGGCCCAGCGGCCATGGCTCACGGGCCCAGCCTCTCTGCGGCATGTGGAATACTCCCGGAACGGGGCACGAACCTGCTTCCCCCGCATCGGCAGGCAGACTCCCAACCACTGCGCCACTGGGGAAGCCCATGCCAGAGTTTTAATGGTCCTTTATGGCAAGCCATTTGAGAAGTGTTGCCTTAAAATAATTCTAATTCTCAGTGATATTGACACTATAATTAACCTGATCAAATGAACAGTAAGTTGATAATGGCAAGTAGGAAAATAAAATGCTAATGTATAGGTGCTTTACAACTTATAAGACACTTTCCAGTTTATAAAATACAAATACATTTTTTAATACACACACAAACCTTGTAAGATTGTCAGGGTTCATATTTGATCTGAGGCCACACATCTAGTAAATGACAGACACTGCCATCTTGGTTTTGTTGATGACTAACCTTCGGGATTTATGTAGCTGTGTAGTCTGCTCACAATCACATGGTTCTTATTCATTTTCATCCATCTAAACTCTTCAAGAGCTGCTAACAAGCTGAAAAATTAAGTGAAGGTATATCTTTTCGCTTTCAAATTGTTCATTGTCCAAATACTAAAGATCTCAAATGTGTTTCAGGGGCCTCACACCAGCAAAGAAAAAGAGAGAGAACTAAACAATCATTACCCAGATAACTGAAAATTGACAGTATAAATTTGTCTTCTACTCCCTCTGGAGCAAAAAAAAAATATGTCCTTGATCAGCAACAAGGAGATCTAACTGTTAGCTTTTTAATACAGTACACCAATTATATTTTATGTCTCCAAGGATGTGAAATTGGGGGACTTTCATTCATCATCTGTGCAGAAGATACTGATGTAAATCCTTCACACATTGCCTGATTAAGAACTACAGAAATACATTTTGTTTAGGGAATCCTTACAACACTTGAACTTCATCCCACAGTCAATACTATGTCCCCCTGGCATCTTGTTAAAAAGAATGAAAGAAAACAAGCCAATTTACTAACAGAGAAAAATGATTAGCCTTGAGTATGAAAAATACATGTAGAATAGGATACTCTGGAGATTTCATTCCAATTCACCAGTGTTTAGGGTGCAAACCAAGTAATCCAAACGTAATTAATTTCTCCAGTTAGAAGTGCCTGCTTTTGAAAGAAATACACCACACCTAGATTATAGTATACTTACTTTAAAAAATCACTCTATATAGAGTCTGATAGAGGTGGATCTACCAGACTCTACAACCTTGGGAAAATTGCTATTTTTCTCTAATCCTTCATTTTATGTTCATAAAATAGAACCATCTACCTCATGGTATAAATAAGAGCATGCTTGTAAGACACTTTATCTTACTAACACCGTAAGAGTTATAGTGGTACTGGCACTGTTTCTGTGGTTATTATTATCTCTTACTTCAGTAATTTATCAATTCTAAGACTTTTTTTTTACCTTTTTTGTATTTCTGAAATCAGGATATATCTTACAGTCAGTCATAGTTTAATTGGCATCTTTTTCTTTTCTTAGTGCTACAAAAATGATGCATTATAACACATGGTATTATAATTGTTATTGTTATTATTATTATTATTATTTGGAAACCACATTAATCCTTTTAGGCCATGAAAGTGTTAACTAGAACCTTTAAGCAGTATATTACTAAATAGCACCTTAGTTGCTTAAAATTTCAAAGCAATCTGTTTTTGAATTTTATCGCTCACGTTTCATGCACTAAATTTTACTATGTATTGAGAAGACTAAGGTCCATCTTCTTACCATGAATTAAGTAAAGTTTGAAAAGTATTTAATGAGTCTTATTGTTAGATGCTATGAGGAATACAAAATACAAATGTAGGCACATGCGTACATATGACATACAAGCTAAACTTGTTTTATAATCGCATTAGGCACTAAATCAAGATTTGTGAAAAATATCCAAAGGGAGAAAGTAAAATTATCTACATGGGTGAGTAACTTTGAAAAAGTTTAAACAGAGACTGTGTATGTTCATTAGAAACACGTAATTTTAAAGCTGGAAGGTATACTAGAAACCAGCCATTGCATGAAGGCAATGGGCCAGGCATCTGGTCTATTCCCTGTCCTTCAAGAGGACGCCTCTGAGGCCAGGAGAACTAGGTGAGATTTACTATGCCGTCTGCCTTAGATTTGACAGACCCAGAGAGCAAGCCCCTATCTTCTGACTCTGGATCCAGAGCAGAGCACAAAGGACATTAATGCTGCATGTGGGTATGCTAGATAGATGCCATGCTGGAGGAATAGAAGCAAAGCTAGTCTCTGTGTAGCTGTGTCTAATTAAAATTAAAGGGGGCTCAATTACTACAAGGAAGAATACAAAGAGAATGAATGACGGAGGAATGTTAGGAATTAGCCACAGGGCCTCTGGGGTTCAGGCTCAAAGACCAGAAAGAGAATGTCATTATGTCAAAGCATGTGAAAATTGCTGATTTTTGTATGTAAACAGTGGCTGAGTATTGATGAATTTGTATGGTGGATCCTAGTACATTATTATTATTATTATTATTATTATTTTTTTTTTTGCGGTACGCGGGCCTCTCACCGTTGTGGCCTCTCCCGCTGCGGAGCACAGGCTCCCGGACGCGCAGACTCAGCGGCCATGGCTCACGGGCCCAGCCGCTCCATGGCATGCGGGACCTTCCCGGACCGGGGCACGAACCCGTGTCCCCTGCATCGGCAGGCGGACTCTCAACCACTGCGCCACCAGGGAAGCCCTAGTACATTATTGCAGAAAGAAAAGAGTCAAGAAAAAAAAAAAAAATGGATTTATTAGCGCCTGGTCGCTCATCTGACCTCATTTTTTTTTTTTTTTTTTTTTTTTTGTACGGGGTCCCTATAAACAGGGTAGTTAGAGAGAGAATCTTAAGGAGGTGTCTCCATGAATGACTGTGTGACTCACAGAGGCCAGGAGATCCCACATGGTCAGCTCCTGGTGACAATATAGACTACAGAGTAGGGGAGAGGAGTGATCTTCCTAAATCCGCATGGAGCCAACATCAGGCAGGAACTCTTGGCACAGACACAGATATTCTCACGTTGGGCTGTATCAGTAGTGGCAGCAGCAAAGTGGTTTTGAACAGAAAGTATTTAAGACTGGGAAGCTGAAACAACAGAGGAATCAAAGCAAATGCTAGTCGTTCCAAAAATAATGGGGACTCTGCAACAGGTGGAGTGTCCTTGAAGATTATGAGGGAGCAGGAGACATTGCATTTGGAATATCAGTGTCATTGCCAACATATCCTCATCTACATATTGGAATATGCTCAAATTCTCTCTCTCTCTCTCTCTCTCTCTCTCTCTCTCTCTCACTGACACACACACACACACACACACACACACACACACACATGCACACGCACCCCTACCTACACAAGACAGGAAGGAGACATACCCAAATGTTGCCAATGATTATTTTTTAATTGTAGGATTATAGGATTAAATCCTCTTGCTTGTCAGTGTTTTCTATATTTTATATAGTGACTCTATGGTACTTTTAATCTTAAACTATACATATTAACATTTTAATAGAGTTGTACCCACCATTACGGAATTTTTTTTTAATTCTATTTTTAAAATTACAAAGGCTATAAAGACTATACTAACATCTGAATTTTTGTTCAGATTTGAATGCCACTATATCCTGAGAACATTGAACACAGGGTATTATACCTGCCTAATACGTTTACAATTTTATTGCTGATATACATTCTCTATGCTAATCTGCAGGAGGCATTATTACCACCGTATTTTGTAAACAATGCTCTTATTTGTAGCATTGTTGAGCTGAAATATAAGAACTTGAAAAATATTTTAGTTTTTAAATTTTTCTTCTTTTAATGCTGCTTTTGGTGCTTTATAAAGATCTCAACTGTGTTTTATTTTAGCATTCACTACACATAAATATGGAAAAGTGCAAGAAATCTAATTAGATGTGCTATGTTATATTTACAGAGTGCTTGCAGCTATAGTGTGCATGCTATAACAACACGTTGGTCAGGTAAATCATGAAAGTTTATGCAGTCATTCAACAAATATATACTGTGAACACCTACTATGAGCAAGCAATAATGACCTTCATTGAAAAAGAAGATTTATATTTAAATGGAATTCTAGCTGTCTAAAACAATGAGAAGCAGCATAGAATGCTAGTTAAGAGCACAGAAGAGAAGAGTAAGTCTACCTAGCTTCCAAATATTAGCTACATCACTTACAGGCGATGTGTGAACATGAGCATAGTACTTAATCTCTATATGTCTCAGGTTGTGTATATGTAAAATGAGGATAATAATATTATCTACATGATTGGGTTGTAATGATCAAATGAGATAAACTGTGTGTCTTGCATATAGTAAAAGCTATGTTATTGTCTTTTTTTTCCCTGATGGACTTAAGTTTTTGTTGAATTTCTATACAGACCTACCTACTATCCAGAAGAAATAATGATGCAGGGAGAAATGTAATTAGAGATTCATGGCATTTCAGAGCTAGAAGAGAACTTATTAATTACGTACCTAAATCCCACCAAAGTACAACTGAGAACACAAGGGCACAGAGCTAAAAAATCAAATAATTAGGAGGTTTCCAAGCATGATAAAATCCCAGTTTTATAACTCCCTGATCAATATATCAATAAATGCCAACTGTAAGTCCATTCATTCATTCTGCAAACATTTATTAAACAGCACTTCCTCTATGCCAAGCACTATGGTAAATGCACATGACACTAGGACAAATCATATAGGTTACTTACCTTGTAAATAGCTACAGTCTAGTAAAGGAAAACATGTAAAAGTAATTGAGTTTCATCTCTGCTCTGATAAAATATTTGTTGGTACCAGTGGTAGTAGAATGGAGACATTGAACAATTCTATCTAGGAGTTCTACAAATGCTTTATACAAAATGAAAATCTTGATTATGAATGTTGAATAAGGATTCAGAAAGCAGGTCTATGTGTCTAAAGCATCAGGTGTGGAGTTGAAAGGATTCACTAAAAGATAAATGTAAAAGATAGTGAGTGACTGGATCATAAAAGACGTTGTATTCCATGATGTATAGTTTTGATATTTTTTCTACAATAATAATTAGGGAATAAATTAAGTGGAAAATAAATGAATATTTAAAAATATAGTAGAAGTAATGCCATATAAAGAGGAAAGAACTGTAGTTTAGATTAAAAAGACTCACTGTAGGGCTTCCTTGGTGGTGCAGTGGTTAAGAATCCACCTGCCAATGCAGGGGACGTGGGTTCGAGCCCTGGTAAAAGTACCGTAAAGGCATCAGGGCAGAAAACAAATGTAAGGTTACTAACAACAACAGCAAAAAGTATAGGTTATCATGATTCTACAGCTCTGCAACAGTAATACTACAAAACAAGAGGCTAGGTGTTCAGGGTGAAGGCTGAAAGGTTGTATCAACAAAGGCTGTACTCAAACATATTATTATTATAGTCTGAAGGCAGAACAAGACAAAACAAAAAATCTTGGCTATATAAAAATGCAGGAAATAAACTAGGAAGAGCTCCTGATAAAAATTACCCAGGGGCAAATTTCAAGTAATCCAAAAATGAATCAAAATAAAGAACACACAAAGAAGCAACTTCAATATAATTAACTGTAATGACTTGTATAATTATGGATATAAACTAGAACTCATCTTAATGAAAAAAGAAAAACATATTTAAGTATAAGATAATCAGATAAATATATAAACTGAACCGTGAATATCACACCAAAAAACTGGTAGTTCAACAAAAGTAGAGTGAAGACTGAGAGGGAAGAGGGCATTCATCCTGACACTGATAGGGATATATAATAGTAATAATCAGTAAAATTTACAACAGGCTTTATACTGTTAAAGGGTGACACGACCATCACTGAGAAGCTAAAAAAAAAAATTCTGAAGATGATTTTATTGCTTATTACAGTATAGAAGAATGTTGATAATCAGGCACAGTCTCTCCAGGCAGAGCAGACTACTAATCATACGTAAGAATTTTAAAAATCATAGAGTTCAGAGATTGGTGGAATCTCAGAGGTGCACGTGGGGTGACATCATCGGTAAAAGCATAGTTACTTGGATGAAACTCTTTTTGATTGTGTGGCACTTAGTGGCATATGTGTTAGAGTGAATGTGTTTCTGATTGACTGACTTTTGGAAGGAAGGGGCTGTCACAGATACATTGGCTTTTAATATATTATTGATCAGTTGAACAGTTTTAAAATGATTATTACGCTACTTGGACCATGACTACCAAACAGTCCATCTTTTCCTTTTTTATTCTGTGTCTATCAAGTTATCAAAGGGAAAAAAATAGATTGAAAAATATAAACATTATCAAAAAAGTATATAAAACAGAAAATGTAAGATAAAGTAACAGATCAAATATTTTTGTTACTTTCACTGGTAATGAAATTAATATTCTTATTGAAAGAAAATTTTTCTCATCAGGAGGGGAATGCCAGTTCTGAAAATGGCAGAAAAGGTTGTGTTACATTAATCCTGTGACCACTGTGTATAAATTCTGTACAAAATATTAAAATAAATACCTAAAGCTACCAATAAACAAACAGCCAGAAACTGTAGAGGACATAATTCTTGAGAGAAAGAATGCCATGTTTGAATAGCTTTTTCCTTAAAAGCATTTCCTAGTGTTCTACCACAGAGTGAGATTACAGTTTGAACAGAAATAGGCTGAAGAGAAAAAAGTTAGAGCTTAGTGCTATCAGGGTAGCTGGGAATTGGAGGAAACTCCTGGAAAGGAAGAAGCCAAAGAGGGGAAATTCTAAACTCTGCATGTAACTGCTTCAGATTCTTGAACAATATTTTAAAATATGTATGCAGAGGGAGGATTCAAGAAGCCTAGAAGAAAGCAGTATGCAAGAGGCAGAGATTTCAGCAGTTGCCTGCATCTAGGAAGACAGAGTTTACAAATCAAGTTCCAACAAGTTTGTTGGATAGCTTTTTGAATGCTATGGCCTTTCCCTTAACACCTCAGTAGAACCATATCTTACAAGTTAGCTCAGGACTCAGAACTACATACCTTATGAGTAAAATTAAAACCAAAATTTACCCATTATAACTAAGCCTAAAACCAAGTCTCTCTAGGATCAAAGTGATCTACCAGTAATTTAACTGCCTGAAAGTATAAAACCCTATGTTCTTTAGAGGCAGATAATATTCAGAGGCTCTACAGTATATCATTCATATTGCCCGTGATATGCAGTGATAAAGAAATTACTACACATACAAAGCATAAGAAAAATGTGGCAAATAATTTGGACAAGAAAGCAGTCAATAGAAGATCAACACATGTCCCAGATGTATAACTTAGTAGGTATTATAAATAAGTTTAAAAATCTGTAAGAGGACAGAGCTAATAAAATGATGAGAAACACCATTAGAGAAATGACAGTATCAAAAAGCTAAATGAATCTTCTAGAATTTGAAAAAAATTTTGGATTGACCTAACAAAAAGCTGGTCACATCAGAAGAAAATATCATTGAATCCGAAGAGAAGTTATTATAAATTAAACGCAGAAAATAAAGACTGAAAGAAAATAAAATTTCAGTGACATTTAGGACAGTATCAAACAATCTAATTGATGTGTAATTCGAATCACAGAAGGATAGAAAAAATGGGGCAGAAAAAAATATTTGAAGATACAATGGAGGAACATTTTCCAAATTCACTGAAAAATATAAATTTACAGATTTAATAACTTCAGTAAACCCCAAGCAGTTGAAATACATATGAAAGCACATCAAAAGTGAAAATGCCAGAAAAAAAGAGAAAATGTTAAAGTCAGCCAGCATAAAAGAAACATATTTCTTTTGATCATATTGGAACAGGGATAAGAATAATGGTTGACTTCATCAGAAACAAGAGTCTAGAAAATAGTACAATAACATCTTTAAAAAGTGCTGACAGAAAAAAAATATCTGTCAACCTAAAATTCTGTATGCAGTAAAAAATAACCCTCAAGAAAAGGTGAAATTAATATATTGTAAGATAAATGAAAGCTGGAAGAATTTTCACCAGCATAAAATAAATGTACAAAAAGAAATGCTAAATAAAATTTTTCAACCGGAAAACCTAATGATACCAGATGGAAATTTATAGCTGTAGGAGGGAATGAATAGCATCAGAAAGAAACATTATACAAATTAAAATGACTAGTTATTTCTTTTCTTATACTGAAAAAAATATATATATTCTGGGATTCTGTAACACATAAAAGTTATATATATATATATATATATATATGATAACAATAGCACAGAGGAAGCAGGGAGAATAAATGAATAATAATCCAATTATATGGAAAGTGGTACAATCTTAATTCATGGTGGTCTATGATAAATTAAGCCATATCCCCCAAGATAGAAAGAATAGTTGAAAAGTCATTTGAAGAATTAAAATATAATCATAAAAAAACACTCAGTTCATCCACAGAAGGCAAGAAACGAGGAACAAAGGGGACAAAGAGGCAAACTTACTATTTTTTATAATTGCATTTATTATAAATGGACAAAACATTTTTATCAAAGGCAGTGATTGTCAGACTAAGTAGAAATATCAGGAAACATCTCTAAGGTACTTACAAGATACACAGTTTAAATACATAGACACAAAAATGTTGGAAGTATATACCATGAAAACATTAAGAAAGCTGGTGTGGTTTTAGTTATAGCAGATGAAGGAAACGTCAAGACAAGGAATATTGTGAGATAAAGAGAACCTTTTCATAATGATAAAAAGCATCAGTTCAACACGAAGGCATAACAATTCTAAACATGTGTGCAATTCAGAAGAAAAACTCTTAAATGTATTAGGCAAACTGATAGAACTAGGGGAGACGTAAACAAATTGAAAATTAAATGTGAAAGTTTTCATACTTCTCTCTTCATTTTTTATAAAAGAAATGGACAAAAAAGAAAATTTGAAAGCCTAGAGAACATATAAATAACATTCCTAACAAAATAATCTAAGAAATATTTATGCAAGTCATAGACAGGACGTGACATTTGAAGGTCTTGAGTGTGAGACTTTACAAGGTGTGTGAGGAAGAAAGGGTACTCAGAAGTACAGGAAGTGGGATTGGAAAGGTACAGAAGAATGAATGAGATGGTATGTTCTAGGAACAGCCCCAAATGCTCAGGTAACAAAATTAGACGTGAATCTGGAAAAGTAGGTAAAGATCCCCATAGAATTTGGCATTAGAGAGCCACGAGCGATTTTTAAGGAAGGGTGGGTCATCATCAGACCTCTTTTAGGAAAGTGTGGAGTAATTATTGGAGGAAGGAGAGATGCAACCAAACAAGCAAATCTTCACAGTACACATTCTTTTTTTTTAACATCCTTATTGGAGTATAAATGCTTTACAATGTTGTGTTAGTTGCTGCTGTATAACAAAGTTAATCAGCTATACATATACATATATCCCCATATCCCCTCCCTCTTGCGTCTCCCTCCCACCCTCCCTAGCCCACGCCTCTGGGTGGTCGCAAAGCACTGAGCTAATCTCCCTGTGCTATGTGGCTGCTTCCCACTAGCTAGCTATTTTACATTTGGTAGTGTATATATGTCCATGCCGCTCTCTTACTTCGTCCCAGTTTACCCCTCCCTCCTCCCCGTGTCCTCAAGTCCATTCTGTACGTCTGCGTCTTTATTCCTGTCCTGCCCACAGTTTCTTCAGAACCATTTTATTTTTTTTAGATTCCATATATATGTGTTACCATATGGTATTTGTTTTTCTCTTTCTGACTTACTTCACTTTGTATGACAGACTCTAGGTCCATCCACCTCACTACAAATAACTCAATTTTGTTTCTTTTAATGGCTGAGTAATATTTCATTGATATATGTGCCACATCTTCTTTATCCATTCATCTGTCGATGGGCACTTAGGTTGCTTCCATGTCCTGGCTATTGTAAATAGTGCTGCAATGAACATTGTGGTACATGACTCTTTTTGAATTATGGTTTTCTCAGGGTATTGTGCCCAGTAGTGGGATTGCTAGGTCATATGGTAGTTCTACACATTCTTTTAAATTGAATATGGAACATTTATCTAGATAGACCATAGACAGGGCCACAAAATAAGTCTCTGTAAATTTGAAAGAGTGAAAATTATACAGAATATGTTCTCTGATGATAACATAAATCAATTAAAAATCAATGACATATATACAGTTGACCCTTGAACAACATGGATTTGAACTGCACTGATCCATTTACATGCAGATTCTTTTCAATAAATACGTACTACAGTACTACATGATCTGAGTTTGGTTGAATCTACAGATGCAGAACTGAGGATATGGGAGGCCAACTATAAAGGGGGAGGGGTTTGCACTCCTAACCCCTGCATTGTTCAAGAATAAACTCTCTCTATATATATAAATATATATCTCAAATTATTTTTAAATTAAGCAACACATTTTATGTGTTGATTAGGTCAAATAAAATATTACAAGGAATTAGAAGAAGCTGCATTTTTTTTCAAAAAAGGCATATGGATTAACCAGTAAGGTACTCAACGTCACTGTCATCAAGGTAAGGCAAACTAAAACCACAATGAGATACTATTCCTTAGCCACTACAGTCACAAAATTTTAAAAGATTGACCACAAATTTTGTAAAGGACGTGGAGCAGTGCTTTTCAAACTTTGTAGTCTCAGAATTACTTTACCCTCTTAAAAATTGTTGAAAACCCCAAAGAGCTTTCCATAATGCGGATTTTCATATCATATTTACCACATTAGAAAATAAAACAGAAAATTTTAAAAACACATAATTTATTACTGAATTTAAAATTATGATAATTTACCCAGTAGATGTTAAAATAAACAACAAATATTCTTGAAAAATTACTATGTTTTCCAAAATAAAAATAATATTTGGTGACAAGTATAGCATAGTTTTCTGGTTTTGTAGATTTTTTTAATATTTGGCTTAATGGACGCTGCAGTCTTATATTTGTTGATTTGTTCATTCTATTGTGACAAGTTGTATTTGCTGAGGTAGCTGAAGAAAATCCAGCATCAAACAGAAATGTAACTATAAAAGGAAGGAGTATTTTTTAAAGAATTTTCAGCTAATGTGTATATTCTTTTATAATATACCAAACCTCAAAATGCGGTAGTGCCTTAAATGTTAGTTACAACATGGAATACAAAACCATCTGGTAGCGGGCTGAACGATGGCCTCCCTAAAAATATTCCCATGTCCTAATCCCTGGAACCTGTGAATATTACTTTCTATGACAAAAGATGTGATTGACTTAAGGATTTTGAGAGGAGGAGACTATCCTGGATTATCTGGGTGAGGCACTAACTCGATGGCTTAAAATAGCAGAAAGTTATTCTCCCCTAAAGTCTTGAAATGGAACTCCGCCTTGCCAACACCTTGGTGTTGGATTTATGGCCTCTAAAAATGTGGGAGAATAACTTTATGCTATTTTAAGCCATCAAGTTTTTGGTAATTCTTTACAGCAGTTTTAGAAACTAAAACACGTATCAGTAAGCTTTTCGCATTCTGTTACATTAAAATCAAATGATCTATCAAACTTTGGATAGATCTTTCACTCAAGCATGATTTTATAACATTGTACATTGTTTATTTGCAAAATATTTGTTTTACTAAGTTATTGAGATCTTCTAAATGTTGACATATTTCATTATGCAGTATCACATTCATTTATATCACCACCAAATTTATCAACTACATCTTTAAATATTGGGAAGCCAGTGCATATAAGTTTTTTTCGCATTCTAATTTTTGCTTAAAAGCTCAACTTTCATCACTGGTAACACGTACAGTCAGTTGTTTTCCTTGGAGTGACAGACACAATTAGTTAATTTTTAAAAAATGTTTAACAAATATCCACTCTGAATAATCAGACTGTCAGTCATTTTTTAAGTAAAAATGGTGTTCCATGAAAAAGGCAGCCAGTTTCCCTCACAATTAAGGTGCTGTTTGTCAAGATAGCCATTATACTTCAGAATACAATAGTAGAGATTTATGTGTACTTCCTATTTCTCGCAAAGAATATTAAAATTAAGTGTACTCATATATATGGAATCTAAAAAAAAAAAAATGGCTCTGATGAACCTAGGGGCAGGACAGGAATAAAGATGCAGACATAGAGAATGGACTTGAGGACACGGGGAGGGGGAAGAGCAAGCTGGGACAAAGTGAGAGAGTGGCATGGACATATACACACTACCAAACGTAAAATAGATAGCTAGTGGGAAGCAGCTGCATAGCACAGGGAGATCAGCTCGGTGGTTTGTGACCACCTAGAGGGGTGGGATAGAGAGGGTGGGAGGGAGACGCAAGAGGGAGGGGTTATGGGGATATATCTATACATTTAGCTGATTCACTTTGTTATACAGCAGAAACTAACACAACTCCAAAGCGATTATACTCCAATAAAATGTTTAAAAAAAACCTGTGTACTAAAGGATGAAAATTTAGTAAAATTAGCGATTTTTACTGCTTCACCAAGGACATTCTTCTGTAGTACTGACTTCTTTCTTTCTTTGTCTTCCTTCCTTCCTTCCTTCCTTCCTTCCTTCCTTCCTTCCTTCCTTCCTTCCTTCCTTTCTTTCTTTCTTTCTTTATTCTTATCTCTTTCTCTTAACTCTAAGTGTATGGCAGTGAAGAAAACAATGGCTATCTGTACAGTTTGGTGCTACTGCTCTAATTATGCTATAATAAACATCAGATTTATTTTTACCTCCCCCCTTGCCCCCATTGCTTTTCTTCCAAAAGTGCAGATATCAACATGGTAGAAAGGACAAATACCATCTTAGTATTATTAGGAAAATAGTTTGAATTTTTCAAACCTCCTGAAAAGGTCTCAGGAACTCCAGGTGTGTACACACTCTGTTTCAACTACTGCTGTTGTAGAGCAACTTGTTCCATTGCAGGTGGGGTTAAAAATGATATAATCACTATGGAAACTTATGTGGCAATTTCATACATAAGCTTTAAATATGTATACTCATATCAAAAGACTCATCTAAGAATTTTCATAGTAGCTTCTTATTCATAATAAGTGAAAGGTGGCAGTAACCTAAATGACAATGGAAATAACCTAAATGACAGTGGAAACAACCTAAATAACACTGTAAATAACCTAAGTATTCTCCATCAAAAGGAGAATAGTATAGTATAAAAATTACGGTATATCTGTATAATGAAATGCTTCTCAGAAATGAGTAAAAGGAATTACTGATTCAAGCAACAAAATAGATGAGTCTTGAAAACACCATTTGGAGTAAAATAAGCCAGACTACATATCAGTATGTTAGGTATGGTCACATTTATAGAAAGGTTAATGACAGGAAAAATTAATCTGTGATTATAAAAATGAGAAGAGTGGTTCTTCTGGGAACAGAGTTTACTAGAGAAGGACGTGAGGGGGCTGTTTCTGCAGTAATGAAAATATTCTCTTTCTTGAATGATGTATTCGTTACACACCAAAATCGCCAAATTATATATTTAAGAAGTGTGTTTCACTACATGTAAATTATACTTCAATGAAAGCACTTAATCTTGGATATAGTCTAAAAAATAAGTAAGTAGACATATATATACATATACATAAATAAACTATATACTTTCAACAAGGTGCGGGGTGAAAAAAAGTACACCTGAAAGACTAAAAGGAAAAAGAAGGGCAAATATATATAATACAAATGCAATAAAAGTAAGGCAGGGATTCCAATAACAACATGAAAGTGGAGTTCAGGGTGAGCTTTTAAGCAGATAAAGGTTAAAAACATACAATCCATGGTGAGCGTCCAACTGTGATGAGACTTCAAAAAGTGATAACCTATTATCTAAATATATAAAATAAGTACTTAGACATAGGAGAAATAGAAACAGTCATAGAATTTTTTAATATAACCTATCAGCCTTTGATGGATGAAATAATCCAAAAAATAAAAGAATGACTATATTATATATGTAATTTTTATAGTTCATGTTGTATGCTAAAAACACATGCCCCAGTGTACCGAAAGTAGAAATAGTAGTAAACTTTTAAGTATTTAACATAGACTTTAAATACTTAAAACATATGCTAAGAAATACATAGAGAAATAGCCAGAGACACAAATTTAATTGAAATTTTTTAACGTAGTCTTTGATAGAGCAAGTAAACAAAAAGAAAGGCCTGAGTAATATATTAACAGGATATGTTTTATGTATAACTGTATTTCAAATCCTAAATCCTATGTAAGTACTGCTCCTTCTTTTCAAGAGCCAATGGAACATTTAAAATGATTGTTTATATATCAAGCCATAAAGAAAACACCAATAAATCCCTAAAAGTAGATATAAATCCAGCCACATTCACTGCAATGTACAACTACACAACTACAAACTAATAACAAAAGTTATATCTTAACTTGATTTATTTTAAGATATACACCTTCAAAGCAATTTTCAAAGTAAAGAACATGCCCTTGCTCCAGTATATTGTAGTTACTGCAGAACACAAAATATGAATTTTGAAAATATACCTAAGAAACAAAAGGACTCAATTCAAGATAGGAAAATAGGCATTCATCACTGGGATTAAAATTATCTCTCTTATTTTCTTAGTTGACTCTTTGCTCAAAAGTTTATTCTACCATTAATTAAAACTTATTTTTTAAAGATAAAAATAATGGGGAAACTTAGCTAAAATGATTAGACTGTCTGACTCTGATGAATCTTCTACCCACTTTTGCCTGACTTTGAAGCCACAGGAAATAATTAATACTCAATTTTAAAAATTCTAAGAGAGAAAGTCAGTTTATTGCCAGGACCTAAAAGTTTGGTTTAGATCCAAATTCTAGTTCCAAAAGTTTGATAGGTCTAGGACAGGGGGTAAAATTATAATCATTTATGACCCAGCAATTCTATGATGTTCTGAGGGTAATAACAAGACTCTTGTGACTTTTGATAATGAATGTAAAATGGTAAGAACAGTACCTGATACAGAGCAGGAGCCCAGTAAGTATTTGGGGGAACTCCCTGGCAGTCCAGTGATTAGGACTCTGTGCTTTCACTACCGAGGGCCTGGATTCGATCCATGGTTGGGGAACTAAGATCCCACAAGCTGCCCAGTGTGGCCAAAATAAATAAATAAAAATAAATAGATAAATAAATAAATATTTGAGAACAAACAAAGAAAAAAGACACTTGTGCCTTCCTTTACTACCTGTCCTTCTTAGTTAAAAAAAGAAATCTATACCAACAGGCATATAGGACTTAGTTATCTCTCTAATATACAGACAATGATCTGGAGCATCTGCAAGCATTTAGTGACTAAACACCAAAAAAAAAAAAAAAATTGTGCAAGGAGGGGAAAACTGTAAAGGCAATTTGAATACTGGGAAGTGGAATCTTGTGAGCACATCCTGCAGGAAGAGTTAGAAAGTTCTCCTCATATAAAACATACCTCAGGTAGCCAGCATGAGGTAAAGGTACAGACCTCAACTCAGTCTAACATAGAAGCATTAGAATGATTAGGAGCACTGCACTAAGACAAGTCTTCTATTAGCAAATGTCAGACTAGCTTGCCCTCTCATCCTTTTTGGATGAGTCAGCAGTTTCATAGGTGAGAGTGAAAACAAAATACTGCAGTATATGACAAGAAAAGTAGCATTATCTGAAAACTCACAGAAAGGAAAACCCCTGATAATGACTTACTAAGAAGTGTTAGGTGAAGCTGGCATCTTCTTTTGGATGCAGGTAGAAAAAAACTCTAAGAAAAAGTAGGAGCAAGATTTTTAGAAAATAGGTTGAGCTGAAATATAAAATGATAACAGAGAGGTTTAGGGAAAGGATCTATGCAGCAGTAGAATCCTGAATTTTAACAGTGTGGAAATAAAATCAGTGATTTGGAGAACCGTCTTGAAAAGAGCCACTAGAAGGCAGAAAGTTAGGGCAGAAATATTTTAAAATATATTCATTAAAAATGAAAGAGAAATATACAAAGTATGTGGGATGGATAATGACATTAAAAATATAAGAAAAGTACTTTTTCTCATGGTGGAAAAGAAGCATGAGAACATTTGGAAAAGACACATTAAAAAATGATATCATTAAAAAAACCTCCACGTGCTGAGGAAAGGCCCTAATCACTGATTAAGATCAATCCATGTGTGAAGAGAATCTCTCCTAAGTAAACAGAAGAAAAAAATTGTATTTAGATTATTTTTGTTATGTTTTGAATTTTTCACTTTGAAAAAAAATTAAACCTTAAAAGTCACAAGAATAATTCAATTAATACCCATATATCCTTCAGAAATTGGTACCTTTCACTGCATTTGCTATATGCTTCTCTCTCTCTCTCTCAAAACAAGGTCATTTTCTTACATAACCAAAGTGAAACAAATGATCACATTCAGAAAATTTGACATTAACAATACTAATAATAAAGTCCTTATTCAATTTCACTAATTGTCCTTAATAGGATTTTCACCCATTTATGAACTAATCTAGGATGATGTATGACATTCAGGTCTCATGGTTGTTTAGTCTTTAATCTGGAATAATTTCTCATTCTTTTCTTTTTTTTTTTTTTTTTTTTTATTTCATGACACTGACATTTGAAGAGTACGGTTGTTTTGTAGAATGTTCCTCAATTGGGTTTGTCTCATGTAAAACCATGTGAGTAATGCTGTGTCCTTTTCAGTGACTCACTTGAAGAAGTGAATGTTATCAGTTTGTCCCATTACTAGTGATGTTTACTTTGATCTCTTGGTTAAAGGTAGAGTCTGCCAGATTCCTTCACTTTAAACTTACCATTGTTCATTCAGAATTCATAAGTAACCTCAGCATATATATATGAGACCGTGTGAATATCCTCTCTTATTTAAATTTCACCCACAGATATTAGCACCTACTGATGGCTTGCCTACAATAATTATCCCTAAGATAGCTGCAGAATAATGGGTCTCAATTTTATCATCACTTCTTCTTTTATTGGTTGTCATTCTACTATTAGAACCATGTTACTACCCCATGTACTTTATTTATTTACTTATTTATCAGTAGTTTCACAGATCATTTTTACTTAAACGATTATAATCCATTACTCATTAATTGTAAGGTCCACATTGTCCCCAGTTAGGCCATTGGGAGCCCATTCAAGCTAACTCTGTGTTGTTTAACTATTTATCTACTTACACTTTATAAATTTTATGCATGTTTTCATTTCAAAGTTGTGAGATTTTATTTTTAATGAGGAGAAATATTTAGTTTTGAGGAAATATAACTTTATCATTTTTTCTTTTATGGTTTTGATTCTTGTGTCCTAAGAAATCTTTACTTACACCCAACTCACAAAAATTTTCTCCTATATTTTTCTCTAAAAGCTCTATAGTTTTTCTATTTATATTTAATTCTATAAGAGATCTCAAATTAATATTTGTGTTAAGTGTAGGGTAGGTGTCTAGGTATATTATTTTCTCTGGGGATATCCAGTTTTTCCAACACCATTTGTTGACTGTTTTATCTCCCATTGGATGGTTTTCATGTCTCTGTCTAAAAAAATAAAATAGACATATAAGTACATATTGAATTCTTAGCTCTCTATCCTATTAATTTAACACATTTATTGATCTTTGTGCCAGTAAAATAATTATTTGATCACCATATGTTAATCTTGAAATTATGTAGCATAATCTTCCAACTTTATCTTTCTCAAGTTTGCTCTGGATATTCTAGGTCCTCAACATTTCCATATGAATTTTAAAACCAGGTTTGCTGGAATTATGATAGGGAGACATAAAACATAGAGATCAATTTGTGGTAAGATTGATATCAACAATATTTGATATTGTCTTCTGAAATAATACCATGGTTATACTTCTGCATTTTTTTTCAGTCTTGTTAATTCCTTTCAGTAGATGACTAAACTGAGCACTATGCATTTTTTTCTTAAACTCATTCCCCTAAGGGAAGCAACTAAAATGTCAGTTCCTTCATCCTTAGCTGAGTTTCTGGCAGCGTGGTCCACACAGGCACATTTCAGAGGTCAGCCTAGGATGTCAGTAGAGTTAAATCACAGACTTGGGGCTCCCCTTTCTGAATATCTCCTTTGCAGGAAGGACTACTGTCTGACTTTTGAGGGGAAGTGGTTCCTCAAACTCTAACCCCCCAGTGCACCTTGCCAAAAACACCGAGTTTTCTTTTGGAGTTTTAATTGCCTGTGTGACACTGATTATGACTTACCCTCAGACTAAAAACCGTAGCCACCAGAAATTCACCTTGTGCTCTTTCCTCTTTCCAAATGTCAGTTCCCCTCTAGAATATCATCACTTTTGCTCACTCCCCAGTTGTCTTCTCATAGTTGTTTGTATTTTATCTGGAGTTCACGCTTAGTGTCTGCAAGATCATTACACAGATCTCAGCTCAAGTGTTCTCTACTCAGATTTTTCCCAACAACTCTCTCAAATGTAACTTTTCTTCTCCTCCAACTCCACCCTCATCATGCTCTATTCCATTGCTCTCTTTATTTTTTTGAGAGATATCTGAATATCTTTAGTAAGAGTGATGAACCATCTCTATCTAAAAGTATATTTTCTAATATTTATTTATTTATTTGGTTGCACTGGGTCTTAGCTGCGGCAAGCAGGCTCCTTAGTTGCAGCACGTGGGCTTCTCAGTTGTGGCATGTGAACTCTTAGATGCTGCATGCATGTGGGATCTAGTCCCCTGACTAGGGGTCAAACTTGGGCCCCCTGCATGGGGAGCACAGAATCTTATCCACTGCGCAACCAGGGAAATCCCTCAAAGTATATTATGAATTTACTTATCTGTTTTTTTTTTTCTGTCCCCACCAGTCAATTCTCATATTAGTGCCATGAAAGCATGGAGTTTGTATGTTAACAAGGATATATAGATGCCCAATAAACATTTTGACTGAAGAGATATAAAAAGGAAAGAGAATTGTATCTACTTTATAGTGCTGCTGTATTTTATCAGTTTTAAAAAAAATTCTTAGTAAAATACATGGTAAAAGTTAGGTAACTGCAGATATGTCAACGTCACACACACACGTCAAACACTTACGAGGATATTTATTTTTTCTGTTCAGTAGAATACATATATGAGGTTTCTAGATACAGAACAATACAGGACCAGCTTACTATTGCAATTCCTGTTACTATAAAGGTTATTATAACTCTTTTTCTACCAATTCTTGACTAAACAATCCAGATTCTTAACAATGCTTACAGGGTTTTTAACAACTTACTATAAAGCTAAGATGGAGAGAAACACGCTGCTGTCTTTTCTGGTTATAGACCAGCCTATCTCAAGAAGACGTAAGAAAACTTGGTGATATTCTTCCTGATTGTGTGGTGTGTGTGTGTGTGTGTGTGTGTGTGTGTGTGTGTGTGTGTGTTGTAAGCTACAGACACACTCTTCAAATGTTAAGCCTAATATTTAAAATAAATTAATCTTGTTCCTAATGAGTTAGAAACTAGAGGTACTAAACCTGCCCACTGCTCACATTCTCTAATCCTGTCCTGTTCTCGAAAATATCTGCAGAGCAAGGACATTTCGTAAATCACTGATTTAAATCTAATCATTCCATTTTGCAGAAGAAGAACTGAAGTTCTGAAAAGGTTATGACTTGCCAAGGTAACACATAATTAGTGAATAGATAAGGATTATACCTAGAACACCTAAATCCCACACTAGGGCTCTTTCTATTATAATTAGATACGAGCCTTATGTGTGTGTGTGTGTGTGTGTGTGTGTGTGTGTGTGTATGATTTGAACATTCATTCATTAAACAATTATTTACTGAACATTCACTATGCACCAGGCACTCTGCTTGGCTTAGGGATAGAGTGGTAAACAGGCAACCATAATTCTTCCTCTCAAGGTGCTTTCAGTCTTTTGGGGAGTGAGTCATTAAAAATATAATTACATAAAATAATTTAATTAAATTCATGAGAAAGAAAGTATCAGGAGATTCAAGGTCAATGGCACTCTAAAGTTAATTGCTGAATCCACCTTCCTCTCACTACCATTAGACACCAAAAAAGTGATCATGACTTCCCATTGAGACCTCTAGGTAACCCCAATACAGGTGATATGTAGAATTCTATTGTTTATAGTGCTACAGGGAGCACAGGGTAGTTTAAAGGCCCCAAATTTGTTTTTGTTTTTATCTTTGTTTTGTGGGCAAAAGCCCATACAGATCTCTGCAGGTTCATTGACTTTTTTTTTTTTTTTCCCTCAAATCTTTTTGTTCTTATTGTTTTGTCTTGTTTTGTTTTTGTTTTTTTTGTTTTATTTTATATATTATTTTGTACAGCAGGTTCTTATTAATTATCTATTTTATACGTATTAGTGTATATATGTCAATCCCAATCTCTCAATTCATCCCACCACCACCATCACCACCCCTGCTTTCCCCCCTTGGTGTCCATAGGTTTGTTCTCTACATCTGTATCTCTATTTCTGCCTTGCAAACTGGTTCATCTATACCATTTTTCTAGATTCCACACATATGAGTTAATATACAATATTTGTTTTTCTCTTTCTGACTTACTTCACTCTGTATGAGAGTCTCTAGGTCCATCCATGTCTACAAATGACCCAATTTCATTCCTTTTTATGGCTGAGTAATATTCCATTGTATATATGTACCACATCTTTTTTTTTTTTTTTTTTTTGTGGTACGCGGGCCTCTCACTGTTGTGGCCTCTCCCATTGTGGAGCACAGGCTCCAGACGCGCAGGCTCAGTGGCCATGGCTCACGGGCCCAGCTGCTCCACGGCATGTGGGATCTTCCCGGACCGGGGCATGAACCCGTGTCCCCTGCATTGGCAGGCGGACTCTCAACCACTGTGCCACCAGGGAAGCCCCATGTAGCAGATCTTCTTTATCCATTCGTCTGTCAGTGGGCATTTAGGTTGCTTCCATGACCTGGCTATTGTAAATAGTGCTGCAATGAATATTAAGGTGCAAGTGTCTTTTTGAATTATGGTTTTCTCTGGGTATATGCCCAGTAGTGGGATTGCTAGATCATATGGTAATTCTATTTTTAGTCTTTTAAGGAACCTCCATGCTGTTCTCCATAGTGGCTGTATCAATTTACATTCCCACTGACAGTGCAAGAGGGTTCCCTTTTCTCCACACCCTCTCCAGCATTTGTTGTTTGTAGATTTTCTCATGATGCCCATTCTAACCGGCATGAGGTGCTACCTCATTGTGGTTTTGATTTGCATTTCTCTAATAATTAGTGATGTTGAGCAGCTTTTCATGTGCCTCTTGGCCATCTGTATGTCTTCTTTGGAGAAATGTCTATTTAGGTCTTCTGCCCATTTTTTGATTAGGTTGTTTGTTTTTTTTTTTAATATTGAGCTGCATGAGCTATTTATATATTTTGGAGATTAATCCTCTGTTGATTCATTTGCAAATATTTTCTCCCATTCTGATGGTTGTCTTTTCATCTTGTTTATAGTTTCCTTTGCTGTGCAAAAGCTTGTAAGTTTCATTAGGTCCCATTTGTTTATTTTTGTTTTTATTTCCATTACTCTAGGAGGTGGGTCAAAAAAGTTCTTGCTGTGATTTATGTCAAAGAGTGTTCTTCCTATGTTTTCCTCTAAGGGTTTTATAGTTTCCAGTCTTACATTTAGGTCTTTAATCCATTTTGAGCTTATTTTTGTGTATGGTGTTAGGGAGTGTTCTAATTTCATTCTTTTACATGTAGCTGCCCAGTTTTCCCAGCACCACTTATTGAAGTGGTATATCCTTGTATAGACTTGCCTCCTTTGTCATAATAGTTGACCATAGGTGCATGAGTTTATCTCTGGGCTTTCTGTCCTGTTCCATTGATCTGTATTTCTGTTTTTGTGCCAGTACCATATTGTCTTGATTACTGTAGCTTTGTAGTATAGTCTGAAGTCAGAGAATATGATTCCTCCAGCTCAATTTTTTTCCCCTCAAGATTGCTTTGGCTATTTGGGGTCTTCTGTGTCTCAATACGAATTTTAAGATGTTTTGTTCTAGTTCTGTAAAAAATGCCATTGGTAGTTTGATAGGGATTGCATTGAATCGTAGATTGCTTTTGGTAGTATATTCATTTTCACAATATTGATTCTTCCAATCCAAGAACATGGTATATCTCTCCACCAACAAACATAAGTCCAGGACCAGATGGCTCCACAAGCTCATTGACTTCTGCCTATCCAGAAGGTGCCTCTGGCTACCAAGGCCAAAAAGTCCTGCAGTTCTATTGCTGCAAAGAGGCTGTGGGGAAATTAGTTAAGTTAAGTTTCTAAGTCCTTCAACAACTTCTATACTGTTCCTAAGCACATGGGAACTCATTTACTGTTCCTCTTCAATTCTGGAGACCTGGGAAACTTTGTAAAGGGTGCAGGGCCCATTGTCCTAGAGATGTAGATAGAATCATTTCTCCTCTACTATTCTAATGACACACTGGGAATGAAGGAAATTTAGAATATTTATGCTAGCATAGGGTCTGCTTGGGGATTCCTTTGCAAACTCCAAGTCTATCTGATGTTTCTTTCATCTCTTATTATCACTACTCCCCCCAACCCCTACCAAGAAGAGGGCTAAGAGAAACTGAGCTTCAGTGGCCCTTCCCTGGGGACCCACCACTAAACAGTCTTCACTTCATATTTACTCTCATTCCAGCCCTTGGAATATACATAATCTATAGCGGGTGGTGAGAGATATGGAGAAAACAGAAGGTTCTTATTGCTAATGTGTAATTTCAAAATTTTTCTTGTGCCTTCTCCTCCATCTGGGTCAGGCAATGAATGTGAAGCTCATTTGCTATTGTACCTGGATAGCGAAAAACGAGTAGGCTAAAAATTCTTAGGGTTATATACTGAAAAACCTTTTTTGCAACACATAGTATTTGATAAACATAGAAAAAAAAGTGTGATTATGCCAAGAGTTTGTCCCACTATAAATAAATACACATGTTAGAAACGAAAAACAAAAACATTTTTAATAGGAATGGCTTAGTATCAAGAAATCTAGCTAATAATTCTTTAAATAACATCTAATAATTAAAAGAGTATGGCGATAGTGGAGAGATGTAAAATAGAAAAGAAGGACAGAAAAATAGACCAGATGAATCTAATGGAGAGCCAAGAAAAATGTGCTGAACATATGGGAATTTAGGATAACACAAATCTGACATTTTTTTAAAAAGTTGTAAAGGAATAAATGATACTGGGACAATTGGCTATTTGTGTGGAAAAAGAAAAAAAAACTGCATCTCTGTTACTCAATAAACAAATATAGATTCTGGACAGATTAAAGGTCTAAATGTCGAAAAGCTAAGCTTCAAAACTTTCCAAAGAGAATGTAAAAAATATTTACAATGGGCAAAAGATGAGAAATTTGACTACCTTAAAATTAAAGATACCATAAACAGAGTAAGTATAAACTACATACTAGAGGAAATATTTATAATGTAAATACCCAAGAAATAATCTATATCAAGTATAAATAGTGAACAAAACAATTGAAAAAACAGATGACCCAACAGAAAAATAAGCAAAGGATAGTTTATGAAAAAGTAAAGCCAAATCACCCACCAACATATCAAAAAAGATAAATATCCTCAAAAATGTCGAAGGAAGCCAAACTAAAATTATTAAGAGATACCATTGGCAAAATTTCAGTGTCTGACCAGGACAGTAGTTAGTGAATATGCAAGAAAGAGGAAAACTCTTAAGCTTTTACAGTGAGAGTGGCAACTGATACAGCTAATTTAGAGAATAATTTAATGATACCTCGTGAATTTTAAGATGCACTGATACTACAACCCAGAAAGTGTGTGTTTAGGTCTTTACCCTGGAGCAAGACTTTCATGAGTACTTGAGGCAACATGAACAAAGATTTTCATTTTGTCCTCCTTTGTAATAACAATTTACACAACCTGAAAGTCTGTCAACAAAAGATGAGTGAATAAAATACCATTTAATCATACTATTGAAAAATATACATAAATTAAAATCAGTGAGCAAGAATTCCATGAGTTAAAATGGGGAGATCTGAAAAATATAATGAGAAGGGGGGAAATGAAGTTAGAAAATAATGTGTTCAGTAAGATGCCAGTTTTATAAACTTAAAAAATACACAAAACAATAGCATATATTGATTATGGACATACATATATATGTACAAAAGTTACCAAAACACATATGAGGATGCTATATACCAAGCATCAGATTCTGAGGTTTCTGCCAATCCTTGTTCCCTATGAACAGGTCTGTTCTGAGACAGTCCAGAGGGAGAGCTTTGACAGAGGCGATGGCTGGGAGCAGGCAGCATAGAGAGAGATGGGTAAAAGAAGCCATGGGTCTGAAGTTTTAGTGAATCTATAATGCTTTATTTCTCTTTAAGCACAGAGAAATCTGATGCAAATATAGAAGAATATTAACACGTCAAACCTGGACACTGGATATCTTGATATATTTTTATTTAAACAAAAGTTTAATAGTGCTTACTATATGCCAGGCACTGATTAGAACACTTAACTTATATTAACTCAGTCATTACTTTTTTGTGTATGTTTGAAATATCCCCTATTTAAACATTTTAATAAATTTTTTAAGTCTAGAAGGACAAACTTAACATCATTTCCAAAAATGGGAAGACATTTGAGGGTGGGAAGAAAAGATTATTTTTATTTTCTATTCCTCTATTCTTTTTTAATTGTTATGACTAGCTTACATTTCTTTGTAGTTTTTTTTAAAAAAAGACAAAAATTAATGTAATTACAATTATGATAAGTATTATTGAGTGTTTGAGCATTAAAATAGGGACAAAAAGCATATTTTGTAAGAAAACCAAAAAGAACAAGAGCATGGTCAGAACTTATTTGACCAAAAGAAAGTATGGAATTGTAAGAGTAGTTCAAAAAAGCAGATGGATGATCACATGGTATCATAAATGGTTGTGAAATATGGATAAGTCCACATTTCATAAAAGGTTGGCTTGTCATTTGAGTTGTATTCATGACCAAAGAGAAAGAAGAGTCTTTAAGCCTTTAAGTCTTTCTTGTTTGACAAGACATAGAGACTAGAAATTTCTAGAGGGCAGGAAGGATAGAAGTAAGTTAATGGAGCAATCTTTGATATTTTGCCAAGCAGCTCGAAATAGGTCCAGTGGGACTGCAGCATGGGACTCTAGCTGTACTGGAAGCCTAGATTGTCTTGCCCTTTGGAATTTGTCCTAAATGATATGATCATCAAGGAAAAGAGCTGACAAAATCTTTATTCCCAGCTCAGTTGTGATGATACTTGGACTCCCACTGAGCCAACGTGAAGTGAAAACTCAGAGAAGGAAATCTGTTAGCATCAAATAAGCGATAAAGCAGTCAGACTTACTGAGAATGTGTGAGCATGTCTAACACATTCCATCTTAATGAGGCGATCTTAGTTAATGCATTAATTACTCCTCTTAGGTTTTGTGTTGTAATGATAACAATATCCCCCATAGGAAGGTTTCTCTTGGTCCACGTAGGGTGTTTCACCAATAAAATCAAAAGCAATCAAAGAAATCTTCTCAGACCATCAAGAGACACACACTATTTATGTGATTTCAATTCAAGTGATATTTTCAAAGGTCTTTTCTCAAACTTGTATTAGTCACTGAAGATGAATCGTAGGCTTAATTGTCAGTGCTATTGCGTATGGTATTGCTAACCTGCACAATATCCATCCTCCTTTCTTCCATGCTAACAAAACCCACTTTTATTCAGTATTTGTCTCTTATCCACATAGCCCATGTGCTTCAGGGCAACTGATACCTGCTATAATCGTACCCTCACTTGCCATCCTTCTCGGTTTCATGTGCAGGCTTATTTGGTCTGAGAGCATGCTGGTTATTTGTCTGTAGACCCTGAGCCCAGAATCATTCTTGCAAATGACTTTTCTTAGACTGTCATGCAGATGGGTATTGCCAGTGTGAGCCGCCGGATGGGAAATAAGGAGTAAGAAGAGCAAAGCTGTTGTCTTTTGCTTCCGGCAAAGAGAATCTGCAGGTGACAATGGATTCTAGCAAAGGGAGTGGAGCAGAGGTCTCTTGGGTTGTTCTTACCCAGTGACAGGCAAGTCTATCAGGAGCAGCACTGGGTTACACTGCTCTCCCCGCTTTTTATTCTCCAGGTATAGAGGCAATAGTGGCTTCTTGCAGTTACTGATCTCTGGGTCACTTCCCTGACCCCATTGCTCACTCTGTCCTTGTAATAGCTTCATTACCAGCAACCTGTATTTCTTTTTTCTCTTGGGCACTGATAGATTCTAAGAGTAATTCCACCCTACTGCCAGTGATAGGCTCAAGCATGAACATATATTGTGCAATTTGTGCCAGTGAGAGTACAGGAAACATTTGCTGTTTGTTTGGAGTAATTTTTCTTCTATTTTCTGGAATGGTTTCTTTCCAGTAGCTTCTGTTTCTCATGCTTTATCTAAACACAGTCATGTGCTCAAATCCTATAGTCTTTTCACTGCCTTCCTGACAACTGAGTCCACACACAGAGGAAAGTGGTTTCCAGAGAACTCCAGAGAAAGAACACGTGAGCAAGGTCATCCTGCTATGTGCCCTACTTCTAGACTCCCAGTTATGGGAAGCCATAAATATCCTTATTTTCCAAGTCAGCATGAGGTGGGGTGTCTGTTATTTTCTGCTAGCTAATACAGCCCTAATCTGCTAGAACGTTTGCGAAGAAATTTCTGGATCTAGATGGCTCAATAGACTAACATGTTGAATTGCTCTACAAGTCTTATAGCAAAGACACAAGCATTGTTTGTGTGCTCCACTTCAGGGCATTTAGAGACTATGGATACATTTGGGGCTTCTTCGGGAGTTCACTTGAATTCTAAAAATTTTTCGTATAGAAGAGACCTTGAGAAAATGTAACTGACTATGTTTGAATGTTCAGGATAGCTGATGCCAGATAGTCTATCTTTTAGGTAAAGAAGACTGCTCTAGAATTTTGGATTAAGTAGCTCAGGAAATGTCTTAGACACTTAATAGTCAAAACCCTGAGGAATTTGGGACACATGCTTTTTTGTTGATCTATTCATTGTGAATTTTGAGAATTTAAAACTCAAGTTTTTCTGCTTCTAACCCTGAAACTTATCACATTAATAGCTAGACTTTCTTCCCAGACACACTTCAAAGTCCAAGGTTACTATTCTACTCTATTCCTCTCTCTGAAGCATCACCTTGATTCTGTCAGTCATTAATGCTGTTGATTCACTTTCTGTATCTACTTCCATTCCAGCCATCAGCTTTTTGGTAGAAAACTTCATCTCACCCTCTAACTAACCCTTTTGCTAATTCATGTTGGGCTTGATAATCTACCAACATAGCTCAGGTCATATGTTCATCACCTCCCCCACTGACTTTGAATCAAGTTCAAGTAAAAACCAATTCATAATCAAAAGGCAACTTGCCTTTCCAGTTTTCTCTCTCTCTTTTCCTGACCTCTCCTCCAGTTATAATCCTTACACCCTACATTTAACTGGGGGTATACTCATTTTTACTCAAATAACACAATTACATTCATATCTCTGTGCCAAGTCTAATGCTGTTCTGTTCTTCTGGAAATCTCACTTTACTACACCTAATGAAATCTTGCTCATGTATGCATTCAGAATAAATGTATTGAAAACTTTCTCTGTCTTGAACACAGTTCAAGGCATTGGGCAGTCAAAATGGTGCCTGTAAAGATGTAACTCCACGAGGAATATATAAATGTATACAATTAAATAAAATACAATAAGTTAAGTACTGTAACAGAATTGTATTAGAATTTCTATGGGAGCATGGACGAGATTGCAATTTGTCTTTCAAAATGAAATCTAAATACTACTCATCCTTTGAAGTATGTAGTCTAAACCTCAGTCAGAATCAATCACTCCTGCTTCTGCATTCTTACAGCATTTGCCCCACTATGCTATAGTTTTTAGGAGTAAATACCACCTCTAAGGATGAGTTTCTTCATCTGAGAATGAAGATTAGAATAGTATATACCTGATAAAGGTGTTGCGAGGATGAAATAAAACAATCCATCAAGTGTTGAAGAGGAAGTGGAGAAAAGAGAACCTTTATACACTGTTGGTGGGAATGTCAGTTGGTGCAGCCACTATGGAAAATAGTAAGGAATTTCCTCAAAAAATTAAGCATAGAACTATCATATGATCCAGGTATTCTACTTCTGGGCATTTATCGAAAAACTATGAAAATACTAATTTGAAAACATACATGCATCCCTATGTCCATTGCAGCATTTTTAAAAATAGCCAAGATATGAAGACAATCTAACTGTTCATCAGTGGATGAATGGATAAAGAAAATGTGATATATATATAGATATATACATAATGGAATACTATTGAGCCTTTAAAAAGAAGGGCATCTTGCCATTTGTGACAACACAGATAGACTTTGAAGGTATTACACTAAGTGAAATAAGTCAGAAAAAGACAAATACCGTACAATTTCACTTATATGTAAAACCTAAAAAACACAACAAACAAACAAAACAAACTTATAGACACAGAAAACAGATTGGTGGTTACCAGAACAGAAGGGGATTGGGTGTCAGGTGAAATGAGTAAGGGGGCCAGTTATATAGTGATGATGGTAACTAGACTTATTGTAGTAATCACTCTGTAATGCATACAAAAATCAGAGTATTATGTTGTACATGTGAAACTAACATAATCTTATATACCAATTTTACCTCGATTAAAAAAAAAACCAAAAATGCTTTAAATAGCATTCAGCAAATTATTAAGTAAATGTTCAATACATCTTTGACGGTATTATCTATCAGTCTATATCATTAATTTCTTAAAGTTAGGGAGTATATCATAATCATTTTGTATTCCCATCCTTATCCTAGAACCCACAGGGAATAGTTTGAATAAAAGAATAAATGAGTGAACAAATGAATGAATGAATGAATGAGTCATTTTGTAATGTACACAGAGCAAGCCTTCTAAAACTGACCCAGCTACAGTGTTCTGTGCCCAAATTATTGACATTTTATTTTAGCACGAGAGTTCTTTTCCCATTAATCAACTCTTGCAGTAGAAAATGACTCTGACTTGAGGGACTGCTTACAGGGGAGAATGTTAGCAGACCTTTCAGTAGCTGCAGTTTCCTTGCTGCCCATTGATGGATCAAGAGCTAATTCCCAAACTACTTTCAAGCCAAACTGGTAAGTGCACAATATTTACTCAAGCGACACTAAGCCATTTGGCGTGATTTCAACAGAAAAAAAAAGGGTGCTTTGAGGAAGAACTTGTGCTATAAATAGGGTTTGCTCATAATTGTGCGGGCAATGCTTCTGTTCATCTCCTGACATAGAGGCTAGGAAACAGTTCTTTAGAACAAACTCTGTTTAATATTTTGCTTATTCTTTCTGCTGTTCTCATTGCAGATGTGAATGACAGTATAATCAGGCAGAACTAAAGTATAATTCCAGCCAGGAAGGTACAGAGGCAATTATGCTCTATAGATAAAGCAAATGAATTCTAGTTCATCCAGGGGAAAAAATGTTCAGGCTACAAGACAATGGCCACTTTTTTTTTCAAACAATTGGAAGGTTTATCAGTGACAAATGCTTGCTTAGGTTTATTTTCTGAATCCATTTTCCTATATTCATAAAGGAGAAATGCTGAGAAATGGAATTCTCATATTATGTTCATAATGGCCTTCCAAGATGATTCCTTCTTCTAAAATCCATCCCTCTGGTTGGTGGAAAACATTTACCTCTCTTAAGGCACCTGAGTGAGACAGCAGTTTCTCTTGCATGTTGTGGGAACAGAGAAATGGTTTTAAATTATAGCTTTTTAATTTCAAGTGGAATTTGTTTTGAAACTGGTAAATGCCTTAATTATTTTCGTTTATGGGTCACACCACTTTCATTCCACTGGTGCAGGTACCCAGTGAAAGGACACTTGTCCAAAATAGCCATTGCATTGAAACCCAACAAATTGGAGCGAGGGCCTGGAAGTGGGAGGTGACATGCTCTGGCCTCAACTCTAAGAAATAGAGATGAGAACAAAGAGCCTGGGAGCAGTCTGTGGAAGGGGTGTTGGGAAGGATTACATTACACGTTTACTCCAGTCACATACTAAGAGCTCATAAATGTTTATGACAAGCCAACATAAACAATCGTTAACTGCTTAAGGCTCTCAGACTAGACCCTGCCTTAGTATAGTAATCAATATATTATTTGAGAGCTGCCTAGCCATGGACATGATCTTTCTTTTAAATTTCATTTTATTTTTTGTTCTTACTCTATTTGTGCATATTTCAGGGTGTATTTATTTTTTAAATTAATTTTTATGGAGTATAGTTGATTTATGATGTTGTGTTAGTTTCTGCTGTACAGCAAAGTGAATCAGTTATACATATACATATATCCACTCTTTTTTTAGATTCTAATCCCATATAGGTCATTACAGAGTATTGAGTAGAGTTTCCTGTGCTATACGGTAGGTTCAGATAAGGACACTTTTAAAACTTAGACATAATAGTATTGTCGAACCTCAATGAAATGACAGTGTTTCATGAATAACTTCAAATAGCTAGTCAGTGTTCAAATTTTTCCCATTGTCTAGTAATTTTCTAAAAATGTGTTTGAATCAGGATACAGATAATCTCCTATCTGTTGTGATTAGTTAATACAACTTTACCATGTCGTTTAACCTATAAATTACTTCTCCCTTTGCTTTCTTGCAAAAGATCTTGATCGTTGTTCCTGAACCAAAGCACACTCCCTGCACATAGTAAGGAGTAATAACTGTTTATAGAATAAACGATAAAGGACTCAGAAAAAATATCCTCCACAGTCCTGGTTCGTGTTTGGAATATAATTCTTTCCAGAATGAATGCCTTTTTTTTTCCTTTCACACTCCTGCAGCCTCTCATTCAGCTCTTTTCTAAAATTATTTTTTTATTATTTTTCTGTGATGGAAATTGAAGATTATACAAAGAAATAGAAAGTTATCCCATGTCCATGAATTGGAAGAATTAATATTGTTAAGATGTCCAAACTATCCAAAATAATCTACAGATTTAATGCAACCCCTATCAAAATACCCATGACATTTTTCACAGAACTAGAACAAATAATCCTAAAATTTATATGGAACCACAAAAGATCCCAAATAGCCAAAGTAATCTTGAGAAAGAAGAACAGAACTGGAAATATCATGCTCCCTGACTTCAGGCAATATGACAAAGCTACACTAATCAAAGCAGTATGGTACTGGCACAAAAACAGATATATAGATCAATGGAATGGAATAGAGAGCTCATTCAACACTCTTATTCAGTTCCACATGCTGAGGAGGCAAAAGAGTCCCCTTCATGTGTGCTCACCATAGAGAACGTGAATCCCTTCTCTATGCTCCTTTCAAGTCTCTCAACTTCTCGTAACTAACTGAATAAACCACTTTGCTTTTTCCTCCCCAAATGAGGACACTGTAGCAACTTGAATTAACCATTCTTTTGTTTGTTTGTTTAAAAAACAACTTCACATTTTATTTTAAGGAATATGGTCATTTGTTGAGTTGAAGGCATGAAGTACAGGAGCTGCTCTGACACACTCTGAGCAGAAGCCCCTCCTGTGTGCACTTTTAACAACTCCTTCATCATTTTGTATGCAAGACGTTTCACCCATCAGAGCTGAAGATGCTTAACAACACTGGTAACTTTAAAAATTCTGCAGAAAAGGCCTACGTAGGCAAAGTATAAGATTTTTACTAAATTGGTATGCATGCCAAAAAGGTATCCAGGAGGCAACCCGCCACTGTTGACTACAAATCATTACATGTAAGAAAGTTCCTCCAAAGGAGAATGAACTTACTAAGTTAGGAGCACGCGTAACACGTAACCAACCTTGAGTTAGAAAAGCCACGCTTTGGAAGGCACAGTTTGTTTCCAGGTCAACCGTGGAAATCTAGATCTGTCTTCCGGGCCCCATGTGGCAAGAAGGACAACCCGGACCGGGCACCCCTGTGTCTCCCTGACACGTGCGTCCAGAGGGCAGAGAGTTTTCCTTGCTCACAGTCACCACACGCAGGTCCTGGAGGCTCCTCTGGTCCTCCTTTGTTCTCTGAGGGTGCAAGCGGCTCTGCTGTGTCAAGCAGCAGCCACCAGCCCTCGGTGGGTGTAGGAGCAGGTGGGGACCCGGCAGAGCTGCCACCCAGCAAGAGGCTGAGACAGGCCCTCAGCCCGGGCCTTAGAATGAGGGACGTGAACAAGAACAGAACCAAATATACGGGGAGACATGGGCAAGGGAAACGTTTCTAGAAGAGTGAGGGCAACTCTCCCTCCACAGCTTGGGGAAAAAAGGAGGGGTGGGGGCGGTGACTGGCTTTATCCAACAAAAGACACAAAATAAGGTGTGCTATTTCGCTTCAAGTCAGTTAAATCACTAACACCGTTATGAGAGAGGAGGGCTGCAAACAGTGTTTGGCAGTGGCCTTTACCTGTATTTATTTGAACGCAGAAGCTCAGGTCTAGGTGTGCTGACTAATCTCCGCGTGTCTACGCCTGAGGACGAGGAGCAGGAACAGTCATCACGATACCCGCGGAAAAAGGCGTCAGCGAGGAAAACCCGGGAACGATGCCGGGTGAACAGGCACCCCCGGGCTGCCCTGCGTCCTGGCGTCACGCTTCGGAACAGCCTTTTTGCTGGAAGCCCTGTGAACTCGTTCGTGTGGGCTGGGTGGGCATTTAAAGTTTTTTCCCTTTTCCAGTTACCAGGAGAACAACCATGATGGGCTCCTTATAAGCACATGTGGGTCTGTTTACCTTCCACAGCGTCCGCACGCCCTGTGGCATTCCCAGTGATCTGGGTCAGACTCGCAGGGCGGCTGGAACATGACAGAAAGTTGTGTCTGCTCACGGAGGCTGTCAGTGTTTTTAGGAAAGTCAGGCATTACGGGATGGAACTTTTATATCTGAATTGCTACATGAACGTGGCTGCATTGCTGCAGCCCGTTAAAGACTTTCCTTTGCATTAAGGAACTCTGTTTATATTCTACTGAACCAAAGCGGTGAAGGTCACCGTGCCGGGTCCAGGTTTCAAGGTGAAAGGCACTGTGATTTTAAAGTTTCTGACCTAACCTGTCTTATTAAAATCAGTCCCTTTCACCATCTTCAAAATATTTTAATTAATTTGCTTTTAAAAAGACTGGGACCTTGTGGCTTCAATTATTTTGTTGGAGGCACCACAAAGAAGTTCCTTTACAGAAATCAGTTTTTATTAGTACTTTTAAATTATAGTACTTTTTTTTTTGTAAAATGAAAAGAGAGAACAAGCTAGGCCAGGTAGAATGATAACGTCTGGGATTTTTTTAAAGCCAAATCCTTCAATGCACAGTCAGCGCCTTTTGTGGAGTTCCAGTCCTAAAACTGGGGCCAGAGAACCAAATGATGGGTCAAAGCATGTCACCAGCAGCGCAGAAGAGTGGATGGGAATCCTGGATGGGCCAGGGGACCCCAAGAACCGAGTAAACACTGCTGGATGGAGGGCCTAGTCCAGGAGACCTGTGGGTGGAGAGCTCAATGGAGCATGTCTGTGTGATGCTCCTCTCGTGCACTCTGCAGGCCCCGGCTGGCCAGGGAGCCTCCAGCCAGGGCAGAGCATGTTCCTGACCCTGCGCAGGGGCAGCGAGGCTCACCCAGCTCCCTCTGTGTTTCCAGGCGTCACAGTGAGCAGGGCTGGTCTGAATCCCCTCCTACTATTCTTAATTGATCTCCCTATCTCCAATTCCTAAAACCCTTTCCCTCACTCAGTACACTCACTGAACATCTATTATTGCTGATTAAATTCATAACTAGTGTCAATCCTTATGGAAGATGTGAAGATTAAACATAAAAGGCCATAGAAATAATTGACCAAGGTTAGCATTTTTTCTCACATGTAGTTTCTAGTTTTCACCAAATAAGCGATGCCTATTTGAACCACCATGTACTTTCAGTTAAGAATGGCTGTGATTTCTTTTGGACCTATGTGCATGCAACAGCTTTCTAGTGATTTTTAATTAACTAACTCCAATTTTGCCTTTTGCACAAAGGATAGTACTATGGAATGTGAAGCAAAATGTGTTCCCAGAGTGAGTATCAGCAACAGTGTCTCAGAGGAGAGGGCTGAGTACAACTGCAATTCTGAATTGGAGTTTGCTACAGAACTGTGCAGGAGTAAAAATAAATTTGCTATCTGAGAAGAAAGACTACGAGTCCATTTCTGATCAATAGTGAAGAGCTCTGCCAAAGCGTGGCTAAGGAGTCAAGTTACTGTTTTTAAACATATCCTATCTCTCCAGTTGTTGCTCTCAGTGAGAGGCTGGTGCTGGAGACACAGTGGTGCAAAATAAGACATATTTTAAAGCGACAGGGCAATCTTCCATGGACCTCCCTTACTTCAGCTGCAAACTCCCATCCCAACTGATGTCAGATCAATTAAAAATCTCCAAACAGTACTTGAACTTTCTCACCTGAGCCTCTGAGATAGGCACTTATATCCCAATTAATATCTAGATTTCTGAAAAACTAAGGGTTCAGGGCACAACATTCATTTCTTGTCAACAGGCCGAAAGAGTGAAAATAGAGATAGATTAACCTTCCAGATGAGAACAATGGGGTAATGGTGCAGACTCTAGCAAGTGCAGAGCCAAAAATTAGGTGCTTGAGCTCCTCAGAGATGGCTGGCATAAAATGAATTGGGATTCAGCCGAGGAAAATAAATACTAATGGACTTGAGCAAGAAGGATTAGTGTTTGGTGATAAGAGGGTAAATGAAGAAGGGATGACCTAAAAACCCCTTTGGATACTAACAGTTATGAACTATTTGTTGATCTTTCTTCTATTTTTCCTTGCAAATATCTATTTTGCCTCTCATCCCTGATTTTCAGAATTAAATTTTAGCGTATGATGTGGAAATATTCATGGGCATGTTGAATATATGAGTATTAACTCATCACCTTCCAATTCCTCAACACCATTTATAATACAAAATGCAAACTGAATAGAATTAGATCCTTGTTGATCCAATCTAGTTGTAGAGGAGATAGCTAGGTTAATAAATTGACCTCATTTATACTATACTGGTGTGAATAATTTTTCCAGAATTACAATACAATTTTAAAATTACTCTGGAAATTAAGTCATGTGTTACTGGTCGCTTAAAAAACATTTTAAATCAGTTCTATAGCATTTAGAGTAATGGTTGAAGCAGATGCAGTCAGGGTATCTCCCGTGTCTTTTGATGCTACTGGAGGTATAGGCGAGGTCCCTACACCACGTAACATTTCCCATATCTCTGCCAAAAATCACCTGGTCCCCTCAGGGCAGGACAAAAAAGCCAGAGGCCTGATGTCCCCAGGAGTGACCACCAACCAGAGATAGATGGAAAGTTGTGGGCAAACACCCCAGCATCCATGCCTTTCAGTGGGACAATTCCTTAGTGTGTTCTACACCATCTATCAGAATGTCCCCAATGGGACAGGACTGAAATTGCCCACAATATTAATGCACACTGAATGGTTTTCCCCACCCTCATGTCTCTCTTCCCTGCTACCTCACTGTACTGTCTGGAATTACCTCCAAATAAACTGCCAGGATCCAAATTCTTGTCTTGGGGTTTGATTTGGGGAGAACTCAAACTTGGATAATGGTTATCCACTGTTTTGATTGAGTCCTATCAGAAATAATAATTCACTAAGGTTAAAATAGTGCTTCTCTGATGTCATTCAGTCACATATAAACATCATGATTTTGTCCTGTCAGCATTAGCATCTGTACTATGATTTACTCAGTAACATTTCTAAGTGAGTTTAAAATTGATTCACTTTTTTTTAATTAGATTTGAATCCATTGAATATTCAACTGCATAATCTCACTCTACTTCTATTTTTTTTTTAACATCTTTATTGGAGTATAGTTGCTTTACAACGGTGTGTTAGTTTCTGCTTTATAACAAAGTGAATCAGTTATACATATACATATGTTCCCATATCTCTTCCCTCTTGCATCTCCCTCCCTCCCTCCCACCCTCCCTATCCCACCCCCTAGGTGGTCACAAAGCACTGAGCTAATCTCCCTGTGCTATGCGACTGCTTCCCACTAGCTATCTATTTTACGTTTGGTAGTGTATATATGTCCATGCCACTCTCTCATTTTGTCACAGCTTACCCTTAGCCCTCCCCATATCCTCAAGTCCATTCTCTAGTAGGTCTGTGTCTTTATTCCTGTCTTACCCCTAGGTTCTTCATGACATTTTTTTTTCTTAAATTCCATATATATGTGTTAGCGTACGGTATTTGTCTTTCTCTTTCTGACTTACTTCACTCTGTATGACAGACTCTAGGTCCATCCACCTCATTACAAATAGCTCAATTTTGTTTCTTTTTATGGCTGAGTAATATTCCATTGTATATATGTGCCACATCTTCTTTATCCATTCATCCAATGATGGACACCTAGGTTGTTTCCATCTCCTGGCTATTGTAAATAGAGCTGCAATGAACATTTTTGTACATGACTCTTTTTGAATTATGGTTTTCTCAGGGTATATGCCCAGTAGTGGGATTGCTGGGTCATATGGTAGTTCTATTTGCAGTTTTTTAAGGAACCTCCATACTGTTCTCCATAGTGGCTGTACCAATTCATATTCCCACCAGCAGTGCAAAAGTGTTCCCTTTTCTCCACACCCTCTCCAGCATTTATTATTTCTAGATTTTTTGATGATGACCATTCTGACTGGTGTGAGATGATATCTCATTGTAGTTTTGATTTGCATTTCCCTAATGATTAATGATGTTGATCATTCTTTCATGTGTTTGTTGCAGTCTGTATATCTCCTTTGGAGAAATGTCTATTTAGGTCTTCTGCCCATTTTTGGATTGGGTTGTTTGTTTTTTTGTTATTGAGCTGCATGAGCTACTTGTACATTTTGGAGATTAATTCTTTGTCAGTTGCTTCATTTGCAAATATTTTCTCCCATTCTAAGGTTGTCTTTTGGTCTTGTTTATGGTTTCCTTTGCTGTGCAAAAGCTTTGCAGTTTCATTAGGTCCCATTTGTTTATTTTTGTTTTTATTTCCATTTCTCTAGGAGGTGGGTTAAAAAGGATCTTGCTGTGATTTATGTCATAGAGTGTGCTGCCTATGTTTTCCTCTAAGAGTTTGATAGTTTCTGGCCTTACATTTAGGCCAGTGGTAGTTTGATAGGGATTGCACTGAATCTGTAGATTGCTTTGGGTAGTAGAGTCATTTTCACAATGTTGATTCTTCCAATCCAAGAACATGGTATATCTCTCCATCTATTTGTATCATCTTTAATTTCTTTCATCACTGTCTTATAATTTTCTGCATACAGGTCTTTTGTCTCCTTAGGTAGGTTTATTCCTACATATTTTATTCTTTTTGTTGCAATGGTAAATGGGAGTGTTTTCTTGATTTCACTTTCAGATTTTTCATCATTAGTGTACAGAAATGCCAGAGATTTCCGTGCATTAATTTTGTATCCTGCTATTTTACCAAATTCATTGATTAGTTCTAGTAGTTTTCTGGTAGCATCTTTAGGATTCTCTATATATAGTATCATGTCATCTGCAAACAGTGACAGCTTTACTTCTTCTTTTCTGATTTGGATTCCTTTTATTTCCTTTTCTTCTCTGATTGCTGTGGCTAAAACTTCCAAAACTATGTTGAGTAAGAGTGGTGAGAGTGGGCAGCCTTGTCTTGTTCCTGATCTTAGTGGAAATGCTTTCAGTTTTTCACCATTGAGGACGATGTTGGCCGAGGGTTTGTCATATATGGCCTTTATTATGTTGAGGAAAGTTCCCTCTATGCCTACTTTCTGGAGTGTTTTTATCATAAATGGGTGTTGAATTTTGTTGAAAGCTTTCTCTGCATCTATTGAGATGGCCATATGGTTTTTCTCCTTCTATTTGTTAATATGGTGTATCACATTGATTGATTTGTGTATATTGAAGAATCCTTGCATTTCTGGAATAAACCCCACTTGATCATGGTGTATGATCCTTTTAATGTGCTGTTGGATTTTGTTTGCTAGTATTTTGATGAGGATTTTTGCATGTATGTTCATCAGTGATATTGGCCTGTAGTTTTCTTTCTTTGCGACATCCTTGTCTGGTTTTGGTATCAGGATGACGATGGCCTTGTAGAATGAGTTTGGGAGTGTTCCTCCCTCTGCTATATTTTGGAAGAGTTTGAGAAGGATAGGTGTTAGCTCTTCTCTAAATATTTGATAGAAGTCACCTGTGAAGCCATTTGGTCTTGGGCTTTTGTTTGTTGGAAGATTTTTATTCACAGTTTCAATTTCAGTGCTTGTGATTGGTCTGTTTATATTTTCTATTTCTTCCTGATTCAGTCTTGGCAGGTTGTGCAATTCTAAGAATTTGTCTATTTCTTCCAGGTTGTCCATTTTATAGGCATAGAGTTACTTGTAGTAATCTCTCATGATCTTTTGTATTTCTGCAGTGTCAGTTGTTACTTTTCCTTTTTCATTTCTAAGTCTGTTGATTTATGTCTTCTCCCTTTTTTTGTTGATGAGTCTGGCTAATGGTTTATCAATTTTGTTTATCTTCTCAAAGAACCAGGTTTTAGTTTTATTGATCTTTGCTATCATTTCCTTCATTTATTTCTGATCTGATATTTATGATTTCTTTCCTTCTGCTAACTTTGTTTTTTTTTTTTTTTTGTTCTTCTCTCTCTAATTGCTTTAGGTGCAAGGTTAGGTTGTTTATTCGAGATGTTTCCTGTTTCTTAAGGTAGGATTGTATTGCTATAAACTTCCCTCTTAGAACTGCTTTTGCTGCATCCCATAGGTTTTGGGTCATCGTGTCTCCATTGTCATTTGTTTCTAGGTATTTTTTGATTTCCTCTTTGATTTCTTCATGATCACTTTGTTATTACATAGTGTATTGTTTAGCCTCCATGTGTTTGTATTTTTTACAGAACTTTTCCTGTAATTGATATCTAATCTCATAGCTTTGTGGTCAGAAAAGATACTTGAAACAATTTCAATTTTCTTAAATGTACCAAGGCTTGATTTGTGACCCAAGATATGTTCTATCCTGGAGGATGTTCCATGAGCACTTGAGAAAAATGTGTATTCTGTTGTTTTTGGATGGAATGTTCCATAAATATCAGTTAAGTCCATCTTGTTTAATGTATCATTTAAAGCTTGTGTTTCCTTATTTATTTTCATTTTGGATGGTCTGTCCATTGGTGAAAGTGGGTTGTTAAAGTCCCCTACTATGAATGTGTTACTGTCAATTTCCCCTTTTATGGCTGTTAGTATTTGCCTTATATATTGAGGTGCTCCTATGTTAGGTGCATAAATATTTACAATTGTTATATCTTCTTCTTAGATAAATCCCTTGATCATTATGTAGTGTCCTTCTTTGTCTCCTCTAATAGTCTTTATTTTAAAGTCTATTTTGTCTGATATGAGAATTGCTACTCCAGCTTTCTTTTGGTTTCCATTTGCATGGAATATCTTTTTCCATCCCCTCATATTCAGTCTGTATGTTTCTCTAGGTCTGAAGTGGGTCTCTTGTAGACAGCATATATATGGGTCTTGTTTTTGTATCCATTCAGCCAGTCTGTGTCTTTTGGTGGGAGCATTTAATCCATTTACATTTAAGGTAATTATCCATATGTATGCTCCTATTCCCATTTTCTTAATTGTTTTGGGTTTGTTATTGTAGGTCTTTCCCTTCTCTTGTGTTTCTTGTCTAGAGAAGATCCTTTAGCATTTGTTGTAAAGCTGGTTTGGTGGTGCTGAACTCTTTCAGCATTTGCTTGTCTGTAAAGTTTTTAATTTCTCCATCAAATCTGAATGAGATCCTTGCTGGGTAGAATAATCTTGGTTGTAGGTTTTTCTCCTTCATCACTTTAAATATGTCCTGCCAGTCCCTTCTGGCTTTCAGAGTTTCTGCTGAAAGATAAGCTGTTAACCTTATGGGGATTCCCTTGTGTGTTATTTGTTGTTTTTCCCTTGCTTCTTTTAATATGTTTTCTTTGTATTTAATTTTTGACAGTTTGATTAATATGTGTGTTGGCATGTTTCTCCTTGGATTTATCCTGTATGGGACTCTCTGTACTTCCTGGACTTGATTAACTATTTCCTTTCCCATATTAGGAAAGTTTTCAACTATAATCTCTTCAAATATTTTCTCAGTCCCTTTTTTTTTTCTCTTCTTCTTCTGGAACCCCTATAATTCCAATGTTGGTGTGTTGAATGTTGTCCCAGAGGGCTCTGAGACTGTCCTCAGTTCTTTTCATTCATTTTTCCTTATTCTGCTCTGCAGTAGTTATTTCCACTATTTTATCTTCCAGGTCACTTATCCGTTCTTCTGCCTTAGTTATTCTGCTATTGATCCCTTCTAGAGTATTTTTAATTTCATTTATTGTGTTGTTCATCGTTGCTTGTTTCATCTTTAGTTCTTCTAGGTCCTTGTTAAATGTTTCTTGCATTTTGTCTATTCTATTTCCAAGATTTTGGATCACCTTTCCTATCATTATTCTGAATTATTTTTCAGGTAGACTGCCTATTTCCTCTTCATTTGTTATGTCTGGTGGGTTTTTACCTTGCTTCTTCATCCGCTGTGTGTTTTTCTGTCTTCTCATTTTGCTTATTTACTGTGTTTGGGGTCTCCTTTTTGCAGACTGCAGGTTCATAGTTCCCGTTGTTTTTGGTGTCTGTCCCCAGTGGCTAAAGTTGGTTCAGTGGGTTGTGTAGGCTTCCTGGTGGAGGGGACTAGTGCCTGTGTTCTGGTGGATGAGGCTGGATCTTGTCTTTCTGACACACCACGTCTGGTGGTGTGTTTTGGGGTGTGTGTGGCCTTATTGTGATTTTAGGCAGCCTCTCTGCTAATGGGTGGGGTTGTGTTCCTGTGTTGCTAGTTGTTTGGCATAGGGTGTCCAGCTGTAGCTTGCTGGTTGTTGAGTGAAGCTGGGTGCTGGTGTTGAGATGGAGATCTCTGAGAGATTTTCGCCATTTGATATTATGTGGAGCTGGGAGGTCTCTTGTGGGCCAGTGTCCGGAAGTTGGCTCTCCCACCTCAGAGGCACAGCACTGACTCCTGGCTGCAGCACCAAGAGCCTTTCATCCATACGGCTCAGAATAAAAGGGAGAAAACATAGAAAGAAAGAAAGAAAGAAAGAAAGAGGATAAAATAAAATAAAATAAAGTAAGGTAAAATAAAATAAAGTTATTAAAATAAAAAATAATTATTAAGACAAAAAAAAATTTTAAGTAAAAAAACAAAACAAAAAACGGACGGAAAGAACCCTAGGACAAATGGTGAAAGCAAAGCTATACAGACAAAATCTCACACAGAAGCATACACATACACAGTCACAAAAAGAGGAAAAGGGGAAAAATAATAAATCTTGCTCTCAAAGTCTACCTCCTCAATTTGGGATGATTCGTTGTCTATTCAGGTATTCCACAGATTCAGGGTACATCAAGTTGATTGTGGAGATTTAATCCACTGCTCCTGAGGCTACTGGGAGAGATTTCCCTTTCTCTTCTTTGTTCTCACAGCTCCCGAGGTTCATCTTTGGATTTGGCCCCGCCTCTGCGTGTAGGTCGCAGGAGGGCGTCTGTTCTTCGCTCAGACAGGACGGGGTTAAAGGAGCCGCTGATTCCGGGGTTCCGGCTCACTCAGGCTTGGGGGGAGGGAGGGGTACGGATGCGGGGGGAGCCTGCGGCGGCAGAGGCTGGCATGACGTTGCACCAGCCTGAGGCGTGCTGTGCATTCTCCCAGGGTAGTTGTCCCTGTATCCTGGGACCCTGGCAGTGGTGGGCTGCACAGCCTCCCAGGAAGAGGGGTGTGGATAGTGACCTGTGGTCACACAGAGGCTTCTTAGTGGTGGCAGCAGCAGCCTTAGCGTCTCATGCCCATCTCTGGGGTCCGCGCTGTTAGCCATGGCTCACACCCGTCTCTGGAGCTTCTTTAAGCAGCCGTCTTAATCCCCTCACCTCGCGCACCAGGAAACAAAGAGGGAAGAAAAAGTCTCTTGCCTCTTCGGCAGGTCCAGACTTTTTCCCGGACTCCCTCCCGGCTAGACATGGTGCACTAACCCCTTCAGGCTGTGTTCACGCGGCCAGTCCTCTCCGTGTGCTCCAGCCGAAGCCCGAGCCTCAGCTCCCAGCCCTGCCCGCCCCAGCGGGTGAGCAGAGAAGCCTTTCGGGCTGGTGAGTGCTGGTCGGCACTGATCCTCTGTTCGGGAATCTCTCCGCTTTTCCCTCCGCACCCCTGTTGCTGTGCTCTCCTCCACGGTTCCGAAGCTCCCCTCCTCCGCTACCTGCAGTCTCCGCCCGCGAAGGGGCTTCCTAGTGTGTGGAAACCTTTCCTCCTTCACGGCTCCCTCCCACTGGCACAGGTCCTGTCCCTATTCTCTTCTCTCTGTTTATTCTTTTTTCCTTTTGCCCTACCCAGGGACGTGGGGAGTTTCTTGCCTTTTGGGAGGTCTGAGGTCTTCTGCCAGCTTTCAATAGGTGTTGTGTAGGAGTTGTTCCACGTGTAGATGTATTTCTGATGTATCTGTGGGGAGGAAGGTGATCTCCGTGTCTTACTCTTCCGACATCGTCCCCCTCCTCCTGATTCACTTTTTTATCTAGTCTTTACGATAGTAAAATCATGCAAGAAATCACATTGTAATTTGATATCAATACATTTTTTTCTAACAGGTAGTTTAAATTACATATTTTATTAAATATTTGCTCATGTGTCATCTAAAATGATGCTACATACCAAGCTTTGCAAAACACTGGGCTACAGTGTAGATAAAAAATATGCATGGTTTTTCTGTCACTGGTCCATGACACCACAGTTGAGAATTGTTAAGGTAAAAATCAACAGAATTTTTGACTAGACACCTCCCTTGGGGTGTTTAAAAATTCCGTATTTCTTTTTGGATGATTTTGTCCAGATTGAAAGTGTCCATTTTGAGTTATGAGCACCTACCCAGAAGGAACCCTATTTAGCATTCTTTCATATTAGCATCCAGTTCAGTGGCACCTAAAGAGAGAGGTAAATGAGGTGATAATAACAATAATTGGAACTCATTTTATGTCCATGGAATTTCCTTCAGAACGTATAAGATACAGAAAGCAGAGAATGCTGATAGTTTGGGTTCATTGTCAAAGGACAAAAAATTTATTCTGTTGCTGTCTAGCAAATGTTATTCTCATTTATTTGGAAAAAGTGTTCTGTGTCTTAAAAGATATTGGTCTTCAGAACACAACTCCTGACCTAAAACTCATAAATCACTTTTCAAAAGAAAATTAGTAAGTATCTCATTTTTTTCTAAAGAAGCACTCCAAATTTCTTTTAAGTGGGAAAATTTGATTCTCAGGGATTTAATTGTCATTACTAATTTGTAAACCACATGTTGCTTGTTACTAACAAATACAATCTATCTTATTCATGAAAGAGTCTGTGGCTCTATTCCTGGAGAGGTGTGTGTGTGTGTGTGTGTGTTAGAGACAGAGAGAGATCTAATAGAATTAGCAGCAGCATCCACTGAAGTCACTGTGTGTGCAGACCTACAGAGACATGTGCAGACAGGATATAAAATTGTATAGATTATGAACATCTCTGGTTGATGAAATGGAATTGAAATACATTTTCCCTTTCATATTGGAAGAGGCTTAACATTAAAAAACTAATCTTTTTTGAGATAAAGTTCATTAACACAATGATTATTCATTTGGCTTTTATAATGATATTGCTGCCTAATCATCAGAACATTGCTTCCTGTGCTCTGTGGGAACCAGCAGGAAACATTTGAAGAGCAAGTCTTGCTGCTAATGTGACGGTAGAGGGAATTATATTCTCACTGCTCTTCATTTCAGAAGTACAGCACGTTTCTGCTCAGAAGTCTAAAACCTCTTGTCCGACAGCATGAGCTTTAAACCCCACATTAAACATAGTATAAAGTTATATAACCCTGAAGGCTAAATCTTTGCCTCAGTTCTGCTGTTTCTCTTTGGATTATACATAAAGTCTCTCCAGGGGGATATTTTTTATTATAAATCAAGATTTGAGGTGGTTTAATCTTGGTAGTGGCAATACTATGGTAATGAATTTGATTCTTCATTTGACTATTTAGCTCAGTAACCAAACACATGAACAAGATAGAACCAAATTATAAATCTTTAAAACTATATCCTCCCTGATGCAAGTTCAGCCCATGGTGCACCACTAAATCTAAAGTCTGGGATCTCTGCCGTGGAATCAAGATGAAAATATAATAATAGAATGTCATAAAAAAGAAAACGGTGATTTTTTTTTTTTTTTAGTTCACTAAAGAATCCTGTCAATGTAGCAATTGATAAACTCCCTGTAGGGAGCTAAATTATCAACAAAATGTAAAATGCATAATTATCCACTAATATGTATGGCACAGTATAACAATAGTACTCAGGGCTGTAAATTGCAAGCAGTAGAAACCAACTTTGGATGATTTAAGCAGACAGTGAATGTATTGGAAGGATAGTGGCTAATTCACAAATTGTCTAGTCAATCAGCTTCAAAACCTGTGCATGACAAAGGAATATTGGTAATGGTTAGGGCCAACACCAACGTTATACTATGGAACCATTTAAATGGGGATAGCTTGCACTAGGTGCCCAGCTAGAACGACCCTAGAAATGTGACATGACTGCTAACCAGGCAGCCACTAGCCACCAAAATGGGTTCTCTACTGCCTCTGCTTCTTCAGTTCAAAAGCTGGAGAGTCCAATTCTCAAGTAGGTGCATCTGCCCAACTGGACTCTGAAATATGCTCAGGTTTTTCTAGTGAAGGGACCAAGTCATCTCTGGCTTTGCCAAGACTCTCAAGATGGTGAATTTCTCCAAAATATAAAATTATTACAAATCTCAGTCAGCCAAAATGTGACATGCCCATTATCCACCATCAGATAGGGTCTGATACAAATATAGATTCATAACATGGAGATGCTTAGAACATATATTTACATGACTGAGGACCTATAGCTAATTTAATCGGATTATTCAAAATCTGGTTTACAACTTCGCAAGCAGCATAACTTTTTGGTCAAGAGCCTAGCTATATGTTCTTGACAGAAGCCAAACAATGTTTTTTAACCACGTAACTCTTTTGGCCTCCTTCAGTTGGCCCACAGCCTTGAGGTAAACAGAGCTGTATGTAGGTAGCATACCACATTATGAAAGGACATTTCCAAGGCCTTAAGTGTGCCTTTACAACATTAATTCACATTTCTAAAGAGAGGGACATTTTAGAAAGTGAGCATTTAAAAAGGAGTAAGTGTCTGTGAGTGTACTGATCCCCATTTAATCACATCCAAGGCACTTCTAAACCTCAGTCACTGAACTAAATGATTTTGGAATTCATAAAGAAACCTGACACCAGGGATGTGCACTTTCATTACAGTGTTCCATTTCATTATTTTGCAAAACCCTGGTGAATATATCCGACTCCCACAGAGATCAGATCTGAAAAACTCACACAGAGATGAGAGTGCATAGGTTGAAAATCAGAGACAGGTCACTGGTAGAAAGTGAGAATCTATGTTTTGACATTCGTCAAATGTTAACAGAAACAATCCGCATTAATCTCACATCTATGGATAGTAAAAGTTAACAGCAGGAGCCAATGGAGCATGGATAATCCAAAGCATGAGCTAATGTAAAATTAATTTACATTTGATTAGTGGAGACATTATGTAATTTTTGCAGCATCTATTTGCTCTTATGTTTTCTTCTGCTTATGTTATAATTGGGTTCAACTGCCCGAGTACATCCTAGTTGGGTGATGCACAATTAAACCTTTTCCATGAATAATGATTAAAAACACTTTCATAAGCAGCAGAAGTCTTATTCAGGCACAAATATGTCAGAGTATATACCATGTGAAATCATAGAAAGTCTCTTGACTAAGAGAATCTTTTGAGCAAGGACATATGCAAAATAAACAGCCAGCAGTATTGGAAAAAAGTATGTGCATTAGAAGATTTGGGAACATAGTGTTTGGTGATAAGGAATCACTAAATTTAAAAGGAATTTTGATGAGAATTTTAGCTGGGAAACAAGATGTTACTTGGTTGGGACACAGCCACCAAGCCAGTCTGAGGCAAACATCTCAAGCAGAAATTGCAGCCCTGGCCCTGGGGCCAGACTGTGAAAGAGGCTGCTGTGCAGAGCATTTACTTCAACACCACATTTACAGAGGATGCTCAATAACTTTGGAAGATGATGAGGTTCCATATTGATTTTTCAGTCATATCCAGACCCCCAGATAATAAGAAATGGAACAGTGCCATTGCCTGACCTTAAAGGACAAATTTGAACTGACTGCTGCAGGATTTACATGTTACATTTGTTTTCCCCTTTTACATGGAATCTCCCTTTGAAATGTTATCCATAGTAAAGTTTCTGCCCATGATTTCAGATTGGCTACACTTCAATGTAACTTAGATAGGCACTTTGAAATAAGGACCACATATCTACATTCTGTCTGTGACTCACATGGAAAACTTGTACCACCCCAGGTCAAGTCACTTAATCTTTCTTGGTCTCAATTACTTCATTTGCTTGATGAATGGAGGGTGGGAGAAAATGTCATCTGTAATTCCCTTCAGCCGTATGAATTGGAGCAGAAACACTCTGTCACCTCACATAATATGAGTCCCTCATTACATTAGAGTATGATATTCTGGACTTGAACTATAAGAAGAGTTTTAGATCAGACCAAAGAAAGGGCTTTATTTTTTTTTCTTCCAGTTCTATTGAGATTATAATCAACATACAGCACTAAGTTTAAGGTGTACTGCATAATGATTTTATTTACATACATCATGAGATGATTATCACAATAAGTTTAGTTAACATTCCTCATCTCATATAAATACAAAATTAAGTAAATAGAAACATTTTTTTCCTTGTGGTGAGAACTCTTGGGATTCACTCTCTTAACATCCTTCACATGTAACACACAGCAGTGTTAACCATGCTCACCATGCCACACACTACATCCCTAGCACTCTTTCATCAGACAACTGGAAGTTTGTAACTTTTGACCACTTTCATCCAGTTCCCCTCCCCACAGCACCTGCCTCTGGTAACTACAAATCTGATCTCTTTTTCTGTGAGTTTGTTTGTTTTTGATGTATAATTGACCTACAACACTATATTTCCTATTACACAATATAGTGATTTGTTATTTCCATACATTTCAAAAGGATCACTGTGATAAAGTCTACTTATGATATGTCACCATACAAATATATTACATAGTTATTGACTATATTGCCCACACTATACATTTCATACCAGTGACTCATTTATTTAACAACTGGAAATTTGTACCTCTTAATCTCCCTCACCTGTTTCTTTCCTTCTGCCACCCTCCTTCCCTCTGGCAACCACCTGCTTGTTCTCTATATCTATAACCGTATTTCTGTTTTGTTATGTTTATTCATTTGTTTTGTTTTTTAGATTCCACATATAAGTGAAATCATACAGTGTTTGTCTCTGTCTGACTTATTTCACTTAGTGTAATACCCTCTAGGTCCATCCATGTTGTCACAAAAGGCAAGATTTCATTCCTTTTTATGGCTTAGTAATATTCCATTGTATATTTATTTATTTATTTATATATTTATCCATCTATTGATGGGCACTTGGGTTCTTTCCATATCTTGGCTGTTATAAGTAATGAAACAATGAACATAGGAGAGCATATATCTTTTTGAATTAGTGGTGTGTTCTTCAGATAAATACCCAGGAATGGAATTGCTGCATCATATGGTAGTTCTGTTTTTAATTTTTTGAGGAAGGTCCATACTGTTTTCCATAGGGATTACACCAATTTACATTCCCACCAATAAGAAGCATTCATAAGTATGTAACTAAAGGTAAGGCTTCTAAGGCAAATGACAGAATCACCACCCCAAATATTACATGAATATCTCTACCCTGAAAAGCTGGTAACTAATCTAGATAAACTTCTGAGATACAAACAAGATCTTGATATCTCAGTGTTGCTTTTATTTCTGGAAAGGGAGATGTTTATCTGCTCTGAATTCTGCATTTAAAAGTATTTGGGGCTAGTATCTGTCAATGCAAAAAAATATATATATATAAGAGCTGTGAGTTAAGTTTATTCAGTGTCTTACTGATGACTATAGCCAGAGAGACAGCCTCTCAGATAGCTCTGACAAACTGTTCTGAAGAGATGGTGGGAAGGTCAGTATTATATATGATTTTGGCAAAGGGATATGTGAAATCAAGCACACATCTTAATAGAAGGTTGCTGCTAATCACGAGGAACAGATAATCTTAGTTAATGGTTTTAGTGCTTTTCTAAGTATGAGATACAAGGATCCAGGTTCATAAAAAACTTTCTCCTGGAAGTATTTCTAACTATCTAAGAGCCTGTTTTGCTGGTATTCTCAGAACACAGAGTGCCTCATCTCGATCTTTGCCTTGAATTCCTTTCAGGGTGTATTGTAGGTTAGCACTGTAGTGGTTTATAGAACTGGATGGTGGGCAACATTCTTTGTTTTATATATCCTTCCATTGCTATTATGAAGCATTAGAAATTAATTTTTTTTTCCTTTTAAATTTTATAAGTGGAATAATTCAATAAAAACTATTGACATTAAAGAATGTTTAATAATAGATATGGACAACCTCATGTATTTAATAGGTGGACTACTCGATGTATTATCATAACCATTTGAACTGTGCATATCTAAAGCCATCATCCTGTCCCTCGCCCCTTTTGTATAATCATGGTGAAGGAGAAATGCAATACGGCAAATCTTGTGTCTTGGGAAAGCTGGTGTTTCTGGTAATAACCCAAAGGTTAAAGTTGCTTCATTCTCAGCTAATAGATAAAAGTCTCCTGAAGAAGTTAAAGACTGCCATTATGTATACTCTCTAAGATTAACTAGGAAAACTCAACTTTCATTCTTTGTATAAACCAAAAACTAGTAACATATATAAACTGTGAGAGATTTGGAAAGTGTGCTTAAATATCAGATGTATTAGACCATTGTTACATAGAAAATTTATTCCTCACAGCAGCATTCAATATGAGAGGTTAAAATCTCAGGTGTCAGATTACAAATATGCTACGTGCAACACACTATGATAGGAAGGATATTGTGTTGGTATCAGAGAAATAGACAGGTTTGGAGAAGCTTAGAGTCTAGTAGAAAAGAATAGTAGAAATTCAAGTCAAGATTTGAGGAGATCTTTTCCATCTAACCCTGACATGATCCTGCCTCCTTTGATTCCTAATACATGAGGCTGTCACATAGGTTTATGTTGTTGTTTTACTTTCTCTAAATTATTAAGTCATTTGCAGTGGGAGCATCAGTCTCTTCAGGCCTCTTCCTCAGTCATCTGAATAAAGAGGCCTTCCCTGATCATCCCGTGTAAATTAGCAAGACTCATTACTTGACTAGCCCTGCTTTTTCTTCAAGGCTTCTATCATCATCAATTGAACTACAAATTTGCTTGCCGAATTTTTTTTCTGTCTCCTCACTCTAGAATATAAATCCTACCAGTCCATGGTCTTTTCTGTTTTTGTTTTTGTTTTTGTTTTTTTCCACTATCCTCAATGACTAGAATATGGACTGATACCCAGAATTGCATTATAAGCATTTGCTGAAGGAATAAATGTACACATATCACAACTTAAACAAAAACACACCATGTAAACGTTGTGGGTTATGTTTTATTCAGGGATCTTTCTAAGGACTATAGCCCAGGAAACAGCCTGTCAGTAGCTCTGAAGAGGTTGGGGAGGAGCCAGTATATATACGATTTTTTGGGGTCACTGAAATTCTGGGGTCACTGAATTTCTTCCTTAGATTTGTATCTTAACTATCTAGGGGCCTTATGCAAAACACCTAATTTTTCATACTGTTTTTCTCCATCCTGAATTTCCCTCAGGGTGCAGTGCTGGTGGGCAATTACAGTGGATCATGACTTAACCCTTTGTATAATAGGATAATGAGCAACATTCTTCATGGTTTTTTTGGTTTACATATGGAATAATGAATGAATTAATGAATATACTTGTATTTTGGCACATGGATGAAATGCACTAAAATATTCAAAGTAGTACTCTAATATAGAATTCCAAGTTTGCTTTACTTTCTTTTCTATTATAATTTTATAAGTACATTTTATTTCTATAAGCAAAAAGTTTAAAGTATTTCCATTAAAAAATAAAAATCACTGCCCTTCCTTGAAATAGAATGACATAGATGACCCACAGAGAGATTCACACATGTCCTATTTCTAATCATTTTCAGAGAAAATAATTCCAACTTTATCACCAAAGTAACCTGTTCCAGCATTCAGCACTTCTTGTTATAAAAAATTTGCTTTTAGCTTATGTACATTTTCTGTTTTATTTTCCATATAATCTGTCTTTTTGATCTTTGGTAATAGAGCTAGTTTCATCACAAGAAAAGATTCCAACCATTTACTCCAAAAAAATTGACAGAATATGAGATATGTAAACATTAAAACCATGGAACAGCCCATATGTGTCCAAAGTATCATACATATGGCACGTAAAATATTTTTTTTAAGTTCTGTGAATTAAGGAACAAGAAGTTGTTGGATTTTCTCAAAAGTCTAAGTACTAATCCACATTTCAGCAGGTAAGACTTTTCTTACAACTTATTTAACAATACAGATGTGTGTGTGTTTATAAAATTTAAAAGATAATGGCTGTATCCTTGCCTCTACCTTTAAGGAATATAATGGTGATTATTTATAATACTATTTTATTTCAAGCAGAACAAAGATATTATACAATTATCATGTTTTCACTACTCGTTTTTCTGAAGTAATGACAGCTTAGAGTTAGTTGAATTGTACATATATTCAAATCAAAACAAAATATTGCTCAAAGAAATTACATCATTTTTTCCTTCCTTAATAGAATAATTTCATTTTAGTTGGTATATTCCTTATGGAATGCTAAACCACTATGATAGGAAGGACAAAGTTAGATAGATAGATCGGTAGATAGATAGATAGATAGATATTAGAGAGCTCTCCAGTTGATTTAAATATCTTGTGAAAAGAAAAGAAATGTCCTAGTAGCCAAGATCAGGACATATATCTATATGTATATATCCATATGTATATATAAATATCCATATTGTTACCAAACTCAGGTTTGGCTGCTCGCCCCTCAAAAGCCAATAATCAAGAAGCAAGTGTCAGTAGAAAGGAAAGATGCTTTAATCTGAAAAGGTAGCAATCTGGGGAGAAGGTGGACTCATGTCCTGAGACCAGCTTCAAGGATTCTGCTCAGCCATGACAGTTTTTAAAAGAAAAAAGGGGGAAGAATCTCAGTGAATCATCAAGGCAGGAGGTTGGGTTCTGCATCATTCTCCATTGTGTGCAGAACAATTCTTTCTTCAGATGTTATCTTGCCCACATGATCTGCCTGCAGGATTGCTAAGGGGACAGTTGGGAGTAGAGAGCTAGTCATTCCTTAACTACTTAATCCTTCATTCTTACTTATTTTAATCTAGGAAAAGAATCAAAAGGTTAGGCAAGTTGGGGTGCTCATTCAGGAGTGCATAAGTCACGAGTTAGGTTAAACTGCCTAGTGATCTCATTCCTTTAATTAGGTTCTTTCAAGGTTACAGGGGAACAGAAATGGGCAAACAAAAAAAGGGCAAAAGAGCTGCTACCAGTATGTGTATATTCATATATATACAGTTATATATCCATATAGATATATAAAATCCATTTTAGGGCTTCCCCGGTGGCGCAGTGGTTGAGAGTCCACCTGCCGATGCAGGGGACACGGGTTCGTGCCCCGGTCCGGGAAGATCCCACATGCTGTGGAGCAGCTGGGCCGTGAGCCGTGGCCGCTGGGCCTGCGCGTCCGGAGCCTGTGCTCCGCAACGGGAGAGGCCACAACAGTGAGAGGCGCGCATACCGCAAAAAAAAAAAAAAAAAAAAAAAAAAAATCCATTTTAGATTTTTAAGAAGAAAACAACTTTTAACTAATAAAAGCATTGTTGTATTATCTTAAGTATCTTAATCAAATGGAGAAAAATATTTTAAGCTCAGTCACTGGAATAGATAGTGAATTAATTCTGGAAAGAAGATATGGGGAAATTATACGATTATATGTAAATAGTTGATATGGCTCAACTCTAAAATAAAAGATTTCACGCTGTGCTATGCCTAGCAACCTAATAACTGAAACTTTACATCAGAGATTCAAATGCAAATTATCCATGATGCTTTTTCTTTTGTATTAAAAAGTGAGAACTGCATGAGTCCAGCTTTTAAATTAGCAAAATTTTTCTCATCAAACATTAAGATAAAATAGCAAAAATTATTCCACTATCTTGAAAATTATTTACATATGAAGAAATTATTCCAAAAATCTATTCCTACCAATGAGTGCTTTAATTTTTTTCTTTATCTTTTCTTTTGCTGATAGGCTTTAAAAATAGGAATTGACTGGATGACAAGAGACTATTTCCTGCTAAATGGTTAGAATTAAGATTTGCAAGTAATTTTTATTTTTTTTTTAACATCTTTATTGGGGTATAATTGCTTTACAATGGTGTGTTAGTTTCTGCTTTATAACAAAGTGAATCAGTCATACATAAACATATGTTCCCATATGTCTTCCCTGTTGCGTCTCCCTCCCTCCCACCCTCCCTATCCCACCCCTCCAGGCTGTCACAAAGCACCGAGCCAATATCCCTGTGCCATGCGGCTGCTTCCCACTAGCTATCTACCTTACTACGTTTGTTAGTGTGTATATGCCCATGACTCTCTCTCCCCCTGTCACAGCTCACCCTTCCCCCTCCCCATAACCTCAAGTCCGTTCTCTAGGAGGTCTGCGTCTTTATTCCTGCTTTACCCCTAGGTTCTTCATGACATTTTTTTTCTTAAATTCCATATATATGTGTTAGCATACGGTATTTGTCTTTTTCTTTCTGACTTACTTCACTCTGTATGACAGACTCTAGGTCTAGCCACCTCATTACAAATAGCTCAATTTCGTTTCTTTTTATGGCTGAGTAATATTCCATTGTATATATGTGCCACATCTTCTTTATCCATTCATCCGATGACGGGCACTTAGGTTGTTTCCATCTCCGGGCTATTGTAAATAGAGCTGCAATGAACATTTTTGTACATGACTCTTTTTGAATTTTGGTTTTCTCAGGGTATATGCCCAGTAGTGGGATTGCTGGGTCATATGGTAGTTCTATTTGTAGTTTTTTAAGGAACCTCCATACTGTTCTCCATAGTGGCTGAACCAATTCACATTCCCACCAGCAGTGCAAGAGTGTTCCCTTTTCTCCACACCCTCTCCAGCATTTATTGTTTCTAGATTTTTTGATGATGGCCATTCTGACTGGTGTGAGATGATATCTCATTGTAGTTTTGATTTGCATTTCTCTAATGATTAATGATGTTGAGCATTCTTTCATGTGTTTGTTGGCAGTCTGTATATCTTCTTTGGAGAAATGTCTATTTAGGTCTTCTGCCCATTTTTGGATTGGGTTGTTTGTTTTCTTGTTATTGAGCTGCATGAGCTGCTTGTAAATTTTGGAGATTAATCCTTTGTCGGTTGCTTCATTTGCAAATATTTTCTCCCATTCTGAGGGTTGTCTTTTGGTCCTGTTTATGGTTTCCTTTGCTGTGCAAAAGCTTTGAAGTTTCATTAGGTCCCATTTGTTTATTTTTGTTTTTATTTCCATTACTCTAGGAGGTGGGTCAGAAAGGATCTTGCTGTGATTTATGTAATAGAGTGTTCTGCCTATGTTTTCCTCTAAGAGTTTAATAGTTTCTGGCCTTACATTTAGGTCTTTAATCCATTTTGAGCTTATTTTTGTGTATGGTGTTAGGGAGTGATCTAATCTCATACTTTTACATGTACCTGTCCAGTTTTCCCAGCACCACTTATTGAAGAGGCTGTCCTTTCTCCACTGTACATTCCTGCCACCTTTATCAAAGATAAGGTGTCCATATGTGCATGGGTTTATCTCTGGGCTTTCTATCCTGTTCCATTGATCTATCTTTCTGTTTTTGTGCCAGTACCATACCATCTTGATAACTGTAGCTTTGTAGTATAGTCTGAAGTCAGGGAGCCTGATTCCTCCAGTTCCTTCTTTCGTTCTCAAGATTGCTTTGGCTATTCGGGGTCTTTTGTGTTTCCATACAAATTGTGAAATTTTTTGTTGTAGTTCTGTGAAAAATGCCAGTGGTAGTTTGATAGGGATTGCATTGAATCTATAGATTGCTTTGGGTAGTAGAGTCATTTTCACAATGTTGATTCTTCCAATCCAAGAACATGGTATATCTCGCCATCTATTTGTATCATCTTTAATTTCTTTCATCAGTGTCTTATAATTTTCTGCATACAGGTCTTTTGTCTCCTTAGGTAGGTTTATTCCTACATATTTTATTCTTTTTGTTGCAATGGTAAATGGGAGTGTTTTCTTGATTTCACTTTCAGATTTTTCATCATTAGTATATAGGAATGCCAGAGATTTCTGTGCATTAATTTTGTATCCTGCCACTTTACCAAATTCATTGATTAACTCTAGTAGTTTTCTGGTAGCATCTTTAGGGTTCTCTATGTATAGGATCATGTCATCTGCAAACAGTGACAGCTTTACTTCTTCTTCTCCGATTTGGATTCCTTTTATTTCCTTTTCTTCTCTGATTGCTGTGGCTAAAACTTCCAAAACAATGTTGAATAATAGTGGTGAGAGTGGGCAACCTTGTCTTGTTCCTGATCTTAGTGGAAATGCTTTCAGTTTTTCACCATTGAGGATGATGTTTGCTGTGGGCTTGTCATATATGGCCTTTATTATGTTGAGGAAAGTTCCCTCTATGCCTACTTTCTGCAGGGTTTTTATCATAAATGGGTGTTGAATTTTGTCAAAAGCTTTCTCTGCATCTATTGAGATGATCATATGGGTTTTCTCCTTCAATTTGTTAATATGGTTTATCACATTGATAGATTTGCGTATATTGAAGAATCCTTGCATTCCTGGAATAAACCCCACTTGATCATGGTGTATGATCCTTTTAATGTGCTGTTGGATTCTGTTTGCTAGTATTTTGTTGAGGATTTTTGCATCTATGTTCATCAGTGATATTGGCCTGTAGTTTTCTTTCTTTGTGACATCCTTGTCTGGTTTTGGTATCAAGGTGATGGTGGCCTCGTAGAAGGAGTTTGGGAGTGGTCCTCCCTCTGCTATATTTTGGAAGAGTTTGAGAAGGATAGGTGTTAGCTCTTCTCTAAATGTTTGATAGAATTCGCCTGTAAAGCCATCTGGTCCTGGGCTTTTCTTTGTTGGAAGGTTTTTAATCACAGTTTCAATTTCAGTGCTTGTGATTGGTCTGTTCATATTTTCTATTTCTTCCTGATTCAGTCTTGGCAGGTTGTGCATTTCTAAGAATTTGTCCATTTCTTACAGATTGTCCATTTTATTGGCATAGAGTTGCTTGCAGTAATCTCTAATGATCTCTTTTATCTCTGCAGTGTCAGTTGTTACCTCTCCTTTTTCATTTCTAATTCTATTGATTTGAGTCTTCTCCCTTTTTTTCTTGATGAGTCTGGCTAGTGGTTTATCTATTTTGTTTATCTTCTCAAAGAACCAGCTTTTAGTTTTATTGATCTTTGCTATTGTTTCCTTCATTTCTTTTTCATTTATTTCTGATCTGATTTTTATGATTTCTTTCCTTCTGCTAGCTTTGGGGTTTTTTTGTTCTTCTTTCTCTAATTGCTTGAGGTGCAAGGTTAGGTTGTTTATTCGAGATGTTTCCTGCTTCTTAAGGTGGGCTTGTATTGCTATAAACTTCCCCCTTAGAACTGCTTTTGCTGCATCCCACAGGTTTTGGGTCGTTGTGTCTCCATTGTCATTTGTTTCTAGGTATTTTTTGATTTCCTCTTTGATTTCTTCAGTGATATCTTCATTATTAAGTAGTGTATTGTTTAGCCTCCATGTGTTTGTATTTTTTACAGATCTTTTCCTGTAATTGATATCTAGTCTCATGGCGTTGTGGTCAGAAAAGATAATTGATACAATTTCAATTTTCTTAAATTTACCAAGGCTTGATTTGTGACCTAAGATATGATCTATCCTGGAGAATGTTCCATGAGCACTTGAGAAAAATGTGTATTCTGTTGTTTTTGGATGGAGTGTCCTATAAATATCAATTAAGTCCATCTTGTTTAATGTATCATTTAAAGCTTGTGTTTCCTTATTTATTTTCATTTTGGATGATCTGTCCATGGGTGAAAGTGGGGTGTTTAAGTCCCCTACTATGAATGTGTTACTGTCGATTTCCCCTTTTATGGCTGTTAGTATTTGCCTTATGTATTGAGGTGCTCCTATGTTGGGTGCATAAATATTTACAATTGTTATATCTTCTTCTTGGATCGATCCCTTGATCATTATGTAGTGTCCTTCTTTGTCTCTTTTAATAGTCCTTATTTTAAAGTCTATTTTGTCTGATATGAGAATTGCTACTCCAGCTTTCTTTTGGTTTCCGTTTGCATGGAATATCTTTTTCTATCCCCTTACTTTCAGTCTGTATGTGTCTCTAGGTCTGAAGTGGGTCTCTTGTAGACAGCATATATAAGGGTCTTGTTTTTGTATCCATTCAGCTAATCTGTGTCTTTTGGTGGGAGCATTTAGTCCATTTACATTTAAGGTAATTATCGATATGTATGTTCCTATTCCCATTTTCTAAATTGTTTTGGGTTCGTTATTATAGGTCTTTTCCTTCTCTTGTGTTTCTTGCCTAAAAAAGATCCTTTAGCATTTGTTGTAAAGCTGGTTTGGTGGTGCTGAACTCTCTCAGCTTTTGCTTGTCTGTAAAGGATTTAATTTCTCCATCAAATCTGAATGAGATCCTTGCTGGGTAGAGTAGTCTTGGCTGCATGTTTTTCTCCTTCATCACTTTCAGTATGTCCTGCCACTCCCTTCTGGCTTGTAGGGTTTCTGCTGAGAGATCAGCTGTTAACCTTATGGGGATTCCCTTATGTGTTATTTGTTGTTTTTCCCTTGCTGCTTTTAATATGCTTTCTTTGTATTTAATTTTTGACAGTTTGATTAATATGTGTCTTGGCGTATTTCTCCTTGTATTTATCTTGTATGGGACTCTCTGTGCTTCCTGGACTTGATTAACTATTTCCTTTCCCATGTTAGGGAAGTTTTCAACTATAATCTCTTCAAATATTTTCTCAGTCCCTTTCTTTTTCTCTTCTTCTTCTGGAACCCCTATAATTCGAATGTTGGTGCGTTTAATGTTGTCCCAGAGGTCTCTGAGACTGTCCTCAGTTCTTTTCATTCTTTTTTCTTTATTCTGCTCTGCAGTAGTTATTTCCACTATTTTATCTTCCAGGTCACTTATCCGTTCTTCTGCCTCAGTTATTCTGCTATTGATCCCATCTAGAGTACTTTTAATTTCATTTATTGTGTTGTTCATCGTTGCTGTTTCATCTTTAGTTCTTCTAGGTCCTTGTTAACTGATTCTTGCATTTTGTCCAATCTATTGTCCATTCTATCTCCAAGATTTCGGATCAACCTTACTATCATTATTCTGAATTCTCTTTCAGGTAGACTGCCTATTTCCTCTTCATTTGTTAGGTCTGGTGCATTTTTATCTTGCTCCTTTATCTGCTGTGTGTTTTTCTGTCTTCTCATTTTGCTTATCTTACTGTGTTTGGGGTCTCCTTTTTGCAGGCTGCAGGTTCGTAGTTCCTCCTGTTTTTGATGTCTGTCTCCAGTGGCTAAGGTTGGTTCAGTGGGTTGTGTAGGCTTCCTGGTGGAGGGGACTAGTGCCTGTGTTGTGGTGGATGAGGCTGGATCTTGTCTCTCTAGTGGGCAGGTTCACGTCTGGTGGTGTGTTTGGGGGTGTCTGTGGCCTTATTATGATTTTAGGCAGCCTCTCTGCTAATGGGTGAGGTTGTGTTCCTGTTTTGCTAGTTGTTTGGCATAGGTTTTCCAGCACTGTGGCTTGCTGGTCGTTGAGTGAAGCTGGGTGCTAGTGTTAAGATGGAGGTCTCTGGGAGATTTTTGCCGTTTGATATTATGTGGAGCTGGGAGGTCTCTTGTTGATCAGTGTCCTGAAGTTGGCTCTCCTACCTCAGAGGCAGAGCCCTGCCTCCTGGCTGGAGCACCAAAAGCTTTTCATCCACACGGCTCAGGATAAAAGGGAGAAAAAGTAGAGGGAATTAGTAGAAGTATGAGGAAAGAAAGAAGGAAAGGAGGGTAGGAAGGAAGGAAGAAAGAAAGAAAGAAGCAAAGAAGGAAAGAAGGCAAGAAGGAAAGAAAGGAGGGAGGGAGGGAGGGAGGAAGGAAGGAAGGAGGGAAAGAAGGAAAAAAGACAGAAAGAAAGAAGATACAGTAAAAATAAAATAAAGTATAATAAAGTTATTGAATTAAAAAATTCTTATTTAGAAAAAAAAAAGGGACGGAAAGAACCTTAGGACAAATGTTGGCAGCAAAGCTATACAGACAAAATCTTACACAGAAGCATACACATACACCCTCACTAAAAGAGGTAAATGGGGAAAAATCCTAAATCTTGCTGTCAGAGACCACCTCCTCAATTTGGGATGATTCGTTGTCTAAAGGAGGGAAGGAAGGACGGAAAGAAAGAAAAGAAAGAACGAAGGTAAAGTATAATATTGTTATTAAAATTAATTATTAAGAAAAAAAAATTAAAAAAAACATGGACGGATAGAACCCTAGGACAAATGGTGGAAGCAAGACTATACAGACAAGATCTCACACAGAAGCATACACACACACATTCACAAAAAGAGGAAAGGGAAAAAAATCATAGATCTTGCTCCTAAAGTCCACTTCCTTAATTTGGGATGATTGGTTGTCTATTCAGGTATTCCACAGATGCAGGTACATCACGTTGATTGTGGAGCTTTAATCCGTTGCTTCTGAGGCTGCTGGGAGAGATTTCCCTTTCTCTTCTTTGTTCTCACAGCTCCCAGGACTAAGCTTTGGATTTGGCCCTGCCTCTGCGTGTAGATCGCTGGAGGGCGTCTGTTTTTTGCTCAGACAGGATGGGGTTAAAAGAGCCGCTGATTGGGGGCTCTGGCGCACTCAGGCCGGCGGGGACGGAGGGGCACATGGTGCGGGGCGGGCCTGCGGTGGCAAAGGCCGTCGTGACTTTGCACCAGCCTGAGGCGCGCTGTGCGCTGTCCCGGGGAAGTTGTCCCTGGATCCCGGGAACCTGGCAGTGGTGGGCTGCACAGGCTCCGCGGAAGAGGGGTGTGGAGAGTGACCTGTGCTCGCACACAGGCCCCTCGGTGGCGGCAGCAGCAGCCTTAACGTCTCCCGCCCGCCTCTGGGGTCCGCGCTTTTAGCCGCGGCTTGCGCCCGTCTCTGGATTCCGCGCTTTCAGCCGCGGCTCGCGCCCGTCTCTGGGGTTCGCGCTTTTAGCCGCGGCTCGCGCCCGTCTCTGGAGTTCCTTTAAGCAGCGTTCTTAAACCCCTCTCCTCACGCCCCAGGAAACAAAGAGGGAAGGAAAAGTCTCCTGCCTCTTCGGCAGGTGCAGGCTTTTCCCCGGACTCCCTCCCGGCTAGCTGTGGTGCACTAACCCCTTCAGGCTATGTTCAAGCCGCCAACCCCAGTCCTCTCCCTGCGCTCCGGCCTCAGCTCGCAGCCCCGCCCGCCCCGGCGGGTGAGCAGACAAGTCTCTCGGGCTGGTGAGTGCCGGTCGGCACCGATCCTCTGTGCGGGAATCTCCCCGCTTTGCCCTCCGCACCCGTTGCTGTGCAGTCCTCCGCAGCTTCGAAGCTCCCCCCTCCGCCTCCCGCAGTCTCCGCCTGCGAAGGGGCTCCTAGTGTGTGGAAACTTGTCCTCCTTCACAGCTCCCTCCCACTGGTGCAGGTGCCGTCCCTATTCTTTTGTCTCTGTTTTTTCTTTTGCCCTACCCATGTACGTGGGGAGTTTCTTGCCTTTTGGGAGGTCTGAGGTCTTCTGCCAGCCTTCAGTAGGTGTTCTGTAGGAGTTGTTCCACGTGTATATGTATTTCTGGTGTATCTGTGGGGAGGAAGGTGATCTCCGCGTCTTACTCTTCCGCCATCTTCCGCCTTCTCCCTGCAAGTAATTTTTTAAAACATTGACTTTACATAGTTTCACTGACCAAAATCACTTTTAACATAGTCCTCTTCCCAACTATAATATTTTACACCTCTATCGCTAAGACTTACCCTTGTGAATGTGGATTTTTCATTAGTAATAACAAGATGCACATAAGAATATTGAATCATTGTTTTAACTAGTCATTGTGTTGTAGTCAGAAATGGGTTTGCCTCCTCACTCACTTCCTGTTAATTAGCTGTGTTACCCTTGGCAATTTGTTCTCTTTCTCTAAAATTGGATTTGTATCCTGTGAATGGGGACAGCCAATAAGATCTCCTTTAACTGTTGCTGTGAGAATTAAATACAATAGCATATGTAAAGCATCTAGCATAGTGCTTACACATAGCAGTCATGCAAAAATTTTTAATCATTTTCTCTTCCAAGTCTTCTCCTCCAACCATACTTGTGAGCGGTGTGGATCTTGGCCAAATTACTCAAAATTTTATGAGTCTCAATTTGTTTATTGGTAAAATGAGGATCATTTTATTTGTCTTTCTATGTGATATAGGGAGTCAAATGAGAAAACGGACATACGTATACACTCGTCTGTGTGTGTGTATACAAATGAAAATGCTCTGAAGAGTATAACAACAAATCGTGCAACTATTTGGGATGTTGAATGAGATGCTTTTTAAGGTCATTTAAAATTTTAGATTATTTAATTCTATAAAATGTATATTTTTATAAACCTTGCTGTTCTTAGAAATTTATTTTTAAATAGATTAACTGTTTTCTGTAACTTTAAATTTATTTCAGGATATGATTAGTTTGTACATTATAAATGACTCCACCTTATGACATCTTTGGAGCACTTAGGTATCTTGTCAACTATATTAGAACTTCATGACCATGGGGTTAATATTGATATCTTGAGAGTTTTCTTTCTTTGGTTCCTCCCACACTCTCAGTTAATATGAGTAATTCCAGTCAGATGACCTGAAAAGTTATGTACCATGTAGATGCATCAGCATAAGTTTGTTTAAACTTCTAGAAATGAAGTGCACTTTGGTAAATACATGGCTGTGTATGTGTTCCTATAAATGTATGAACATATTGTATAAATGTGTATGTTCCTATGTGTTAATTATTTCATTGATTTCTTCAGCCCACATTCATTGTGCTATTGTCTTCTAGACCCAGAAGTTATGGGTTGAAGTCCTAGTTCTGTTACCTGTTGTATAACTTTAGGCAAATGCCTAGCCTCTCTGTTCCTCAGTTTTCTCATCTGCAAAGTGGGAACAATAATAGTACCTGTTTTAGTCCATTCTAGCTACTATAACATAATACCATAGACTGGTTGACTCATGAAGAACAAAAGTTTATTGCTCACAGTTTTGGATTCTGAAAAGTTCAAGATCAAGTCACCAGCATATTCCAGGTATGGTGAGGTCATGCTTAATCATAGACAGCTATCTTCTCACTGTAATCACACATGGCAGAAGGGACAGTCTAGCTCTCTGGGGTCTCTTTCATAAGGCACTAATCCCAAACAAGAGGGTTCTACCCTCATGAGCTAATCACCACCCAAAGATCCCAACTCCCAAAGCCATCACCTTGAGGGTTAGGATTTCAACATATGAATTTGATGGGAACACACATATTCAGTCTGTAGCAGTACCTAACTCACAGGGTTGTTGTGAGGAATAAATATATTAATACACATGAGGCAGTGAGGGCAATGTGTGCCTGGCTTATGGGTCTAGGCAGTATTAAGTATTATAATTATCATGCACCTAATTTTTTCCAGGATCTCTCCTCATACGGTGAGCAAAACAGATAAACTCTCTGCTCTTACGGAGTTTACAGTCTAGTAGTCTAGTGGTCAGAGTGGAGGGATACATCAAACATAAACATGAACAAATAATTTCAGATGTTAATAAGTACTATGAGAAAGAAAGGAAACAGTTCTACAGCTGCATTGAAGGCCGACTCTAGCTACCATGATCAGTGAAGGCTCCTGTGAGGAGAGGACCCTTGAGTTGAATTTGCATGATAAGAAGGACCCAATCATGAAACAATCTGGTGGAGAAGCAATCCAGGGAAAGGGAAAGCATATTGAGAAGTCCAAAAGCATGCACAAGTCTCAGAGTTAAAGAATCAGAAAGGCTGAACCACGTAATCAATGGATAAACTAATAAGAGAAGAATGAGTCTTGCTGAGACATAGAAGCCACGGTTAGAAATTTTAAATATATTCTAAGTGGAATCACTTGTGTATTTGCATGGGACTATCTGTAAATGCTTTTCCTTGTAATGGGAAAACTTGTATTAAGTAGTATACAACATAAATCTGTTGTGTATCTGCATGTGACAATGACCTTGTCATAATGAGATTCCTGTGTAGTGTCGTTGCTGTTGTTGTTTCTAGACTGTGGGATGTCTTTTAAGTGAGCCATCTGGGGAATCTGACAGTAGTGCTTTGCATGCAAAGCTGAATCTCCTGCAGCACATTTTCCCAGCATCCTAAGACACTATAGTGTGAATGTGATTTAAACCATTTTTTCATACTTGTAGATCGACGGTCGTCATTTTCAGCTCCTTGGGGTTCAGGCCATTTGACAAGATGAAAATAGCATTAAACTTATCACTATTATTGGTATTAATAGCTCTAATAATATCTGCCTGATGACTTCAGTGCTGAATTACCACAGGGCTAGTGAGAAGTAATGGGCTGAAATGATCATAAAGCCCTTTTCAAATATCTCAGGTAATACTAAATTATTACAAATGGAAGAGTACATGTTGCACATTCCTATGAAACACTTGGTGTCATCCAGATGAGGAGAGGAGCAACACTAGCTCTGAAAGAAATCCAGGGGCTCAGACTCTCCCTGAGGTTTATTTTCAAAATCAGTGTCACTAGCTCCACTTTTGAAAATGAAATGGGAATCATTTCTCCAAGGATGAGAGAGCAAGAAAATGTGGCCATTCCAAACCGGAACGATGCCTTATTAGGTTTCTCTGGCTGCTTTTACTACATTTAACAATTCTTCTCAGCTGCCAAATAGCATGGCTCAGGTGTCATCACCAAATGCTTTCAAATAGGCCAAATGCTTGCTAACAGCTCAGCAGCCAGCTAGCTACTTAAGGTAAAGCAAAATAGTGCCTGGTTTAAAGACAGTAACAAAAAGCTCTTGGCCTGCTAGATATGGGAAGGATACAAATAAGCTGCCAGAAACTAAGGCAATAGAAATATGAAGATTTGGTCTTAGCAAAACCAATTCCTGGCTGTGGGAACACTCTAAAGCTGCCTGTCAGATGAAACTATTAATACCTACCTCATGCATTCAGTTCTGATGCAAATCAATATGTCATGTATGTAAACCTGTATAAGGAAAAACTCGTTGTTGCTCTTTACTCTCACACTCAAAACACTTCTGACACCACGTGTGTGGACTTTCCCACACCAAGCAACTCTGACACTAACTGCCTGGAGTTAGTGCAGATTCCACAGGTTGTGGGCTCAGTCCCACAAAACTGCCCCCACTTCAGGGGCCAAGTATAAATAGTGGGTCCCCAGGCTGCCCACACTTTTGACTGATTTGGCTACAGATCAGAAATTCCCATGACCCCTCCTCAGGTTCAGTCATTTGCTGGAACAGCTCACAGATATCAGGGAAACATGGACCTGCATTTACCAGTTTATTATGTAATCAAAGGATACTGTCAGGGAAGGGGAAATTTCCTCCTCCACCTCTCTTGAGTTCTTGTGGCTAGACTAATAGTAAAACTGAAACTACAAAGCTTAACAGGAGAAAAAGAAATTTTAATTTGTGCACGTGGAGGTCTCATAGAAATAGGACCTAAAAATTGGCCAAAGAAGGAAGAGTTTTAGACAAAGAAACAATAAATTTGTGAGGAATTGAGAGGACAAAGAAACTTAGGCTTTTGGGTTTTTAATTAGTGAAGAATCTAAACAGAATTTGGTCTTGGGGTAAAGTACCAAGACCAAGTCAGCTGAAGTACCAAGAGTTGTTCATACAGGCTTCTTGGCCCCAGATTCGCTGTCTCTGGCAATAAGGATGTCCTTCTACCTACAGATGCAGGGGGTGCACCTCTCACATGAGTTTATTTTCTGCTTTCAGGGAGACAGAAAGGAGGGTAAGAGTGTTCATATTCTATTGGCCATTTTTAAGTAACTTTAAGTCAAAATAATGAATGTGCCTTGAGGCGCATTTTGGGGCAGCCTCCCCTGGGCCCCAACAATATGATAAAGGATACAGATGAACAGCCAGATGAAAATATATGTAAGGCGAGGTCTGCAAGGATCCCAAGCGCAGGAGCTTCTGTCCCCATGGAGTTGGGGTGCATCACCCTCCTGGTAAAAGGATGTTTTCATCAAACTGGAAACACTCCAAACCCCATACTTTAGGGATTTTTATGGAAACTTCATCATGTAGGCATGCTCGTCATTAACTCATCTTCCAGCGCCTCTCCCCTGGGAGGGAGGTGCTGCTGAAAGTTCCAAGCTTCTAATCATGACTTTTCTTTCTGGTGACCAGCCCACATCTACGAGCCCACCAGGAGTCACCTCATTAGAACAAAAGACACCTCTCACTAAGGAAATTACAAAGGTTGTAGCTTAACGCATATATGTGGAATCTACAAAGGTGGTAGGAACTTGTGTCAGGAATCAGGGTCAAAGACCAAATATTAGCAGGAAATTGGGACAGATATGTGTGTGTGTGTATATATATATGTATATATATATATATATTAGAGAGAAAGAGATAATTTCATAAAGCTCTTCTTAATTAATAAATTGCCAAGTATTTTAAAATGTGAGCTGTTTATGTGGAGTATAGCATTTAAGGGTATGGTTTCAGGAGTCTTGCAGTCCCTGGTCCCAGTGTCACCTCTTCTGTGGATTAGCTCTGAGACATTGGACGGGTCCTACAACTCTTCTCGGTGTTAGTTTTCTTGCCTGTAAATGAGAAAAATAATTGGCTATAGTGTCGTAAGAATTCAGAGGAACATATAGCACTTAGCATATACCTATCTGGCCTATAGTATGCAATGGAAAAAAATCTGACAACTTCTGTTGCTGTTTCTGTTGTTTTAATGAATAGTCTAACAGAAAAGCAAAACATGGCATCCTGATGGCTGCCTTACACTGTTCACAAAAAGCAGTATTAATAATATGCATCAACTGTCAGTGCAGGGGAGCTCAAATTTGAGTATGCATTAAAAATGCAGAAATCATGATTCATTTGTCTGGAGGAACCTAAGAATTTTCACTTTTAACACATACTACAGGTGATTCTGGTGTTTAAGAAATAATGTCTTGGAGTTAATGCCAAACTTCACTCCCTGCATCCTTCCTAAGGCTTTCAAAGCAGACTCCTTACCATCAAAATGTATTTTAGAAAAAGGGCTTGGCAATGAGGTTTGAGTGTGAATGGCATCCTCACTATTAACTCCAGTAACTTCATCTAGAGTCTGTTTCTGCAGTCTGTACACATTTTTAGCTTGTGGCTATCATGACTGAAGTACAAATCCGACCAACTTAAGAGCTTCTTGAATTTCTCTGAAGACAAGTCCCCCTGTTCATTAGAAGGTAAAAAGTGATGGCTCTTTGACTAAAGGGGACTGGGAGAGAGGCCAAGAGGGACATATATTTGTGTGGAGTTTGGTTTAAAGGAAAAGAGAAAGAGACCAAAAATAATGAGTTTCAGCCGCATGTGTTCCTCACCCATACAGCTTAGAGTCATGCTCTGTTTTCTGGTAACAAGAAGGCCTGTGACAGGAAAGAACTGCATACAGTAATCTACTTGGCGTGAACACAGTAAGGTTTTACCATGGTTTGCACAGTCAGGGTTACAATTTTACATTGCATACACCATAACAAGGGGTAGTAGTGGACCCTCAATTTCTTTAAGTTTTTCTCTTTACCACACCATAATGGATTAAAGATGAGCATTGTGTAAGTGTTTACATAGGATTGAAATCTCTTAGTGGCATCTAGTGTTCAGGTAAAGTTTTTTTCTTTTACTTCTTTTTTTCCCATAGCTAACATTCGTCACTTAATAATCTTTTTTGGTACACTATTTTCGAGTTCCATCAGTGACTTATGTGTTCATGAACCTCCACTGAGCACAATCACTAACCAGGAGTCAGCATGGGACTACACCCGTGGAATAAAGATTGGCACTGAGCCTCAGCCATTCTGAGGCTGCTCACTGCTGCCACAGCACTGCTCTATCTGCTGTGAGGAATTCCCAAGTCCGTGGCTTTGCCTCCTGAAATTAAGGTGGCAGGCTAGCACAGAGCTGGGTTCACTGTTGGACAGGACTGGGTTAGCATCCTAAATCTGCCTCTTGCTGGCTAGATGACCAAGAGCAAAACATGGATTTCTCCAAGTCTCAGGTTACTCACCATACAATGTAATAATAGTACGTGATTCATCGGGTTCTGGTAAGGAATAAATGAGATAATGGCAGATACATTTTTAATATTACTAGTAATGTCTGTTAGTGTCTGTTAGAAGTCCTAATAGCTCTAAGCACCTAGAAGTGTTTATTAAACATGTGTCTTCCTGAGCCCGGTCCAGACAACAGGATCAGGACCTCTGTGAGTGATTTCTATGCATACTATCAGAGCAGGAGGTCATGATTTCTACACACACTATAGGTTCAGGCCAACTCTGTTTAAATATTTTGTTTCACTGATGTATCCCCTCTGCTTAGAACAGTGCTTGGCATATAGTAAGCACTCAACAAGTAATGGATAAATAGTAAGCAATGAATGAACATTTGTCTAGTATTTCTTTTTCCTTCTTGTTCATGATTGCCCCATTACAGTTTCCTGGATCATGAGAATTCACCATCCTCTGTGTGTGTGTGTGTGTGTGTGTGTGTGTGTGTGTGTGTGTGTGTTGTACATATTACATATGTCTTAAAAACAGCAGAGGTGAATTATTCTGTGTTCTTCCAACTCTTTCACTGCAGTCATATTTATGTCATTTACAACCACCCAGAGCCCTGGCTGTTAGTACTTTTATCATCCCATTTCACATATAAAGACCCCAAGGCTTGGAAATGAATTTTCCTGTCTAGACTTACACATCACTGAAGTTCACAACCAGGATTCTAACCCAGGCAGCCTCTCTTCAGGATCTGTGTCCTTAGCCATTGTGCAAATCACGATCAGTATTGTCTCCCTCACGAGGGCAGCCATAGACTAAGGATTGCTTTTTGCTACCTAAATAAGAACAAAAACATTCTAAGTACAGATTCACCTACTGTCAAGTCGTTTGATCCTTGAGCATTTCATGAGGAAGTACTATTTATCTCGCCATTCACAGATCTATTTAAGTTTAACAGGTATTTATTGAGCCCAGATAGAAGTGTACAAGATACACAGGGTTTCTGCCTTCACAGAAACTTTAAGATTATGTAAAATCCCATTACTCATACCAATTTTACCCCCTGGTTTTAGCATCTATTGGCAGTTCTTCCCTGAATTGATTTTATCATGGTAGTTGTCACACAGTGATTTTCTAATTCTGTTATTCCTTCTAAATACATTTATTAGTTGGCATCCTATTCAAAGGAAGAACTTTCTCTTCATCCCCTTTATTCAATTTATATAAAGGGGGATTTATAGTTTTGATTTGCATTTCTCTACTGATTAGTGATGTTGAGCATCCTTTCATGTATTTGTTGACAATCTTTATATCTTCTTTGGAGAAATGTCTGTTTAGGTCTTCTGCCCATTTTTGGATTGGGTTGCTTGTTTTTTTGATATTGAACTGCAATGAGCTGCTTGTATATTTTGGAGATTAATCCTTTGTCCATTGATTTGTTTGCAAATATTTTCTCCCATTCTGAGGGTTGCCTTTTCATCTTGCTTGTAGTTTCCTTTGCTTTGCAAAAGCTTTTAACTTACATTAGGTCCATTTGTTTATTTTTGGTTTTATTTCCATTACTCTAGGAGGTGGAGCAAAAAAGATCTTGCTGTGATTTATGTCAAAGAGTGTTCTTCTTATGTTTTCCTCTAAGAGTTTTATAGTGTCCAGTTTTACATTTAGGTCTCTAATCCATTTTGAGTTTATTTTTGTGTGTGGTGTTAGGGAGTGTTCTAATTTCATTCTTTTACATGTAGCTGTCCAGTTTTCCCAGCACCACTTATTGAAGAAACTCTCTTTTCTTCCTTGTATATCCTTGCTTCCTTTGTCATAGATTCATTGACCAAAGGTGCGTGGGTTTATCTCTGGGCTTTCTATCCTGTTCCATTGATCTATATTTCTGTTTTTTGTGCCAGTGCCATATTGTCTTGATTACTGTAGCTTTGTAGTATAGTCTGAAGTCAGGGAGTCTGATTCCTCCAGCTCCATTTTTTTCCTTCAAGACCGCTTTGGCTCTTCGGGGTCTTTTGTGTCTCCATACAAATTTCAAGATTTTTTTCTTCTAATTCTGTAAAAAAATGTCATTGGTAATTTTATAGGGATTGCATTGAATCTATAGATTTCTTTGGGTAGTATAGTCATTTTAACAATATTGATTCTTCCAATCCAAGAACATAGTATATCTCTCCATCTGTTTGTATCATCTTTTATTTCTTTCAACAGTGTTTTATAGTTTTCTGCACACAGATCTTTTGTCTCCCTAGGTAGGTTTATTCCTAGGTATTTTATTCTTTTTGTTGCAATGGTAAATGGGAATGTTTCCTTAACTTCTCTTTCAGATTTTTCATCATTAGTGTATAGGAATGCAAGAGATTTCTTTTCATTAATATTGTACCCTGCAACTTTACGAATTTCATTGATTAGCTCTAATAGTTTTCTGGTGGCATCTTTAGGATCCTCTATGTGTAGTATCATATCATCTGCAAACAGTGACAGTTTTACTTCTTGTTTTCCAATTTGGATTCCTTTTATTTCTTTTTCTTCTCTGATTGCCGTGGCTAGGACTTCCAAAACTATGTTGAATAATAGTGGTGAGAGTGGACATCCTTGTCTTGTTCCTGATCTTAGAGGAAATGCTTTCAGTTTTTCTCAATTGAGAATGATATTTGCTGTGGGCTTGTCGTATATGACCTTTATTATGTTGAGGTAGGTTCCCTCTATGCCCACTTTCTGGAGAGTTTTTATCATAAATCAGTACTGAATTTTGTCAAAAGTTTTTTTCTGCATTTTCTGATATGATCATATGGTTTTTCTTCTTCAATTTTTTAATATATTGTATCACATTGATTGATTTGCTTATACTGAAGAATCCTTGTATCCCTGGATAAATCCCACTTGATCATGGTGTATGATCCTTTTAATGTGTTGTTGGATTCTGTTTGCTAGTATCTTGTTGAGGATTTTTGCATCTATAGTCATGAGTGATATTGGTATGTAATTTTATTTTTGTAGTATCTTTGTCTGGTTTTGGTATCAGGGTGATGGTGGCCTCATAAAATGAGTTTTGGAGTGTTCCTTCCTCTGCAATTTTTTGGAAGAATTTGGGAAGGATGGGTGTTAGCTCTTCCTTAAATGTTTGATAGAATTCACCTGTGAAGTCATCTGGTCCTGGGCTTTTGTTTTCTGGAAGATTTTTAATCACAGTTTCAATTTCATTACTTGTGATTGGTCTGTTCATATTTTCTATTTCTTCCTGTTTCAGTCTTGGAATGTTATACCTTTCTAAGAATTTGTCCATTTCTTCCAGGCTGTCCATTTTTTTGGCATAGAGTTGCTTGTAGTAGTCTCTTAGGATGCTTTGTATTTCTGCGGTGACTGTTGTAACTTCTTTTTCATTTCAAATTTTATTGATTTGAGTCCTCTCCCTCTTTTTCTTGACGAGTCTGGCTAATGGTTTATCAATTATGTTTATCTTCTCTAACAACCAGCTTTTAGTTTTATTGATCTTTGCTACTGCTTTCTTTGTTTCTATTTCATTTGCTTCTGCTCTGATCTTTATGATTTCTTTCCTTCTACTAACTTTGGGTTTTGTTTGTTCTTCTTTCTCTAATTCATTTAGGTGTAACGTTAGATTTTTTATTTGAGAATTTTTTGTTTCTTGAGGTAGGCTTGTATAGCTATAAACTTCCCTCTTAGAACTGCTTTTGCTGCATCCCATAGGTTTTGGATTGTCATGTTTTCATTGTCATTTGTCTCTAGGTGTTTTTTTGATTTCCTCTTTGATTTCTTCAGTGATGTCTTGGTTATTTAGTAACGTATTGTTTGGCCTCCATGGGTTTGTGTTTTTTACATTTTTCCCCCCTGTAATTGATTTCTCGTCTCATAGTTTTGTGGTCAGAAAAGATGCTTGATATGATTTTAATTTTCTTAAATTTACCAAGGCTTGTTTTGTGACCCAAGATGTGACGTATCCTGGAGAATATTCCATGTGCACTTGAGAAGAAAGTGTATTCTGCTGGTTTTGGATGAAATGTCCTATAAATATCAATTAAATCTATCTGGTCTGTTGTGTCATTTAAAGCTTCTTTTTCCTTATTTATTTTCTTTTTGGATGATCTGTCCATTGGTGTAAGTGAGATGTTAAAGTCCCCCACTATTACTGTGTTACCATCGATTTCCTCTTTTTTAGCTGTTAGCTGTTGCCTTATGTATTGAGGTGCTCCTATGTTGGGTGCATATATATTTATAATTGTTATATCTTCTTCTTGGATTGATCCCTTGATCATTATGTAGTGTCCTTCCTTGTCTCTTGTAACATTCTTTATTTTAAAGTCTATTTTATCTGATACAGGTATTGCTACTCCAGCTTTCTTTTGATTTCCATTTGCATGGAATATCTTTTTCCATCCCCTCACTTTCAGTCTGTATGTGTCCCTAGGTCTGAAATGGGTCTCTTATAGACAGCATATAGATGGGTCTTGTTTTTTATCCATTCGGGAAGCCTGTGTCTGTTGGTTGGAACATTAGTCCATTCACATTTAAGGTAATTATTGATATGTATGTTCCTATGACCATTTTCTCAATTGTTTTGGGTTTGTTTTTGTAGGTCCTTTTCTTCTCTTGTGTTTCCCACTTAGAGAAGTTCCTTTAGCATTTGTTGTAGAGCTGGTTTGGTGGTGCTGAATTCTCTTATCTTTTCCTTGTCTGTAAAGGTTTTGATTTCTCCATTGAATCTGAATGAGATCCTTGCCAGGTAGAGTAATCTTGGTTGTAGGTTCTTCCCTTTCATCACTTTAAGTATGTCATGGCACTCCCTTCTGGCTTGTAGAGTTTCTGCTGAGAAATCAGCTGTTACCCTTATGAGACTTCCCTTGCATGTGATTTGTCATTTTTCCCTTGCTGCTCTCAATAATTTTTCCTTGTCTTTAATTTTTGCCAATTTTATTACTATCTGTCTGAGCATGTTTCTCCTGTGTTTATCCTGTATGGGACTCCCTGCACTTCCTGGCCTTGGGTGGCTCTTTCCTTTCCCATGATAGGAAAGTTTTTGACTATAATCTCTTCAAATATTTTCTCTGGTCCTTTCTCTCTCTCTTCTCCTTCTGGGACCCCTACAATGTGAATGTTGATGCATTTAATGTTGTCCCAGAGGTCTCTTAGGCTGTCTTTATTTCTTTTCATTCTTTTTTTCTTTATTCTGTTCTGCAGCAGTGCATTCCACCATTCTGTTTTCCAGGTCACTTATCCATTCTTCCGCCTCAGTTATTCTGCTATTGATTCCTTCTTGTCTATTTTTCATTTCAGTTATTGTATTGTTCATCTCTGTTTGTTTGTTCTTTAATTCTTCTAGGTCTTTGTTAAACATTCCTTGCATCTTCTTGATCTTTGCCTCCATTCTTTTTCCAAGGTCCTGGATCATCTTCACTATCATTATTCTGAATTCTTTTTCTGGAAGGTTACCTATCTCTACTTCATTTAGTTGTTTTTCTGAGGTTTGATGTTCCTTCGTCTGGTACATAGGCCTCTGCCTTTTCATCTTGTCTTTCTGTGAATGTGTTTTTTGTTCCACAGGCTGCAGGATTATAGTTCTTCTTGCTTCCGGCCTCTGCCCTCTGGTGGATGAGGCTATCTAAGATGCTTGAGCAAGTTTCCTGATGGGAGGGACTGGTGTTGGGTAGAGCTGGCTGTTGCTCTGGTAGGCAGAGCTCCGTAAAACTTTAATCTACTTGTCTGCTGATGGGTGGGGCTGGGTTCCCTCCTTGTTGGTTGTTTGGCCTGAGGTGATCCAACAGTGGAGCCTACCCAGGCTCTCTGCTGGGGCTAATGGCAGACTCTGTGAGGGTTCATGCCATGGCGTACTTTCTAGAACTTCTGCTGCCATTGTCTTTGTCCTCATGGTGAGACACAGCCACCCCCCACCTCTGCAGGAGACCCTCCAACACTAGCAGGTAGGTCTGGTTCAGTCTCCTATGGGGTCACTGCTCCTTCCCCTGGGTCCCGATGTGCACACTACTTTGTGTGTGCCCTCCAAGAGTGGAGTCTCTGTTTCCCCCAGTCCTGTTAAAGTCCTGCAATCAAATCCTGCTAGCCTTCAAAGTCTGATTTTCTAGTAATTCCTCCTCCCATTGCCAGATCCTGAGGTTGTGAAGCCTGATGTGGGGGCACAGAACCTTCACTCCAGTGAGTGCACTTCTGTGGTATAACTGTTCTCCAGTTTGAGAGTCATCCACCCAGCAGTTATGGGATTTGATTTTATTGTGATTGCGCTCCTCCACCGTCTCATTGTAGTTTTGCCTTTGTTTTTGGATATGGGGTACCTTTTTGGTGAGTTCCAGTGTCTTCCTGTCGTCGATTGTTCAGCAGTTGGAAACAAAAGCTTTAAATGACACATTAGACAAGATAGACTTAATTGATATTTATAGGACATTCCATCCAAAAAAACCAGAATACACTTTCTTCTCAAGTGCTCATGGAATATTCTCCAAGATAGATCATATGTTGGGTCACAAATCAAGCCCTGGTAAATTTAAGAAAATTGAAATCATATCAAGCATCTTTTCCGACCACAAGGCTATGACACTAGATATCAATTACAGGAAGAAAACTGTAAAAACTACAAACACCTGGAAGCTAGACAATACGCTACTAAATAATCAAGAGATCACTGAAGAAATCTAGAGGAAATCAAAAAATACCCAGAAACAAATGACAATGAAAGCAAGACGACCCAAAACCTATGGGTTACAACAAAATGCAAAAGTTCTAAGAGAGAAGTTTATAACAATACAATACTACCTCAAGAAACAAGACACATCTCAAATAAACAACCTAACCTTACATCTAAAGCAATTAGAGAAAGAACAAAAAAAAAACCAAAGTTAGCAGAAGGAAAGAAATTATAAAGATCTGATCAGAAATAAATGAAAAAGAAATGAAGGAAATGATAGCAAAGATGAATAAAACTAAAACCTGGCTCTTTGAGAAGATAAACATAATTGATAAACCATTAGCTAGACTCATCAAGAAAAAAAGGGAGAAGTCTCAAATCAAGAGAATTAGAAATCAAAAAGAAGTAACTGGCACTGCAGAAATACAAAGGATCATGAGAGATTACTATAAGCTACTATAGGCCAATAAAATGGACAACTTGGAAGAAATGAACAAATTCTTAGTAAACCACAACCTTCTGAGACTGAACCTGGAAGAAATAGAAAATATAACCAGACCAATCACAAGCACTGAAATTGAAACTGTGAATAAAAATCTTCCAACAAACAAAAGCCCAGGACCAGATGACTTCACAGGTGAATTCAATCAAACATTTAGAGACGAGCTAACACCTATCCTTCTCAAACTCTTCCAAAATATAGCAGAGGGAGGAACACTCCCAAACTCATTCTACAAGGCCACCATCCCCCTGATGCCAAAACCTGACAAAGATGTCACAAAGAAAGAAGGCTACAGGCCAATATCATGGATCAACATAGATGCAAAAAATCCTCAACAAAATACTAGGAAACAGAATCCAACAGCACATTCGAAGGATCATACACCATGATCGAGTGGGGTTTATCCTAGGAATGCAAATATTCTTCAATATATGCAAATCAATCAATGTTATAAACCATATAAACAATCTGAAGGATAAAAACTATGTGATCATCTCAATAGCTGCAGAAAAAGTTTTTGAGAAAATTCAACACCCATTTATGATAAAAAACTCTCCAGAAAGTAGGCATAGAGGGAACTTACCTCAACATAATAAAAGCCATATATGAGAAACTCACAGCCAGCTTCATTCTCAATGGTGAAAAACTGAAACCATTTCCACTAAGATCAGGAAAAAGACAAGCTTGCCCACTCTCACCACTATATTACTCAACATACTTTTGGAAGTTTTAGCCACAGCAATCAGAGAAAAAAAAAGAAATAAAAGGAATCCAAATCAGAAAAGAAGAAGTAAAACTGTCACTGTTTGCAGATGACATGATACTATGCATAGAGAATCCTAAAGATGCTACAGAAAACTACTAGAGCTAATCAATGAATTTGTTGAAGTAGCAGGATACAAAATTAATGCACAGAAATCTCTTGCATTTGTATACACTAATGATGAAAAATATGAAAGAGAAATTAAGGAAACACTCCCATTTACCATTGCAACAAAAAGAATAAAATACCTAGGAATAAGCCTACCTAAGGAGACAAAAGACCTGTATGCAGAAAACTGTAAGACACTGATGAAATAAATTAAAGATGATACAAACAGATGGAGACATATACCATGTTCTTGAATGGGAAGAATCAACATTGTGAAAACAACTATACTACCCAAAGCAATCTACAGATTCAAGCAATCCCTATCAAACTACCACTGGCATTTTTCACAGAACTAGAACAAAAAATTTCACAATTTGTATGGAAACACAAAAGACCGGGAAGAAACAAAGCAATATTGAGAAAGAAACACGGAGCTGGAGGTATCAGGCTTCTGAATTCATGCTATACTACAAAACTACAGTAATCAAGTCAGTATGGTACTGGAACAAAAACAGAAATATAGATCAATGGAACAGGATAGAAAGCCGAGAGATAAACCCACGCACATATGGTCACCTTATCTTTGATAAAGGAGGCCAGAACATACAATGGAGAAAAGACAGCCTTTTCAATAAGTGATACTGGGAAAACTGGACAGCTACATTTAAAAGAATGAAATTAGAACACTCCCTAACACCATACACAAAAATAAACTCAAAATGGAATAACGACCTAAATGTAAGGCCAGAGACTATAAAACTCTTAGAGGAAAACTTAAGCAGAACACTCTTTGACATAAATCACAGCAAGAACCTTTGTGACCCACCTCCTAGGGAAATGGAAATAAAAACAAAAATAAACAAATGGCACCAAATGAAACTCCAGCAAAGGAAACCATAAGCAAGATGAAAAGACAGCCCTCAGAATGGGAGAAAATATTTGCAAGTGAAGCAACTGACAAAGGATTAATCTCCAAAATATGCTAGCAGCTCATTGCAGCTGAATATCAAAAAAACAAGAAACCCAATCCAAAAATGGGCAGAAGACCTAAATAGACATTTCTCCAAAGAAGATATACAGATTGCCAACAAATACATGAAAGGATGCTCAACATCACTAATCAGTAGAGAAATGCAAATCAAAACTACAATGAGATATCACCTCACACCAGTCAGAATGGCCATCATCAAAAAATCTGCAAACAATAAATGCTGGAGAGGATGTGGAGAAAAGGGTACCTTTTTGCACTGTTGGTGGGAATGTAAATTGATACAGCCACTATGGAGAACAGTACGGAGGTCCTTAAAAAACTAAAAATAGAGCTACCATATGACCCAGCAATCCCACTACTGGGCATATACCCTGAGCAATCCCACTACTGGGCATATAGCCAGCAATCCCACTACTGGGCATATCCCTTGAAATAAAAGCATATTTCAAGAAGAGTCCACAATGTTCATCGCAGCACTATTTACAATAGCCAAGGACATGGAAGCAACCTAAGTGTCCATCAACAGATGAATGGATAAAGAAGATGTGGCACATGTATACAATGGAATATTACTCAGCCATAAAAAGAAATGAAATTGAGTTATTTGTAGTGAGGTGGATTGACCTAGAGTTTATCCTACAGAGTGAAGTAAGTCAGAAAGAGAAAAACAAATACCGTATGCTAACACATATATATGGAATTAAAAAAAAAAAAGTCATGAAGAACCTAGGCGCAAGATGGGAATAAAGACACAGACCTACTAGAGAATGGACTTGAGGACATGGGGAGGGGGAAGGATAAGCTGGGACAAAGTGAGAGAGTGGCGTGGACATATATACACTACCAAATATAAAATAGATAGCTAGTGGGAAGCAGCTGCATAGCACAGGGAGATCAGCTCTGTGCTTTGTGACCACCTAGAGGGGTGGGATAGGGAAGGTGGGAGAGAGGAGAAATGGAGACATATGTATATGTGTGGCTGATTCACTTTGTTATACAGCAGAATCTAACACACCATTTTAAAGCAATTCTACTCTAATAAAGACGTTAAAATAAAAAATGCTATTATTCAATACTTCCTGTTAGGCAGACAAGCAAAAACCCTAAGAGGCAATACTTTTATGACTGCTAATCTGGCCCACCACAGACATTTCCTAGTAAAGCTTAGAAGTCAGTAATCCCCTCTTTGTTTTGTAGGCCCTGTAAGATTTATGTGGGATGACTAATGTGAAAACAATGCATATTATTGTCCCAGGAGTTCCCCATATTCTTAAATCACAAATGGTGGGGAAGGGTAAATTGCAAATCAAATTCATTATGATCTGGTGTATCGTCTGATTTGAAACTACTAATTATATGAAAATCAATATGTTGCAATAATTTTCAATAATGCCTTTAAAGGACAGAGGGCAGAGAGAATATCAGGGATTGCCTTTAGGGGTATAACTGGGCAGCTGTAATTAACTACACTCCACACAAAGGGTCCCTTCATTACGTAATTATGTTTGCAATTATTCCTCCTGCTTTTTAAGTGAGACTACAAATGTTGGAAAGCAAGGTGGTAAACATGAAAGTTAGACTTGGAAAATGAGTTTGGGATTTACGATGTTTGGGGAGTAGATAGTTAGGTAGAGAATTTTTTAAGAAAACAACATGAACCTTATACTCTCCTTGTCAACTGATTGGCCCAAATTAAAAGATAATCTGCTTAAGTTGTGTGTCTGCTTACAAAACACCTTGTTTTCCCTCTTTCTTATTTTTTAAATGAGATAAGTATCTCACATTTAATGTGAACCAGACAGCTCCCAGGTGCAATTGTCTCCTGAGAGAAGAGGAATGAGATTCTTCAAGAAAATAAAAATGTTTCATGCCTCCCTTTCATCTTGTGAAAGGTTACTTTTAAAAGTTAACTCCTGAAGAGGAACAGATGTGTCCAGAAATTAAGTATTCAAAGCCAGGCCAGGAGAAATTCTCTGTGCCCGGTATAGAAATGGAAGAGGTGGCTTTAGTTCCTTCAACAATCTCCAAGAATTATTTTTAAGGGGGAAATGGGGGAGGGAGGGATAGGCCTCTTCTGCGTGGTTTTGTTTTCAGTCACGGTGACCCTGACAGACTGTTAGGTGTATTAGGACAAAACACCTGCTTCCTCTTGTTGATATTCCCATCATGACACACTCTGATGAATGTATAGAACAAATGCGGCTTCTTTCTTTTTCTTTTTTTCTTAAGCAAATGGGGTTTATTGCAAATGTATCTTCATTTTATTCAGGTGATGTTTCCTCATTTTTAGCCAATATTCTCCTGGAAATCAGACCACAATTTTCACTGGAAAATTGGGTCATTTTCAGATGAAATACTTTGAGAGCTAATTTAGAAGTGTGCATGTGTGACAGAATAATCAGAAAAATACCTGAATCAAGAATCTGAATCATTATGCATGATGATTTTCTGTCTTAACAAAAACATCCATGTTTAATCTGCTTCATCATGCATGAGATGTCGTAGAAAAAGGGAAGCAATAATTCACCCAATAACATATTTAAGGATCTTCTTTCACCTATCCCTTTATATATAAACATTCCCAAATGTCCCCGGTTCTCCATTTCCTGGGTTCTTTCCTCCATTCTGCATCTCTTGTTCCACACTTGAGCTCATACCTATTCACTGGCTTTTACCTCCACACTGGTCATTTCTGTATTACGGTGACCTTTCACCTGAGTCCAAACATTCCCAATGGATGCCCCCCGCCCCGAGAAAAATGCATTTTCTCCTGTATTCACCAAGTTTGCATTCAGCAAGAATGTAAACCTCCAGGTCAGGTTGGATTTTCTTTGCAAGTCCTGTCAATTCCTACAAAATTTTCCAAAACTTCCTTCAGCTTTCTTAGATTAGTCCCACTGATATTGTACTAGTTATAACCCTAATCATCTCAAAGATACTTACTGTTGTATCTCCTCTATCTTATTTCTGCTTACTACCTATGTGATGTAGGGGAAGTAATTGAAACACTCTGTGCCACAGTTTTCTCATGGGCAGAAACGGACTGCATAGTAGCCCTCTATAACATTTAGGCATGTAAACAGCTCTAAGAAAACCATTTGTTTAAACAAACGTGGTGGTTATTGTTCCCACATCTCATCTCTCAGCTGGTAAACTCCTCACATTTGCTGCCTCAGGTTTGTTTGTTTGTTTTTCTTAAAAGATGAATGTGGTCATATTCCTCAACTGCCAAAAGAATCCTAATTTTATACTAAAGTAAGACTCTACTTCTTAACTTTCACAAGAGTGTAAACTAGTGCATCTTTCCAAACATTCTACAATTTAGCTTCAACAAACAATGAACACTTGCTAAGCATTCTCCATCCCTTGTTTGTACAATATACTATGCGTTTCATGCCTATCTTTTCTCTTGTTAACATCAATTTGTGCATAATATACCCTTCAACCTCCAGCTCAAAAGAGAACACCTCTCTAAGAACTTTTACTACCCCTGAGCATAGTTGATCACTCACTTTTCTGAATTCCCATAATACATCAATTATATCTTTATTTAAATATTCCTGATTAAAACTAAACAGATCTGAATCTTATATAAAAGTAAAACATATGGTATGAACATACTATAACACATACTATCTCCTACTTGGCTCAGAGATTCTTCAGGGAAGAAATACTGTCTAATTCATCTAGCTTCTATCCATAAGATTTCATACATATAGGCATTCAGTAAATACTTGTTGAATCATCAGTGCTTTAGATTCTACCAAGGTAATATGCATCATTAAATATGGCATTATAATTATACGATCTTGTGTGAAATTTTGAAATGAAGATACTTCCAAGTTATTTAGTTTCTTAAACCCAGTCAACTGACTGAATAACAAATATGGACTCTGTGTGTGTGTGTGTGTGTGTTTGTGTGTGTGTGTTGTGTGTTTACGCATGCAGTGTTGTTTTTCACCTGAATCTTTGTTCCTGTTACTAGTCAATAAAAGATTTCCATACAAATGCACTCTAGCAGAGGACTTTGTTTAACCCACAGACAGCCAGTTTTGTTTGCTTGAAGACTGCACAGTATTTTCATGATTATCATTATTATATTAGTAACAACTAATTTTACTGAATGTTGTATACATGCCAGCCATGCACTATGTTCTTTTTCATGTATTATGTCATTAAAATATGAGCCATAGTCCAACAACCAAGTAAATAAAGGCTATCTAAACCCATACCCCACTCTCTCTGAAAGAAATGCCAAAGGGAAAACATGTTTACAAGAGAAAGCAAAATTTCTTAAAAATCTTATTTCCCTACAATATCACTCTCAGTATCTCACATAATCTCTAGAGATGCTCTTCAAACACTTTTCTCACCCAGTGCAAGCTCTAAAATCCATCTCTTCAAGTCAGCCCAGATAAGCCCCCTCATCAATCCTATCTCTGCTTTCTACCTGTGTGAACTTGGGCAAATTATTTAAATTGACTGTCACACAATTTTCTCAGCTGTGTAGTGAGGATGGCTACCAGTAGTATTTAACAATGAGCTCAGCTTCAAGAAAAGGTAATCCATTGCTTATACAAGTCTGCTTATCTTTTTCTCATACAAGAAGTGTGATAATAGGTGGTGGTTGGCCTTGGTTTGGGAACTCAGCAATGTCAGGGTCTATGCTTTGTAATTTTCTGGGCCATTCTCTCATCTTCACAAGATGGTTATTGCATCTTCAGCCATCATGTCTGTATTTAAGGCAAGAGAAGGAAAGAAGAAGGAAGGAGTTACGCTGGTATCTAATGTAAAAGCTCTCCCCAAAGTCCCCAGCTGATGTTCATTTACACCTCATTGTCCAGAACTGCTGTAAGGGAAGCTTGTACAGTGAGTAATTTTCACTGGAATATTGCACCCCAAACAGAACTGAAGCACTCTTAATGAGAAAGAAGGGGGGAATAGAATATTGGGTGTAACAAATATTGCCTCGTACCCTACCTTTAGGCTTGTCTTGAAAATAAATGAACTGATACCTGTACAGTATTTACAAGCATGCCAGGTAAATGGTAGTTGCTCAAAAAGTGTCAGCTCTTTTTAATAATATCCACTTTCTTCCTCCTCCTTTCTCTTACCCTCAATTTTCTGCCACAAGTTACGTACTACTGTTGCAAATGTGATCTCACCCCTGGTCTGTTTCCCTTTTTCAGCCCTCGTTCCTTCCTGGTGTGCACAGTTAAGGCCTAGAGTAGACAGGATATGATACAGAGAATCCTGCAAATAATCTTTTACCAGGAAGAGCAAAGGAGTTTTTGAAAGCTCCTGTTATTTTTTGTTGTTGTTGTTCCTGTCACACACTCAAAGAAAAAAAAAAGTGGCCTAGGAACCATCCGTTTAAAATGCTCGTTTATTTAATACCTTTAGCTAGCAGATCAGAGTTAAAATTTGTTCTTCCCCGGTGAAGGCAAAGACATGCATAATAAGACATGTTAAGGTCATCAGTGGTGCTTCTAAACTTTGAAAATAAAAGCTTTTTGAAGTCTGTAATTAATAAGCGCTATGTTAATTACTTGAATGAATTTACTTCTTTACTTGAGTGAATCTTTGATGTGGAGGAGCAGGGGAATTCTCCTTGACCACTTTTTATTGTAAATTCCAGTTCAGCAAAACGGTTGTCTGTCACTACAACGATCAGCTTATTATTCAAATCTCTCTCTCTTAATAAAATCAGACTACCTGGTGTCATCAACAAAAAAACGCATCTCCTATACATTTCCATGGCCATGCCTCCTTGATCACTGAGCAGTAATGCCACTTGATACTCACCTGTGGAAATAATGTCATGCCAGGCCTTAGCACCATCCCTGTGCTTACAGGGAATTAAAGAACCTCCAGCTAAATACATGAATGACTCGCAATCAATCATAATATGCTGGTAACTCAGCATGTTCGCATGCAGATAATTGGGTTTTGGTCTCATTCCTGAGTCTAAACCCTGCCCCATAACAGATCTCTAAAAACTAGGTCATTTTTGATATTTCTCTGATTCATGAGTCATAGTTTTGCTAACTTGCTTAGAAAAAACAAAACATTTGTTTGGGTTTTGGCTTTTTTGGTTTGTTTGCTTTTATTTTTGTTTTCTGAGAACTATGTCCAGTCCTTGTATCTACCAGTTTAGCCATAGGACTAAAATTCTTCCATTCAACACCACCCCTGCAACCTGCTGGTGAACATCTCAGAGGCCAAGATCTAGCTTATAGATTTTGTCTGGCTTTGACAGAGGAGGTGATTCAAACTCATCACATCACTATAAGCAAATTTTAAAACCGTAAATATCTATAGAATGACTATTTGCAGGTATTGGACAGCAAGAAATGCAAGATTATAAATTCTTGTTAAGAAAAATGAGCTAGTTTATCTGACTAGAACTCTTATATCCTTATGCCACAATTATTGTCACTATATCATGGTAACTTGCTGGGAAACATGTTTTGTCTCTTTTTGGCTTCTTGGTGTAGCAGATGTGCCTACCTTAATTATCTGTACTCTGTGTGCTGTGTCCTTCATTATTTATTAAACAACTTCCTATAACCTCTACCTGGGTTTATCCCCAAGCCTAAGCTACCTTGAGCAGTCCTTCTTCCCCGCTTGGCTGGCAATGAGAATCCTTAAGGGGTATATATCAAATATATAGATTACCCCTAGCAATTCATATTCAGTAGGTCTCAAGTGCAGCCAGTATTTTTTTTTTTCCTATTAAATGCTCCAGGTGATTCTTATCTTTAGCGAAATTTGGAAGCAGTGCCCTAGGTGGTATGATTAATTACTGGTATGATTAATTGCCATATCCTGACTTGTCCCACTTCTTCACCTCCTTTCTGACTAGGTCTACCAGGCATGCTACTTAGTTTCAAGGCTGAAAGTTTAAAAAAGAGGTCAGAGAAAACATGTAAGATAATTTCAGTTAAGGGAAAGTTAAGGGAAAAGTTAAGGGAAATTGTTCTGTTGAAGAATTGATGTGATTTTTCACCTTCAATGGAGAAAGAGCCATGCTATGAAGAATTAAGCCTCTTTGATGTTCTTAGTGTTAAAAAAGAAAATTGATACACAGCCACTTTGTTGACTAAGCATATTATCAAGTATTTAAGTCTGTTTTCTCAGATTTAGAGACGACTGTTACCACTATTATAGCTACATGTATGTAATGGTGTTATGTGTTAGCAGAGGGTCTTCTAACATCTGTGCTGATGTTCTCAAGACTTTGCAAGTGTCTGATTTTTTGCCACTCCATTTTTATGTAGAAATGAAGGTGGAAAAGGAAAAATGTATGTAAAAAGGAACCATATTGGTAATATTTTGTTAAGGACACACATTATTTATTCATTTGACAAACACATATTGAACATGTTATGTGAAAGGCACTGTATGAGGCTGTGGTTTCACAATAGTAAATAAGAAAAAAACATAATCATCTCCTTACTAGAATCTCTATTAGAATTTATGCTCTCATATGGAAGAGAGCCTTTTTAAGGTTCACTTAACTTTTTTATATCAATGTGGTAAAGTATATTAAGGAGAATATCAAGACACAATGATGTGATATTTAATGGAGGGAAATGAGGTAGTTTAGGAGTGAATTAAGGTTCCTAACTGAGAGTTGGAACATATATTTTACCTTTTCAGAGCAGCTAGCTCTTTTCTTCCTTCTGTTTTGAAACAAATGCCCAACGGCAGTTGGCTTCTTTGCAGATAGACAATAGAAATAGACATGAAAACTTTAAAAAGAGAGAATGAGTGGATCTAAGTAGGCGTAGGTGTGACTTTTTTTTTTTTTTTTTTTCATTTTTATTGGCTCTGTTCTAGATACGTGACTCTGGAGAGCATCAGAAATAGCACAGTTGATCAGACAGTACCGTTTCCATTTTCTACGTGGACCCAGGGAGATGAGTTGTATTTTCTTACATCTCCAACTAGACACAGTACCTCTATAAAAGCTTATGTCTATAAATAATATTCAGGAAGAAATAAAGGGTTGTTAGTATTTTCTCATGTGCAATGGCTGCTGGTATCATTTTATCAGGCAGTTTTGGACTAGGTCATACATCATAACCAAGATATATGATCGTTTTTTATAACTATTGAGATTTATTTTTTTAACTACCACCTCCATCAGAAGAAACCTCATTCCAAAGACAATTATTTTGGGGAAAGAAGAGATATATACCCTAACTGCTAAATTTAATTTCCAAAGTCAAAACTCTAACATGACTTAGAATGTGGGCATGAACCTGGAAACTTGTGATGGCTCTCCTGACAAGTTCAATTCTAACTTACACAGCTACTACCTATCAAAGGCAGAGGATGGTGACTTGAAAACTTGTTTTCTATTCTCCAAGGGGATAGAGTGATTCCAAGTGCATACATGACTGGGCTGTTATGTTAATACATTAATTTAGTTAGTTAATTTAGTTATTCACCAATTAAAGGCTGCTGTATTTCAGACATTGTGTTAGGAAATGTGAATACAATTGAGAATAAGACAAGGTTAGGTCTCTGACATGATAAATGTACATGTCAGTGAGTGAGATGGATAATAATATACTAAACAAAAAATAAATGTATTAAAGAATTTGGGTGCAATCCAGCATAGGCACCATTGGGAAGTTTGGAGGGGCCACATAGGAAGAAAGGGAAGGGAAGGAAATTTCTCTCGTAAGGGGTGATATTTAAGTAAATATTCGAAAAGTGAGAAAGGAAGCCAGCCATGTAAATAACAGGAGGAAAGTGTCACATTGCCAACATCATGAGATGGAAGAGAGTGCCATTTAAGGAGGTTTGAGGCTCATTGAGGAGATCAGTATGTTTGGAATTTAGGCTGGGAGTGGAAGAAGATAAAAAGTCAAGTGAGGAAGTAGCCAGGAGTCGGATCTCAACGCCTCTTGATTTTATATAATGTACTGAAAATATACTGTATAAAATCTTCTTAGCTGTTGGGGATATGTAGAAGAGAAAGTGAGAAAAGATTGTAGAGGTGTGGCTTATAAATAGCTAAGAAACATGAAGCTAGGTGTTATCAGTTGGGCTTTAAGCAAAGAAGTAACATCATCGTGATGTCATGGGATGGAGTTACTAAAAAGATTAGACCTTGGGCAATTGTTGGAAACTGGTTAAAAGAACTGCGTAAGGTTGTTGCCTTTGTAGTTGGTGTTGAGCTGGCAATGAGGGAGAGGAAGGACCAACTGGGACCGCTCCCACTTGTCTCTCACTGCCTTCACATTTGATGATGTGAGTAGTCTGTCAGGTGCGAGCACATCTGGCCCAGAGCTCAGAAAAACCAAAGGAGAAGAGGTTTAGGAGCTGGTTAGCTGTGAGTCTGGGTGCTGCCTTACACCATCAATGTGAGCTGGTAAATCAGCCACAGTATCCGTGGGTTGCTCCAGTGGCCTGTACCCTACGCTGACCTGCACAGTGTAAAACTGGCTGCTGCTCCACTTCCACTTCCTAAATCTCCCATAAATTTCTCTTGTTCCAATCTGGAAATCACACAAGGAAGGGAATTTTGAGGAAGTAGCTGCTGTTTAACTAAATTGGAACAGAACAAAGCCATTGCACAAAGTGTAGCAAAAAAAAAAAAAAAAAAAGCTTATATGGAAAGCACTTGTAATGATATGGCTAAATCTTTTGGTGGTGGTAGTTTTGTATGAGTTTGTGTGTTTGAAGGAGCTTGTTTTGATTAAAAAAAAAGAAACTGATTCTCACATACTCTTCGTTCTCTCCTCAAATTTTATTGGAAGACAAATTCTCATATTCATGTAAACTTTTGTTTTGATAATGTATGGTACTGTTAATAATCTAAAACTTGACTTTTATAAAATCCTCGCTTTAAGCTACATACAGCTCCAAGGTATTGAAGCTAAAACTTTAAACGTGATATTCAAGAACACACGAAACAAGGTCTCAAAATTATCATAGTTGGAGCAATCTGTAGACCCAGTGGTTTTCAAATAATGTCTGTCCTCATAGATGAGAGGGCTCTTTTATGTACAACATAAAAATAAGAGGAGAGAAAAGCCTAATAATAGCTCTGATTGAGGCAAGGGTAGGAGATTGAGGGGCACCTGCCCTTTCCCCTTCTGTAGCCCATGAAAGGACTCTTACAGAATAAACAGAATGTGAATATGAGATCTTTCAAGGCTGCCTCTGTCTCATTCTCTCTCCATTTGAAGCAAGCCTCAGCACCTCTATTGTAAGCCACAAGATACAGGCAACTACACAGCCCGTAAATGGGAAATGGAAGTTTCATTGAAGATTCTGAGTGGAGAGAGGGAAAATTGTTAGTTCTGCACACCAGCACCAATGTTGCATTAAAATACTCTTTAAGCAGGGAGGGGCAAAAGAGGGGTAGGGGATTATGAGGTACAAACTACTATGTATAAACTAAATAAGCTACAAGGATATATTGTATGACACAGGGAATACAGCCAATACTTTCTAATAACTGTAATTGGAGAATAATCTATAAAAGTATTGAATCACTATGTTATACATCTGAAACTAGTATAATCAACTATACTTCAGTTTAAAAAATACTCTTTAAACATTTTTCCTCCAGTTTCTCTGCCATATACCCCTTTTATCACTTCTAACATACCTCCTATCAAAATCCCTTTTATTGCCCTGAATAACAACTATGCTTATTAAGAACTTAGTGAAATAAATACTTAGAGTTAGTTTAAGCTATCCTTCTAAATAATAATATCAATCGTTACTGAGTGCTTAGTATATTCCAGGCACTGTGCTAATTGCTTTACATGAATGATCCCTTTTTATTCTCAAAACAACTCCATTAAGTAGTTACTGTTATTATCTCCTATTTTATAGGCAGGGAAGCTGAGGCAAAGAAAGGTTAAGTAATTTGTCCAAGGTTATTCAGGTAATAAGTGGTAGAGGCAGGATGCAAATCCCATGCTGATCTCAGGCTAACTTCTTCCTAAGAAAGATAATTACCAAGAGATGTATTTTTATCAACCAGAGTTTTTGAAAACCTTATGCCCCACCAACCCAAAAAGATAATTGAAGCATACTCCAAACAAAACCAGTCACCTCCTGGGTGTTAGGGAGGAAGGGAATCATAGTGTTTCTTGAAGAAATACAGTTATTTCCTATGATGTTACAGCTGCTTGGAAACCACTAATCTTCTGATCTTCATTTTTAAAATCAAAACTTTTCTTCACCAACCATTTATTAAACTTATTAACTGTATTTTTCAAAGATGTTTGCAACATCTCCCATCTCACAGCTGCTATTACAATGTGACTTTCACATTCCTTCCATAAAGAGATGGGGTTCATGTTTTACCATCCAGAATCTAGGTAGGCTTGTGTGACTGTGATTAAAGTAATATTATACATCTTTCATGGCCAACTTTAACTTGGCTTTTGGGATGCTCGCTCTTGGAACTCAGCTGCTATTCTGTGAAAAAAACCCAGACTGATCCACCTAGAGAGGCCATATGGAGAGGCCATACATAGGTGTTCTGGTTAATAGCTGTGCTGACAGCCCAATCAACAGCCAGTGTCAACAACCAGACATATGACTAAACATGCCTCTGGAAGATTCCTGTCCTGAGTGTTCAAGTCATCCCTAGGCTTTGAGACTGCCCAGCTGAGACTTCTGGTACGGAGACAAGTTATACAGGCTATGTTTTGTCCAAACTCCTGACCCATGTCTGAGAGCAGGATGCCATGGTGTTTTATGCCACAAAGTGGTGTTGGAGTGGCTTGGTACACAACAATAGTCACTGGAACCTACAATGAGAAAAGAGGTTCAAGGAAGAAGTAAGGCTCTCCTGAGCCCTAGAACACATACTCAGTATGCTCTCAAAAACGTTCAGTGAATTTAACTGCAGCATAGCAACAAAGCCAGTACATCTCGATAGCACCCTGTCTGCTGTACTACAGTGCTTCCTCCAACTAGACTTAAAAGTAATAAAACATAAAAAGGGAGATTTTGCTATACCAGTTATTAAAATCCATGGTAACCAGGACTTTTAAAAATATATAATACATACTGCTAAAGTTCTTGAAAATAGTTTTCTCTCATGAATAATTTAAATACTCTTCCAAACATTTAATTTATACTTTCAAAGTATTTCTTGACTTTTTGTTCCCACTCTACATGCCTTCTACATTGATTTCTTACTCTATATTCTATATATTCCATCTCTCCCAGTCAGGAAGTTTTATCCAGCTTTTCTTTCTGGCTTATGTAAGAAATAAGTGTAGTGAATATACTTTTTCAAACCTGGCATGCTTCTGGGTAACAGATTCTGCTCTAGCTCCCTGTCCCCACTGAGAATCACTGCTTCATGGCACTGCTTCAGAAATCATTTTTATACTTGTAAAAAGATAAATACTAACTTACTCCCCATCCAAATTGTGATGATATTCTAATTAGTTGAGTCCAAATTAGCCATCTATTATTCTATCCCAGATTCCCTGCCATCCTCTACTATTTCTGAACAAACATCAGTTGTACCAGTGTCTTGAGTAGTGTCGATCTAAACTGAAATGGTTCCAGGTTCCTTAATATCATCACCAACTCTCTTATTAATTAATTAATGACGCTGTGAATAATAAAGTACTAGTGTTGTTAAACCAGGCAAAAAGTACTAGGCAGGCAACAGCAGCAACCACTCTGGCTTACCAGAGCATCTCTCCACTAGCTAGAAGGAGAAGGCTGACGTTCTCACCAGGCATTAGAACACCGGAAGCAGGAACATAAAGCAATAATTCACCACAATTGGGGGCAACATCCCTGATTAAATTCTTTGGAGGTGATATGCTCCTCAAGTTACTAGAGTGGACTGTCTTCAAGTGAAGGCTAAGGTTTCTGCCTAACGGTGATCTAATGAGGGATATGCGGGTTCCTCTTGTGTTTGTTTAGAGCACCTTCCTGAATTTGGGAATAAATATAATTCACTGGACAAGCCACACAATAAATAGGTTTTACCATATGTTCTGTCAGCTTTATGATGCTGAAAGTAAAGGTAGAACAAGAAAAGTGAATATTGAGGATAAGATAGAGTGAGTAATAAGAGAACAACAACGCCATCCCTGTTGAAAAGAGCTTTTACTCAAGAGTATTGAATGGAAGACTTATTTATTTTCCTCCTCTAGTCCAGGTGAACACAGTCTGAGGAGACAGTCATTGCTTGAAGTGATTGATGTTATTTCTTTGAGTTTGTCACCATTACCACAAGTATGATCAGGATTACTTTGTTTGCTCAGCTGTTCCTGGCCCTGCTCCTCTTGCCTCAAACCAAGCAAAATGAGAGGTGCACGGATCTTAGGATCCATCAACTGCCTGATGGAGCCCCGTATTCAGGCCTCCCCCTCCTCTCCTCATCAATCTCCATTGTCCTGGCAAGAAGGTATCCATCTGCGACAGTATATGCCACCCTCAAGCTGTACAGTACAGCAGTGTTTTCTGAGGACGCTGGCTTACTGTGATTAAAGATCTCTTTGTTCATTCAAGGAGAGGGATGAGGGAGGCTAGGGAATGCAGCTGGCATTTTTTAGTATCTGTTCTACAAAAGGCACAATGCTTTTTCTTTACATATATGATTGCTCTATTTAAATCTTGCAATAAATCTGTGATGTAGGCTTTTTTACAGATAAAGAAACTCAGGCTCAGAGATGATAAATAACTTGTCAAAGGCTAATTAGGTCCTAGTAACTGAACTCTAAGCTCCAAGAACACAGGCATCTTGCCTTTTTCTGCTCACCATTGTGTACCCAGTGTCTAGACTGATACGTGGCACACGGTAGGCACTAATATATGTTGAGTGATTAATGAATGAATAAATAAATGAAAAAATGAAGTGGCAAAACAAGCATTTGTACCCAGAGCCCTGATCCCAAATCCCATGATAGATTCATGTGACTACAAAGAAAGCAAAAGCAACAACAGCACAAGCTACATAATTAACGTACATTGGGGTGGGGGGGAAGAAATAGAATTCATTATGAGACGAACCCATTTAATGCATTTTTTGAGATTTACATCTTTTCGATGTGCGGAATAAGTATATGATTCATCAGTCTTGTTTTTTTTTCTCTTGCGTTGTTTTTCTATATGTGGTACTGTGGCTTGATGTTAGACATCTGGGCAGAAGAGTTGAGCTAATGTTGTAAGTAAAATACTTAAATTAAAACTTCAGATATCTCCTCAACTTATAATTAAATGTACCATATGGTCCTATTTTACTGAAAGTCAGAGCCTAATTTAATGTTTTCCGTTTCAGCAACAAATTTTATTGGCTCATTCACAATCATTTTTATGTCAAGAAAACAATTACAACCAAGGCAATATTTTGAGATTATTAGACAGAAACAATCTCTTACCTCGGGATAAAAATATTGTTTTTGGTGTGGATTTATCATTTTTTAAGTTCATAAAAAAATACTTGCTTAGCTTACCAAGTGTTATGTCACTGTAAGAAAGGTTCACAGTTTTCTCCAGTTTTCATCATCCTACTTTCTATTTAATTTGAATACAATCTGAAACAAAATGCTGATTTTTACAGAATTTAACAAATATGGTTGAGCATTACTTGGGGTGTCTTAAAAATGTCCAGTAAGCAAGTTACAAACAAAAGTGTAACTCTTATCATCTGAAAAAATTTGTCTGCTCTTGTTAACTTTCCTAAATGAGGAAAGTGGGATGTACGGAGAATTAATTAATATTTGAAGATAATAGCATTTGAAAGAGGCAATTCCAGTTTTCTGTCCACCTTGTTCTAGATCTGCAGATATGTTCAGCAACTATAGTCGACAATTCTAAGCCATCTGGCAAAACAAAAAAAAAAAAGTCATAGTTTTTATGACTATGTAATAAAAGTCATAGTAATCTTCCCCACCAAATATATTTTATGTACAACTGTTCCTCCAGACATCAGTCACCAACTAAGTAGATATTGTGTCAATGTGCCTTATTGCCTAAACTTCACAGTTATTCATTTTTTTAATGTCTGTTAGGCTTTCTCTGTTCCAAGGATAGCTTTTCTATCAAAGTAAGTGACACAGTCTCTTCCCTTCAGAAACACATAATCTAAGGCAAACACTTCCAGGGGTCTAATAACCCCAAAAGATATCATGTAAATGAGGGACAAAATGTATTGTCAGATACAATAAGAAGACATTGTGCACAGAGGAGGATTCATTCAAAGGAGATGCTTGAACTTCAGAGTAAAAAACAGGATTTAGAGTGGGTGAGTAATTTATCTTACAAGCACATTGTAGAATCCTATGCACATGTGTGAAAAATGAATAAAGTGGATCCAACTCCAGGTACTGACATGGGAGTCAACAAGGCAGTAAGTTGAAAAAGCAAGTTATATTCACCCAACAAATATTTAAGGAGCACTTGCACTTACCAAGCACTCCTCTGACTTTTGGATATATCAAGAGCGAATAAAGTCCATGCTTTCACAGAACTTACATTTTAGTAGAATCCAATTTATGTAAAAAAAATAAAAAGGTTGTGTATGTACCTATGAGTAAATTTATTCATATAATTGAGTACTGAGGGCCCTGGAGGACACAGATTATACAGCTAAGTGGTGGTCTCTGGACAGCAAAGTAGGAGTGAGGAGGTGGTGATGGGAACTTTGACATTGTTTGTATATTGTTGTATTGTTTGAATATTTTAAAGGAATAATATATTCTTGTCTCAATCATACTTGAAAATAAAACAATAAGGAGGAAAGTAAAGCAAAAAAAGAAGCAGAGAGGGGACATTTTGTGCATAGGGAACAATTTGATTTGAAGATGGAAATGAGGGCTAGCAGCTTGTCAGAGTTTTCAAGGGATATGTCCTGAAACTCCATAATCCCCAAATTGCTAACACAGTTAAGTTTATCCTGATTCATGGATCCATAGAGAGACATGTGCCATCCACAGTGTGTAACATCATACCCCTAGCTTGCTGCCATTTCAGTTTTCATTGTTTTACATCTCACTTGATGGACCTTTAAAAAAAAAAGAGAGAGAAGGAAGACTATCATCTTAAAAGGGTGACAACACAGGCAGTGAGAGAAGCAGCCAACATTGCTACACTGAGAGGATGTTATTCAGGCTATTGACCAGGTTTGCTGCTGGATAAATGACTGGCTTGGAACATGTGCCTTGTAAGAAGTAACAGGAATGATTCAGATTTATACTGTGTATCAGTGATCATTCAAGAATTGTTGAAATGATGCATGTTAAATTTGCCAAGTCACATGTCCACTCTGTTAAAAAAAAAAAGAAGAAGACAGATTGTGTCTGAAAGGCCTGACAATAGGGTGGAAGCATGCAGGCACAATCAATAGATAGCCCAGTGCAAAAGCAAGTTAAAAAATTTAAAAAACATGTCAATCACCCAGATGATATTGCTAGACCACACCATCTGTGGAAACACCTTCATGTCAGTGTTGGAAAGGAAAACCTGTGGATTTCTGGCTTTATGATGTTCCATTTTGACTTTTTGTTCTGGCATTATTGAAATGAAGCGTAAGATATAAGATTAGATGGCAGTGATAAGCTTTCTATGTTCCTGATTAATACAGAATTCTTTCCAGCAGGCCAGTGGTCAATATGTGGAACTTGCCACAGTATGAGGGGTGGAATAGTCTCTCCACAGTAAGGAAGGTCTATGTCAGGGCTCATTCCTAAGTGATTTGAATGTGGGAGCATGGAGCAGCCCTGGTAGGAAGTGGTCTAATTCATGAGGCCAGCCCAGGACACCGAGCACTGTGATGTACTCAGTGAGTAAAGTTCCAGTTCACTTTTACTCTGTGTGTGGGGAGGACCTAATATGAATATCCAAAATACAACGTGTTCCTAGTTGTCTTGTGTCAACATACAGGTATTTGAACTGTTTCCAAAGCTCAAAGTTACCATTTAGCCACCTTGCACATTTTCCTTTACAGGAGTCAAGGGTTTATGTTTATTTCCTCACTTAAACCATCATAATAGATGCATTATAATTTTTTATAATTTTTGAGGAGATACTTTTGAACTGTGGGATAAGTTTAAGAACATTTTTTAAATTGATTTTACAATAGTACCTCACATATAGTATATGGACAATTGGAAAACTGAAAGGAAAGCATTTGAAAGGCACTTGGGGTTGTTGGAAAATGAGGGGGGAAATGGCAGTTTAAATACTCACTCAGTGTATTCTCAAAACTGATTGGTACTTCATGAAATGTTCACCAAATTTTAAAACATTATTTATTTCCTCATTTGGTCCTCTCAGTTCTTCTGCCCTGTTCCCAGAGTATAAGGCATTTCTTTACCAGTGATGTGTTATTTGAATATGCAATATTTTTTTTATTCACATTATCAGCTCCAGCAATTCAATTCCTCACCAGCCACATGTAAATGGCTGAGATAAGAGAATTGGAAGATCTATTACGTGCTTTTTTAGTGTGTAAAGTGCAGATGTATAAGTCCATAATCAAAATAGACTGGAAAGTCACAGCAGTGCACCATTGTGAAAGCCTCGAATATTCCATTAAAATACTTCTTGTGGCTCAGTCGGCCTATTTGCCTTCTCTTTCCAGATCAGATTTCAGACCACTTATATACAAAAGCACTTCACACAGCACACTTTCTTCTAGACACAGAAAACGTTACTCACCTTATACATTTTCTTACCTCCATGGTAATTTTTGAAATGGTTTGAATCTTTTTTTGTTGTCATTGTCCTAGTAGAGAAAAAAAATTATAGCATGTAAAAAATAACAAGTTGATGTAATTATGAAAAGGCCTTTAAAATTTGATGGTGCAAGACCTCAAGAAAAAAAAAAGTCTCCTTAATAAGATAAATATATAATATGTATAAGTATATAAACTAGCAAGATCATACTACTGGTGAGAAAATGACCATAAATCTTACTGAATATTTCTGAGATGTGACAGAATGTTAATAGGGTATTTTATTTCATTTGTTTAAAAATCAGAACATTGAGCGATAGAGTTTCCTCTTCAACTGCTAAAATGTTTCAATGGCTTGAAGATGTTACTGCTCTTATGTAAAGTAGAATTTTAAAGCACTTTATCTTTGCATTTATACAAGATAATATGCTCACTAATGAGCAAAGTGATGCAGAAAATGAAACCCACTACATTTTCTTAATTTGACTGGGTTACTGAGAACAGTAATAAATATTTGTTGCAAATGATAAAACAGATTATCTTTGTTAAAAATTTCACATGGACTAAAGTGAATTAACCTAAATATCTGCGTGTTGAATCAAGCTGAGAGATCAAACAATTTTCTCAAAACCTGGGGCCCTTGCTAAAATGAGGATATTCACTTTGGGCATTTATTGATTAAAATTGCCAGAGTATCTTTCACAACTGTTATTTCGTTGAGTCCATAAAAGTAGATATAAGTATACAAAGCAGAACAAGCATGTCAGGAGTCTTGACAAGTGAACTGGGTTGAGCTATTTTCTTTTTCCATAAGGTCTTCTGATTTAATTTAATCACTGGAAAATAATTTTGTTTGTCAAGGGAATTTTGTGCATAATTATGTTTAAGTATCAAATAGTTCCTTTTTAGAGACACACAAAGATTATTTAATATTTTATTTTCATACTTAAAATGGATTAGCACATCAAAAGGGCAGTCTTGCTGTACAGTGATTTTCCAGGAGCATTTTTAATGCCATTTTGTTAAAATTTATTTTATTTATTTATTTATTTATGGCTGCATTGGGTGTTGGTTGCTGCGCACAGGCTTTCTGTAGCTGCAGTGAGCGGGGGCTACTTTTCGTTGAGGTGCGCGGGCTTCTCATTGTGGTGGCTTCTCTTCTTGCGGAGCACGGGCTCTAGGCACGCAGGCTTCAGTAGCTGTGGCACATGGGCTCAGTAGTTGTGGCTCGTGGTCTCTAGAGCTCAGGCTCAGTAGTTGTGGCACACGGGCTTAGTTGCTCTGTGGCATGTGGGATCTTCCCAGACCAGGGCTTGAACCGGTATCCCCTTCATTGTCAGGTGGATGCTTTTTTTTTTTTTTGATTTAATAAGCTTTTGCCAAATGTTGGGCAGGTGGATTCTTAACCACTGCGCCACCAGGGAAGCCCCAAGGCCATTTTATCAATTAAACAGGCATGTATCATAAGCACTTATTGTGTGTAACAGACACGCCATGATCATATGAAAAGAAGGAAGGAATAGCTATAAAGGTGGATAAGACCTAGCACTGGTCCCAACATAAAGAATGTTTCAAGAATAGGACAGTTCTAAGAAGAACCACCGTGGTTGCAAACTCAATTCTTATTATGAAACAATTTCAAAATGTAAATTCAATTTCCTTTGAGCTGTATGTATACTTAACAATTTGCGAAGAACCCTGCTAGTTCTGTGGCTTGTTAGCTAACATTCTTGAAATGAAGGCTTTGTGAAAGCACATTTGCACTCTCTCTTTAGTCTCTGAAGTGCTTCCCATGATATATGTAGTGAAAGTATTAATACAGAAGAAGGGATGCTTGCAACACATATTTATTGAGCACCTACTGTGTTCCAGGAACATGGTGTTCAGTTTTCAATGAAGTCATTTGCAACCTGGAATCTCTCTACCACTAACTGTTTGAAATTAAAAATAAATCAGCACACACAGGATATCCTATTGTCACTAGTTTCATTCTCTTCAAATTAATGAATATTTGAATATAGCTAGATATCACTGAAATAATAAATTCCAGTTCTTATGCTATTGCAAATTACATAATTTGATCAAGCAATCTTTGGGGGAGATGTGAATAAGATTAAGCTGGGGAATGCATCTGTTTGCAATAGGAAGCTCAAGATTATTTGAATACGTTATTGACATTGTTTCCGATCAAATAGTTGTGATGATTACATTGGACAGTTGGAACTGTTCCAATGCTGTTATCTTATTAACTTTACCGTGTCCAAATCTAGTTACTCTGCAGTATTTTCTTTAATACACTATAATGTATCTTTTCCTCTTTTTCAGCAGCTATGTTTTGTACAAGTATGAACATGATCTACGGATCAATTTTATTAATCGAGCCCCTTTCCCATTTTAACTACTTAATTAAATCATCAGGAAATGCACTGCTTTCCTCTAAGAATAAGATCCCTTTCCTTAGCCTTTCTCCTCAACATACTAGATCTCTTCAACAGTCACCTTCATGGTGTTCCCTAAACGGTATATTTTCCAAATCTGTTTTCTTTTCCTTAAGGAATTCCATAATGACCAATCCATTACTTCCTCTAGGTCAGGTCAAATTGATAACAATGCCCTGAATTTGATTTATTATCTATTTTGCTAGAAACACAGCCAAGAATTCTCCTTTCTTTGTTCTTACCACCTCAAGCTGCCTTGCAAACTTTGGAAATTTCCCCACTATTTGGTTTTATGTTACCTTTCTTTTTCTTTTTTTTCATGTGCTGACTTTCCAGTTAAATATCTTGCTCTAAGCCTGTTTACACTGCGTTATAAATATGTTTGTTGCTTCTTGGTCCAATAACCGAGTGACACATATTTGTGGCTCCCCTGAAGCCACCATTTCTCATTAAGAAAAAAGAATAACCTAAGCAAAATTAGATGACAGTATAGAAACAAAGGCTTAGTTTCACTTCAGAAATGACAGTTTGTTCTTTTTTTTTAGACTCTTTAATTCTTAAGCTTTCTTTTCATAAACTGAATCACTGTCTCAGTTTAAAAACAAGTTAACAGGGCTTCCCAGGTGGCGCAGTGGTTGAGAGTCCGCCTGCCGATGCAGGGGACACGGGTTCGTGCCCCGGTCTGGGAAGATCCCACATGCCACGGAGCGGCTGGGCCCGTGAGCCATGGCCGCTGAGCCTGCGTGTCCAGAGCCTGTGCTCCGCAACGGGAGAGGCCATAACAGTGAGAGGCCCACGTACCGCAAAAAAAAAAAAAAAAAAAAAAAAAAAAAAAACAAGTTAGCAGCAACAAAAATCAGTCATTTCAGGAAGAAAACTGAAACTGACCAGTAATTACAACATTTGTAAATATAGTACAATATTTTTGTCCCATATTTATCAACAGTAATTTTTATCTATATGGTCAAGAGCAATGATGGAAATATTCTGTGTCTGCCCTGGTCAATGTGGTAACCACTGCCCATATGTGGCTACTGAGCAGTTGAAATGTGGCTTGTGTACATGAGGAACCAAATTTTAATTATATGTGATTTTAATTTAAATTTAAACGGCCACATGTGGCTAGTGACTACTATGTTGGACAACACAGGTCTAGAATATGAACATAATGGGTAATTTTGAAATCATTATTCAAATTATAATTTTGAGTGTTATTTTTGTTTGTCTTTTGAATAGAAAGTCTCGTAATCATTCTTTAGTATAATCACAATAGTCCCTTTACCCTAAACATTCCTATGTGTCTTAAAAGGGCAAATGCTTAAACATTTATAATAATAGAGCTTCACTCTATCACTAAATTCTCACAACACTCTAAGGTAAGAACTCCTTTAAGCCTATTTTACAGATAAGGAGACTAAAACTTCAAAAAGTATTTTTCCTAAAGTCACACAGCTTTAATGTAGTAGGATCTACTTGGAATCCTTATGTTTCTGACTCCCAAGTTGTAAGATCTTAACAACTCTAATGTGAATGTTTACTGCCTGCTATTTTCCAGACTTTGCTTTGCAGACAATCAACAGAATTGAAAAAAGAAATTCTAATTTCCCCTGACACTAAGATGAGGTAATATGTAAACACTACTGCTCTTTTACAGCAAGCCCATCCAAAGGTCTAAATCTAAACAAATACACAAATTCAAATTCTCCACACATACAGCTAGACACAAAGTCTAAAAAAATAAGTATTTTTTTAGAACTTCATTCCTTAAAAATCCTTCTTAGTAGAAAACACTTAAACCTGCTCAGTTTTAAAAGATTTTTAAACATCCTTTTAGTGCATTCATGAGCTGGCAAGAAAGTAAGGAAAATCTCCCACTGCTCAAAAACACAAAAGTGCAAATCAGCGGAGACTGGCAAGCATGGGGGTGGGGTGGCGGTGCAGCTTTGCTAGTCACATACGCTAATCTCTTGAGGTCCAGAGTTTTGCTACTCAAAATGTGGTGTACAGAACAGCAGCATCAACACCCATTGGCAGCGTGTTAGAAATTAAAAATCTCAGACCTTACTGGAGACCTACAGAATCAGAATCTGCATTTTTCACAAGAACTCCTGGGAATTTGATAGGCTCTTCTGTTTGGAATGTATACTTTTGGAATGACTGCTTTTAAAATGCCTCAAAATGGTTACTGGAGATATAGCCTAGAGTCCATGCAAGGTGCAAGGTAGGATCAGGTGTTCAAACTGAAAACTGGAAACCCCAAAGAACCAAATGCACTGATGAAGGGTGAACCAGGAAATGCTCACTAATTAAAGAGAACTGTTAGAAAAATATGTTCATCTTAGTTTTGGGTAAGGTCTTAGAGAATGGGGAAACTTTCCTGAAATTTTCAACCAAAAATCAAGACTCAATGTGTCTTAGTGCCAGAATAAATATCACACTTTGAAGTCTGAAAAGTCCTAAGCAGAGAATTCAGATGAAAGTGCTTATCGGTTGTTGGTGCCTATAGGAAACTGGCATAATGGGGAAATGCACTTTATGTATTTTTATTGAAATACAATGGACTTACAACATTATATTACTTTCAGGTGTATAACATAGTGATTCGATATTTTTTTGGTTACAAAATGTTCACCGTGATAAATCTAGTTACCACCTGTCACCATACAGAGTTATTACAATATTATTGACTATATTCCCTATGCTATAAATTACATTCCCATGAATTATTTTATAACTGGAAGCTTGTTCCTCTTTATCTCCCCCACCTATCTTTCTCCTTCCCCAACCTTCCTCCCCTCTGGCAGCCATCAATTTGTTCTCTGTATCTATGAGTCTGTTTATGTTTCATTATATTTGTTCCCATGATTTTTTTTTTAGATTCCACATACAAGTGAAATCATACAGTATGTGTCTTTCTGTGACTTATTTCACTTAGCAAAATACCTTCCAGATCCATCTATGTTATTGCAAATGGCAATATTTCATTCATTTTACGGCTGAGTAATATTCCACTGTATTCACGTACCACATATTCTTTATCCACTTATCTATTAATGGGCACATAGATTGCTACCATATCTTGGCTATTATACATAATGCTGCAATGAACATAGGGTGCATATATCTTTTTGAATTAGTGTTTTTGTTTTCTTTGGGAAAAAATACCCAGGAGTAGAATTGTTGGATCATATGGTAATTCTATTTTTAATTTTTCGAGGACACTCCTTACTCTTTTTCCATTGTGGTTGTAGCAGTTAACATTCCCATCAAAAGTGCACAAAGGTACCATTTTCTCCACATCCTTGCCATTATTTGTTATTTGTTGTTTTTTGATAATAGCCATTCTGACAGGTATGAGGTGATACCTCATTGTGGTTTTGATTTGCATTTCCCTAATAATTAGTGCTGTTGAGCACTTTCTCATGTGACTTTTGGCCATCTGTATGTCTTCTTTGGAAAAATATGTATTCGGGTCCTCTGTCCATTTTCTAATCAGATTGTCTGCGTTTTTTTGATGATGAGTTGTGTGAGTTCTTTGTATATTTTGGATATTAACCCCTTATCAGATATATCATTTGCAGTATCTCCTCCCATTCTGTCTTTTTGTTATGTTAATAGTTTCCTTCACTGTACAAAAGTTTTTTAGTTTGAGGTAGTCTCAATGTTTATATTTGCTTTTGTTTCCCTTGCTTGAGGAGAAGTACACACCAAAAAAATATTGCTAAGACCACACACTAAAGAGTGCACTGCCTATGTCTTCTTTCTGTTTTCTTCTAGGAGTTTTATGGGTTTAGGTCTTACATTTATTTTTAATTATTATTATTTTTTTTTCCGGTATGCGGGCCTCTCACTGTTGTGGCCTCTCCCGTTGCGGAGCACAGGCTCCGGATGCGCAGGCTCAGCGGCCATGGGTCACGGACCTAGCTGCTCCGTGGCATGTGGGATCTTCCCAGACCGGGACATGAACCCATGTCCCCTACATCAGCAGGCGGACTCTCAACCACTGTGCCTCCAAGGCAGCCCCTTTAATTTATTTTCAGTTTATTTATATATATGATGTGAGAAGGTAGTTCAGTTTGATTATTTGCATGTAGTTGTCCAGTTCTCCCAACACCATTTATTGAAGAGGCTATCTTTCCCCATTGTAAATTCTCACCTCCTTTGTCATATACTAATTGATTATATAACATAATCATAAACATAGCTTTCTGGGGGCTCTCTATTCTGTTTTTTGCCAGCACCACACTGTTTTGATAACTGTAGTTTTGTACAATTGTTTGAAATTAGGGAGTCTGTTATCTCCTGCTTTGGTTTTGGCTATTCATCGTCTTTTGTGCTGCCATACAAATTTTAGAATTATTTCCTCTAGTTCTGTGGAAAATGTCATTGGTATTTTGATAGGAATTACACTGAATCTGTAGATTGCCTTGGGAAGTATGATCATTTTAACAATATTAATTCTTCCAATCCATGAGCACAGTGTATCTTTCCATTTGTTTGTGTCATCTTCCATTTCCTTCATCAATATCTTATAGTTTTCAGAGTAAAAGTCTTTGATCTCCTTGTTTAGATTTATCCCTAGGCATTTTATTCTTTTTTGATACAATTGTAAATGGGATTTTTTTCCTTAATTTCTTTTTCTGAGAGTTTGTTGTTAGTGTATACAAACCCAACAGATTTCTGTATATTAATTTTCTATCCTGCCACTTTACTGAATTCATACATAGTTCTAGTCATTTTTGTTGGTGTATTTAGGATTTTCTATATACGGTATCATGTCATCTGCAAACAGTGACAGTTTTACTTCTTTTCCAATTTAGATTCCTTTTGTTTCTTTTTCTTGTTTGATTGCTGTGGCTAGGACCTTCAATACTATGTTGAATAAAAGTGGTGAGAGTGGGCATGCTTGTCTAGTTCCTGATATTAGAGGAAATGCTTTCTGCTTATCAGCATTGAGTATGATGTTGGCTGTAGGTTTGTCTTATATGGCTTTCATTATGTAGAGGTATGCTCCCTCCATACTCACTTTGTTGAGGTTTTTTATTATAAATTGATATTGAATTTTGTCAAATGCTTCTCCTGCATCTATTGGGATAATCATATGGGTCTTATTGTTTATTTTGTTAATGTGGTATATCACGTTGATTGATTTACAGATATTGAACAATCCTTGCATTCCTGGGATAAATCCCAATTGATCATGATCTTTGTAATGTATTTGTTGAATTTGATTTGCTGATATTTGTTGAGGATTTCTATGTTTATGTTAATCAAGGATATTGGCCTATAATTTTCCTTTTTTTGTTATTTTATTGTTTGTTTTGAAATCAGGGTGGTGCTCATAGAATGAGTTCAGAAGCTTTCCTTTCTCTTCAATTTTCTAAAATAGTTTAAGGAGGATAGGTGTAAAATCTTCTTTAAATGTTTGCTAGAAAACACCTATGAAGCCATCTGGTCGTGGACTTTTGTTATTGAGAGATTTTTTAATCACTGTTTTAATTTCATTCCTGGTAATCAGTCAGCTCATATTTTCTGTTTCTTCCTGATTCAAACTTGGGAGACTGTACTTTCTAAAATTTTTTCCTTTTTTCTAGGTTGTCCATTTTATTGGCATGTTATTGTTCATAATAATATCTTATGACCCTTTATATGTTTTTGGTGTCAGTTGTAACTTTTCCTCTTTCATTTCTGGCTTTATTTGGGCCCTCTTTTTCTCTTGGTGAGTCTGACTAACGATCTATTAATTTTGTTTATATTTTCAAAGAATCAGCTCTTAGTTTCAGTGATCTTTTCTATTATCTTTTAGTCTCTATTTCATTATTTTTCCACTCTGATATTTATTATTCCCTTGCTTCTCCTAAATTTGGGATTTATTTGTTCCTTTCTTTCTGGTTTCTTAGATGTAAGTTTACATTGTTTATTTGAGATTTTTCTTATTTCTTGAGGTAGGTTGTAACTCTGTAAACTTCCCTCTTAGAACAGCTGTTGTTACAACCCACAGATTTTTGAACATTGTGTTTCCATTTTCATTTGTCTCCAGGTATTTTTTATTTTCTCTTTGATGTTTTCCATGACCCATTGTTTGTTAAGTAGCATACTGTTTAGCCTCCAAGTATGTGTTTTTTGCAAGTTTTTGTTCTTGTTTTGTTGATGTGCAGTCTCATAGCTCGGTGTGGTTGGAAAAGAGGCTTGCTATGAATTCAGTCTTCTTAAATTTACTGTGACTTGTTTAGTGGCCTAGGATGTGATCTATCCTGGAGAATGTTCCATGTGCACTTGAAAAAAATGTGTATTCTGCTGCTTTTAAATGGAATGTTCTACGTGTATCTATTGAGTCTATCTAGTCTAATATGTAGTTTAAAGCCATTGTTTCCTTATTGATTTTCTGTCTGGATGGTCTAACCGTTGATGTAGATGCGATGTTGAAGTCCCCTACTACTGTATTACTGACAATTTCTCCCTTTATGTCTGTTAATATTTGCTTAATGTATTAAGATGCACCTATGTTGGGTGCATACATATTTACAATTGATATATCTTCTTGTTGGATTGGTCCCTTTATCATTATGTCATGTCCTTCTTTTTCTCTTGTTACAGTCTTTGTTTTAAAGTCTATTTTGCCTGATATAAGTATTGTTACCCTGGCTTTCTCTTTGTTTCCATTTTCATGGAATTCTTTTTTCCAACCCCTCACTTTCAGTATGTGTGTGCATTTAAATCTGAAGTGAGTCTATTGGAGGCAGTATATATATATATATATAATCTTTTCTTTTTTACAAAATTTATTTATTATTTATTTTATTTATTTTGGCTGTGTCAGGTCTTAGTTGTGGCATGCAGGATCTCTTTAGTTGTGGCATGCAGGCTTCTTAGTTGCTGCATGCGGACTTCTTTGTTGCACCATGTGAACTCTTAGATGGGGCATGCATGTGGGATTTAGTTCCCCAACCACGGATCGAACCCAGGCCTCCTGCATTGGGAGCACAGAGTCTTACCCACTGGGCAACCAGGGAAGTCCCAAGTCTTATTTTCATATTCATTCAGCCACTCTATATCTTTAGATTGGAGCATTTTACTCCATTTCCTTTTTGTCCAATAAATTTATTTTTTTATTTATTTATGGCTGCGTTGTGTCTTCGTTGTGGTGTGCTGGCTTCTCGTTGCAGTGGCTTGTCTTGTTGTGGAGCATGGGCTCTAGGTGCATGTTCTTCAGTAGTTGTAGCACACGGGCCCAGTAGTTGTGGCTCGTGAGCTGTAGAGCACAGGTTCAGTAGTTGTGTCACACGAGCTTAGTTGCTCCACGACATGTGGGATCTTCCCAGACCAGGGATCAAATCTGTGTCCCCTGCATTGGCAGGCTGTTTCTTAACCACTGTGCCACCAGGGAAGTCCCCTTACTCCATTTACTTTTAAAGTAATTATTTACAGTTATGTACTTATGACCATTTTGTTCATTCTTTTCTGGTTATTTTTGTAGGTCTTTTTGTTTCTTTCTTCTTCTTTTGCTATCTTACATTGTCATTTGATGACTATCTTTAGTCTTATGTTTGGATTTCTTTCTCTTTGTTCTGTGTGTATCTATTGTAGTGTTTGTTTTGTAGTTACCATGATATATATATATATATATATATATATATATATACACACACACAAACATATACATATATATATATATGATATAGGTATAGATATAGATGACTATTTTAAGGTAATGATCTGTTTAGTTCATATGCATTCTAACAATCTTCAATTTTTACCACCACCTCCTATGTTTAAAGTTTTTGACATCATATTTTACATCTGTTTTGTGTATCCCTTAACTACTTACTGTGGATATAGGTGATTTTACTATTTTGTGTTTTAACCTTCCTCCTAGCTTTGCAAGTGGTGTTGTCACAAAGGTCTCTTAAACTAGCCTTATTTTTTTTTTTAATTATTTTTTCTGTTGCACTTTCTTTCCACTACTCTTGTAGATCATGGATCTACTCATCTGTATCATCAAAACTACTGTTGATTCTTTCTAGTATATTTTTTATTTCATTTATTGTATTCTTCAGCTTTGGTTCTTTATATTTTCTCTTTGCTAAAATTTTCACTTTGTTCATCCATTCTTCTCCTTAGTTCATTAAGCATCTTTTTAATCATCACCTTCAACTCTTTCTCAGGTAGGTTGCTTATCTCCACTTCACTTAGTTCTTCTCCTGGAGTTTTGTTTTGTTCCATTATTTGGAACATATGCCTCTGACTCATCATTTTGCCTAATTCTCTGTGTTTATTTCTATGTATTAGGTAGGTCAGTTACATTTCCCTGTGTTAAAAAAGTGGCCTTTCATCCTATGGGACCCAGTAGCACACTCCCCTATGGTCACCAGAGCTATATGCTCTTGGAGTGCCCCTTCTGTGTCTTACATGAGCCCTTCTGATAACTACTATGGGCAAACTTGTAGGCGGGGCTGGTCCCTGGCCCAGTTGGCCCTGCCTGGTTTGCTGGCTGCAGATCCAGTGATGGACATGGCCCAGGGAGCCCAGGGCTGGTGCCAGCCCACTGCTGGCTGGGGACTGGTCCCAGCACAGCTGGCCATTCAGCCTGGGGGGTTCTAGAACTGGTGCTGGCTGGCTGTTGGGTGGGTAAGTCACTGACACTAATAGGCTAGAGAGAGGACTCCAAAATGGTGCTTGCCAGCACCATGTCCTCATGGTAGAATGAGTTCCCAAAAATGATTGCTGCCAGTGTTTATATCCCCAGGGGTAATCCCAGTTTTCTCCTGCTGCTCCCAGAGGCTCTCTAAGATGAGCAAATGGGTCTGACCCAGGATACTTTCGAACTATTAATACTTCCTCTGCGCTGGGACTAGGCGGCATGTGAGATTTTGCATGCATCCTTTGAGAGGGGAGTCTCTGTTTCCTACACCTCTCCAGCTCTCCTGTACACAAGCCTCATTGGCCTTCAGAGCCAGACAATCTAGGTCTTGTCTTCCTTGTGCAGACCCCCAGCCTGGGGAGCCCAAAATGGGGCTTGAACCCCTCCTTCCTTGGGAGGAATCTCTGCAGTTGTTATTATCCTCCTCTTTGTTTGCTGATCACCTGCCTGGGGGTGTGGGTCTTGATTATACCATGTCTCTGCCCCGCCTACCAACTTTTTTGTGGTTCCTTATTTATATCTTTAGTTGTGGAAAATCTCTCTTGCAAGTTTGCAGATCATTCTCATAGATAGGTGCTCTGTAAATAGTCATAATTTTAGTGTGCCCATGATAGGAGGTGAGTTCAGGGTCTTCCTACTCTGGCATCTTGGCCACACCTCTGAAGCAATGCACTTTAAATCCAACCATCAAACATTTCCCAAACATAATGTCCCACTAAATATGAACTCAAAATTTAAAAAAAAAAAATTAAAAATTAGATTTACCAACCATTCCAGCAAGAATCAACAGAAAGAGTACAACAGAATTATATCTACTCACACTGCAGACATTGAATTATTAAGTACATGATATGAGAAACATATTTAAGATGTTCTGAAAAAGAAAAATGTAATTAAAATTAAAATGCTAATTATAGTGGCAATAGCGATAGCAAAATATACCCAGGCTACTAATATTTTTTTTTAATTCCCAGAAAATTTTAGTAGAAAATTATGAAAAGTTTTCTTTAAAGACTTTAAAAAGAACCAATAAAAATTGTGACATAACATCTTCATTGATCATAATATTCAATATGCCTAAATTAAACTATATATCACGGCAATACCAGTTAAAATCACAATAAATTTTTCATGAAACAGTTGGTAAATTTATATAAAAGGGTACAGGGACAAAAATAGCCCAGGTAATTTTGAAGAAAACATACAAGTTGGAGAGACTTGGTAATCAAATCAAGATATTATAAAGTTGTAGTACTTAAGATATGTGGTATTCTTACAGGGAAAAACAAATTCACCAACTGAGAAAGATTCCAAAGTTAAACCAATGCTATATTTGGAAACCTGAGAAAAAGACAGGATGGTGTTGCAGATTAAAAGGAAAATGGTGCTGAAGGGGAAAAAAATGGTATGTGTGGGGGAAAGATACTAGATTGCTACCTCGAATGTACATAAACTCAGTTTTAGATAACTTACACGTCTTAGACATAAAAGGCCAAGTACAAAATGCTCAGAGAAAAATGAAGAAAATATTTATGACTTTGGGCTAGGGAAATACTTATTGAATGGTACAAAAAGCAGTAAATATTAAGGACAAATTTGAAAACATTTACATCACTAAAACTAAGAACTCTGTTCATCCCAAAAATACCATAATTTCAAAAACTGGGAGAACAACACATCTAAGCAACAAAGAGTTGGTATCTAGGATATGTAAAGAACTACAACTCAGTGACAAAAATACAACCCAATAGAAAAACAGGCAAATGCTACTATTAGAAGTTGAAGACACAGAGGGGGATAAACATGAGTAAGGGGTGAACATATGAAAGCATGCCTAATCTCATTTATAATCATGAAAATTCAAATCAATCCCATAGTGAGTTATCGTGTATACTCACTGTTGGTAGAGATGAAGAACTTTGCCAATAGAAAAGATATTAATCAATAGCAATTATTTCTGGAGGGAGGGTAAGTTAGTACAACTACATTGTAGAAAAATTTGGTTTTAAATTGTGATGTTGAATATTCACATTTCTGTCAGCAATTTCACTCATAGCTATATGTATACCCAAGAGAAACTTGTGCTCCTTTGTACCTGTTCATATCATTAGGTATTTCATTAAAGATTTTAATGGGAATTGTGAGAAGCGTTTATTGAATGACTAGGTAAAAAAAAAAAATCAAAGGTTTTATCTAGTTTTGCCAAAATTTTGTGGTACATTTCAGTAAATTGTTATGTTTTGGGAAATATTCTAATCTTTTGCAGAGATAAGGGGCATACTTATTCACTGTCCACCATAAGACACTATACCTTGCTACCGGATAAACATCAACCTGAACTTTCTGGAGCCATCAATCTATTGCCTTTGCAATTCAACTTTTTTTTTTTTTTTTTTAAGGGATCAGTGCTCTCCTTTATAGATTAAAAGATTCAATGGCAACATTTGAAAGTGTCACAAAATTAGTTACTTTCACTAAACTCTTTGACACTGTTTTTTCCCAAATATTACAGCACGCGTGGTACATGTTCTAGAGTAATTTTTTAAAGTTCAGGTGCACAAAAAGGAAAACCAAAGAAAAATTTCCCCTAATTCTACAATTTTGATAAGCATATTTTTCTACACAAGCATGTCAATGCACATGTTTCTACATAGCATTGATATCAAAACTGGAATTGAATTAAAACAGGAAGAGCCGAGGCACAATGGTTAGGAGAAGGGGCCTACAGAAAACTTTCTCCCACACCAAGCTGAAGAAGCATTTGCACTGCTCTTGGCCCCAACCTGCTATTTTTTTTTTTAACATCTTTATGCAATTCAACTTTAAATGTAAAAAATCATGATATTACGTTAAAGGAAATTATCCCAGAACTTGCACATGCCAAGGAGAGGGAGTGGGTTAAGACACTAGGGGAAGAAAAGGAAATTATAAGTTTTGTGATGTTGGCAGTGGCCTAAGAGATCTTAGAGCAGCCAATGAACAAGACAAATAAAGCTTAATTTTACTTCTTGGGGCAACAAAATGATTATCATGGGAACAGAGAGGAGGTAAGTAGGAGAACAGATGAAGAACAATGCCAGCTACAGGTATTTGTTGAAATTAAGAGAGGTGAGAAAGTGAGTATGAGCACTTTGCATCATTCCCAAGCCACCAGAAAGCAGTAAGCCATGTGACTGCTGAGTTTTTTTGTTTTTTTTTTACTGCCCCTCACCCTTACTTTATATAGGAAAACAAAAATACTCCTTTGTTTAAGAAGCTTGAAACTTGTAGTTTCACTAGAGTAAGAAGTTCTAAGAAGAGAGGGTGACAGACCCCCTTATATATTCAAAATATTGTGATCTAACTTCTAAATATGATGTAACTAACTTAAATGTAAAATTATTTGTATCTAAAGTGTGCACATATCAGAAATTATAAAAGATGCAGGAGAATAATGTGGACTATTTTTAAGATAGTGGTTACTCTGAGGTTTTTGGAAAAGAGAGTGATAGAACTCTAACATTTAGGGTACATACACACATGTGTTCTCATGAAGGAAGGAAGGAAAGAAGGGAGGGGAGAGGTGTGAGGGAGGGAAAAGGGAAGGGAGAGAGTTAACAGTAGGGGGAAGAAAACAGAAATGAAAAGGTGTCTACCGCAAGAAAATAAAAGTTCAGATGGAGGTGAGGGATATTTTGTAGTGACCTGACTCTTAGAAACCACAATAACTTCCAATTTTAGTTATGTGTCTTGGCTTCCTAGTAATTAAAACTGATGAACCTTCAGTATGTTTTTGTAATCAATGTAATACAAAGATTAATGAAACAATCTAATCTAGAAGACTAAATGGCTTAAATATTTATCCATCTGCTGTAAAATTCCCCTAATTTCATTCCCTTTTCCCTACATAATTCAACAATATTGGCTTATTTTTTAGTATAAAGAGTTTACTGCCTTTGTCAACTCAGTAATGTGCTCCACTCTTAAAAACATGATGAAATACCCAAGTTAAACAACCTTGAGAAAGCTCTTCCACTGTCATATGAAAATATGAGCATTTTTCAATATCAGTAGGATTCAAAATCATTGAAAACATTTTGCATGTTTCTAAAAAAATACCATGTAATTTTGTTATTTAGGTTTACCCCTGTAAATTTATAATTAATATATCTTTCTCCTTATTTTTAATTGTAAAGATAAATAGTTTAAATTTAGTAATTGGATATCTCTTGACTTTTGTACATTGATTCATATTTACCTATCAGGATTCTTCCTTCCTTTTTTACTTTCCAGACATTTCATATGATTCAAGGTCTACTTCAAGCCCCCACTTCTCAGACTGAAATGACGTTTCTGTGGTCTGAACTCTTATTAATATGCACAATATATGTTATATTTGGTCTTATACATAATATACTGCATAGAGACATCCTTTCCACTGTCATCTTTTCTGGTGGGCTTTAGTTTTAACGTCATCTTTTCTGGTGAGTTTTAGTGTCCATATCTCATCTCCCTCAATAGATATGATTTTTAAATGCACAGTCCTCTTAATGTGCTCTGAACTGAAACAAAATGTATAAGTTCTTCGCTCAGTTCTTACAGGTAAATGATGTATAATTCCACACTTTTGCATAATAGAACTAAGGGGTTCTTACCATTAACCTAATCAATGTACTATTAAATGTAACTGAGATTTGGTATTCTTAAACTGAAATTGACATACTGCTAGAGCTTATTGAAGACTCCAATTCAGTATTCTGCTAAGAACTTTGGCTGCCACATGATATTTGGCAACCCTCTAAACAAGAAAAGTTGGAATTCCAGCAATTCTGTAGTGTGCTTGTTACCATTATACTACCAATGTTGTCTTGAGTTAGTTGATGTTTTCATTTTCTGTTTTTCACTTTTCATTATATATCAAGTTATAAGTACATCAGTATCAATTTAGTTATGATATTTTAGATTAATGAGTCATGTTCCATTTTAGCATTAATGGGATTTTAGCAGATTACTCCCCAATAACTATACTTTAAGACATATAATACATTGCAATTCAAAATAGAACCTGTAAAACCCAGTTTTTGGACAGTTGTACATATAATGTCATCCCCCTTTCCAAATTATATTGAATGGAGACACTTCATTGTATATTCTGCAAATTTGATCTATTTTAATATCTTCCAATATACTATCTAGGCAAGGATAACAAAAAATACTGGTCTATAATTATCTTTATAGGCTTAATTTATATTCAAAAATGTATAAGTGTACATTTTTCTCTCATTGAGATATAAAAGAAGATTCCTATACGTTGCTAGCAACAAATTTACAATTTATTTTTTTCTTCTCCAGTTCTTGGCTACCCATGAGCATAGTTTTCACTGAAAAGCTCCCAAGATCTTTTGCTCTGTCTGAAGTGGAGGTGACCAAAGATCTTTTAGAGCCTTGTATTTTAAATTACAAGAAAGGATTATACTACAGGACAAGGACTAAGTTCAAGGTTTTTTTTTTTTTTTTCTTATGTCTAAAACTATACCATGACATATTAGGTGCTCCATAAATTCTTACTGTAGATTCAATTTGATCCCAAGTACAGGAACAATACCTATCCATATATTGTCATTATTTCTAAATTAACTCTGTATTTGAAGGACTTAGAATCAAACATAATTGTTCACAGTTATCCAGCACACTTGCTGTACAGTAAACTTGTAAATTTGGATGGATTTGTTTAGATAGGTCAGATGTGGCAGATGAAAAGTGGTCTAATTTTCTCTACAGAAGTAAGAAATAATAATTGTTTAGATCATCCTCATTTTCTTTGTGCAGATTATTGACATATATTCTAAAGTTATACTATATGTATATTCCAAGGGATTTAAGGTGTAATCTTCTACAAAAAAAGAAAAAAATCTGGGCTTCCCTGGTGGCGCAGTGGTTGAGAGTCCGCTTGCCGATGCAGGGGACACAGGTTTGTGCCCTGGTCCGGGAAGATCCCACATGCTGCAGAGCTGCTGGGCCCGTGAGCCTATGCTCCGCAACGGGAGAGGCCACAACAGTGAGAGGGCCGCATATCGCAAAAAAAAAAAAAAAATCTTTATATTCAAAACATGATCAGGTCCCTTGTTTTATACATATCAAAGTCACAGATCTACTTAAGAGTTGTAGTAAAAGGAAAGAGAATCATATGTCTATTCACTCACAAAAATGGGCATCAGAAACATTTTAAATATTGCAGGTTAGTCCCAATCTTCATTTTAAAATGAAATAAAGAGTAAAGATGCATCATCCCATGGAAAAGGGTACGTTTGTCCTGGTGTGTTTTAGCAATTAATGTTAACTGGATTCATTAAACCACTGCAGTGCTTCTCATACCCTGGCATGCTTAAGAATCACCTGGCCAGCTTGTTAATACAGATTCCTGTCCCCAATCCCAGAAATTCAAAAGGGGTTGGGTGTAGCCCAAAATTTGCACTTATAACAAGCTCCAAAGTGATGCTGATGCTGCTGGTAAAAGGACCACAACAAAGTAACATTTGAAGTCCACAGACCTGCAAGATGTCATAAATTATAGATGCTATGGAAGAAAACCTGCTCTGGTCATGAGATTAGATGATGATTAATTAATAGCGATTGATGTTATCAAAGGCATTATTTTTGTGTAACTCAAAAGCAAGTGATGACCATTTATAGGTACATGAAATGATAAGGACAGAAATATAATAGTACGGTTCTCATTTCAGAATTCAATGATATTAAAATTAATTTTTTCTACCAACATGCTCTCAACATATGTTATTAAGTATTTATTAACTACGATAGCTACTTAGCAGTGGAACTTGTATATATTTTCCACAAAGGTATAAACTATAAAGAAGTAGAGAGCCAGATAATTTTGGATATGTTTTAGGGACAGTTTGGTAAATGTGCTACTTTTTAGAATTTAACAATGCAATTTCTCAAGAAAAAAGAAAAAAAATAAAAATCTCTGAGTATTAAACAGCTGTCCCTGGCATCTATTTCACTTTTTTTTCCTGGGAAATGGCACCAATAGCTGTTTCCCCAGTATTACATTAGGGCTTTAAGATTTGTACAATAGATAGAAAGAAAGAGCGCCACCTACTGAATAAGCCAAATGCTTCCTCCAGCATAGTGGTCACATCTTGGCTGCCCTGACTTAACCTTAATACCTTAGAAAAAAATTGGTGCAAATTGGTCCATCAGACCTTAAGATCAAAAAGCGCTGGGGCTTCCCTGGTGGCGCAGTGGATGAGAGTCCGCCTGCCGATGCAGGGGACACGGGTTCGTGTCCCGGTCCGGGAGGATCCCACAATGCCGCGGAGCGGCTGGGCCCGTGAGCCATGGCTGCTGAGCCTGCGCGTCCGGAGCCTGTGCTCCGCAGTGGGAGAGGCCACAACAGTGAGAGGCCCGCGTACTGCAAAAAAAAAAAAAAAAAGCTCTGATGTAACAGCCATTTGGGTTTTCACTTCGAAACCAAAGAACTTCAAGTTAATTTGTTTAAATCACTGTGGAGTAGTTATGTGTTATAATTATACAAGAATATTGGGATGTCCCACCTGTTGTTGAATCCAAGGCCAGATGAGATATGAAAATTATGACCATATTCTCCTGAATCTTCAGAAGAAGGGTAAGAGAAAACACCCTAACCAAAATAAATTCTGTTTATTTTTTTTATTTGAAATTGTAAAATCACCTCATCTCCCTAGCCAGGTGAGAGTTTGTAGTATTCTATTTAAATTTAAAGCCAATTCAGTCTCTCAAATTCTCCAAATCTATTCTTAGTTCCATTAATTAATGGGATCTAGTCAACAAAAAAAAAAAGGTTTTTCACCTAAAAATCTGATTAAATATATGTCAAAGGTAGTATAGAATAGCTTTCAAGAGCACAGATTCTGGAAACAATCCATGGATTCAAATCTAAGAGCTGCTATTTACTAGCTATGTGATCTCACACACTTATTTATACCTTAGTTTGCTAATCTGTAAAATGTGGATCATAATCTCATAGTTATTAGGAGGAAAACCAGATAATAAAATAAGTGCAAGTACCTTGAGTAAGTACTCAATAAAAGTAAGTTGCCACTAACATTCATTGGAAATCTCTTAAAAGTTATGTAACACTGAGGAAATTCCTAAGGGAGTAGAGCTAACTAGCAGAGTAACTGAAAGTCAAACTCAGGTATAATTAAATTTTGAAAATAGAATAAAATTTTTAAAAGCTTTTCTCCACATTACATACAAAGTTACTAACACTAAATTCAATAGTATTTTCATAAAAGCTTTGCCAATATGTTGTTAGTCAAATTGGGGAAGCTATTAATCATTTAATATGTTTACTTCTAGGGTCAAAAATTAATATGAGTTAATAAGAAACTTCACTGTTTGCCCCCCCAAATGTTTCTTGCACAGGATGCTCTTTCCTTTCAAACAGTGAAATCAAACTGAATGACCTAAATAATATTTATTTTCTGATAAAATGTTCATGATTGCTTGGTTTGTGGAAGTTGTGCTTGTGTTATTTTTAATTAAATCATGCTATATAATGTTCCACTCTGTTAAATTGATCAGAGTTTAGTTGAAATTCATTAGATAAAATTATAGGAATTGCTTTGTTATTTTATAAACAATCATATTCAGAAACAGAGAGAGAATTTTGAAATGGAAGTTTTATGCTTTAATGTAAATAATTGCAGGCTGCCAACAATCCAGGTGCTTTCCAAAAAACAAGATCAAGAGATAGCTGTGACAGCAATTAAGATATTTATTAGGTTTCACCCTATTTGTCATAACTGATTATGCAGACTTACATGAATCACCTTGCTTTCTGATTGGTTTATTCTTTGTTATCTGAAACTAACATACTTTAGCATAGACTCTGTGTGCGTGTGTGTGTGTGTGTTTCTGTATCTAGAAACAGTTGCCCAAATGAGAAATTTAGTCTTCAGATGGTTAGCTTACATTTAGAAGGCCCCGTCCAATCAAAAGTCACACACCAGAGGTAGCTACAATAACCAGTATATTATGTCCAGTCATCATGTAATCTGCATTAAAGGTGTTAAAGTTGGCCTTTCACTTGTTAAATTGGTAGAGTTCAACAAAAGTGGACTGTCTGGAAATCATGTAGAGATTCTCCCATCCTTGCATGAACATGGTATAAGAACCTAGAAGTATCAGTGTTCTGAACAATGTCTTAAGCTTGATTCATAGATGCTGCTTAGGACAGTTTTGTTACCCTAATCTCACCAGATGATTAAATTACCCTGCCATTAGAAGATTGTTATGAACATGATGTCATGTCAGTCCTAAATGGACAGAGAGCTAGGACTTCACTGACCTTACAGGAAAAGTGGGATGGGTAATTTTGTGTCTGTTTGCTATAAACATTTGAACATGTTCACTCTGACACTTCCTTTCTGACCTTGGAGGAAGGTTAAAGGGATGAGACCTTCTTAGCTCTCTCCCCCGTCTCTGACAGTTCCAAATATAGATTTTTACCAATCGTAATCTAGTATTTATGAATTGTCATACTTGATTATGTTAATTAATAACAGTTAATTGTACAGTCCAATGTGCAACTATCTCAGATTTAGGTTCTTGTAGGGATTTCAATAATCTGAATTTTTTTCATAATTAAATGCTGACATTAAACCAAACTGTCAGTGTAATAAACAGTTTAGTACTGAAAGCTATAAGTCAAATTTGACATTTTAATTTGGGGAGAAGATAGGTTTGTTTTTATCACATGTTCTTTGAATTGCGTTAACTTAGTTCACCAACAATATCTTTGAGTTTTAATATATTCCTGATTTTAATTCAGATTTTAAGCGTTTTACTTTCTAACAGATGAAATGCTTCAACGTTAGCTTTGTTCCTCCATAAGAACATCATCTGTCCAGAATGTGTAACTGATGGTTCTTTCAGCCATTTTATAGAGTTATTTGGTGGTTAATTTCCTTTTGAGGACAGAGTGAGAGTGAGAGAGAGAAGAAGAAGAAGAGGAAGGGGAAGGAGGAGGGGGTGAGAGAGGGGGAGGGGGACAAAGACAACAAGGAGGGAGGGGGAAGAGGACAGAGAAACAGAGAAAAAAGAGACTGAGAGAGATATCGATAAACATGTCTAGGTTGAGGTGATTATGAAGCATAGGGACGATTTGGAGAGAAAGAAACTGGAATACAAGAAACTATAGTCCCTCCCAACTCCTGCATCCTTGGGCCCATATAGACCGTTACAAGTTACAGGTACTGGTCCTGTTTTTTTTTGCACCTATATAATAATGATTATTTTATATGTCTTATAATTTGCATAGTACTTTTTCTGCATGATCCTTCTTGTTTTTCATAGTCATGCAGTGAGGACTGTCAAAAGGTTATTACTGTTTCTAATTTATGTAAGAGGAAACTAGGTTACTGTGTGACTTGCCTACATGACCACATTGCCTCTTATATTAGTTTCCACAGGCATCTTGATCTATCATGTGTGAACTGGTGTTGAAACATTTTCAGGATCTTTATGCTTTTGTTTCTGCTAAGCCAGCCATAATTCCATCTTTATATCTTCGTTAAAAACATAAATTATCATGCTTTATTTCAGTTCAGGATTCTATTCTGTTTCTGAAAGGACTTGAGGATTTTCTGGTTTAATAACATTACTTCTGAGTAAATTTTGTCTACATTGTAGCATTAACTATTTTGCAATGGCCGCAAAGATTCCAGTAAGTCAAATCATCTGTATACACAAACTTATATTTATTCTTTTACCTATAACTTGTCCCAGCAACTGTCATTTGACGAGTTCCTGGTTGTTCAGCTGCAGGAAAATGAACAATACTTAGATAAAATACACCACTCATTGGATGTTTTACCTGTCAGATTAAACTTTGTTAAGTACAGTATCACTTGTTTTTAATTAAGGTGTTCTGTATGCCTACTGGTGTACAGCTTTTTTGCTAAGGTCATGAGGAATAACCTAATGAAGTATCTAAAACACTATTAGTTGTGCTAATTCCATTCATAGCACATAGAAGTCTTCATTATAATTTATCAAAGTGTTATTTTTCTTCTTTTAAGAAATTGTTATATCTAGTATTTCATTCCTAGAGGTTCTGGTGGTTATTAAGTCTCTTAAAAGACTGATTGCACAGAATATGTGTCCCTGAACTCCACTGTTTCATTGAAACTTTTTGTTGTTGTTCTTTCAGAATCATCATAAGAACCTGAGTAATTTCTCAGTGTATCCTTTTCCCAAATTTTCTGACTGCCTTCCATCAGAAATAGGAATGTTTTATTTAAAAAAATTTTAAAGACAGTAAATATTCAGTCTTCTGGTAATTTGAAGCATTCTGTTATATATAGCAAATTGCTTCATCTTTCAGAGTCCAAGTGTCCTTATTTCCTCCTCCTAGTTGAATCTGAATCTCATTCATCTTTATAATTGGATTTTTTTCTCTCTCTTTTTCCTTGGGCAAACTTTTGTGCCAAAAAAAAAAAGGGAATACACTTGCTAATCAAGGCCATATGAGGGCAGCCTTCTATGTCCCTATATAGGCATTTTGTCCCAAATTGAGGATTGCAGACAGAGACAAAGCCCAACCTAATGGATGTGGACTGCCTGGGTTGGAATTCCTGCTCCACCCTTCACCATTTGAGTGACCTTGGGCCAGTTATTTTAAGCTCTCTGTGCTTCTATTTTCTCATCTATAACAAAGGTATAATAATAGTAGTTACTTCATAGAAATATTTCTAGAATAACATTGCTTTAAAAAATCAGTCACATGAAGTTCTTAGGATAGATATCTGGCATATAGTAAGTGTTTAATTAATGTTAGCTAATATTACTACCATTATCACTTTTCCGTTGCTGAATTCTCTATATGTAACAGACTTAATTTTCTAAACACTCATGATATGGACTATTTTGACACCATTGGGAGTGCTGCCATCTTCTCAAATAGAAAGCAATTGAGAACAATTCAAAATAAATTAGACCTCCAAGGATATGTCAGCACCTTCACTGGAGACTCGTTTTCAAAGTGCCTGCTACTTCTAGGGCACTGCTGCCATGGAAGGAGGCATTCTTTGAAAATCTATTTGTTTTCACATTTCTTATTTTCTTTTAATATGTCTATTCAAATATTAAGGAGAATTTTGTTCAAACACATTAAATTCACCACCAATTTATTGGGGCAAGCCCATGACAAGGTGGGAAGTACTTCAGCTGCTGGAGTAGCCTGAGTCCTTCCACCTGGTTTTTGACAAGGCAGCATTCATAATGACTGAATTGAGAGCAAGCCTTGGGAATCCTTCTCCCAGGTTCAAACTTCGGCTTTGCTGCTTTCTAACTGGGCCACCTCAGTTTCCTCACCTGAAAAAGAGAGATAATAATAGCAGTTATCTGTCTTCAGGATTGTTGTGAGGCTATGACAGGACAGTCACTTAACACAGCCAGGAACACAGCAAGTTGTCAATATTTTGTGGCATTTTGTTAAGGATGATATATACTGTGCTCAATCTCGCCGGTGACTAACGATTCACAATTGGTGGAATATGCCAACCAGGCCACTGTATTTTAGAGATGAGAGCACCTTTAGACAGTCTATCATCAAATTCATTTTCAGATTAAAAAGAAAAAAGAAGTCCTAAAAATTGAGATAAGTGGCCCAAGGATGAGGGTAACGCTAGTTTGACCACAAGTAAAGTTTTTTCACCTCTTTCACTTCACTGTTATCTGTATGTGTGCTGCAACCTTATCTGATTATGTCAGGCTGCCTTAGACTGCCATGAAAAGCCTCAATTACCAGTGAACAATAAATGTTAGGAAAAACAACAACAACAACAACTTGAGGACAGAATGAGAGAGATAATTCAACTTCCAATGTAGTTGTTTTTGCAATTTTAAAAATTGAGGAACTAGTCCCAAATGTGGCAATTTTTCAGGAATTGCACGAATCAAAATGTTATACATGGATAGTTAGTGCAAGGTTCCAAGATACAGTTACTAGACTTCAATGAAATGGATCTAAACCTCCTTTCCTTTTTAAAAACACAGGATAATAGAACTTTCTAGATCTGTGCTGTCCATTATGGTAGCCACTAGCCACATGTGCTTATTTTCATTTAACTTTAATTCAATTAAATGTTTTAAAATTAAAAAGTAGTTCCCTGGTTGTGCTAGGCACATTACACATGTGGCTAGTGGCTACCATACTGGATAGTGCAGATGAAAATTTCTGCCACCACAGAAAGGTCTGTTGGATGGTGCTGCTCTACAGCAACTGAGAAGTACTTATAATTATAGTTGGTAGAGTAGGCTGTACAGTGGTTGGAAATATCATAGAGAAGTGTTTTCACAAAATGCAAAAATGGGCTTGCACAGATGTTAAACAAAATAACAGCCCAAACTCTTTAGAGAATTTAGTCAAATGTAAGCATTCACTCTGCAGTGAAGAGTCTATAATTTGTGATAGGAGAAAGAACCAGAAGAAAAAAGGATCAGGCCAACTCTAAGGGGGAAAAAAAGGCAAGCATTAAGCTAATTCTGATGAAGGCTCACCTGATTTTCCCATTTATTTATAAGCATCTTTGAAGTGTTTTCAACTTTCAGAGTCACAACAGGGGTTTTTCCAATCAATATTTATGTTACTTACATTACACTTGGAAAACAGGTAACACTTTCAAATGCTGATGTATGTGGAAGAAGATTATGTTGGCTCTTGACTGAGTCTATCCATGTAAAATGTCCATGTTGATGATATTCTACCATTCACCATGATGAATTTTAAGCAGAACATACATTTTTATCTGCTTAGATTTTATTTTGGCAGTAAAATATCTAATGATTATTCAATTTGGTCTGAAGTATAAAATATCATTAGAAGTTCAGCATAAGTGCTTTGAAATCCAATTTTAACTCTGCCTGTTGCCCTTTACTGTAGATTGAACTAATTAGTTAACAGTAGTTTCCAGCCTTGAAGTCAGGAAGAATTGGCACTTTGCCCACACACTTATGACCTTTCACAATAACAATAATCCTTATGTTGGAATTGTGCTTTAGAGTTTGCAAAATGCTTTCAGGCAAAGTGTTTTCACATAGAGTAGCCCAGAAACAGACAGGAGAGTTTTAGCATTCTTAACTTAGAACCGTGGAAACCAATATGTACAGAATTAAGTCATCTGGCCAAAAGACACAGATATGAGCAGAGTGCAAGTTTGATTCTGCTATGCTTTGCTGCCTTTCTAAGCACCTTTTGATCAACATCAGTTGCTACCACCATAGTTTGGTCCAGACTTCGAAGGAGAATAAAGAGAAATAGAAAAAGAAGAAAGAGAGGAAATCAGCAAACATGAAAGTCAAGAGATAATAATTTATGCCTTAAAAAGAATTGGTATAGGGACTTCCCTGGTGGTCCAGTGGGTAAGACTCCACACTCCCAATGCAGGGGGCCCTGGTTGGATCCCTGGTCAGGGAACTAGATCCTGCATGCAGCAACTAAGAGATTGCATGCCGCAACTAAGAAGCCTGCATGCCGCAACAAAGATCCTGCACGCTGCAACTAAGACCTGGTGCAGCCAAAATAAATAAATAAATATTTTTAAAAAATAATTGGTATAAAGACCCATGATTATGAAATGTGATGTGGTACCCAGGATGGGATTCTGAAGCAGAGAAAGTGCAATAGGTTAAAAACTAAGGAAATCTGAATAAAGTATGAACTTTAGTTAATAATAATACATTAATATTGGTTCTTCAGTCATAACAAATGAACCATAATGGGAAAATTTGGTGCAGGTTATAATGGAATTTGCTATATTACTTTTGTAATTTTTATGTCAATCTAAACTCTTCTAAAATAAAAAAGTTTACTTAAAAAAAGTATTGTAATTGGTAGTAGGGCATACCCAAGACTCCTCAAGGATCACAGTGCTCTGTGGAGGTCATGTTGCACTTGGCTCACATCTTTGATGAAGGGAACTAGTTTTCATCTCGATTTATGATGTTTGTCCAACTATGACCTGTGGGCCAAATCCAGCCCATGTCCTCTTTTGGTAACTAAAGTTTTATTGTAACACAGTCATGCTCATAATTTGACATATTCTCTCTGGCTGCTTTTGCACTACCCCTGGCAGAGATGCATAACGATGAAAGAAACCATGTGGAGCACAAAACCTAAAAGATTTACGTTCCAGCTCTTTACAGAATAGGTTTGACAAATGCTGGTACAGAGCATCAAATTCTTTCTTTTTCATCAACATCTGTTTATTAATGGGCCATGCATTCTTCTATGTGGTAGGAACACAGTGGCAATCAAGACAGAGCTGCTTTTCTGGAACTCATCTTCCAGAATAATAAGTTAATAAATAAACAAGAAAAGAGCATCAACAATAAAGTGTGCAAGATTACTTCCAATAGCTCTAAATCTCACAAAGACAATAAAATGAATATAGTTGCTTTAGAGAGTGATGTTTGGGGTGAAGCTGTTAATTTACAATGGGTACTCATGTAAACCCTGAGATGGATTCTGAATAATAAGAAGGAACCAGCTATGGAAAGATAAGGGAAACAGCATTCCAAGTGGAAGGACTAGAAGTGCAAAAATGATCAGTCAGAAACAAGCTTAAAGTTTAGAGCAAGAAAATTTTAAGATTTTTCTAAACCTCAACTACTTCCAAATTTAAATAGAACAAAATTAAATTAAATCCACATCCCATATTTCTTCTTTTCTATAAATTTTTGAAAGAATTTTTTTCAAGAGAATAACCAAGATTTTCATATTCCATGGGGACTTTGCTAATGAAATCAATGATTATTTTGTGAACATTCCCCATGGGAAAAGAGCAGCACTAAATGTTATTTATTACAACGTTATTTGACATGTTACAATTTTCCATTAAGCTTTCATTTTTTTTCTCTTTTTATTCATCCCAAAGAAAAGAAGCTTCAAAGGTTTGACTACTATAATACCAACTTGAAATATGATCTTTTCCCTTTCTCTGTTTGACCCGACAAGGAAGGAGCTAGAATGTTTCACAAAAGATGATTCATAGGACAGCAGTTTTGAATGATGTTATTTGGTAAACATCTAATTAACTGATAAGGTCTGGTATTTCTTGATACCTGGAAACATTAAACTATCTTGGTTAAAAAAGTTCACTTACTATTAGACCTCTTAGCATCCTTAGTACAATAAGCTGTGAGTCTACAAGCTGAAGCTTTAAGGGCATAGAAAACACCTACTTGTCAAGGACTCTGGAGAACACTATTTGAAAAATGATGCTTTTGAAATAATCATTTGCTTCTTTGGAGAATCCAGTGAAATCTGATATACTTTTTACTTTGGAGATATATGTATGTGTGTGTGTATATATATATATATATATATATATATATATATATATATAAAAATTGGTCTGACATACCAAAAATGTATTAGCTGAAAATAAATCTGTCCCTTTAGCATGAAAAATAAAATCACCAGGAGGGCCTTTTTTTCCAGTTTTATTAAGATATAATTGACATATAACATTGTGCAAGGTTTAGGTGTGCAACATGTTGATTTGATACACATATATATTGCAAAGTGATTACCACCATAGCGTTAACGCCTCTATCACATCACATATTTTCCATTTCTGTTTTGTGGTGAGACTATTTAAGACCTACTCTCAGAAACTTTCAGGCATATAATCCAGTATTATTAACTATAATCACCATGCTGTATATTTGATCCCCAGAACTTACTCATTTTATAACTGGAAGTTGGCATCCTCTGCCCAATATCTCACCTTTCCTCCACCCCCCTCCCCCAGCCCTTGGTAATCAGTATTCTACTCTCTGTTTCTATAAGTTCTGCTTTTTTAGATTTTAAATGTAAGTGATATCATGCAGTATTTGTCTTTCTGTGTCTGACTTATTTTAATTGGCATAATACACTCAAGGTCCATCCATGTTCTTGCAGATGTCAGGATTTCCTTCTTCCTCATGGTTAATAATATCCCATTGTGTATGTGTACATCTTACATCTTCTTTATCCATTCATCCATTGATGGATACTTAGGTGGCTTCCATATTTTGGCCATTGTAAATAATGCTGCAATGTACATGAAAGTGAAGACATCTCTTTGAGATCCTGTTTTCATTTCTGTTGGATATATATCCAAAAGTGGGATAGCTGAGTAATATGGTTGTTCTATTTTTACTTTTTTAAGGAACGTCCATAATGGAACTGCACCAATTTACATTCCCACCAACAGGGCACAAGGGTTTCATTTTCTCCATATCCTCACCGACATTTGTTGTTTTGTCTTTTTTGTTTGTTTGTTTGCTGTTCGCGTGCCTCTCACTGCTGTGGCTTCTCCCGCTGCGGAGCACAGGCTCTGGACGCTCAGGCTCAGCGGCCATGGCTCACGGGCCAAGCCACTCCGCAGCATGTGGCATCTTCCCGGAGCAGGGCAAGAACCCGCGTCCCCTGCATCGGCAGGCGGACTCTCAACCACTGCGCCACCAGTGAAGCCCCCTGGAGGCTTTTTGAAACACTGACTGCTGGACCCAACTCCCAGAGTTTCTGATTCAGTAGGTATGAGTGGGGCTTGAGAACTTGTATTTCTAACAAATCCCCATGTGATGGTGTTGCTGGTCTCGGGATCACACTTTGAGAACCACTGACCTAGATAACATTTCAGTTTCTAGGGTTGTATTAATATGCACAATTTCAGGGACCTGGAATCATTAGGAGTTGTGATATATTAGCAATTTCAGTATCTCCATTAGTGCAAGTCTCATTTTTCACACGTACAATGTGCTACTTGCTTTAAATCAACCATATAAGACAGAGTGTGAAAGATAGAAAAAAATGAGATGGTCTTTAACACTAAGTGGTTGGCACTCTCAATTTAGATACACAGTCTTTCTCATGTGTTCTTTTTAGACATCTTCAGTTATGGTCCTCTGAGGCTTTCAGTCTTACTAACTTGAAGGTGATATCAAGTCCCTTTCAGGCACTGTCATCTCTGGAATATACACTGTGCTGTCAAAGTATAGAGTTTGGAAAGGCAAGTAACTGTTTTTTCCTCCACTCCAACCTCAGCCAACAGAAGCATTTTACATTCAGCCTCCCGTTTTCACATGCTCTATTATCTCTGCTGAGTACCATCTGCTCCTATCCCAATCATACACACACACGCACATATATACGTTCCTGATGTTAATGAACAACTCATGCTCATTTGAGAATACGATTTTAAAAATATAGAAAAGTATAAGCAAGACAAAATGATACCAAAAACTCCACAAATTAAAAAAATCCGTAATCCCAACACTCAGAGAAAACCACTAGTAGTATTTTGGTATATTTCCTTTTTTTTTTTTTTTCTTACCTAAAATATATGTTAAACTGAAGTGTTTTTATGTTTACTGACCTTTTCTATTTCTTCTAGAAATTGACTCTTATTGTCCACCTACTTTTTTGTGGTTAGGGTGTTACTGTATTTGTCTTTTTATTGAAGTATGGTTGATTTGAAACATTATATTAGTTTTAGGTGTACAACATAGTGATTCAAAATTTGTATAGATTATACTCCATTTAAAGTTATCATAAAATATTGTCTATATTTCCTGTGCTGTACAATATATCCTTGTAGCTTATTTATTTTATACATAGTAATGTATACCTCTTAATCTCCTTGTATTTTTTTAAATTTATAGATATTTAATCAATCAAGGATATTCAACTTTTAATTTTCATATTATTTAAACTTTCTCCCAATATCCTTATAGACTGCCAATACTTGGCAATGTTGACCCACAGAAATAGTGATACCATATGGTTCAACCAATTTCTGGCTTTTAATTTTGTTGTGTTTGTGATGTTCAGAAATTTTAACTTCTCACATGGTTAAAAGTTTTCCTTTGTGTTTTTTTCCCAGTGTGTTAATAATTAGTCCTAATCATCCAAGGTCATTTAAATATTCACTTTCATTTTCTTTGGTCTTTTTTTATATCAGTTTTATATCTAAACACATATACTCATCCAGTGAACACTAATGATATTTTTATTAAAGATGCATTTTTCCTTCAAATCATTTATTGAATATATCTTTCCAATCAGTTTGTTAGGCTTCTTTTAGGATATCATATTATGAATTAAAGTTCTTATAGGGTTTATTAAGATATTATTTATGCAATCATTTATTTCAAGGGTATTTGTGCTGTCACATTTCTGTTTTCATATTTTGTGCCTAGCTTGATGCTATTTTAATCATGAAAGGTTTATCATACCTTTCATCAATCAATGTCATTCAATATCATCAATATCATCAATCAATATCATCATCAATACCATATCATTCATCAGTTCTAATTTGCACACTTAATCATATGCAAACATTTCTGAAATTAGGATGATTCTTACAGGATAACATATACAATTATTTTTTTTCTTTTTAGTGGTACATAAAAATGGTGTTTATTACAATCAATGATTTTTATATTCATTTTAATACATAATATTTTAATACACGGTAGGACAAGTTTTCTCTCATTACTCCTTACCAAATTGTATCTGTGCTCATTTATAGTTTTATTGGTTTTTCTTTGCTATGGATACTCCAGATGTTTATATTATTGTGAAAAGACCTTTTTAATCTTTTATAAGGCTTTTGCTTTCTACTTTATCTGAAATTGTTTCCCATTGCCTTATTGTTTACTGGGTAAATTATTATCATTCCTTGTTTTTTCAATATTTTAGTGTAATTTCATCATTTTTTTTGTGTGGCTCATATAGTTATATATTAGATTGCCAGCCAAATCCACTTGTCTTAATTTTCTTATAGAAGAGTTAAACATTTAATACTTATATTCATAAGTAAAACTTATTTTATGCTTTCTGGAATTTGCCTCAGTTTTCTATCTTTTTCTACAGGAAAATTTTTTTTTTTCTCACCCTCTTCAGGGATTTGAAAGTGATTCTTCCAGTTTTAAATTTCTTACATGGTTGCTTGTTGTTTTCATGATAACCTTCATTAATCAATTTTTCTCTATAGTGTCATGAAATTATTATAGTTTATTAATTTATTATCTGTTCACAAAAAATAAAGAAATGTAACAAGCTTGTAGTTCTCTGCCTTACTTCTGTTCACTTGAGAAAATTTGGTTTTAGACCCAAATTATTGTTATTAAATTATTATTATATTAAACATCTCCTTTTATCAACTGTTTCTGACTTTACAATACTTGAAAAACTTTAAATGTTTTCAAAATTTGTTAAATTTCTTATAATTTTCCTTATTCCTGAGTTTTAAACTTTATTCTCAGTCAGCTGGAGTATGTACTAAAACATATTTTAAATAAAGATACCTATAATATACACAGAAATATATAGATACATATAAATATATATAGAAAATGTATATTTATGGGCAAATAAAATTTTCATTTTTAAGCACTTCCTTATTTGAGAATGTTCTTATGTTGAGTTAATATATGGAGGAATATTTGGTTTACATTTTTAGGTCTCAAATTTACAACATCAAAATCCTGAGGCCTTTATGGAATAATTTTTGCCTTTGTGAAATATGTGTGCCTTTTTGCAGTAACTGTTGAAGTGGAGAAGTCTGAGACTAATTCAAGTTTTGTTTTTTTTTTTTTTACTTTTTTTTTTTATGGGCGCCTGTTTTGTTTTCTGGATTCTCCTAAGAATATTTATCTTGATTATTCTCATTAGAATTTTCAGTTTGGTGTGGGTTCTTTTCATTTCCCTTTCTTGGAATATTATGGAGCATTTTTATCAGAAGACTCATAGTTTTATCAGTTATGGAAATTTTCATCTTTTTTTGTGTGTGTGTCCTTTAATGATTACTTCCATTCCAGTTGTTCTGGTTTGTTCTTTGAGACAATCCAAAATACTTATTTTAGATTCCCATTCTCTAACTTCCATATACTTCACCTTTTCTTTAGCAGGTTTTTTTTAATCCCTTGGTGTTTATCCTTTGTTTGCAGGAAAGAATCTCAATTGTGTGCTTCACATGAATGATTTCATTTGCTGCAATAGTAAGTCTTATCTTTACTGCCTCTGATGCAAATTTTAATTATGCCTTTGTAGTTTAATTTGCTCTACCTTATTTTGATCAACTCCTTAACTTCTCAGCCACTGGTCTATGTGTCTCATCTTGTTTTATTTCTGGTCCATCCCCCTTTTGTTTCATAAAACTCTCCATACTTACTGTTCATGTATTCATAGATACTATTTTTTCTTGCATATTGGGTTTAATTCAAGCTGAAGTATTTTAACACTTTCTTCTGGTTCCTTTGATATATTTTTTTTAAATGAGGCTTCATAACAATATTCTATTTTCCCCCTCCCTGTATTGCAATTAGACTTTAATAGGACACATGTTGTTTTGTTTTCCTCCTTGTATGAATGGAGATTTATCCTATTTACAGTATATACCAATTAACAGGATGCCCTTGGCCCCAGCTACTGTCCATTTGGTTATAAATCTAATCATCTTCTCAGGTATATACATGAAAAGTAAATTGAGGTGCACAGTTCTTGGCCCATTTCCCAGGGTCTTTTCTGCTGAAATTAAGAGAGGTGGCACACCCTGGAGTTCTTACCCTGGAGTTATTTACACCCTGGAGTTCTTACCCTCTAAATTAAAGCTGTACATGAAAGTCCCCTGCATGTATTTCTCCCACAGCTTTTCCACTCTCTGTATCAAACCATACTGCTTTGTTAGGATGTCGTGCATCCCTGTTTAAAAGCTCTCATACTCCCATTTCCTACTCCATTGTGTTCTTGCTATAGGAAAGGAGACACAAACATTATTGAGATTACCTATAAAAGCAACAAGTATATAGAAAAAGGGAAAGTGGCTGTCCAAGGTCCTAGAAATTTGATATAGAGGGCAGACTGTATAACAAAAGAGAGAAAGCAAAGGAGAAAAGAAAGAAAGGAAGAGACTTAAGGACAATAAAGTATCTTCCTATGTTTTTCAGTAATGGCTATTCCCTTTCATGAAACCACCATTTTTTTTTCCTCAATCTAATTCCAATGGCTTTATAGTTAGTGGAAATTCCTTCCATTTTCTAGCAATAGGTTATCTGTCAGTCTTAATATTTTGTGATGTTGTGACTTTTCCTGTATCTTAATAAGTATTTTAGAGAGAAGTTGGGAGAGACTGCCTCAGGGACAACTAGCCAGATGCCATTTTAAACAGAAGCCTGTGGTTTAGTTATAAACACAAAGAAGACAACTGCCCACACCAGAAGATAACACTACTCTTGATTTTTTTTTCCATTATGGATTGATGTCAGCCATAACAGTGCTGTCTGTTTTCAGGATCAAATATTGAACAAAAGGAATTATCCTAACTCCCTGATTAATTCCTAAATATGAGGTTTTGCACAGATTTAAGTTTATTTTATATGTCACATAGCCTGGCATAATAGTGGCTCAAACCTGAGATTTTTGTGTACTTAATTATGATGGTAAAAGTTCATATTACTGCTATAATATTTTGGATGTTTTCCTCATCTCTTCATGATGGCGAAACACTTGATTTCATTCCAACTTTAAATTTAAAGATTCACACAAGGCAGTGGTTCTAAAACTACATTGTGCATAGTTTTCACAGAAAGCCCTCATAAAAAAATTTCACATTTCCAGACAATGCCTCTGAATCTAGACTGAAAAGGACCACAGAGTCTTTGTTTGTAATGCATTCTCAAGTGATATGAGCAATTGGTCCACTCATGCTTTGAGGAATGTTGGCGAAAATCAGGGAAGTAGTTAAGGTAGGATGTTTCTCTTATTTGCCTTGATAATACTGCAGCCTCAGAAATGCCTACCTATACATTTCCTATATTGAAGACTCTCTGCCCATAGACTAGATATTTATGAAAACAATATGATAATCACTTCAAGAATTTGTGAAAGCATATGCTCATCAATCTCCGGGTTAGCTAGAGAATTCATCACAATTTACTCTTACAGAAAAAAATATCTCTCCATAATGTTCCTCAGATGAGTTTTATGAACTGCCTATAAAGATATTAATAAACTGATTAACAGAGAAGCATACTGTAGTAGAAAGCTTAGTGAACTTGAGTCAAAATAAAGATCCATCTATGTGACCTCTAGCCTGTTCTAAATGTCAGTTTCTTAATCTATCAACTAAGGCTAATCCTACCTGCTTTACTCACTCAACAGGTTTTAGAAATGTCCAATAACAGTATGTGAAAATGTAAAATACTTTGTGATCTGTAACCACTGAACACATGAAAAATATTATATTAAATGAAAAGTATTTTATCACCACATAGCATCAACAGAAGTTTTAGCAATTCTGTTATTCATTGAAAACCAAATAATCAACATGGTTTTATTGATGATTATACCAAGAACAAAACTTAGGTACTTAACATATAATAAAGAAATGTCTTGTTTGCTTTTCTACTCTCAGTTAAGTATGTTGGCATTTAATAGTCCAAAAGTATATTATGAGTTTTCTCTAAAACTATTAAAACTGTGTGCTAGGGCTTCCCTGGTTGCACAGTGGTTAAGAATCCCCCTGCCAGTGCAGGGGGACACGGGTTCAAGCCCTGGTCCAGGAAGATCCCACATGCTGCAGAGCAACTAAGCCCGTGTGCCACAACTACTGAGCCTGCACTGTAGAGCCCATGAGCCACAACTCACGGAAAGCCTGCGTGCCTAGAGCCCATGCTCCACAACAAGAGAAGCCACTGCAATGAGAAGCCCGCACACCGCAATGAAGAGTAGCCCCCACTTGCCGCAACTACAGAAAGCCCACACACAGCAACGAAGACCCCATGCAGCCAAAAATAAAATAATAATAATAAAATAAAAATTTGAAAATCTGTGTGCTATTCCTTCCTAGACAGTGTAGACTCATTAGTCTAATAGAATGCTATAGGTAACAGTTTTCCCTTGGTAAAATTTCCCATTAATATCCATCAACCATACTTCACTCTTTCAATACTACTTTAATGACTTGTAAACTTTTACTCAGGTACTTCCTAATTAGGTGTATTTGTAATAGCTGTAGCTTTTATTATCAAATTATTCTTGATTCAGACTCTAGGCTGACGGTTGTTTCTAAATTGCTCAGATTTTTTAAAATTTAATTAGCTTTAGAAGGCAGAACAGATGGTCTCTGAATCTGCTGGTGCTATAGCTATGTGATAATATATTTTGGTTCTGTCTAATGCGGTGACTCCAGCTTCTCCAAGGAGCTGGAATTTGTATATTTGTTTAAAGCAGCAACACTGGATGCCCTGCCCTCCATGTAAAAGGGCCTAGAAAAATTCTAATACCTGGCCGAAGAAGTTACATAAATAAATTAATGAAAAACCACTTATCAGAGACTTCCACAAATACCATGTATGCACGACTTTCATCATAAAAGATACAATCTCAATTTAAAAGGAACTTAAAATCTTTTTAAAAACAAGTTAACAACCTCTAATGAGGGACTAATGCAACCAACTGGATAAAATAACTTAAATAACAGAATTATTTGGAAAAAAACAGCAAAAGGTTTAAAATTAAAAATTATAGAAGGACTAGAAATCACAGCAAAGTAGTTTAGCATGGAAAAATAACAGATGCACTTGAAAATGAATGGAACATTACTTACAGGTATTAAATTGAAAACAAAAAAAAATAAATAGCAGATTATAAATTATAGAAGAAAGTTTTAAAGTACAAGATAGGTCAGAAGATCTATACAGATCAAAGAGAGAATATGAAATTGAAAATAGGAAAAAGACAAGGAGAACAGAATAAGTAGAGATCCCAAATAGGAAACGAAGGGAGAATTAAGAAGAAAATACTTGGTGATAATTGCTGTGAATTTTCTAGAATATTCATAGAATGAACACTTATTTTAGTGAAGAACACCAAAGCCAGATTAAAACAAATGAAAACCAATAGCATAACTACAATATGGGTAAACTTGAAGAACACTACAGACAAAAGATGATTCCTCGGTTTTTGGCTTGTCCAAAGTAATAGATGGTGGGGCAACCCACTGAGACAGAGAGCAGTGGGTGCACGGGAGATGAGGGCTGGTAAGGTCAGTCTTCAATGTATTCATTTTTATGTGCCTTAACACCGGTCATCTGGTGAACACTAGTAGGCAACTGAATATACAAGTATGGATCTGAAAAGAGAGGTCTGGGCTACAGATATTTAGTTCTCACTTGAGTACATGTCAAATGAAGTTGTTTCTGTGGGTCTGGCTGCCTAGGAAAAGAACTGAAATAAAGTCCAGGACTTTCTGGAACTATATATAATGACTGATAGAAGTAGATACACATGCAAAAGAACATGAAAAGATTGCCAGAAAAAAGGAAGAAATAAAAAGGGAAATATTCCTACAAAAGCCAAAGCAAAATACTAAGAGAAGATATTATTATTTATTCTCCTAAATTTGCAATGTGTAATGCTACCTGAATGTATAATAGCATTATATTAGTCTGACATTCTTCTCCTAGCATTAAATGTTAAGAGGAACACACATTCTTAAATATGTTATCATATGTGGGCATCAGAGATCCTTCAGAGATGATGCATATTGCTTATATTCACCTTATTTCTCTAGAAGTTTTAGTAATTATAATCCTCTGCAAACTTTTCTTTAACTGACCAGATAGTAAATACTTTAGGTGTTAGGATCCATTGATCTCTGTTGAACTACTCAACTCTGCTGTTATAGCATTAAAACAGCCATAGACAATACATGTATGTTAAGAATAGTTATATTTCAATAAAACTATTTACAAAAACAGCATTGATCCAGAGATGCTAAATATATAAGAGCATCAGGATTTGCTGTAGGACAGATCCTGGGTTGTTTTTAATCTTTTTACTATATGTAAGTAACACATATACAGCATTTATTTTTATTCTCTGTATTTCTGTTATGTCAAAAAATGCTTTGATTTTAACCAGAATAAACTAGACAAAATATTACTGGATGCAAATAGTGTGATAGGAAAACATATATTTAATTAGAGAATAACTGCAAACTATATAAAGAGTAATGAGAGAATATAAATAGTAATTTTTGATTAAGGACTATGCCTTATATATGCCAGAAGGGAAATGACATAGATAATCAATCTGATAGAAGAAGAGAAACTATAGAAGAATTCATGATCTGTGTAATAAAACTGAAGTGTCATTTTTGGGGGGAAGTATCAAGACATTCACTTGAATACTTGTGACCAATTCAGTGGTGGAAGAATAATAATAACAAAAGAGATATTCCCCCAAAATAAAAATGTATGTGCGTATGCATACAGGTACACACACACATACAAAACTATAGAAATCTCTGTAGCACAATACACTTAAAAATAAAAATTTATGGTTATGTCATTATTTTAAAATATACTTTCAAATATATATGTAAAATAAGGCTAAATATGTTAATATATACTGTTTTGTCTCCCTGCTACAACTAGAGTAATTTCAGATTTTTTTTTTAAAGAAACTGATTTCCAGGAAGAAGGAGTAGACATACATTTCCCTCTTCCTTTCACTATGTGCAATCAATATCCTGCTAATTATACGTGAAACAAGTAAAAGGAGACTCTTAAGTGTGCAGGGAGAGGGCAGACTGGCTGTGGACCTTAGGATCCAAGGGATAACATGATAATGAGGTTTCTGGGTTTTCTCTTTGTCTCATATAGCCCAGACTTCTTTGGGCTGAAGAAGCTAGTAGCTGAAAGAACAAGTGCAGACAAGCAAACAAAACAAAACCTCTTCAGAAGTCGAAGGACCAGGGAAGGGGCAGCCTAACAAGACAGAGAAATTTTAGATAACGCCCACTCTACTTCTGCAGCTTCATGTACACGCACACCAGCAAAGTTGGAGTGGGTCTTCTATGCTCACCGCACTGTAACACAGCACCCCGACACGCCTTCCACCACCGCCACCAGGAGAAGGCCGAGTAGGGAGCCTGGAATTTCATCCCCATCAGGCGGTAAGGAGGTCCACTGCTCCTACAACACTGCGATATCAGTAGAGGCCATGTGGGAAGTCTAGACTTGCACCTCTACCCAGAAATAATGAGATGCCCCACTCACTGGTTTGAGAGGTATCAGAAGATGCCTACTGTACAGTGTCAAGAGACCATCTCAGTGTGGTTTCAGTGAGATGGTACTCTACCACCTCCAAGCCAGGGAGTTACCAGTGGACACCTAGAGGGGAACCTGTACCCCTGCCCCCACACAACAGTAAAGATACTGCCACTCCATCAGGTGTCAACAGAGAGCAAGGGGGACCTAGACTTTTACTTCTCTTAGTTAAAATTAGGAAGTGCCACCCCTTCTCCTGCCACTATAGTATCAGAGGAAACTAGCTAAAACAGAAGGTTTAAATAAGATCCCGTCTCATAATCTAAGGAAAATATGTGAAGGTTTCAGTTGAAAATAACACATCAAGAACCAAAAAGATTTCAAATTGAGTGAAGAAAGGCAACCAATAAATGCCAATACATAGATGACAGAGTTGTTAGAATTACCTGACAAAATTTCAAAGAATCCGTAATAAAATGTAAACATTTTATTTTTGTCAAAAAATATTTTTTTTAATTTTTAAATCTCCCACTGAGTAATTAGAATTCTCACTTTAAACAAATGAAAGTCTCAACAAAGAAATGGAAAGCCTCAGCAAAGAAATAAAAGGTATAAAGAACCAAATGGAAATGTATGAACTGTAAAGTAAAACGACTGAAATAAAAAGTCAGTAGATAGATTCAACAGCAGGATGGAAAGAATACAGAAAATAATGAGTGAACTGAAAGATAAAGCAAAAGATATTAGCCAAAACAGAGAGAATATGAACAGACAAACAATAACTAAATAAATATTGCAAATTTTGAAGAACTGCATAGTCAAATATTAAGTTTGGGTATTGGTGTTCCATATCTCTAAGTTAGATACTTGATCTCTTTTGTTCATTGCTTAACCTTCAGATCCTAGAACAACACCTGGCACTTTAGGAGCTTGGTAAATAAGTGTTAAGAGTATGAATAGAAAATCAGTATTTTTTTTTTACATCCCATAGTACATCATCAAAATATTTCAAGATAATTCTTTCTTATTAACAAAAGCTTGAAGGTATAAGATTCTTTCTTATTTGTGTCACATGGTCACCAAATTATGGCATCTTCAGAAATTCAGTGAAAAGTATGTTTCCCCCAACCTCTTTCATTGGTCTGCTGATAAAAAGCCTCCAGGATCTGTTGCTTATTAATATGAATTCTCAGTAAATCTGTTAAGTAAGGCAGCCTGTAGATTAGACTTGAGCTCCATGAAAAATGCAAAAGTCAACCACCAATAATTAGCAGACTCACATAAGCTTTGTAGCATCTGCTTTAAGTCTCATCTAATTGTATCTAGTCCCATATCAGTAGGCCTCCCAAGCCTTTGCCTAATGAAAGATTTTATCATAAGTCCATCAAAATGGACTGTGAGAGAGTTATTTTTTTCTTTCTCATCCCTTCAAGGCATTTTAATCCTTTCCCTTTTTAAGAAATGACATTTTGCTTTGTCTTTCTTTGATATTTGTCAAAATGATGACCATTAACTAAACTAGACAATAGCAGGAGCTAAGAACAAAACTAAGTGCTCAGTAAATATACCAAGTGATATATTGATTTATTGCAGTCTTAACTATGCTGCACCTAACTACTGCTTTTCTCTTCCAGGTTTTCCAGAAATTATAAAACCTTTAAAATGACAGTGTGTATGGAAGAAATGATTTCATTTAAGCATGACTTACTGGGAAAATCCAGTAATGTTATTATGCTCCTATTTTAATATTTTTAAAATGTTAATAACTGTAATTATATTTTATATTTTTAATAAATACAGAGTGAATTCTAGCATAGGGTAAATGGACATACTGTGGTCTGAAATAGGGGAAATTTAATTTAGTAAGATCGAATAATTTAGGAAACTGGTTATAATCCAATTTCTAGATAGCAATCTTTAATCTTATAATTGTTTTTCTTTTAGTTATTGTTTAAAGATTTGTCGCTATTGTGGGATACTGAGCCCGTAACAGTAACAACTCAAGTGTTATAGGGAATTCTTCAGTATTCCATAGTGAACTTTGAAGGTATGGAAACAAAACAAAAAAATAATAAGCACAAATTACCATATTACTTACTTTGTTATGCCAGTAAACTAGGGTATCAAGAACTAAGCTTTCAAAGGTACTATAATAATATGTCTAAATATCCAAAATTTTTAAATTTTATTATATAACAGATGGATTCCATTATTTTTTAAAATTGCAGATAAATTTGTTTTGTTTCTCCCAGTGGAGAGTTTTGAATATTTAATTTAAGGCCTCATTGCCCCATCATTAAATTCAAAGAAGCATATCTAATGTGAACACTTAAATGTAATGTCACTCATTAGTCTTTAATGAAGAGAAACTTATTCTTTCTCTAAAGAACAGGTGTAAAAATAGTATCTGTCACCTACAAAATTATATATTCCCAAGATTATTAATGTGCATTTAATGACTGAAATATTTCTTTGCAATAGTTATTATGCATGTTTCTTTCTTTTTGGCTTCACTTGTAAAAGAGGTTAATTGAAGTCAGAAAGACTGGAATTCTCATGCACCCCAGGACACCAAGCAGAAGCAGAAGCTGAATTTTCCCAAATACCTGTACTAGATGTGTCATCCAGCTGTTTGGCTTTTTATACCACGCATTCTCTCATTGGTCCTGTACCTTGATAGCAGTTTTCATAATGCCTTAGTCATAAAATCTGTCATTAGACAGTTAAAATTCACCTGGAGCTCTTTTTCCTAGGATCTAGTCAACAAGAAAATTGATTTTAATGTCTGTGCCATTACCTGACTCTGCAAGATGGAAAGCAGAATAAAGTAAGGTGGATTGCAGTTAAGATTCACTAGTGTCAAATCACTATCTTTATCACCATTATCATTATCATCACCGTCATCACAGTCACCATAAACTTGGCCATTCCTGAAAAGTGTGTTTAGATTTATTATATACCAAATTCCTACATTCTCCATATTTGACCACTGAGCCATGTTAGCACTCTGAATCTCTTTACTTTTCTTTTAAAAGAAAAAGTGCTAATTGGTTCTGATGATACTCAGCAAAACATCTAGACAAATTGTTTTTAAAAAGGCAATCAATTATCCATGCCTATTCAAATGTCCTTATGTCTGGCTATGGTAAACTATGCGTCTCTATCTGTTATTGAACTTTTTAGAATTTATCTAGTATATTTAGTGTCATGTAAGTACAGCTTTGTTATGTTTTCAAGTATATTACCACCTTGTTAAAACACAATTCATCACAAGACAAAATTCAGTATTCAGTGCCTCCTTAAAGTGTATCCAACGTGTTTTAATTACGGAAGCAACCAAAAGATTTCATTGTAGACACATTTGCATACATACTGTTTCCATGGCATAAGTCCAAGAATGACAAAATAGCATTATTCTATTTATTTATGCATTCAACAAATAGTTATTTAGTCTCTTTTGTGGTAGACGTAGTGCTATGTTCTTAGAGGTACAGTAGTATAGACTCTTTCTTGCATTTGTGTGTATAAATACATAGACTTCACAAGTAGAATTATGTGTTTTTTCCTGTAGTGGGAAAGTGTTCTTTATGTGCTTCATACTTCATACGTTTTTCTCACAATGAGAATCTGAACTAATACAATAACATAAGCAAGTGTGTTACTTCTGGAATACTACTAACATTCAACAAAGGGTTAGATCCTGAGTCTTACATGACTTTCATAATCCACCTACTCCATCCCACTGCACAGGACTATACATAAGGGGGTGCCCCAAAACATTATCCTTTGTTTGGTTGAAAGAAGAAGTAAGACAAAGTCCCTTTGTTTTTAAGGTAATTTGGGTGTTTATTTTTTTAAAGCCATTTTGATACATAGAATTTTCATTAAAAATGTAAAACATGTTTATAACTACTTTAATTTAATTTATTAGATATTTTTGAAATGTATACTCTGTGCAAGGCTGATCATCTTGAAGCCTTCCCAACATCCCTAGACACAACCCATACACATCAGGTGGCCTGATATCTGCAAAATATACACTCATCTTTCAAGACTCTGCTAAAAATCTACTTTCCCTACTCAACTTCTCCTGATACTTTCCTCCTGCACAATGGACTGCCCACTATTTTTTTATATTTATTTCTTTATTGAGGTGTAGTTGATTTACAACATTATATGTTTCAGGTGTACAACATAGTGGCTCACAAGTTTTAAAGATTATACTCCATTTATAGTTATTATAAAATATTGGCTATATTCCCTGTGTTGTACAATATATCCTTGTAGCTTATTTACTTTATACATAGTAGTTTATACCTCTTAATCCCTTACCCGCATCTTGCCCCTCGCCACTGAAAACCACTAGTTTGTTCTCTGTACCTGTGAGTCTGTTTATTTTTTATTATATTTACTAGTTTGCTTTATTTTTTAGATTCCACATAAAAGTGATAACACACAGTATCTGTCTTTCTCTGTCTGACTTATTTCACTAAGCATAAACCCTCCAAGTCCATCCATGTTGTTGCAAATTGCCCACTATTTCATTTCCCCACTGTATCTTCTTTTCATTTTATATGAAAACAGTGGTATCATTTAATTACATTTATTTGTTTATAAGTATAACCTATATAAAAGCCATGTAGCCTCATTGTGCTGCCTCAAATATAGTTGCATTCAAAACATAATCTTACACATAAAAGATAATTAAAAATAAGTCAATTTTATACTCCATCTCCTGGGGATAATGTCGAAAGGAAAGTTATATGTCTAAAACATAGGCTTTTTTTTTTTATCACTTGCTCTACTCTTTTGCAGTATTGTGTCTTATATACAGGATTGACAATGTCAAAGATTGTTTTGGTCAAAAGTCAAATAAGTGAGACATTCTAGGTTGCTAGAGGTGATGAGAATGTAGTTGAAACGACTGATCATAGGGTTGCAAAATTTTAAGGTGGTTGATAAAAAAAAATACAATGAGTTTGCAGCCATAAAAAAGAATGAAATAATGCCATCTGCAGCAACATGGTTGGAACTAGAGATTATCATACAAGTGAAGTAAGTCATAAAGAGAAAGACAAATACCATAAGATATCACTAATATGTGGAATCTAAAATATGACACAAATGAAACAGAAACCAACTCACAGACATAGAGAACAGATTTGTAGTTGCCAGGGGGAGGTGGGGAGGGATGGAATGGGCGTTTGGGGTTAGCAGATGCAAACTATTGTATATAGAATAGATAAACAAAAAGGTCCCACTGTATAGCACAGGGAACTATATTCAATATCCTGTGATAAACCATACTGGAAAATAATATTTTTAAAAGAATGTATATATATATGTACAACTGAATCACTTTGCTGTACAGCAGAAATTAACACAACATTGTAAATCAACTGTACTTCAATTTTTTTAAAAATCAAAAAAAATGCAATGAGTTTGTATGGTTTGGAAACCAGAATCTGTACTCTCACTTATTAGTAAATATTCTTTGTTTGCAAATGATATAAATTTAATTCAAACTGCTTTGGCCATATCACTGTTAAGTGTAGGGACATTCTTCTGGCAGAGCTGAATCCAGATGCTCCAACAAAGTTAAAGAGAATTATGTGCTGACTTTATTCTCAGCAAGGCTTTTTTTCCTATTGTAGCTCCTACAATTTGAGTTCTACGTTCAACCAGCTTAACACTTCCGTAGAGTGTTAAACCTCTTTGCCAAAAGTTCCAGCAAGAGTTAAAGGAATAAATCTTATTCCCAAACTTGAGACATCAAATTAGGACTATGTCTAGCTAAAATTGGGTTTTATGAATATCTTAGGAGGTAGGGATTTGATCACCCCATGTGAACTGCAAGACTGAGAGTAAGGTGGAAACCAAGGAGCTGTCCCTAAAAATAGGAGATATGGAGGCTGATCAGGCAAAATAACAAATGAGCACTACACCTCACATAAAATAAAGCATACTGGAGATGGATGTTCTTGTTTTACAAAGGTTTTCATGCTAAAATACAAAATGGAGCCAGTAAGATAAAAGGACACATCATCAATCATTTACAGAAACTTTTCACATTTCAAATTTTCAGAAATCCACTTTCCCTTTAGTTACATTTTCATATCAACAGTGTGAATTTTATCTTTAGAAATCTTAGTTGCCCTGCTCTACTGACTAAAAAAGAGCAAATTTCTCTATTGATTAAAAAAGAGCAAATAACTCGCATGAAATAGGCTTTCTGTCCGTCTTTCTATACTATATATCTCTATATGCATATAGATCATAAATATGATGCACTTGAAATCTTCTCAGTGTGCCCATTAAGGACAGTGAATATACATGGCACTGCTTCAGAGAGCTCAGTGAGTTTACTGAACTTTTCACCTGGCCTAATTCATTTTCCATCACTTTACTTCCTCAGTGTTCTTCCAAAAGTGGATGTATGTGCAGGTAGGGTGTTTGCATGTGTCACCATTTCACTCTGACACCTCTTTGGTGTGGAATTGCTTTAGGTCTATAGGCATTTCCTCCTCCCCTGCTCTCATTTATCTTCAGACTCTCCCTCTGCTGGGGCTCTGCTCTACATTCTCAAAGGTATTCTTAAGTCTTTGCCAGAATTTGTAAATGGACTCCAGTTCAGCCCTTCTTCTTCATAAACTCACCATTTTCTTTCTTATTCTCCCGACCACCAAAATTCTTTAGAGACACTTTGCTCTCAGGGTCTGTGTTACTCCTACCCCATTCATTTTTTTTAAATTAATTAATTAATTAATTAGTTTGTTTATTTTTGGCTGCATTGTGTCTTTGTTGCTGCATGCGGGCTTTCTTTAGTTGAGGCGAGCGGGGGCTACTCTTCGTTGCGGTGCTCGGGCTTCTCATTGCGGTGGCTTCTCGTTGCGGAGCACGGGCTCTAGGCATGCAGGCTTCAGTAGTTGTGGCATGCAGACTCCATAGTTGTGGCTCACAGGCTCTAGAGTGCAGCCTCAGTAGTTGTGGTGCATGGCCTTAGTTGCTCCACGGCATGTGTGATCTTCCCGGACCAGGGCTCGAACCTGTGTCCCCCACATTGGCAGGCAGATTCTTGACTACTGAGCCACCAGGGAAGTCCCTACCCCGTTCGTTTTTAAAATATATCTTACAGTCTGACTTTTGGGCCCATCTATTCTACTGAGCCTGCAATTGTATTAACACTGATTACAAATACCCAAGTATTGATATAATGCCTTCATCTTTGTTGTAATGTCATGTCTTAACAGTTATAGCAAGAACAACTAACATTAATGAAACACAGGTGCCAGGCACCATGCTAAATTTTTATAAGAATTATTTCAGTATCTCATTTAATTTTCACAACATCTTTTGGTGGTGGGCTCTATTTTTATTCCTAACCAGATTCTACTTCTGGTTCTCATGTTCACCTTCTACATTAGAAATATGACCCACTTACTAAACATTGACAGGTGTGTAGCCAGTGTGATGATACTTGTAATTCTGATAGGACATCTAGCCCCTGAAATGTTGTGAATGAAGCAAATAATTTATATTCTCTTTATTAGGCAGTTGCATAGGCACTGTGCTTTGTAAATTTCAACCTTAGCAGTTGTCGAAAAAATAATAGCGTTCTCTATCTAGCTACCTTAAAATTTTGTTTGCCAAAACTTTACCGTGATGCTCTGGTGTTTTCAGCTGTAGAGGACATGGGACACACGTTACTGAGTTGGCACAAGTTTTATGATGTTTTCCTCAGAACACTAGAAGTGCACACCTTTCAATCCATCAGCAAAATACTGAGCACACTGCACTGTGTAGGTGAACACAATATGAAGATTCTTCCACCCTCCAGTGGAATTGGAATGTTGTGGGAAGTTGAGCAATACACATATAAGAAAGAAACTTAGTAACAACACTAGACAGTAGACTAAGTGCTGAGAAGTGATAGGAAGACTAAGCACTCTTGGACTTCACAAAGGAAAGAGCCAGTTTTGAATATGTAGTGACCAGAAACAAGAGTCCAAAGTGCAGTTTGACGGACAGGTCAGATCGTGATCAAACAGAAGGAAGAGAACATCATAGGTTCATGAAACAGAGTGAACAAAGGAAAGAGATGGAAATAGCAATTCTAACAGCTCATTTTTATTGAGTATTGACTCTGTGCCAGGTAAAATACTAAATGTTTTGCTTGTAAACTCATTCAAGGAGAAATTAGAGATGTACTTGGAAAAAGTTTAAGCAGTCAATAAGTTGACCAGGGTTATTCCTTGTTCTGACACTATGTGATCTTACTGTGCTAAGATCTTTTCCCCTGGGGGGCCTCAGTTTTTTCACTTGGCAAATGAATAGTACACACTGGGCACTCTTGAAGTTTCTTCCTGGTCCAAATTCTATGTAAAGAGGTCAACATAGGAAAAATGATTATGGAACTGGAAACTGCAAAATGATTGTTAGTCTTGGGGATTTTAGCTCAGAGACACTAGGATCATTTAGTTGTTAATACTATGTTCAAGGCATTTCGTCAAGTCACCTCATTTTCTATTCATTTGAATTTTGTAAAAACTAAGGTCCTGATCAACACTTATTTATGATTTTACATAAGGGTAACTCCTTCATATGCCTATAGGAAATAGGTAGGTAATGTAAATAAATTAATAACATCACATGGTAACTGTGGTAATCTGAAGAGCAAAGTCTCTAAGCAGGGAAGTCAGTAGCCTGCAACTGTTAGTACTGTAGGAATGGTATTATGTCCTCTGCTTCACAGTAATTAAGAGAGGATTCAGAAGGATGAAAACCATAATCATGATTAACCTGTTCCTATTTTCTATGTTTTCTTCCAGGCACTTATCATACACCATCATATGACTCTTAATGCTGGACATATATCTCTTGTTTCCTATTTCAGGTAAGAAAAACTTGAAGCGTAAAGAAGCTAAGTAACACCCAATTTTTACCAACAGTAAGAAAGGGAGAAGGTGATGACAAGTTTCAAACTCAAGATAATCTAGTTGTAAAGCTTTTCTGACTGTCTCTTGAAGTTTTTTGCCCTTTATTTGATCCCCAATGATTTCTTGTTTCCTGAGTTCCTCTAGATTAATATCTAACAGCCGTTTGTCTATCATGTGGAACTCATATAATTAAGACTTTACCCCTCTACAGCATTCATTTTCAAACATGGACCATGTTAACATGTTCTGCAGTTTGAAGAAAGTTTCTTCACTGTAATTTCTTATGAATGCTCTAAAATAAAGATCTGCTTAATGGACAATGTTATCCCATGGCCCATAAATATTAATATGAATGCCGTTAGTTAGAGTGGAATGTGCTCAGTTGTGAACGTTTTCAAAGAATATAATTGCTGATTTATTTTTACATTAGAGGATGTATTCTTAGCATTTGGAATCATTTGTGCTTAATTGGTATCAGCTATTCTCACATCAGTAAATGAGTAAACGAAACTCACATTACTAGCCGCCGGTGACACAGGAGAAGTTGAGTTCTGGTGCCTTCCTAGACCTTGTCACTGATTACTACACTCACAGCCATCCAAGTGGTGAGAAGAACCCTGTCAGCTGACACAACATGCCTCTGATGTAGAGGCAGCATAGAAAGAATGCATGAAGTTTGCTTGTTCCAGAAAACATTTCATTATATATAATTAAGATATACAAAAAGGGGGTACTCAAATTCTATAGCTTATTGCCAGCCAAATAATTTAACCATTCACAAATCTCAGTGGATAAATTCATCAATTTAGTTTAACCGGGATCATATTGGAATAGCAACTTCAAATTGATATGCTCCTCTCACTGAAGGCTTCTAAGGTGAAAGTAAAATAAAAACAAGTAAGACGTAATAACTATACCCTCTTTATAAAATATTGCATGGAAGGAGTTATCTAGTTAATTATTTGATAAAAAGTAAATTTAATCATCATTTTGTGAAATTTGATGGTTAATTAAAAACATACAGAGAAAAGTTTAAAGCATTGAAAAGTATACATTTTAGCTCAAAATAATAGTGTGGCTATAGCACAAGGAAATTAGTCTACATCTTTCGGGCTACCTCTCAATAGCAGACATTATCAGAGATACTATCCAAATATCATTCATTTATTCATTCAGTAATAACATTAAGAAAACTTGATTGCCAGGCATGAGTTAATTATTTTGAGAGTATTAAAATACTGTGAGATATAGCCCTTAACTTTTCATCTTCAGGGAAGTAACAAGTTCCTCTGTGGAGCCCCTCTCTGATTCTTCATTCATTTCAGTATTATGCCTCTTGCTATAAATGCATAGGGCACAAACTTGTGGATAGTCCAACAACAACTATTGCTAGTGTCAGTGTATTAACTGACACTGATCACAAGGAACTCTAAGGCAACAGAATAAATGAGTATCTTGGCTTTTCTTATTTAAAATACCCAGGGCTTATGGAATACGTACTATGAGTCAAAGGCTGTACTATGCACCACTCTTCCATTTACTTCTTATGTTAGCCCAGAAACTGCTCTTTTATTAGCATCATTACTCCTGTTTCACAGGTGTGGCAGCTTGGCCTCAGAGGGGTTCTACAGCTTGCTCATACTGCAGCTAGCAGGTAGTAGGGACAAGTTTTGAATCTGAGTAATTGTCCCTAGAGCTTAAGCTCTTAATACTATTCCATTCAAGTGCTGGGTATTAGTATAAGTAAACAGATTCATTTCAGTCAGTAAATTAATGGCTGATTGCTCTGCCCAAAGCACAGAAATAAACTCAATAAAGTCCATGTATCTTTTCATTTTCTTTTAAGATTTCACCAGGAGAAAATAGCATCCAAGGCTAACCTCAGGTGATATGCAAAACCATATTCTTCATTAATTTTTTTTTCTATTTTAGTATGAAGTCCTCAGACTATTAGTGGGTAGTTTTTGCATAATATTTAGTGTTCACCAATTATTCCATATGCTTCTCTACATTTCCCAGCCTTCCTAGGAATTATTCTGGAGCCCCATATCTAGTTTGGCCCATGGATGCTGACAGGAAATGACATGTTTTATCTCTGGGCTGAGCTACTTCATCCATTCGTCTCTTTCTCTGCAGTGTTTTTAGAAGCTGTGTGTTTCAGATGGCATAACTACAAGGTGCAGGATGGCTGCCCAATATGCACTGGGATAAGAGTTTATGTGAAACTCATTGAATTAAGTGACTGAGATTTGGAGGTCAACAGAACCTAAGCTAATGTGACTAATACTAAAGTTTAATTGTCCATAGGTTAAAAATGGAGTTATCTATTCATCCATGCATGTCTTTTCTGTCACTTCAGAGACACCCTAACTTGAAAGACAAAATCTGTTTTATGTGTTAGCCGTTAGCAGGATGTACAGAACCAGCCATTATTCATGCCAACTTACAGTATCAGTAATGCTCTGAGTTTTCAGTACATAGAAATTGGAAATGATGATGCATATCTGATTGGGGTATGGGCTCATTGTTACCCCTAGCCTTCCACATGTGAGTGAGCTGAAGTCTTTCTGCTCACCCATAATGAAAGTGGTGTGTAAAATTTCCATGGTGGTCACCATTGTCCTTGTGTGTTGAGGCAAGTCATAAAAAGCTGCACTGCCTTTTGGCAGAAGTCCAGGAAGACCAGGGACATTTGCTCAGATTCTTGGCAAGGAAGACTTTATGTCAAAATTCTGTCATTAAAAAATGTCAAATGAAAGTTAAGGCAAGATAACGTTACCATCATTTCCCCTCATTCCTAGGGAAATATGTGGACTTTTAAATATATTGTATTCTAGATGTTATCACTTTCAGCAATCTGGATTGAAGCTACTATTTAAATAAAAGTCTATATTATCTGATTTATCAAAATGTACTGCATCAGCATCAAATATTTGGACATTTAAAGAGGAAAGTTTAGAATATATCTCCTAGGTTTGATGTTATAACCTGGGAGTTTATTAGTAGAATTTTGGAAAACCCCTCCCATATTTTTAAAGATCCAAAATTATGTCTCACAGTTCCAAAAAAAAAAAAAAAAAAAAAAAAACCTAAAGATCTCAACTGAGATGATTTTGAACATTTCAGATTTTCTTTCTACAAACAAATTCTCCCTCATACAAATAGTACATAAATGTAAAGGAAATATTAAATGCCTATAGTATCAGACAATCTGAGATCCTCTATTCTGAGAATTTATCATTATACTTTTCAAATTATTTCCAAATCCTACCTGCTTTCATATCCTCAGAAGCTGGCTTTCTGTTTTGCTATGATGGCTCAAAAGAAAATAAACAGATGGACTGAAAAAAAAATCCAGAAATACAAATAGGGTAGAAGCTGCCCAGGGCTTTTGAACAGCATCAAAGTAAGGTGTTTTTTTTCCTTTCTGTTTTTGGTTGGGGGGTTCTATTTGACAAACAAATCTCCTGGAACAGAAACCTTGATATGGTTTCCCTCTCAACCACCATCAACTGTGTTTTATTTTGTTTTGTTTTTCTTTAAATACGAACATAAATTTAGGGTGTTTTTTTGTTTTGTTTTGTTTTTTAATTCTGATGAGGGAATGATCAATAATTGGTATTTAAGAAGTGTATTAAACTGGGGGTGGGAGGGAGGAGGAGATCTATGCAAGACTTTAGGATATATGGATTCCTTTACTTCAGCAGTGAAGAACTTTAGGGGCTCTAATCTCATTAATTAAATTGCTTTCAAATAAAGGCCAGGTCCACTGACACCTGACAAAGATAAATTATGCCCAGGATAGACTTCAGTTTTCCTGCATATACTTACCCTTTATTTGTTGACATCCACATATAGGACTCTTAAGTTAAACATATTTTATGTTTCCAATACCCCATTTTCTACCTCCTTTTTTGTTTGTAACGTCAAGTATAGGACGTTTTTATAACATCAAATATAGGACTTTGAAGGGAAAACTGAGGGACAGAGACATTAAATGCTCCAGCCCTGTAGGGGTTGCAGGGCACATCTACCCTGAACACATCCTGAACGAGGCACCCAGTCAGTGGCATAAATCAGAACTTAAATTCAACCTGAGTTCTGCTTCCCAAGCCCCAAACCTGGTGGTTCTGCCTCAGTCTGAACCAAGAAGTTTTGAGATTAGTCCTACCCCTGGTGGGATTTAGTTGGGTCACCCAGAGGAAGTCCCTTTCTGTAATTCATACAAAGTCACCATAGGGTCCTTACAGTGCCCTAGTTGCTCTGAATGAAAGGAGCGAAAGCCGCTTTTGTGATTCCCTACACTTCCAAGATTAACAACCATGGCGCCATCCCAGCTAGTTCAGAGTCACAAGCATGGAGGCCTGAACAAGTGAACTTAAATTAGGTGGTTTTGAAATTCCACATCCAGTCTATCAAAATACAGGAATGAAGACTGGCATGTTGGCAGCTAAGGCAAACTTTAGCATGACCCAGAAAGGCAATAAAATGTAGAAGTTAAGGCAATAGGATTTGGTTTTGGTCAATCCACTCAAATCCTGGTTCTTTCCACCTGTTAACTGTATGTCTATAATTATTAACTACATATTCTTTATGACCCCATTTCTTTAAAGGTAAAATTACTAAAAGAGTACCTACTTCAGAAAGCTGTTCTGTGAAGATTTATTATGTCATAGTACATTTAGTTGACCCATTAAGAGAGGTTATTATGCCAGCATCATCAGCACCAGAGTCATCACTGCAGGCCTGTATCTTAAATCCCATAAATGCATGTTAAAAATGCATATTTTCTGGCCTCTTTCTCTATTAACTTAATCAGAATAAATGCACTTGGGATCTGGAAATGTGCATTTTTAACACAGAAATCACATAATTCTGATGGAACCTTGAAAATGAGAACTTCAAAGAGATAGATGAATTTCTGCCTTAGAGATACACCATCTGAATTCACCCCTTATTTTAATAGATGAAGAAACATACACATGTTGGGTTAGCAACTTTCCAAAGGTCACACAATTAGTCTTCCTACTTACCAATCTAAGTATCTCCCAGCATTTTGATGGGCTTCATTATTTAAAATGTCATAGTAGCTTTTTTCCAACCAGCATGGAAAGATGAATCAGACACTAGGTTTAAGTGTGTTTCAGAGAGATGAAAAGTCTGGTGAATTTTCTTAGAATACAATCATGCTGAACTTGGCATACTCCTATCCTACCCACTTCTAAGTTCCACCTTAATGTTCTATCAAATTTAAACTATAAGCCAGAGACATGTTGCAGGTAGAACAGCGCCTTCCTCAAGGACCTGCTCCTAAATGACACTTATGTACAATAGGCCACGACTGTAGGTAACTTTGGAAATACACAGGTGAAATTGGTCCATTGCCTGCAACTCTGGTTGCCTTAATGAATGATGTCACAGTCTTCCGAATCTAAAGAACAAGATCACTTTCTCATTGATTGACTAGCAGGCCAGAAGGCACTATGTTGTGAAATTTTGTCAGGCCACACTCTAATGAGTTGTCTGTCATAGAAGTGGTATTGAACTATTATAGATATGGCTCTGAAGATTTAAGATTTATTAGTCAGGGTTACAAACACACAAGAATGAAAACAAAGTAAACATTATTCTACCAGTTCTACCCATTGGAAAAAACTAAAGTTTAAAAACTGGAAGCAGCCTTAGAAATCATCTGACAAATTTCTTAATTTTATAGAGAAGAAAACAAAAGCCTTGCAAGATCAAATAATGTATATGGAGTCACATGGCAATATAGTACAGATCTGTGACAGTGATAATAGTAATGTCAACATTAATTCAAACACTATTCTAGGTATTCTATATTCCATTCACTCATTAAACTTAAACATGCCATTGGCGATGAGGAAAATGAAGCTCAGAATGGTTAAATAACTTGTGTAAGATCACATACCTAGTGCATGCTAAGCTAAGATCTGAACTGTTATGTAAGACTCCAAACGAAGACGCTTAGACCCAGTTCTAACTTTTTCTGCACCATGCTGCTCTCACTCCCCCAGTTTCCAGACTACTGCTTTCATGCCTCTTCTTCAACCAAACTCTTGAAATTGAATTGATTCTGTATCCCAAATCTGAGTTCATCAAGCCTTCAAGGAACACTTCATTGCCAAGCTGTTAGATGTCAATAATTGACAATTTTTAAATGGGTTTATAAAGCCAGTTGAAGAGAGTTCTGCACTCCCAAATGTCACCTCTGTCATTTAGGTGACTTCCAGAGCAACTGGAAGTTTGGCACCAACTTGGAGCAGTACTTCTCTGAGTAACAGAAGGGGGAAGTAAAATGAGGACGTCTCCTAAACGGCTGTTTTTATAGCAAAGACTTTTGATAATGTCACACTGTGTAGATAAAGACCATACACTCATGTCAGTGTCATCTGACAGCCTGTGAAGATGACCAGTGAAGGAAGATTCCTCTTAAAAAGTGAATGAAATTGCAGGCTGAGGGAATGAGATGCCAGGAATCCTGGTGGCAGGAAAGTGAAGGGAGCAAGTAAGGAGATAAAAGCAGCTTGGCTAGAAAGTAACAAAGGAAAGAGTGTCAGAGATAAGACTATAGATAAGATAAAGTTGGGGCAATGTTGTAGAGGCTCCAGGGCAGGGAATGCTTTATTCTAGTTCCTTAAGAGATGGGAGACTTATTGACAGTTTTGAAGCAGCATATTGGTAGACCTGAAACATCAAATTAGTCACCAACTGCTGATCTAAATATTTACAAATAAAAAGATATGAAGTTTTATGAGCACTAAAATCTGTCGTGAAGCAGAAGGAATTGTCTTTATCATAAGTGGTAATAAAGCCAAGCCATATAGCATAATGAAAAGTTAGGGGAAATTTTCCGATTTCTTCTTCCTCAAATATCAGTAAATTTTACCTACTAGAAAACTCATTATCACCATCTACCTTCCTTTCCTTTCTCTTTCTAACTACATGAGGGCTAGAAATTAAGGCTACTTTACTACTACATTTCTCACCTCAATGTCTCTTTTTATATCTTTTCAACTACCAGGAATACATAATGGCAGAAGGAGTAGAGGACACCCAGTGGCGGTAGGCATTGCATTCTAGGGTGAGGAGCTGATAGTAGGAAGGGAGCAAAATAGAAATGACCAGAAAAGAGTGAATCTGGAAAACCTGTAGTTTTTAGTTTAGTTTAGTTTTAGGAAAACCTAAGCACGTCTTCAAGTTAAAAAGGAATAAAATTACTTCTGAATTGTCATATGGTCAGGTCACATCAGACATACCCTCCTCAAGACAACATAGTCATATATGACTGGAAGTTCTATAAAAGCACTAGAATTAAGGGAACAGAGAGAAATCTGGAAAATGGCCCCCCCCAAAGTCAAAATTGATTATATGATAAAGGTGATGTTCCAGCTCAGCAGAGAGAACATGGGTTATCAGTACAATGAACCATTTATAAGCAGTTCAAATTAAAGATTTATATAATACCGTCTATGAAAATATATAACATAGATTTTAAAATTATATTTTAAATATGAAATCATATATGAACTAGCTGAAGACATATCTAAACACGAAAGCAATAAAATAAATTACAAACAAAAATTGTTAGATTTGAATATCCTTCAGGCAACTTTTCTTTCACTTGGACATTTAAATTTTTAGAAAGATTTGTCTCTATTCTCAGGCTTTATTGCCTTAATACACTTTCATCAAGGCACCAAAACCTGACTTTCACCCAGGTGAATTCAATATATCAGCTTTTGCTAAGGTCACCAATAATCAGTAAACTATTGGTAACCAGTGGGAAATACCACAATCCTCTTCTTATTTAGTGTCTTCAAGTGTTTGACACTCTTTATCATTCATTCTCGCTTGAAATTTTCATTAGTGTTGGTGACCTTGTATTCACCTTGTTTTCCTTCCACTTAGAACCTCAACTAGCATGCAGAAAACTTTCTTGGAAATTGGAAAAAAAATTGATAGCCTCTTGCTAAGGTGCACAGGGTAGTGCATGGGATCTTAGCTTACTCTCACCCTTTTGGCCAGATGCTCTTGTGCAGGACACAACCTGCTCAACTCCATGTGACCACCCTCTTCCTGTATCATTTTGCTCATTCTCATTTCCCTTTGTAGGTTTCTAACTACACTACTGATTCTACAGTGATATGATTTAAAAATCATAACATTTTAAATGCTTGAGTTTTTTTCTAATTTTCAGAGTTAAGCGATATGCAGAGCATTGAGGACTTAAACTGTAGTTATAGTACAGAATTTAAATCACAGAAGCCTTGAAAATATGAAAAAGGAGATAATAATAAAGCTAACAAAAATTAAAAGGTACATAAAAGGAGTAAACGCACCAATTTACTCACATCTCATAACGAAGTAAATAGATACAGTGTTAAAGGTTATGACATCTAAAAAAGAAAGTTATAACTATATGATATCAAGTTTTCATGAAAATCATTAGAGGAACAAAAAACAAAACTAAAAGTACAAACATCAGTTGCTTCTTGGAAATAAAACTGGGTCAGAGGGGATAAGGTTTTTGCTTTTTATTTTGTGGTATTCTGCACCATTTAATATTTTTAACCCTGAACCACTTCTATAATAAAACAAAGTGCATATATCTAGTTTTGATATTTATTAAGAAATGAAAAGAAAAGAAAGCAGGTTGGATCAGCTGACCTTTAAGTTCTCTTCTATCTTGAGAGTCTGTGATTCTGTGACCACAGACGCAGTTTAGGAAGATTAATCTTGCAGCCGTGTGCAAGATGGATTGGGATAGAGAGAGATGGAAGTGGAGAAGCCAATTACCAGGTTATTATAGTACATATGGTAGGAAAGTAATGAGGGTCTGAACTGAGGTGTAGGCAGCAGGAATAGAAGGAAGGTTAAAAATGTTAAAGGCTTTGTGGAGATGGAATGTACCTAATTTGGAAATTGACTGGATGGAAGTACAGGGTTTCAGAAAAGGGGTATTAAACTGACTATAAAATTTCAAGTCAGCATAATTATAAGACTTGGTGGTATCATTAGCTGAAATAAGGGAATCAGAAGTAGAGGGAATATTCCAATGACTAGGCCAAACTGAGTCAGGGAAGATGGTAATTATGAGAAGCAGCTTAATCATTAGTGGATGGGAGCATAGTGGTAGTCAAAAGGAATTTAGGCAGCACCTAAATTTGTTGAAGAGCTTGGCTCCTGCTCTCTGGTCAGGGAGGACTGGGGATCATTTCTGAGTTTATAGAAGGTTATTTGTAGCTTGATATATTCTAAGTTAAGGAAATGAAAAAAAAAATTTAAACCTTCTCTCTACTAGAGGAAACAAAAAGTCTTGAGTATTGATACAGCTCTTCAGCACTATTCTATAAAATTGACCTTGCCGTGCATAACTTAAAATATTAATGATAATAATAGTATCTCACTTAGACAAGTATGTCAAACACTGCATGTGTTATAAAAGTAATTTCTTCTATAGTATATCTTATAATATCAGAAATATACTCCTGAGGCAAATAGATGATTATCAAAAATATACATGTACATATGTAACAGTTATCCTTTCTTTCTTTTTTTACATTACCAAAATTGCAAAAACTGAATTGTCTGATTTTGTGGAAGTAAATTAGACAATTTATTTCCTGGGTTTCATGAATTCATGGTCATCCACTTTATTTGGATGCTTTATTTTATTTACACCTACTTCTTTCTATTAAATGGATTGAAGATAGCTTACACCCCCAAAGTATTAAAATATCCAAAATTGTAGCTAAATTCAAAATAAGGAAATGGAGCAAGATACTTCCAGGTGATATTACAAATGAAAACTGAAATTTCAGTTGGAAAATAGGATGACAGGTTAAAAAAACTTCTCATGTATGAAGCACTATGTTGTACCTCTGAAAATAATATTGTAAATCAACTACACTTTAATAAAAACAAACAAACAAAAAAATAAAAACTTCTCATGCAAACATAAGTTTAGAGAGATAAAAGGGGATCTAAAAAAAAGATCTGTGCCATGTAAAAGGTCTATTTTGCATTTATAATTTAGAGGAAAATATAAAAGCATTTTAGGGCTTCCCTCATGGCACAGTGGTTAAGAATCCGCCTGCCAATGCAGGGGACACGGGTTTGAGCCCTGGTCTGGGAAGATCCCACATACCGCACAGCAACTAAGCCTGTGCGCCACAACTACTGAGCCTGCACTCTAGAGCCCATGAGCCAGAACTACTGAGACCACGTGCCACAACTGCTGAAGCCCTCGCTCCTAGAGCCTGTGCTCCGCAACAAGAGAAGCCACCGCAATGAGAAGCCTGTGCACCACAACAAAGAGTAGCCCCCACTTGCCACAATGAGAGAAAGCCCACAAGGAGCAATGAAGACCCAACACAGCCAAAAATAAATAAATAAAACAAATTAAAAAAAAAACATTTTGTAAGGGAAAAGAAAATATTGAAAAATCAGCTTTGTGTTCTAAATAAAATTTAAATTATATTAAAAACCAAGAAACTATAGATAACATTAAGTCACAAGTTAGAGGTGTATGTTGATGAATGTGATAAGAAAAATTGCAAAATCCAAACTTATTTTTTTAGTCTAGGCTTGTGGGTTTTTTGAAAGTACAATAACCCTTTGAAATAATCAGAAATAGAGATTATTATCATCACACTTAGTAAGAGATGAAACTGAGGCTTCTAAGGACCTTGCTTAAAAGCAGGTGATAAAGCTGAATTTCTAAGCCAGTGACCTTGTTTCCTGAGCATTGCTTTCCCCACTGCCATTCAGTGACAGCCATCAGAGTTTTCTGCATTATTTTAACAATGCATAAAAAATTAGCTCCCGGAATATCTTACTTTAACTATATTCCAACAAATAATAACACATACCCATGTTGATGAACTCAACTGACCAAAAAATCTGATCAAGTAAAATACTTTACATAGAAAAGAGCCTTTCTCTATCACCTCAGACACCAGAGAAGGGCATGAAACGCTAATGCTGCTGCTGCAGCCACCAAGAATCCTGTGTGCAAGCACAGGTCACTATCCACACACCACACACATACCTCCCTCCCTGAGCCTGTGCAACATGCCACTGCCAGGGTCCCGTGATCCACCGACAAGTTCCCTGGGAGAACACACGGCACGCCTCAGGCTGTTGCTATGTCATGCTGGCCTCTGCCGCTGCAGGCTCACCCCACATTCCAATTATAACTACCGTACCCCTCCCTCCCCTTGCCATGAGTGAGCCAGAGCCCCCTAATTAGCTGCTGCTTTAACCCCATCCTGTCTGGGCAGGAACAGAAACCTGAGGGTGACCTACATGCAGAGATGGGGCCAAAACTAAAGCTAAACCCCAGGAGCTGTGCGAACAAAGAAGAGAAAAGGAAATTTCTCCGTGCAGCCTCAGGAGCAGCAGATTAAATCCCCACAATCAACTTGATGTACCCTGCATCTGTGGAACACCTGAATAGACAATGAATCAACCCCAAAGTGAGGCGGCGGACTGTGGGAGCAACTGTAGACTTGGGGTTTGCTGTCGGCGACTGACTTGTTTCTGATTTTTGTGTTTATCTTAGTATAGTTTTTTTTTTTTTTTTTTTTTTTTTTTTTTTGCGCGGTATGCGGGCCTCTCACTGTTGTGGCCTCTCCCATTGCGGAGCACAGGCTCTGGACGCGCAAGCTCAGCGGCCGTGGCTCACGGGCCCAGCTGCTCCGCGGCATGTGGGATCTTCCCGGATTGGGGCACAAACCCGTGTCCCCTGCATCGGCAGGCTGACTCTCAACCACTGCGCCACCAGGGAAGCCCCCTTAGTATAGTTTTTATTGCTTGTTATCATTGGTGAATTTTTTTATTGGTTTGGTTGCCCCCCATTTTTTTTAGTATTTTTATTTTTTTTTATTTTAATAATTGTTTTTGTTTTTTTTATTTTAATAATTTTATTTTATTTATTTATTTTTTCTTTATTTTATCTCCCTTTTCTTCTGAGCCGTGTGGCTAACAGGGTCTTGGTGGTCTGGCCTGGTGTCAGGCCTTAGCCTCTGAGGTGGGAGAGCCAAGTTCAGGACATTGGACCACCAGAGACCTCCAGGCCCCTCATAATATCAATGAGCGAAATCTCTCCCAGAGATCTCTATCTCAGTGCTAAGACCCAGCTCTACCCAACGGCCAGCAATCTCCAGTGCTGGACATCCCAGGCCAAACAACTAAGAAGACAGGAACACAAACCCCCCATTAGCAGAGAGACTGCCTAAAATCATACTAAGTTCACAGACACCCCCAAAACACCACTGGACACAGCCCTGCCCAGTGGAAAGACAAGATCCAGCCTCACCCACTAGAACACAGGCACCAGTCCCCTCCACCAGGAAGCCTACACAACCCACTGAACCAACCTTACCCACTGGGGGCAGACACCAAAAACAACAGGGACTACAAACCTGCAGCCTGAGAAAAGGAGATTCCAAACACAGTAAGTTAAGCAAAATGAGAAGACAGAGAAATATGCAGCAGATGAAGGGGCAAAGTAAAAACCAACCAGACCAAACAAATGAAGAGGAAATAGGCAGTCTACCTGAAAAAGAATACAGCATAATGAGAGTAATGATGATCCAAAATCTTGGAAGTAGAATGCAGAAAATACAAGAAACATTTAAAAAGGACCTAGAAGAACTAAAGAGCAAACAAACAATGATGAACAACACAATAAATGAAAATAAAAATTCTCTAGAAGGAATCAATAGCAGAATAACTGAGGCAGAAGAACAGATAAGTGACCTGGAAGATAAAATAGTGGAAATAACTACCACAGAGCACAATAAAGAAAAAATAATGAAAAGAATGGAGGACAGCCTCAGAGACCTCTGGGACAACATTAAACACACCAACATTCGAATTATAGGGGTCCCAGAAGAAGAAGAGGAAAAGGAAGAGACTGAGAAAATATTTGAAGAGATAATAGTTGAAAACTCCCCTAACATGGGAAAGGAAATAGTCAATCAAGTCCAGGAAGCCCAGAGAGTCCAATACAGGATAAATCCAAGAAGAAACACACTAAGTCATATATTAATCAAACTATCTAAAATTAAACACAAAGAAAAAATATTAAAAGCCATAAGGGAAAAGCAACAAATAACATACAAGGGAAACCCCATAAGGTTAGCAGCTGATATTTCAGCAGAAACTCTGAAAGCCAGAAGGGAGTGGCAGGACATATTTAAAGTGATGAAAGGGAAAATCTAAAACCAAGTTTACTCAGCAAGGATCCCATTCAGATTCGAAGGAGAAAGTAAAACCTTTACAGACAAGCAAAAAGAATTCAGCACCACCAAACGAGCATTACAACAAATGCTAAAGGAACTTCACTGGGCAGGAAACACAAAAGAAGGAAAAGACCTACAATAAAAAAAACCCAAACAATCAAGAGAATGGTAATAGGAACGTATATATCGATAATTACCTAAAATGTAAATGGATTAAATGCTCCAAACAAAGGACATAGACTGGCTGAATGGATACAAAAACAAGATCCATATATGTGCTGTCTAAAACAGATCCACTTCAGACCTAGGGACATGTACAGAATGAAAGTGAGGGGATGGAAAAAGATATTCCATGCAAATGGAAATCAAAAGAAAGATGGTGTAGCAATTCTCATATCAGACAAAATAGACCTTAAAATAAAGACTGTTACAAGACACAAATAAGGACACTACATAATGATCAAGGGATCAATCCAAGAAGATATAACAATTGTAAATATTTCTGCACCCAACATAGGAGCACCTCAATACATAAGGCAAATGCTAACAGCCATAAAAGGGGAAATTGACAGTAACACAATCATAGTAGGGGACTTTAACACCCCACTTTCACCAATGGATAGATCATCCAAAATGGAAATAAATAACAAAACAGAAGCTTTAAATGACACATTAAACAAGATGGATTTAACTGATATTTATAGGACATTCCATCCAAAAACAACAGAATACACTTTATTCTCAAGCGCTCATGAAACATTCTCCAGGATAGATCATATCATAGGTCACAAATCAAGCCTTGGTAAATTTAAGAAAATTGAAATCGTATCAGGTATGTTTTCCAACCACAACACTATGAGACTAGATATCAGTTACAGGAAAAACGTAAAAAATACAAACACATGGAGGCTAACAATACACTACTAAATAACCAAGAGATCACTGAAGAAATCAAAGAGGAATTCAAAAAATACCTAGAAAACACAATGACCGAAAACCTATGGGATGCAGCAAAAGCAGTTCTAAGAGGGAAGTTTATAGCAATACAAGCCTACCTCAAGAAACAAGAAAAATATCAAATAAACAACCTAACCTTACACCTGAAGCAATTAGAGAAAACAGAACAAAAAACCCCAAAGTTAGCAGAAGGAAAGAAATCATAAAGATCTGATTAGAAATAAATGAAAAATAAATGAAGGAAATAATAGCAAAGATCAATAAAACTAAAAGCTGGTTCTTTGAGAAGATAAAAAAAAAAAAAAATTGATAAACCACTAGCCAGACTCATCATGAAAAAAAGGGAGCAGACTCACATCAACATAATTAGAAATGAAAAAGGAGAAGTAACAACCGACACCACAGAAATACAAAGAATCATTAGAGATTACTACAAGTAACTATATGTCAATAAAATGGACAAGCTGGAAGAAATGGACAAATTCTTAGAAAAGCACAACCTTCCGAGACTGAACCAGGAAGAAATAGAAAATATAAACAGACCAATCACCAGCACTGAAATTGAAACTCTGATTAAAAATCTTCCAACAATCAAAAGCCCAGGACCAGATGGCTTCACAGGCAAATTCTGTCAAACATTTAGAAAAGAGTTAACACCTATCCTCAATCTCTTCCAAAATATAGCAGAGGGAGGAACACTCCCAAACTCATTCTACGAGGCCACCATCACCCTGATGCCAAAACCAGAAAAAGTTGTCACAAAGAAAAGAAAACTACAGACCAATATCACTGATCAAAATACATGCAAAAATCCTTAACACAATACTAGCAAACAGAATCCAACAGCACATTAAAAGGATCATACAACATGATCAAGTGGGGTTTATCCCAGGAATGCAAGAATCCTTCAATATAGGCAAATCAATCAATGTGATACACCATAGTAACAGATTGCAGAATAAAAACCATGTGATCATCTCAGTAGATGCAGAAAAAGCTCTTGACAAAATTCAACACCCATTTATGATGATAACTCTCCAGAAAGTAGGCATAGAGGGAACTTACCTCAACATAATAAAGGCCATATATGATAAACCCACAGCCAACATCATTCTCAAAGGTGAAAAACTGAAACCATTTCCTCTAAGATCAGGAAAAAGACGAAGCTGTCCACTCTCACCACTATTATTCAGCACAGTTTTGGAAGTTTTAGCCACAGCAATCAGAGAAGAAAAATAAATAAAAGGAATCAAAATTGGAAAAGAAGAAGTAAAGCTTGTTTGCAACTGGAATGATACTATACATAGAGAATCCTAAAGATGCTACCAGAAAACTACTAGAGCTAATGAAAGAATTGGTAAAGTAGCAGGATACAAAATTAATGCACAGATATCTCTTTCATTCCTCTACACTAATGATGAAAAATCTGAAAAAAGAAATTAAGGAAACACTCCCATTTACCCTTGCAACAAAAAGAATAAAATACCTAGGAGTAAACCTACCTAAGGAGACAAAAGACCTGTATGCAGAAAAGTATAAGTACTGATGAAAGAAACTAAAGATGATACAAACAGATGGAGAGATATACCATGTTCTTGGATTGGAAGAATCAACATTGTGAAAATGACTCTACTACCCAAAGCAATCTACAGATTCAATGCAATCCCTATCAAACTACCAATGGCATTTTTCATAGAAGTAGAACAAAAAATTCCACAATTTGTATGGAAACACAAAAGACCCCAAATAGCCTAAGCAATATTGAGAAAGAAAATCGGAGCTGGAGGAATCAGGTTCCCTGACTTCAGGCTATATTACAAAGCTACAGTAATCAAGACAGTATAGTACTGGCACAAAAACAGAAATATAGATCAATGGAACAGGATAGAAAACCCAGAGATAAACCCACATACATATGGTCACGTTATATTTGATAAAGGAGGCAAGAATATACGGTGGAGAAAAGCCAGTCTCTTCAATAAGAGGTGCTGGGAAAACTGGACAGCTACACGTAAAAGAATGAAATTAGAACACTTCCTAACACCATACACAAAAATAAACTCAAAATGGATTAAAGACCCCAATGTAAGGCCAGACACTATAAAATTCTTAGACAAAAATGTAGGCAGAACACTCCACGAGATAAATCACAGCAAGATCCTTTTGGACCCACCTCCTAGAGAAATGGAATAAAAATAAACAAATGGGACCTAATGAAACTTAAAAGATTTTGCACAGCAAAGGAAACCATAAACAAGATGAAAAGACAACCCCCAGAATGGGAGAAGATATTTGCAAACAAAGCAACTGACAAAAGATTAATCTCCAAAATATACAAGGAGCTCATGCAGATCAATATCAAAAAAAACAAACAACCCTATCAAAAAATGGGCAGAAAACCTAAATAGACATTTCTCCAAAGAAGATATACAGATTGCCAACAAACACATGAAGGGATGCTCAACATCAGTAATCATTAGAGAAATGCAAATCGAAACTACAATGAGGTATCACCTCACAATGGTCAGAATGGCCATCGTCAAAAAATCTGTAAACAATAAATGCTGGAGAGGGTGTGGGGAAAAGGGAACCCTCTTGCATTGTTGGTGGGAATGTAAATTGATACAGCCACTATGGAGAACAGTTTGGAGATTCCTTTAAAAACTAAAATAGAACTACCATATGACCTAGCAATCCCACTACTGGGCGTATACCCTGAGAAAACCATAATTCAGAAAGAGTCTACAGTGTTCATTTTAGCTCTATTTACAATAGCCAAGACATGGAAACATCCTAAGTGTCCATCGACAGATGAATGGATAAAGAAGATGTGGCACATATATACAATGGAATATTAGTCAGCCATAAAAAGAAATGAAATTGAGTTATTTGTAGTGAGGTGGATGGACCTAGAGTTTGTCATACAGAGTGAAGTAAGTCAGAAAGAGAAACACAAATACCGTATGCTAACACATATATATGGAATCTAAAAAAAAAAAGGTTCTGACAAACATAGGGGAAGGGCAGGAATAAAGACGCAGACATAGAGAATGGACTTGAGGACACAAGGAGTGAGAATGGTAAGCTGGGACAAAGTGACAGAGTAGCATTGACATATATACACAACCAAATGTAAAACAGATAGCTAGTGGGAAGCAGCCTCATAGCACAGGGAGATCAGCTTGGTGCTTTATGACCACGTAGAGGGGTAGGATGGGGGTGTGGGAGGGAGATGCATGAGGGAGGGGATATGGGGATATAAGTATACATACAGCTGATTCATTTTGTTATACAGCAGAAACTAACAATATTTTAAAGCAATTATACTCCAATAAAGATGTTAAATAGATAAATAAATAAATAAATAAAATGCTGGTATACTCACAAATGAAAGCAGATGTGCCTTAAATAAAAAGAAAACAGCCGTTTTGTGGTATTTCAGAGAGACATCTGATTAATAAACTGGTTGATATTCTTAAATTGTACAAGGTATTGTTTCAGCCCTATTGACCATCCAAGGATTATTAAAAAAATATTTTGTTTTGAGTTCCAAAACTTATCCTGGAGAATAAACAATTTGTTTACTGTTTTTTCCCCCACTGGCCATTACCTGATAGCTCAGGAAATCTTTTCCTGGAGTGCTTCTCACTACCTAGCATGTCTGGGTCAGAACAATTACAATGGTTAATTGCAAATGAAGAGGCTTTTAGGCATCTGAATGGATTTTGGAAAGTGGATGGGGTTCAAATATGCTGAAACTGCAGCTTGCATTGTTCCAGGACGTTATTTTTGGTCCCCTGAATAACAGCTGCTGCATATGGTAGTTGTTGAGTTTTCTGCTAAAGATCCATTTACTAGCACAAATAGTAAATGTTTGCATGTGCTATTTTGATACATCTCCTGTGAGGCTCCATTTCTGCATTTAAATATGGATCACATATGGTGAACTGAAATAACTTTTGTATGTAAAGCGTATGTCCAAGGAGTAAACCAAAGAGACACAGTGTATAGCACTGTCATGTTCCATGCACCTTCTATATAGGCTAAATTTCAATGAAAAATAATATAACCAAAACCACATAAGGAAAAGTTCCATTTCATAGTTATAACACTAGTGATTAGCAACATGGATTAGCAACATATATAATGTATAATAAATGCTATTGCTCAAAATTTAATTAATGTAAGACTATATAAAATTTCAATATTACAAAAGTAATAAGGATAAAATATATCATGGAGATAGTGCAGTAAATCTCAATGTATTTTAATTCACAACAACTAGAAAATTCAGAAATACAACAGCCCTCCAGAATCTACACTTAATTTTTATGGAAAATAAAATAATATATGGACATCAAATCAATAGATGCTGTAGATATGGATTCACTGTTCAGGGAATTTACAATTTGGTAGTATCAATGTGATTTATGGGCAAATAATGATAGTAAACAAGAAAGGGAAATGTGTCCTACAAGAGAGTCTGATAAAGTACTAGAGAATTTACTGACCAGGAATCAGGACCCTTGGGGCTCAGCTGAGCTTCACCAATTCCAGGCTAGTAATTTCTTCCCTCTCTGGGCTGATGTTCTCCCCTTTGTAAAGTGGGTCGAATGGACTGAATTGTGTCCCTCCCAAATTTCATAGTTTGAAGGCCTAACCCCCAGTGTGATGATATTTGGAAGTAGGGCCTTTGGAAAGTAATTAAGTTTAGTTGAGGTTATGAGGATGGGACCACCATAATGAGATTATCGTCCTTATAAGGAGAACAGAGGCCAGAGCATGCTCCCATCCCTCCCCCGATGGCCCTGTGAAGACACAGTGAGAAGACAGTTACATGCACGCCAGGAAAAAAGCTCTCACCAGGGAACCAAACTGGCCTGTGTCTTGATCTTGGACTTCCTAGTCTGCAGAACTGTGAGAAGTAAATCCCTATTGTTTAAGCCTATGGTATTCTATGGTATTCTGTTATAGCAGCCCTAGCAGAGTAATACACTAGGTAAATTTAAGAAGGCTAAATGTTTTTCAGTCTATGTGCCATACCTCTCTGGTTGGTATCTAACAGTTTTTTCCCCTGACTCTGAAACACTATAAGGTTCTAAAAATAAATAAAAATTAAGGTATGTTCTATTCCAGTTTTTGTTCTTACGACATTTTTTAAAAAACATTTTTCAAATACCTTAAAGTTGAAACCATGTATGGCTTATTTGATAACTGAGTAAAATGAAATATTTAATTAAACAGAACCCCTTATTCCCCAAGCATTAGGGGATTTACTTGTAATTCAGTTAAATAAAGCCTACTGATATCTCACAGCAATCCTATGAAGAAAGAACATCTTAATACTGTTCTCTCATATTCAAAATAATGATGCAATGAGTAGCTAAGGTTATGTCCTCTGATCACAAAGTTTTCAAGCAAAAGTAACTATTTCAAATAGGTTGGTACATTTAAAATAAAGACTCTCTAATGCAGTACATATGTGAAAGCAGCTTTCTTTAAACAGAGGATTCTAAGGGGTGGGATAGGGAGGGTGGGAGGGAGGCTCAAAAGGGAGGGGATATGGGGATATATGTATATATATAGCTGATTCACTTAGTTGTACAGCAGAAACTAACAACATTATAAAGCAATTATAGTCCAATAAAGATGTGGGGAAAAAAAGTCTACTTGTGACCATCTATTCCATTATATGATAGTCAACAATTCACCTTATAATAAATACAATTCACTCATAATAAATACCAAAGGTTTACATTCTTTGTAACTTGCCAAATCACCTTAATTAAATTTCAATAAAGTCCCTCAAAATGCTAATTCCTGAGCATCTATTTTTGACAGCTGAATACTATTATATGTACAGTGGATATACCACAGTTCATTTTCAAAAATCCCTGTAAACTGGCTATTTGGATTTCTTCCAGCTTTTTACCGTAAAATTAAAAGCTATAATTAACATTCTTACACACAAATCTTTGCTTATTTGTGTGAGCATATGTTTCTCTTGGACAAATTCCTAGATGGAGATTTGCTGGGTCAAGTCAACATGTGATGATGTTGAAATTTATATGGACAACATTGGTCAGAAAATACGTAATTTTATTTTTTCAGTAACTGAACTCAACGTAGCTCATGATTTCCCATTTCAGTGAATTACTGAAAATAATTACACTTGTTAATTTAATTCAAAGTGTTTCAATCATTGTTTATTTAAAATTCAGTCACTTTTAGGTAAATACTCAATTAAATATAAGATTCTCCCCCTTCCCCTCCTCTTGCCCACTCTTCCATGATAGTGTGAGTCCTACGTGTAGAGCAGGGACATATTACACCATCCTGGCTTTTGCTCTATGCTCTGCCTTTGTTCCTCGTTGCCTCTGTCGAGGTGTGAGTCAACACCTGGTCTTAGAGGGCCAGCCCCCTGTCTTTCCTGCTTCCTATCAGCAAAGCCCATGCCTCTATACCTCTGGTCTGAACTTGAGGCTTCTTTTTGTCCATTTCTATACTGATCCTTGTTTAGTTCAGGGACTGCTAGCTGCCTTCTCCACACCTGACTGAGATATTTAAACTGCCCTCAGGTCTAGAAATCTCTTACAGTCATTGCTGTTCTACTACTACATGAATGTCCTCGTGCTTCAGTGTCTTCTGGATGCAGGCATCGGTAAGCTTTTCTGCTCTGGAATGTCCCCCCCACAAACTTGTGGAAAAGTTAGAATAAGAATCCCCTTCTTAGGCATCCATTAGCGTCTATACTCTTATCTCATCCCACTCTAAATCCCATTGCTTCTAAATAGTCAAAAATCTTACTTACATTGGGCAGGAAGAACGTGATCACACCATACATTTTCCTCGTTCTGTAGCTTATAGTTTAAATTCTTTGCTGACTCTTACAATCTTCCCATGTTATTTTTAAAGCTTATATTTTGGAATTCTGAAAAGTATCTTTTTATTCTTTTTTTCAAAGCCCAATGCTTGCAAATCCAGGGGCCTTTAAAATCTCCAAGCATGATTCCAATTAAATGTTAACAGGTTAGGGGTTTTGTTTTTTCTTTTTTAGTGTCTAAGCATCATGGAGTAGCTGTTGTGAGTCTTTTTTAAAAACGTATTTTATTGAAGTATAGTTGATTTACAATCTTGTGTTAATTTTTGCTGTACAGCAAAGTGATTCAGTTTTATATATATATATATATATATACAACCTTTTTCATATTCTTTTACATTATGATTTATTTACATTTACATTATGATTTATTACAGGATATTGAATATACTTCCCTGTGCTATACAGTAGGACCTTGTTGTTTATACATTCTATATACCTGTTTGCATCTGCTAATCCCAAACTCCCAATCCATCCTTGCCCTACTCTCCCCTCCCCCTTGGCAGCCACAAGTCTGTTCTCCGTGTCTGTGGGTCTGTTTCTGTTTCTTAGATAAGTTCGTTTGTGTCGTATTTCATATTCCACATATAAGTGATATCATATGGTATTTGTGTTTCTAGGAGTCTATTTTAAAATAACATTTGTTCACATCATTTTCAGAAAATAAAAATAAATGGTGATTTAGAAAATAAAACCATTTAGATAATGGTTAGCTTGTTGCTTTGGAAGGTGAGTATTGCAATGATAAAATATGTCTCTATTTCATTTTTATTTAAGAGCAGTTTTATTAGTGAAATTTGAGGTATCATAGATAAGTAATTTCAGTCTATTTTTGAAAAGGGATCATCAGTGGAGAAAATCATTGTGAGAGCCTACATGATGTTTTTACTCTTGGATTTAGTACGTAGTTTTTTCCTATCACTGGAAAAAGAAATAAGGGAGGCTTTTATACTGATGTAATCAAATTAAGGGGAAATAAAGAGTTGTCAATTTCTCTGGGTCTGAGCAATTTTATATAAAATGCATTGTCAATGTGTAAAAGAATCACACTCATTCTCTAGAAGTTTCCAGTAAAAAGGTGATTCCCAGTTTACTAAGTTGTTTCTGAGTCTTCATTATCAGAACATTTATTTGAGCCCAAGCCTATAGCTACCATATAAGAAAGAAGTGATCACTGCACAGTATTCACTAATGAATTGACCATTTGGAAAATTAGCCTCCACTCAAACATTCTTCTCAACTTATTCTGTGTATCTGTGACTATCATCAGTGTATTTGTAGGTCAGACTATTAACATTGCAGTAAACAATTGCAAATCTTGTACAAGATGCAAGATATCAAGAAGTCACTGAAGATAATTATGGAAAACTCGGCAACTCCAGGCAAAGCCATTGATGATATTACAGAGATAGACCAGTTAAAATTGAAGAGAAAAATCAATGCGGACAGAGAGATAATAGACAATTAAAGTAAGAATGCTTTGTGACCCAAAGGGCTATGAGGAACCCTTGAAGAATTTTCTGAAAACTTGAGACACCTCCAAATTATTCTTCAAAAACGACCCTCATTATGATTTTCCCAGAATAGTTAAGAAGTAAAGAATGGTATACTGTGTTATCGCTATTGTTGGAAATTTTGTATGAGAAAAAAAGAAATCAACGTTTGATGCATTTTTTTGTCCTTGCTAAAAAATTAATATATAATTGAAATTAGAACCTACACTTTATTAAATGAGATAAATTCATTTTTTCATAAATTTTAGTTTTATTTTTCAATATAAAATTTCAATGACACTTTAGTTTTTTTCCCTAAAAAAGCCAATTAAGTATTGATCTGCCTTTTAAATAGATTTCTTTCAGTGTCTTTTCTGTAGTACCAGTTATAAACTTTTTGTCAGGCAATTGATAAATCTCCATTTCTTTGGGATCAGTTATTAGAAAATTATTGTTTTCCTTTGAATATATCATGTGTCCTTGATTTTTCATGTTTCTCGTATCCTTGTATTCATGTCTGTGCATATGAAAACCTCAGTCTTCCTCTTTCAGTTACCTTCCTCTTCTTCAGTTACCTCTTTCAGACTTTATGGATGGGCTTTGGTAGGGAACAGTCTTCACTTACAGGTGGGTATGACAGCCTGCTGGTTGGGGTGCAGTGTTTTCAGCTCTGGGTGATGGAAGGGTACAGCAGTGTAGACTCTGGGTAGCTCCATTAGCTGAGGTCAGCCTTTGGGGAAGGATGTAGGGATCCTTGGTGGCCAAGACTACAGATGTGCATGGCAGCAGCAAAGGCTGCTGGGGTCCTCAGTGGCAAAGGCTGTTCCTGCTCTTCTTTGCACACACACGGGAAAATCGTGGCTGAGGGGAAGCCTTTTGGTGCTGCAGGCCAGGGCTTGAGTGTACAAATGGCAGAGGTGCCAGTGTCCAGGGCAGAGGCATGCGTGGAGCAGTGGCATTGAGGACCAGGACAAGGGCATGCCTGTGGCAGCTCCAGGATCCAGGATGTGAGTATGCATGCAGCAGCAACAGCATTAGGAACTGGAACACAGGCTCAGATGGAGCAGGGGCAGCTCTGGAACTGGGTGTGAAAATGCTCAAGACAGTGGCAGCACCAGTGTCTGTGTCATGGGCGTGCACAGAGCTATAGCAGCACTGAGGTGCGTGGTGTGTGCACAGTGGCACTAGGCCTGGGGTCACAGAGGAGTGGCATCTGCAGCCTGGAATAGGGAGGCAGTGGTGGCTCCTTCTCCAGTGGGATGCAGCAGTGTGAACTCTTGGCAGCTCTGTCAACTGGACTTAGTGTTGATGAAGACTGCAAGGGTCATTATTGTCAAAAGCTGTGAGTGTCTACATCACTGGCAAAAGCTGCTCTTGTTTTACCCCACAGCGGGGAGGTTGCAGCTGAAGGGATTCCTCTTGGCACTAAGCTGTGCTGGACGGGGAGATGTAGTGATGTAATTTAAATTCTTCCTACACTTTTCTATATTGCCGTCCTCCATTTTTGCATTCCAGTTGGTTACTCCGGTTTCTCCAGTGTGCTCTAGAGCTCTCCTCAAGCTATTTTTGTTGGCGGTTAGTTATTTAATCATTGTTTTTGTAAGGTGACAAACATTGGTACCTCCTAGGCTACCATCTTGCTGATGTTAGTCCTCCTTTTCCTTTTTCTTGATTAGAATATTTAGTAGTTTATTCATTTACTTGTCTTCCTACCATAATCTTTTAATGAGCACATTACTTCTATTGTTTGGAAGTTTTCACAAAAATTTATTCTTGAATTTACCATTATTATAAATTTCATACTTATTCATTTCTTCAGTTTATGTTATTTTTTGTATCTGATGCTTAATTTCTTTTTCCTCATTTTTTTCTTTTTAAAAAAATCAATATAAGTTTCACAACTATAAGTTTCCCTTTTGTGTCCCTTAGGTTCTTGTAGGTATCATGTCTATTTTCATTTTTTTGTAAATATTCTTCAGTTCTGTTTTTTCCTCTTTGAACTGAGAGTTGGTCAAAATAGAGTATTTATATTCCCAAGTGAAATAATTTTTTGTACAAATTTTATTATTTATTCATACTTTTCTTGCACCATGATCAGGAAATAGTGTCTGTATTAATTCTACTTTTATAAATTTATCAAAATTTACTTTATAGTCCAGTACTTGTCTACTTTTTATGAATGCTTCATGTGCTGTTAAAAAGAAGATATTTGTTTCCCTTTGTAGCAAACTGAAGCTCATCCAAATATCGTTAGATCAGCCTTGTTAGTTGTGTTTCTTAGGTCAAGTTTGTCTACTTGATGTGTCATGAACTGAGTAAGTTAGTCATCTCCTACTAGTGTGTTTCTATTTTTCTTTGTATTTCTAGTAACTATCTAGGACGACTTTGAGCTCATGAACCTGAAGCCAATTTACATTCATAAGGTACATGCATAGATGCATCCACATGTTTATATTACATGCAACATTTATGATAGTGTATAAATTAAATTTCAGTGTCTTCCAAATGTAATGTGCATATGATGAGGTAGAGAAACTCAGTAGAGCAAAGCCGTGTCCTTCCCAGTGCCCTTTGATTCTTTGATGATCAAAGAATGTCATTCCCACTGCCCTGATATATTAGAAAAATACTACCAGGACTTCAAAATATTTCTGTTGAGCTTGGAGCGATTTCTGTAGGGCCTGAAATTTTTTATAGCATTACTTTTTAGGACAATTGGCTTTCACATGAATAATTTAATACTAAATCCTGCCATATTTTAATGTTTTCTTAGCCTGTGAAAATAGGCTAACACTCCTCACCTGATTTCTGTAGAGAAGGACACAGAGAAATCAACTCTTTCCTGACGGTGAAAAATGAAGTAGTCACTGGACTGTGGACTCAAACTGTTTTGAAGAATTCAGTGTATCCTCACTATATTTTGCCGTGTCCATCTCTGAATTTAAAAAATTGTGTAAGCAGAGTTTTCTCACTTCTTACTCTTCTCTGCTTGCTACTCTTTCCTAAAATCATACACTAATCTTTAAATTATTTGCTCCTTCTTCAGAGCCTCTAGCCGCTCAATCTGTTACTTCCCTTTTTCAAGTTTTTTTTTTTCTTTTCTTTTCCTAAATGAACCTATTCCATAAAGTTTTTCTTTTTGCCTTCATATTTTAGCTTCGATACGAAGTCTTTTCAGGAAAAATAGAAAAATGTTTTACATTCTGTTATTTTCCCCAGACTGTGTTTCCTTCTTGTATGATTTTTCCCATATGTAGACATTCCCTCTTAAATGTTAAGCTCCTTGAAGGAAAGGAGCATGTATTTCTGCATGGTAACTACACCTTTTTTTCCCCCCAATGGACCTGAAAAGGGGGGAAAAATGTGTTGTTTTTATAATTACAGTTATATGGATCTGCTATTACTACTATAATCACAGGTTTTTCAGACTAGAAGAGAGAGATCATTGAGTCAATCCATTTATTTTAAAGTTGACAAAAATAATCTTCAAAGGGGAGGTGATTTTCTTAATATCTAAATTTACTGTGTCATTGAGAAAAGAAGAACTACTTATCATTTTTATTACCGCTGCAAAAAGCTACCTTCCCGGCTTTGTCATTTCTTTAGTCGTTTGAGCTACAGATCCAGAGAAGAACCAGTTACATTCCCAGTGAATGGAAAGTGGCTTAGGTGGCTTGAGAAGAGCATTGCATTGTGTAAATATGTGTCCTAATGGTGTACATGATACTAAGAAAATGCTCCTGCTTTCAAATTATGCTGCCTGGAGATCACAGGTGGGATTTTGTGGATTAACTGTTTAAATATTTATGAAGTTATTTAGACATATTTATTGTGAAAATGTTTATACTATAATTATTTCAAGAATTAAACTTTCACATGCTATCAGAAACTAAAACTAAAATCTTACTGTTTTCAATCACATCCTTCTAATATTAGGTCATATACAAGTGGAACAGGCTGAGAAAAGTTCTTTAGTGGGTATTTTTTTGTCATAAATGTACCAATCTACCAATCAATCAATCAATTCATATTTTAAAAGCATCCTCTATGGAAAAATCATTGTATATATGCATTGGGTATTTCAATATAGACTTATAGTAAAGGCACTTATCACTTACAAAGGTACAGGGGTTGGTGTACATTAACTCATTTAAGGCCCCAAATAACCTTTATCCTATTAACATTCCCATTATACAGATGAGGAAAAGTTCACTAAATTCTATAAACTTAAATCGTAAGTCAATCCCATACAACAACTTTGGATACATGTCAAAGTAGAATTGAGAATCAGTTCAAGAGATTGATGAGAGCTGGAAGAATAAATTACACAGTTGAGTGATTAAAATACAAAGATATCAGATGTCAATAAAGTAGTGACCCATAGACCATATTCAATCCTTAATTATATACTATGCATCCCACATTTTAAAAAATTCAGTTAACTCCCAATATTGTATAATCAGTTATGTCAAGTAATCATAGTGTGAAGTTTTTCACATAAAATTCCAGATTTCTGGCTTCTCTTGAAAAGCAAAGAACCAAAAAAATCCCCAAGAAGATCTAGAAAGCCTTCCTTCCCATTTTCATATGGCCACAGTCGGCTGGCTTTCTATACCGGCTGTCCACTTCAGATGAGTATTGGCTTTCCAGTGTACGACAGTCTCCACTGCCCTGCAAAAGGCCTCTTAGAGCCAACCTCTAACAAATATCCCTCAGATATTTAACCCCCTTACTGATGTTATCCAATGTGCTAAATGTGCATCGTTTCCACAGCATTTGCTTGTTAAGTCAACATTATTTATTGACACTGGATGGGGCTAAGATCACAAGATAATTTTTTTTTTTTAATCAAGCATATGAAATGGATATCCTATCATTTTCCCTGTCCAGAGGCTTAGAGTTGAGTTTTGTGAAGAAAAACAGGACAAGCTCAGAGTTGGCTTCCAGTCACCATTCTCTTTCCTTGTCCTCCAAGTATATTCTATTTTTTTTTCTTTTCTTTTAATTTTAAGCACTCTATTTGATTAGAGATTTTTTTTTTCTTTTTTTTCTTTCCTTTTGTTTTTTTCAAATCAGGGGGTGGGTACCATCTGGTGAATTTTGAACTAAATAAGTTAAAAAATTTTAAATAAGTTAAAAAAATAATAACTTCAACTATAGTTGTTTATCATAAATAAAACAATCTTCCAAAACCTCTCTTTGATAATTTTCTTTTTTTTTTTTTATTTGCTTCTACTCACCAAAGAAAAACATAATTCTGGGCACTGAAAATGAGTATGAACAAACCTTAAACCCTGTAAGATGACATACTTGATGTTCTAACTGTGCACGTAAATCAGAAACCACAGGCAGATACAATCCTTTCTCCATGCAGGCCACTAGACAGAAAGGTTTGGGAATTTGAAATTTCAAGCTTTGTGGTCTCAGGAAGCTCCTACTGTGTATCTCAGTCACATAAACCTGTTGCAATACACTTCTTTTCCTCAATCTAAATAGATTGTCTCTGGGCAGTGGCCCTCAAAATTTCTCATTTTGGTCTTCTGGTATGGTGGCTTGTTGACTGCTCTTTGAGTTGAATTATAAAGCAAAAGAGAATATAGGACCAAGCCTTTTATCGGGGATTTCTGTGGTCTTACTTACAACCTTTCAGGCCTGATTTTCCCTTCCTAGCTGTTTTTTCCTTGGCATTTGTATTTCACACCATAAAAGGTAGCAAACATGCCTTTAAAAGATGCAATTGCAGGTGAAAACTTTTAGGAGAGAAAGGCACGTGAGCAAAATGTGGCATGGCTTATTTTGGAAGTGTGAATCGCACACTGGAACCATTATGCTACCAAACAAACCATGGAAATACACCTTTGGAGGTGAAAATATGATTTTCAGGAAAGTGATAATAGTTGCTACAGAATACACAGAAGATATCATTGGAAATTTGCTATTCCTTTTATTTCTCACTACAAACATTAGAAAATTGAAAATAAGACCTTGTCATAGAAAATAAAATTGGTATCAATCTTTGATTTTTTTTTTTTTTTTTTTTGGTCAGAATTAAACCTCAGATCCTCCTGGAAAAGAACATTTTACTCCTGTGACCATTTCTTAGTTAAGTCCATGTACTAGGCCATCTTACAATAAGAAGGAAGTTGGAAGTTTGCTGCCTATGTGTGGTGCCTGGAGCAATGATTCTCAAGCTTGGAAGGAACTAAAATTACATGAGAGCTTAAGAAATACTGATGTCTGGGTCCCAACCACAGACATACCCATGTCATTGATTTGAGGGATAGGCTGGGCATTAGGATTTTTTAAAGCTCCCAAGTCTTTCAAATTTTAACCAAGGTTGTGAACCAGTGATAAGAGGAAATTATTTCAACTGTTAAAAAAAAATTTAAAAAGAGGGAGGAAAGATAAAGAAGTAACAGAAGGAAAAGAACCAGAGTCCCTCTTTCCTTTCCACAATTCATCCATACATGTAGGAAAGAGGGAAGAAGTAACTTTGTCCTCCACAAAAGAGATAAACAGTAAAAAAATACTTATAACTTGCATTAATTAAATCCTTGATAGAGAGTAAAAATGGCAATTTCATCTTGTTCAACCTACTCAATAGTTGGCCTGTAAGTACAGATCAGTGGTAAATGCATAGCAATGCAAAGGAGACTATATTATCTATCAGCTTTACTAACATGCATAAAATATAGTATGGTGTATCTTAAAGTTTTATAGTGCTTTACAGTTTATTAAATGCTTTCACCTATGGTGGCATACTTAAATATCCCAATAACTCTGTGTAGAAGAGTGGAAAGTCATTCTCATTTTGCAGACAAGGGTACAAAGGTCAGGGAAGTTGAGTAACATGACAAAGGTAATTCATGTTTAAATGTGGACCCAGGGAAACAGTCCAGTATCCTTGAATATTTAAACTAGCTATTTGTTAGTTTTGAGACCTGTTGGCCTTTTGGGTAAAACTTGCCCCTGGACTTAGGGACAATGTGTGTTCTAGAAATAAATTCCTTGAACGATTTCTGTGAATGTGTTGAAGACATTAGGGCTGAATGTGTAGAAAAGATAGCTCTGTCTTCCACAAAATGAGAATAGTACCACTTAGGTACATGATCTTTTGGGCATGGAAAAAAAAAAAAAAAAAACTTTGTTAAAGAACAAAATACAATGAGAGTCATAATAGGATTTCCTTTCTCCCGGACTCTGTACTTGGTGCTTCAAAGGCAATGAATATCTAATTTAATCCCCTAAATAAGCTTATTTCCATTTAACAGAAGGAGAAAGTGAGACTCAGATTTGTCTAGCTTTACAGTTCATGCTCTTTGTATAATTCTAGAGGCATACCAAAAAATGAACTTTCTTGAGAGTGAGGGGTCCTGAGTTCTAAACTTGGCTCTGTTACCAGCTGGTTATATGAGCCTTGAAAAATACCTTCCACTTCCGAGAAGGCCACAACTCTAAGGTCTTGCCTAATTCTAAAATTGTATTAAGTATATGGGCTATAGTTCAAAATATAGGTCACCCCAGTACCCATGTGGTTGGTTGAATCCACAGATGCAGAACCCTTGGATACAAGGTGCCTGAGGGCCAACTCTAAGGGACTTGAGCATCCTCGGATCTTGATATCCACAGGGGGTCCTGGAACCAACCCCCCCACCCAACCCCTCGTGGAAACAAAGGAGCAGCTGAATAACTATAAAGTGCTTAGAATTTGGCTTTTGCTTATTCAGTGTTGTCTGCCATTTCTCATCCATCCCCACTTTGTCTATTACCAAGGTCCCCAGTTGTCCTACAATGAATGCCCCTTTTTCTCAGTCTCAGTGCAAGATTTTCAGGCAGAATTACCTCCATCTCTCTCACCTTCTGAGTGCACATGTGGCTTAAGCCTGCCAAATCATAGACTCTTTACCACAGCAATCATTTCATAGAGGGAGGTGACCCAATTCTGGTCAAAGAGATCAGGCATAAGACTTACTTTTCTAAATTAGTCAAATAGAAACTTGTTTTTGTTCCTACTCACCTTGGAAGCAGAATGATGTAGGGATGGAACTGCTGATGGTCAACTGGCCACTTGATGGAGACTGAGAATTAAACTAATGGAGTACAGAGCCAATGGATGGAGGTAGAGTATGACTTGTCAGTAGGACTTGAATCCCCAGATGAAACTTTTTTCTAAAATGTTCAGTGATATGAGCAATAAATTTCCCTTTTTTTGTTAAAGTTAATTTGACTTTATTTTCTGTCACATGGAAGTGAAAGAATTCTAACACTTATACCCCAAGGGCATCCTTTATTGGCAACCACAGAGACACCTGGATGATTTAAAAGATAAAATTATGTGGTAGAAAAGAAACACTTGGTGATTACTATAGGTTTAGACCAGATAGTATCTGACAAAGGACTCAATTTAATCTGAGTTCAGGCAAAGTAGATGAGTCATTAGGTACCTACTGTTAATAAATGAAAGAATGTCTTGTTCAAATAGGATTAGACAAAAAGGTAGTTAATGATACAAGTAATTGTAAGAACTAAAAGTTCATCAGAATCAAGCTGGCCAACAAGATTACAAAAACCTAATTTATTTCTATATATTTGCTTCACCCTTTGCAGTAGCTGTTTCCTCTTAATGATGTAACAAAATGGCCCCCAGCAGCTTCAGATTACTGTGTTCTCTTCTTGCAAGTCTAGAGAGCATTATTTCTCATAGCTCTCATAGCGTGCAAGGAAGCTTCTTTCTAAGAAGCCCTCATTAAATGTCTACTCATAACTAATTGGCCCTTCGTGGTTCCCATGCCTTGAAATTTACCTGTGGTCCTGGGATTTGGATGTACTAATCCACTTAAGTTGGGGTTGGGTTCAGCTTCAACTGAAGCACAAATGCTAAATCCACCCCCAACTTAAGTGGATTAGCATATCTAATTCCCAGGGCCATAAGCAAGTTCCAGGGCATGGAATCCAAGCTGTTTCCAGGAATGATTTCTGTGATACTGAGAATTTCAATTTAAACACAAATGGATGCAGTTTAGTGTACACATTAAGCACAAGACATGGAATTTTTTTTTTCATAAAGCATGCAAAATTGTATGAGGCTGCACTGTAGTTTAGCATTCTCAATTTCCCTGTAATTTATGTATCCATTCAACAAATATTTAGTAGTCTTACTATATGCCAGTAACCATGCTGTTTACTAGGTTATAGCAATAGGTCCATGAACCAAACTCTCCATTAAGTGTCCTGCACAATTTTCTTATTTAATTTTGACTGAAGCTCTTTCAGAGTAGGTATTTGTATTATTTAGCATTCTCACGGCACAACCAGATTCTGGATAAATCAAGCAGAATGGAATTAATTAAAAAGATATTAGGGAGTTAACAGAATTAATAAGACCTACAGATTCTGGGTTAAAAAAGAAAGCAAGATTATCTCCAGAGGCATAAGCTATAAGAATCCCAAGAGTCTCCTAGAAGCAATGACTGTTTAGTACCCTATTAGTGCTCCTTAAATGAATGCCTTACAACTTCCCAAATACTTGGATCAAGTGAAAAAAGGGAAAAAGCATTTTGTTAGCCAAGTCAAAGTCATACGGTGGGGAAGAAAGAAGAATCTGGCATCTTCATATTCTATAGTGGAATAAACATGATTTTCTACTCAAAAACTCATACAATCAAGTATTCCCGCAAAGTGAATAGGGGTACTAATAGTAATGAGATTTGCATACATTCCATGTGTGATAAATGTCCATGCCATAATTATTATCTCCATTTTACAGATGAAGAAACAGAAGTTCAGACAAAAAGAGTCATAAATTTCTTTATTCTCAAACACTAAGAGTTAACACATCAGCCACTGGATCATGTTGTGAGACTGGTTTACGAAGTGTCTGAATTCCTGATGTAGATTTTATTTGTTTGATATCCTGCTTATTTTGATTTAGTTTTTAACTTCTATAATTTGAAGTCACAATGTAAGATTTTTGTTGGATTCATAAATAATATGTCATTGATAAGTTACCATTAATTTCATATTTATATGTAACTTTGCTTTATAAGGTTCTTCTAAAGTCTTATAAGTCATTAATCAATAGGATTATCAAATATTTTTCATTTAAATCTCAGTTGATCCACAAAACATGAATTAAAACCACGTCTTGTGATGATTAGTTTTCATAATCAAACCCAAAAATATACATGTATTCATTCTTTATTTAAGAATTGAGTGTGTGTGAAACACTGTGTCTGTGAGATGCTATAAATACAGTGAATTATTAGTTAGAGATGTGGTTGCAGGAGAAAGAAACTCAACTCATACTAGGTTAAGCAAAATAAACAAAAACAAATAAAATTTGCTTTTTTGACTCATTTAACTCTACTATGACAGGGGCAGAAATGTAGCCCTCTTGGGGATATCTTGGTCCGGAGACTATAACAGCTCTTCTCTTCTCCTCTCTTCTCTTCTCCTCTCTTCTCTTCCCTTCCTTCCCCTCTCTACCATCCCCTCCTCCCTTTTCCTTACACTCTTCCCTGTTTATGCACATTGATCTCACTCAGGGCAGCTGCTCCTAGGAGGATGGATCCAGGGCATTAGATAATTCTGGGATTACATCCTACCAGCCAGGAGGACAAATGTTATCTTCCTCACCACCTACAGTTTGACAATTCCACCACTGATTGTATGCCACTCCTCAGATCAATTACACAGGTATGAGGACTCATTGATGGAGCCTGGGTCATAAGTCAAAACCTGTGACCAAAGTTAGTATGATCTTCAAAAGAAATATAGAAGAAATAATCAAAACAGATATGGTATCTGATCTCGTCAGAGTTTGCAGTACATATACAAGACAAAACGTTAAACAAATATAAATTACTATTAATTACAGTTGAGATGAGTGCTACTCAGAAGAACTATTAGGGTATAAAAAAAAATTTGATGTAGTCAAAACAAAGATTCTTCAAGAAAGTGATACCTGAGATGACATACAGGAAATCATAGAAATTAACTAGACGAAGGATGTAAGGGGTTCCCAGGCAGAGGGGAAAAGGGAAATTTTTAAAGTATATTTAAAACCCCTAAATATGTCCTAGAGAATCTAAATTACAGGTTAAGATATCAAGAGGGATCCTGCATAAGCTTTAATAAGATTGTTTTAAACCTCTAAGAGTATGTGATAGCTTTTTGTTTTATTTCCTTCAGTCATATAATTTTTTAATCTAATTAGAGTCATTGAACAAATACTAACCTAGGATCAGAAGATCTACTTTTGACACTACAAATGCTCGCAGACCCTGGGTAAACAATTTCTTTTCTTGGGACCCCCACTTATTGTTATATGAAAAGGATTGGATTGTACTGAAATATTTTTACCAATAATCTGTGTCTCCTGCAAATTGTGGAAGCTTGAGGCCGATAAGGAAATTAATTGGTGGTAAGGGCAGAATGGGATTATGGGTTAGCCTTCAGGAGTACCATTTATAAAGGGCCTTGAAACTCCACCAGGCAATAAAAAATTATCTGGAAATATAAATGAGATGGAGAAAAATTTTTTTAACAGATTCCTTGTGAGGAAAAGCTCATTTGAAAAGACTACTTTGGTGAGTCACAAAGGGATGGGGGTGAAAGCTCCAAGGTATGTGCTCACAAAAGAGGAACCTCCAAGGTGTCTTCTAAGGAAAATCAGTGTGGTTAACTAGGAAGTCTTGCGTTTCTGATTGGGGGCTGTTTTTTGTCACCAAAGGAGAACGATTCGGGAAAATGAAATAGAGACTGAAAACCGCAAACAGCCATGGTCTTCCAACTCCATCTGTTTCCTACACATATCTCAAACTGTCTTTTAAATCAATATTGAAGAAATATCTATTGCATTTTGGTTTGAAGGGTTGCCAAAGTATTAGGCTATCCAGAAAACACCTAGGCTTGCTACAGTTCTGGGTGAGGAAGAGTGCCTTTAGATTACTAAACACCATGCTCCTGCCTTCTACCTAAGGTAGAAGACAGAGTTGGGGCAAATCTTGATGCTCGTCAAACGCTTGCAAAGTAGTTTGGCATCAGATCCCTAGATATGCGCACAGATTTGTGAGTTATTTGGTGAAGTGTAACATCATCTCCCAACCAAGAGAACACTGAGAAACAGTCTGGTTCTGACAGCACAGAGAAGGGAAGGGTGTGAGTATGGGCAGTGATGATTAAGGGCCCCAACTGTGAACCTCGGAATGAAATCTGACAACTCAATGCAGTAATATATAGCCAGAAAAACAAGAGGGCTGAAGGTATGATCACATGTTTCTGAATCACTGGTAGACACAGAAGTGAAATGTCGATATTCATCTTTGCTATGAGAGCAGCAGATTTTGGGTGTGTCTGCCTCTAATCAGAAGCTGTTGTAAATATCAATTTATTCTATTACATGCATTCTGGAAAGGATCACATACAGGCTAATTAGATTGTTCATTGCAATGAAAAAGTGTCATCAAGATGCATTTTTAATCCAAAGAGACCTCTAGTGAAATTATTCTCCAGAGATATAGTCTAATGACCCAAACTAAAACAGAATCTAGAGCTGATTTTGGAATCAGCAGAGAACACTGAGATTTCAGGCATCTTTTTTTAGTGTCATTTTTCTATATAATAGTCAGAGAAAAGCAAGGTTATTCTTTGGTGGTTTTGTTCACTTGTTTTAAAATTTGAAAGAAAGATTGAAATCTTTTTTGGATAATATGTGTATTCTCATTGGTCCACAAAAGAACTTTGTTTAGAGGGGTTTTCAGAAAATTCTCTCTCTGTTACTAAAGTATTCCAATCCTTCCCTCCAAAGGAGAATAATCTGCTAGGGAATTTTCTAGGCTATTAACAGAATGAGACTACTTTTACTTCTCTTAGGCCTAGTTTTACCTTTTGTGGAATAGAGATGGCACCCTACCGATTTTACTTCTATCATATGGAAAAATTGAGATAATAGATTTTCAAGTCATCTATACATTTACTAGGAAAAAAGGAGTAAATTACCTTTAAGATTAGAGAGTGGATTTTGTGTCTATCAATTCTTTATGTAGTGCTGGGACTTCCCTGGCGGTCCAGTGGTTAAGACTCCGCGCTTCCACTGCAGGGGGCACAGGTTTTATCCCTGGTCAGGGAGCTAAGATCCCACATGCCGCACAGCACAGCCAGAAAGAAAGAAAAAAACCCCAAAACTTTATGCATTGCTTTGTATTGTGTAAACAATAAACAGATCCTTTTTTTTTTTTTTTGGCTGCACTGTGCCCGGCTTGCAGATCTCTTGAACCTTGGGAGGAGAGCACTGAATACTAACCACTAGACCACCAGGGAACTCCCCAGAATCCTTGATGAAGACATTGATCATGAAGAAGAGGATGATGGTAATAATCATGATGATTATAAAAATATAAGTTAATGTTTGATAATCATTTTCTAAACTATAAAAAATGCAATTTATCATCAGTAATCATACATTACTGTATTAGTGATGTTTATATTATTTACTTGCCTATGCAACAATGTGAATTTCATCTCCTATTTTGAAAGTATTTTAAGATAAACATGTGCCACTAAGTTCTTTAGAACAAAAGATAAATGGAGAGTCATCAGCAATTTAGCAATCTTAGTATTATTAAAGTTGTTAAAACAATCCAATACAGATTTAAGAGCAACTAAATCTGCTTTATTTGCTCAACCAACATGTTGCCTTTAAAAAACTGCATGTAAATGTTGTTTTTTATTTCCAAAGTTCAAAAGAGAAACAGATTTTGTCCCTGAACGTCGTTATTAAGAGTTTGGGGAGTAAAATAACTAGACTATAAGTCACATACATAAGTCACAGTCATTTGAATATGCAATCTGTATTTTAGCATCTTTAGCATATTCAGACTGGGTGTTCTTTGCCAAGGAATTATCAGCTGGGCTCTCCAAAAATTACCCCAGCGTGCTCCACAGAAAAAAAATACAAGAGATGGAGAGAAACCCAAAAGGTCAAAATAAAGTATTTCTACCAAAAGGAGCCAGAATGTCTCAAAGCACTAGATTTGTAACCAGATAATCTGAGTTAAATACTTGAAAATGAACGCAGATGGAAGGACTGTGAATGTTGCCAAGGGCAGGAGATTTCCAACTATTATGCTCTCACATTACTGTTACTGATATTTAAAAAGTTGAAGTGCTGTAGGGGCAGCTCCATAAGCATACATGTTTCCTCCATCCCACAAAGAACGTCTGTTGCTAAAAAAGGGTATCATATACACACATACCCTAATAAATGGACTTAGATATAGATAAGTGAATATAGATAAGTGATTGGAGCCAGTGAACCTCCCAAGAATTCTACCAAGGACAGGAATCTGAGCCACTAGGCTAATTCTCTTAGGAAAAATTATATGACTGTTCAATGGAGATCTCATGGTTTGGTCATGGTTGCCATTAAGACAAAAGATTGTTCAATCTGGGGCATCAGGTAAGAACTGTAATAGGTACAAAATTCATCTGTAATCATAAGTGTAAGCCCACCATCTATACTGAAAGATAGTAATATTGAAGCTTGCTGACCAATGGACAGAGGAACCAATAATTGGAATTGATACTAAATAGGTCAAAAATATGGTTAATTAATTTTCTAATAACTCCACAGAACACATTAGGCCTCCCAATGCACTAATAGAGTTACTGTTGAGCCCAACAAGTAGTGCTTATTATTTTCAGGAATCTCAAGACTGGTAGATTTTTATACCTACTTTTGTATTGGTAACAGACTCTAGTCAAAATAACCATCACTAAGAAATAAATAAGCCATTGATTTGATCACAGAAAACAACACAGTCACAATTACATGAAAACATAAGATATAAGTATTATCCATAGATACTCATAGGGATCCATTCAGACACCTCAGATGTCAAGAGAAACCCCGAACATTACCATTTTCTAACATCCTTGGCATATTAAAAATTAAGAAATGCCAAGCAGGGTGACCAAAATTATGTTTCAGATGTTTACATTTAACAATGCCTGATGAAAGTTTCTTTTTTCAATTCTGTCACTCTTTCTGGGATATTATATTATATATTATATTATTTGAAAATGACATCAAAAATCTAAATTTGAGCTACTGCCTGATTGTGATTGCCATGCTTTCACTGTGATATGAGATTTGATTTTCAAATACAGTATAATGGGAAGAATAATAGACAAATAGGAAATTCTGTTTGAAAGTCAGAAAAAGCCAAAGGTGGAGAAGAGGAATAAATATTTAAAGTTTTGGAAGCATAATATTTGAAAGTGACTTCTAATTTTTAATGATTCTCTAACAGACTGTCTTATATTGCAGTCACTGGAATACATGCCGTGCAACTAAAAGCAAGGACTGTGTTAAGCACATAAAACCAGTCAGTACTGGAGTTGCAAAGACAAAGCAGACATCACTCCATACCACTGTCCCAGCAGTGCCTGGTATGTAATAAGATGCTCAAACAAATATTTTTCTATAAATGAATGAATGAGCAAATGAATGGTAGCCTGATTGCAAGGTTAGGTGACAAGCTGACTTTTGTTTCTGTATTTTGTAGCCCACCCCACCTTTCCCTTTTCCTGATTAAGTTGGCGAATCTCCAGTCCAGGTTGAGTTTTTAGTGCTTTATCTCAGTAGACTTTGTTTCTGCCGAGGAAGCAGTTCTTGATTTGTCGGCCTGAAGTAAGACGAGATTTCAACAGTAGTCTGAGAGTGTGGCTTTCATGAGATATGCAATCAGTCTTGCCTCAACTGCATGAACTCTTGCTAAGGATGTGTATTGCATGAACCTGTTCTCGGAGGGACAGTAGTCTTGAAGAAGGATCTTATTTCCCTCTCCAGGGATTGAACCTAGCCGCCAGTCCACCAAGGGCTAGAGGCTAGAAGCCAAGTTCCCTGATTCTTACCCCATTTGAAAGCAAGAATGTTTCAAGGAGGCAAAAACTGTAAAAACAGGTACAAAGTTTATGATTAGAGACAAAGCATAACATGTGGGAGAGCACACAGACAAACAGTTTGTTTATTTAAGACAGAGCAAGGCAGAATACATACCCAGAGAGGAGTGTGGGCATCCTGAATGAGGAGTGCAGTGAGGAGGTGATTTAAGTCACTTAGGCAGGACAGTCCTTCTGGCTCTTTGTTTACATTTGACCTTTTTGTTCTTTTTCTTTTTCACACCTGACTCATCCCAGGACCCTCCCCAGCATGTGTGTGCAACTTTTTGCTAAGATGGATCTCACCGCAAAGGCCTGTAGGAGGTATGTGCACACTTATTATGGGGTGGTGCCCCTCCCTTTTTGCCCCCCAGGGAGCCTTCCTGCGCATGTGCAGACAGGGAAGTTTTCCTTGACCTCAGGAGCGGGCGCCTCATCTCTTTACTTCAGCAGAGCTCAGCTTCTGCCACTAGCTTTGTCCTTGGAGTGTCTGGGTGAAAAAAAAAATTCAGTTTTACTCCACTTGACAAACACCAGCTCTCTGGCCCAGGGGCACAGCTATCTCCTACCTCAAACCTTCTACTTGAATCCAGTGCCTTGTGAATACTATTCAACTTTCAAGACACAGTAAGCCAAGACCACATCTTAAGAGTCCTTCAGTGCCTTCATGATGACCCAGCTAGTATTTACGGTGGGTCTGATGGTCCCTGGAGATTCATCTCCCTGATTCTTTACATGTTTAAGATAACTAGCAGCAGATGCACAAGAACCCAGGAAATTTGGTCAAGATGGAAGTCGGTTTTCCTCTGGTGCTCCTGCGCCACAATGGTCCATGTAAAGAATGTGTTCGAGCAGCAGCCCTGGCATCCAGCATCCACACATCTAATCTTTTGACAGATTTGAATAGCTAATATCAAACAATAACTCATTGTTTGATTGGATTAGACCTTTTATTTTCTTTCCTCTATACAAAGTAGATACTAATAATTTCAATTCTTTGTACCTTAGAACCAAGGCAACTAGACACCTAATTTTTTGAGCTTTCATGTTTCAATATATTCATAGTAATAAAATAAGAGAAAAATTAAAGCCTGTTCTATCATACTTGCTGCATGAAAAGCCCCTGTATTTTGAGAGAAATGTAGTCAAACAGTGGTCTGTGTCACAGTAGGGTTCTCAATACAGAAATGAATCTATATACCATCATTTAATCACTTTGTGATCTATAGCAAGCACAAGTAGAAGCAGATACTGCAAAATTCTGTACATACCAAAAAGTAGTCTTCCAGCAATCCTTCTAAGACTACTTTCAGTGGTCTTGGATATTTCTCTTAGAACAGCAGTAAATGACATTAGTCCCATAGGCCACAGTAAAATATGCTTGTTTAGCACACAACAGTAAAAAGCAGGGTAGCGATGATTCACCTTGACTATAGGGAATGATTTTGGAAAGAATAGAAATGATAAGTAAAGAAGTTTTATTTGAAAACATTTAAGAGGCAATTATACACAATGAAAAGTTTAAAAAAAATGATGAAGTAGTAAGCACTGGAAAGCTTATGAATAACAAATAAGGCTTATTCAGGTAATAATATGTTGCAGCAAAGTTGCTGGACTACAGCATTCTGTCAATATTAAGAAGAAGGACAAATACATTCATGCTCAGCTCTTTGAAAAATAAATCCACATGTGTATTTTTATCACTCCTCCAAAGGAATAAAAGGGTGCACTTAGTAAGCAACTTAGGTTTTATGGTCCTAATCAGGGTCAGATTTTTAACAATAAGTCAAATGCTAACGTATACAAAAGGGCCCTGCACGGCAATAACATTTGTTAAAAATGTGAAATTCTCCTGAGGTGGTACAATTTCTCAACAAACACATTATGCTTAAATTATATTCAGAGCTTAAATTACCAAGACTAAACAGCAAATGCTTCTAGCTAAGTCTGTTTCATGGTATCTTGGGTTGTAAATTTCTCAAAAAAAAAGGTTTCTAACGTTTTTGTTTTGCAGTAGAGAGTGTACCCTTTCTCACTGAACTAAAAAAAGGCACAACACTATTCTTCAATAATAACTTTAAAACTAACTAAGGAAATGTGCTGCTCTTGACTTGTAGAACTAGAATAACCTTAATATAAGAGGCTTTTAGAAAAAAGAAAAAAAGGCTTCTAGGACATTCAATTAAAAACTCAAGAGATTACACTTTTTCAGAACTCAGTGTCTTAACATATAACCAGATGCTATGTCTTGTTACTTCCCTAATGTTTTGTTTTATAATTAATTTATTTTTATTATTTATTTATTTATTTATGGTCGTGTTGGAATTTCGTTGCTGTGTGCGGGCTTTCTCTAGTTGCGGCGAGCGGGGGCTACTCTTCGTTGCGGTGCGTGGGCTTCTCATTGCGGTGGCTTCTATTGTTGCGAAGCACAGGCTCTAGGAGCAAGGGCTTCAGTAGTTGTGGCATGTGGGCTCAGTAGTGGTGGCTCGCGGGCTCTAGAGCATAGGCTCAGTAGTTGTGGTGCACAGGCTTAGTTGCTCTGTGGCATGTGGGCTCTTCCCGGACCAGGGCTCGAACCCGTGTATCCTGCATTGGAAGGCAGATTTTTAACCACTGGACTACCAGGGAAGTTCCTTCCGTAATGATAAAGGTAAAATGATAAGATAAAATAATGTATTTTATCTAAAAAGTTCAGTTGTATTTGTGTGCACTTTGGTTCACTTCCCATAAGTTTCTTTAAGATAAGTTTCCCATAAGTTTTTGTAAGGTGATAAGAAGGAGTGATCTGATGCAGAAGTGGCGAGTCCAGAGTTTCAAATATCTTCTCTCAGTACAGCCTAGATTTTTTGTTTGTTTTTCAAATGTCTAAAGTAATGCTATTGAAGAACAATTTGAAAATCATTCAGGAATTGTTTTCACTTCTTTACTAAAATATTTCCTAACTTACATACCTGCTATTGTATATTGCTATTCACAATCCTAACCATGAAATAAACTACATGGAAGCTACTGAGAGTTCCTTCTTACTCATTGTGCAAAAACGAATCTGTAATTCCTGAGATAGACTAATCTTATAATGAATGTTACAAGTTTAGAGAGGCTTGAGAGAAAACTAACTACTATGGTTTTCAAGTTGCAATCTCTTTAACCTCTGCAGAAAGAAGGAGGTTGAAGAAACCCACAGCTGGGATTTTAAGACCTCCTCTTCAAAGATATTATCAAGCAATAAAATGTACCTATGTTACACAGTAAATAAAAATTTGGTAATAATTTAATAAATTTGTTTTTGAAATTGCATGGTTGTGAGGAACTTAATTTATTGTCTGTGATTTCTCAGGAATCATATTCAGGAGTTCTTGCAAAATGAGAAAAGTCTAATCCATACAATGTTCTCTTAAGTGATGAAATTGATGATATTTTTATGGGTAGTTAACAAAATATATTTTGCAGATATTCAATGAAATGTTTATTAATTTCTATTTTGAGCCTTTTTTTTTTGGAGACTAGACATGTTTTTCAATTCTCAAATCTTCTGAAGGTGCTAAAAGCTTGTAGGCCCTAGGCCTGTACTGCTTAACAGATAAATTGGCTCTTTTTTCATCCCTGCTTTAACTAGGGCAGATCAAATTTGATCTTACACATTGCACATTCAGTAAAAAGCAATATTTGAAGTTGGCAAACAACTGATACGGAACTTTTTAGCCTACCAAATTTGGAAACATAATAACATAAGCCCCCATTTTGAAATGAGCATTCAGGAAACCAATAAAAAATGAGATTTTTAAAGAAAGGAATGATCTTATTTTTAGGGAAAATTATAAACCTATCACCTGGACATTTCATTTATTCATGTTCAATTCAGTAAACTACTTTTGATTCAGAATATGTAAATTGTCTTTGGGAGTTCAATGCTGGCTAGCTAAATTACTTAGGCTATTTAAAAAAATCCAATTCAAACTTATTTTGCTGCACTATTTTCTTTCTCAGGAAGTTTCAGCTCCCCAAGTCTCCTGACACCTACAGTCTGAGAAGGTATAAGTGCTCTAAGATGAACATTAGGCACATTTTTTCTCTATTAGAACTTGAATTCAAATGCTGTATTTTATAGATAATAAGTGCTGTGAAATATATTTTTAATAATTGTAAGAAGACATAAAACATAGCCAGTGCCAGATGTAGTAGCAGTTTAAAATGAACCTATTCAGAATCATATAAGATCCAAATGTTTTCCCAGTGAACACTTCCTTCTTCCTCACCTTGAGTTAACACGATTGTTTAATACAGCTTTAAACTCAGCCTGACAATCTGAAATATGGCTTTGGAATATCACACTCACTGATTGTTAAAGTAACATGCTTGTACTTTAAATGTTCTTGGAAGAAAATTAATCCTTCCTAGAGTAAGATAAGATCATCCGGAGACTCTACAATTTTTCATGTTCAATGCCCAGCACCCCAAATTACCAGGCATACTAGGAAAGAAAACCATATGACCAAACACCAAAAGGGAAAAGAAAACAGACCATAAGAACAGATCCAGGATTGTTGAGACATTGCGATTGTCAGACAGGGACTTTATGATAACTATAATTGGGAAGGGAGGAATTCTGTATTCATTAAGGACAGAGTTTAATTTCCTTTCAGATGGCAACTGTAAGTGTATAAAAGAAGAGAAACACAATAGGTGAACGACATATTTACCTGAACTTTCCCTGAAGGCACATCCCAGCTCACTATGACAAACAGGGAAGAAATCAAGCATAACGAAGCAGGGCTGAAGAGACAGAGACTGGAGTTCAGAACTGCCACAGTGGCTTGAAACTGAGGGGAAAATCCCCAAAAGGACTCAAATACAGAAGGATAAGTCCAAAATACCAAATGTGATTACAGATTCATCTCCTATCTTTGGCTAAGTCCTAAACTGCAAATTTGCTGGGTAAAAAAATCATAAAGCAGCATCTGGGTGGCTAAATATCTAAACACAGATTTCAGTAGTTGCCTGATGTCAGGGACACAGAGTTTCGAGCTAAAATCTTGTCAACTTAAAGGTGCTGGATAAACACATTGGGCTTTCCATTGAAACCCCAAAAGGTTCATTACTTAAGAGTAAGGAACATATCCAAGAAAAGCAACAATGCTGTAGAACTAATGGCAAACTGAAATAAATCCATCTTATCAAGTCTAAAACTGAGCCTCAATATGATTAAAATGAATGGTCAATAAATTACCAGAATAAAACTCAACATTCACTGAAGGAAAATAACAAAATAAAAAAAAATGTCCCAAATCCACAATGTACAGCACAGAATAAAAATTTGTAGACTTGCAAAGAAGTAGAGAACTATGATTCATAAGCAAGAGAAAAAGGAGACAACAGAGACATAAACACAGATGATCCAGATGTAAGAATTAGTAGACAAGCTCTTCAGACAAATTTATAAGTGGGTTAAAGCATACACAGAGAAGGATGGATCAAACGACTGAAGACATGGAAAATTTCAAGACAAAGTGCAAAGCTTAAAGAATATCTGGAAATTCTAGATTTGAAAAACGTAATTTCAAAAATGCAAACTCATTGGACACACAACAAAATATAGGATGAAGAGAAAGAAAGGCTCAGTTAACTCAATGACAGGCCAATAATTTTTTTTTTTTTCAAATTTAATTACAGTGTAAAAAAAAGAATTTAAAAATGTAGAACAGCTTTTCCACAAAGGGTACTGGAAAAAGCGGACAAAATGCCCAAAAAAACTCCCAAAACTCTAAACATCGACCTTAAACCTTTCACAAAAATTAACACAAAATGACTCACAGAACTATAAATAAATGCAAACCTATAAAAACCCTAGAAGATAACATAAGAGAAAAATTAAGTGACCTTAAATTTGTTGACTCCTTAGATACAAGACCCAAAGTATAACCCATGAAAGAAAAACGTGGTAAGTTGGAATTCATTAAAATTAAAAACATCTTTTCTGCAAAAGACAGTATTAAGAGAATGAGGAGACAGAGTGAATAAACTACAAAATCATAACTTTTTTTCTGAGCCCATGAGCCACCAAAGATGCATGCAACTAGGTGAACTGAATTCCTGAAGTGCCACATTCCTCCCAGAAGAGATTGGACATATGAACTGTCCCACCTTTGGCAGAGCAAGGGAGGAAGAAGTGGCTGCCATTAGAGTAGTTTGCAAGAAAACTGCTAATATTCTGGAGAATTCTTAAATGACAGGTGTGGTTAGCCTGAGAGTTAAGGTTAACTTTGATCCCCAATCTTAATGGGAGTCTGCTCTCTGCAAACTCTTTTCATTAGACCTCTCCTGAGAATTGTACAAAAGACTGTGGGCAAAACAGAACACTAGACAGGGAACTTTTAATGCCACACAGGAAGGAAACCTGACCCACATCTCCAGATCTTTTCCTCCACTACATTAAAATCCTTAATCTGCTGTGGCCATTTTACGAAATTCTCCGGTTCCCAGGAAGGGATAGAAGCAAAAGCCAACTACACATGGGGGATGTAGGAAACCCTTAGACACACAGAATCTTATACTTAGAGAAAGTAAAGGTTTGAAACCACTGGAGGATGGTAGGAAACTCTTCTCTCCCTAAGAAAACCACTGATATAGGCCTGAATTTGACTCCCACAGAGATGTTGAGAAGGAACAGTGAGAAAGCCCCAAACTTAGCCCCGGTCTCATGCAATCTACCTAATAAATTTAATGCTGATGGGATTTCACATTCTTTAATTCATGGACAAAAGTTTGTTTGAGATTTTCAAGAAAATTTAAAGTGCTAATATAATCTGAGTTTCACAAATCTTCCTGAGACTGCTGTTTTTTGTTTGAACTTGAAACTTTTTTTCTGTTTATGCAAGACATTTTGAACAAGTTTTAATAAGGCATTTAAACATCTCTTTTCTGAAATACATGTCTCTTTAATAATTGGAAAGCAACTATTACTTTTTTTAAACTGCAATTTCAAGTTTGGAGCTAGATAATGAAGTTAAACAAGTATATTCTTCCTTGAAGATTTCTAGGTAGATGAATTCTTAAAACCTAGATCTCAAAGTTTCTTTGCATTCTTTGAATAGAAAAGCTTTAGGGGCTTCCAATTCAAAGTCTTGCCTCACAATTAAAATGACTGTAAATGCACTTGCGGGTTACACTGAAAAACCTACAAAGTACAAATTTTCCTTTAATAAGAAATATGCACCAGTCTTCTTTAGAAGCATTTAGATATCTTGACCATGAAATGCTTAAGTAAAGCTTTTTTTTTACAAAAAAAATGTGAATAAGTTATATATTTTACATGAGAGATAACATTGGGTGGTTTATATCATTACCAAATTCTAGTTTGACTAAATAATTTTCCTAAAATAATCTCTAATTTTGAATATATTGAAAAGAGGGCAGCAGCATAGTAAAATGGAGACTTCTTGATTGGAAGTCACCTATTCTAGCTTCCTTTCTTGAGTCTGTCACTAATCACCTAGGTGATCATATTTGTCTCAGCTTTCCCTCTGTGGGTTGGAGTACATTATCTCTCTGGTTTCTTTCACATCTGAAATTCTTTGAGTGCCAGAGTTCTTTTATTTCTGACTATTCAACCACCCTACATTTAACCCTTCTAGGGAAAGTGTCCAGCTCTAAAAGCAGAAGTTCTCACACTTATATTTGCATGATAATTGCCTGGAGATATTTATTTTTAAATGATTCCTGGCTCTACTCCCATAACTACAATTGAATAAATATGAGGTAGGTCCCAAGTTTATGAATTTTTAGCCATCATGTCTGGTCATTCTGAGTCAGTGGTCACAGATACGAGAGCCTTAAAGCTGAGAGTGTTTGTTTGCTTTTAGTAAGTTTACTCCCTAGCCAACAGAAACCTAGAGTTAGTATTATGTCAGTAAACATGGAAATAATTGGGTTAATTTGGGACATATTGATGAAGTCTACTGAATCAGACTTTTAATTTCATTAAAATATTGAATGAAATAATGGAGAGGAGAGAGGAGTGAAGGATAAAGGTCATGTTTTTGTCTTGAGCAGCTCCATGTACAGTAAGACCTTTCACTCTGAAGGCAACAAAGGAGTATGAATAAATGGGGAATGAGTTAGGAGAATAGTCAAGACAACCAGTAAGATTTGGACATTCTTTCCTATGGAACATCCACATGAATTTCTTCAGAAGACAAATGGACATACAGGTCCAGTTCTCAGGAGAAACATTTAGATTAAATACGGAGATCTGATATTTGTCTTACTAAAATTGGTAATTGAAGTCCTGAAAAATGGTAAAGTATTCAAGAAAAACTAAGTTTTAAGGGTTCTTTGTGAAAGACTTAAAGAACACCTGTACACTTAAGGTAGCAGATATCCATGTTTAATGTGCATGAAAATGATTTGGGTGCTTTTGCAGCTTCCAAGGGCCTTACAAAAAGAGATTAATATTTTGTTATTCTGGGATGTGTGATTTTAACAGGAGTGTGATTTTAACAAGCACCCCCTAGTGATTCTAATACAAAGGTCCTTAACCACATTTGGAAAGACATTGAATTAGAGGCTCAAGAAGCAGATATTTTACATTATACAGGTAGAAAAATAGATATGCTTGGATATATAAATATATATCTATAGAAATATCACTTAATCCAAAATAATTACTCTAACATGTTATATACTGAATCAAAGTAATTATTAACTGTTTATGAACTATAGTAACTTTTTCCAACCACAGACTAAGAACTGAGAGAGGGTTCTATTTGTGCTGTTTGTGTATATCATTTCTTCCCATTGCTTTATTGGGTACTTAGCACATAATAAGTGTTTAATAAATATTAATTGAACTGAATTATAAGAATAAAGTTCTTGGGCTTCCCTGGTGGTGCAGTGGTTAAGAATCTGCCTGCCAATGCTGGGGACATGGGTTCGAGCCCTGCCTGGGGAGATCCCACATGCCGCAGAGCATCTAAGCCTGTGAACCACAACTACTGAGCCTGCGTTCTAGAGCCCGTGAGCCACAACTACTGAAGCCTGTGTGCCTAGAGCCCGTGCCCCGCAACAAGAGAAGCCACCGCTATGAGAAGCCCGTGCACCACAAAAAAGAGTAGCCCCCTCTCGCTGCAACTAGAGAAAGCCTGCACACAGCAACAAAGACCCAATGCAGCCAAAAATAAACAAATAAATTTCTTTAAAAAAAAAAGAATAAAGTTATTGGCATATGTTACTTTTTTCTCTTTTTTGCGTTACGCGGGCCTCTCATTGTTTTGGCCTCTCCAGTTGCGGAGCACAGGCTCTGGATGTGCAGGCTCAGTGGCCATGGCTCACGGGCCTAGCTGCTCCGCGGCATGTGGGATCTTCCCGGACCGGGGCACGAACCCGTGTCCCCTGCATCGGCAGGCGGACTCTCAACCACTGCACCACCAGGGAGGCCCCTCTTTTCTTTTTAATAAATATCTATAATTGCAAAGAAATTGAGCATTACAGAATTGGAAAGCCTAGTACAGTAAACATGTCACTTTCTCTCAATCATTCATTTATTAGATGTGTGAACATTGTTAAGTTCCTAATTAGTAAAAGGATAATAATAGAAACTATTGGGACATCTGCTTTTGGTAAGGGCAGACAAGGCAATTCAGACCACCTTTCCCACTGATAACACATTGAATAAAGTCTTTAAAAATGTCTGCTTGCAGGAATCAGAGAGCTAACAAGACAGTCAAGGTCTTCAAGAAGGAGGAAAGCCATTGAGATAAGCATGGACTTGGGGGTTACTGATCCTCAAAGGCCATTCCTGATGTGAGCAGGGCCTAAAAAGACAGGGGAAATGACCAACATATTTAACAGCCTAAGGGAATAAAGGGAGTCTTGTCTCCAGAAAAAAAAAAAAAAAGGTACCTTGGTAAATCTTTCGTGGTGTACTTAAGGATCATGTAGACTGACCCTCTATGAATATTGATGACCTTAAATTCCTGTAATAAGATTAAGTTAAACTGATATTGCTATTGACTCTAGCCTCCTACCAGAATCAAGCATAAACACTCTCTGGAAAAGATCATATCATCCGAGGGCTCAAATTATTTTTATAACTTTTCATATAAAATGTCTCATACTGAATCAAAAATAATCAGGCACATGAGGAATAAAGACCATGTGAATGAAAAGCAAGAAAGCCAACCATAGAAATAGAAATTGATTCATAAGAATTCTGGATAAGGGAGTTCTTTTAACCAGACTTTAAAATAACTAAGGATATTACATTAGAGAAAGACGAGATTGAGAACTTTGTTAGAGTACAAATAGAGTTGAAAACACAATCCTTGGAGCTATAAAACTCCTTGTATGAGTATGAAAGAAGATTAGATGTATTTGAAGAGAAAAAATAGTAAACTAAAATATAAGTCAGAAGAAAATATCCAGATTGTATATAAAAAGCCATGAATACAAAAAAAAAAGGAAAAAGAAAAATATAGAGTGGAGGATAGTATGTATAAGAAATGGAGTAAGAGGGTCTAACATATGGGTAACTGGAGTTCGAAAGGAAACTATAGAAGGAATCAGGCAGAAGCAATATTTGAAGATATGTTGCCTGAGAGTTTTATAAAACTTAATGTCTTAAAAAGACATTGTCACAGATTCAAGAAGCTCTTCCAATGATAGAAAGAAAAAAAAGTCAGAAATTCTCCCCATCCCTAAAGAAAGCCATTTTTGTAACATGACCCTGTTGCCTGTGATTCCTTCTATCAGGAAGTGTAGTGTATTGTTTAACTTCCTTGAATTTACATTAGTAAGTCCATTTGTTTTGACTAGTAAGAATAGGGAAGAAGTTTTGATGTTGTATTTCTGAGCACAGACCTCAAGAGGCTTTGGGACTTTGCCTGCCACTCCCTTGCTGCCTGTAGACTGCAAGTGAAGAAGCTGGGGTTAGCCTCCATGAGGGTGAGAGACCATATGAAGAGAGCGGCTCAACAAATAGTCAACACCAACAATTAGACACATGAATATCCATTCCCAGTTCAGCAATCAGGTGACTGCAGCTGCATAAGCCACTCCAGCGGGAAGAACAGCCTAGATAAACCCAGCCCAAATTGTTTTGTTTTGTTTTCCACTAAAGTTTTTACTGCTAATCACTCGGGGAAAAAGATGTAGGTTGATGCAGGGGTGACAAGTCACAACCATGGGAAGTGTGACGGTCCCTGGATCATGGCTCCTCTAGGGCTTTCCTTTCATTCCTAAAGTAGGACCTCAGACCTCTTCTTCAGACCAAGGAGGCCCCTTCCACCCCTGCTCCTTCCAGCCGAGCTGCGGACACCAGGTGGGAACTAGTGGACCACTGCAGTGTGCCCTAAGAGGTTCATATGCTTCCAAAAGAACACTAATAAAAGAGTAGATGAATATCAAACTAATAGAGGGGGAAATTGACTGATAAAACAGTTACTCCAAAAGAAGGCAAGAGGGGGCAAGAAAAGAGCATACAACGGGCAGGGCAAATAATAATACAGATTTTAACATAAATATGTCAGTAATTACATTTAAATTAAATGGAAAAATCATTCCACTTAAAAGATAAGGATTATCAAACTGGAATTAAGAATAAAACTCAACTGCATACTAATTGCAAGATATATACCTTAAATATAACAATACATAATACTCGTTAGCTGTCAGGAAAATGGCTATCTTTAAGGAGGAGTGGTCATTGGAAGGGGGTATCAGGCTATCTTTAAGGGAGGAGTGGTCATTGGGGTATCAGGAGCTTTAGGAGTGCTGGCAATGTTCTGCTTCCTAATATGCTTACTGGTTAAACAGATGTCCACTTTGTAATAGTATATGGATCTCTACGTTTATGCACTTTTCTGTGTGTATATATTTCACAATTTTAGAAGTTTAAAAAACCACACTATCTCATAAACGTCTTATAAGGATCAACTGATATAGGGCATGTAAGGATTATGCTTATTTTCTAACACATCAAAAACACTTAATAAGTGTGTGTAGGTGTCATTATTTTTTCATACTTTATGTTATCCAAATTAAAATATCACTAACAATTTTTCATCTGACAAAATAATTCAAATAGATATTCTGAAGTGTCAGCTAAAAAAAGAAAAATAGCCAAACCGACCAGGAAAGAAGAATCAAAATGATTACCTGTCCTAACAAATATTAAAATATATCATATATAATAATTAGTAAGAATAATACTGGTGTATGTCTCCAAGAATATAATGGATAAAGTAATATATATTTAATTAAATGCATGTCATATTTTATTAAAATAAATTAACATTTCAGATTTGTTGAAAAACAGATTTGTTAGGAAAATAAAATATGCATGACTTGGTGTTATTTTTATTTCAGCAGCAAATACCTTCTCACTTGACATCCCACTCCCTCCACTGCCCCTGCTGCTGGTTCATCAGTTTGCTCTCATGGTACTCTCATGAGAGTAATTACACTCTCAACGTGAGAAGATTCACCTTTACCAAGGGTTAGTCACCTTTTTGTTTCATACTTATTCTTCCTCAAAGCAGGATCTTTGAGTAAAATATTTCCAACCAAGTGCTGTATCTTGAAGTTATTTCCTTTAGCATCTTAATTGTGTTATTTTTAATTATCTTTTTTTTCCACATAATTTAAAGGGCAAGCTATTTCTTTGGCAAAAGTAGAATGGATAACATTATGGCTGAACTGCTATATGCAATGACATTGGGATAACTGGCTTATCATTCAGTAAACAAAAACAGTAGTTTAAAAATCACCTATAAACTAGACTTAATGCCAGATGAATTAAAGGCATATTTTTAAACAAAAGCATACATATGGTAGCAGAAAATATAGGTGGGTTTTTATGTGCCCATGAGAAGAGAATACAGGGGTTTTTTGGTAACAGTTTTATTGAGGTATAATTCTCATACCAAACACTTGGTATATTTAGTATATTCACATAGTTGTGCAAACATCACCAAAATCAATTCAGAACATTTTCATCATCCCCAAAGGAAATTGTGTACTCTTTAACTACTATTCCATCCCCCCAACCCTGCCAATCCCCAGCCCTAAGCAACCACTAATTTACTTTCTGTCTCTATAGATTTCCCTGTTTTGAGCATTTCATATGAATGGAATCTTATAGTATGTGGTCTTTTGTGACTAGTTTCTTTAATTTAGCATGTTTTCAAGGTTCTTTCATGTTGTACCACGTAACATTGCTTCATTCCTTTTCATGGCTAAATAATATTCAAATACATGATGCATAACATTTTATTTACATATTCATTATTTGTTGGATATTCAGGTTGTTTCCACTTTTTGGCTATGCTAAATAACATTAATCTGGACAGTCATATACAGATTACATTTCAAGTATTGTACTTTTCAACTATAGAAATTCCATTTGGGTCTTTTTTTTATAATTTCCATCTCTTTCCTGACATTTTCTACTTGATGCACAATTGTCTTCATGCCTTCCTTTATTTCTTCAATCATGCTTCCCTTTCATTCTTTGAGCATGTTTACAATGGCTACTTTGAAGTCTTCTTCTGTTAAGTCTGACATCTTGTCCCTCTCAAGGGAAGTTTCTGTTGCCTGCTTTTTTTTCCCCCTCCTGTTGTGTGGGTCACACTTTCCTGAATCTTTGTGTGTCTTGTAATTTTCTGTTGAAAACTGGATATTTTAAATAATATATTGTAAAAACTCTGGAGGGTGTACTTTTGCCTCAGCTGTTTGTAATTATTGTTTTGTTGTTTATTTGTTTAGTCACTCAATGGACTATTATAGTGAAGTCCACTTCTCTCACAGTGTGAAGACTGCTATGTTCTTCAGAGAGCACAGGCTGGGCATGCACACAGTCACCCTGGGAAGACAGTTGTTCTAGGAGGGCTCTCTTCAGACTCTCTTGTTCCTCGATCACATCAGCTATTAAGCTCTATTAATTACCAGTCTGTGTTTAACAAAACATAGGGGCATTATTGCTCCCTAGACTGAAACTGACCCACTTAAATTTAAGTTGCTTTATGGGCATAATTCTCGAGGTAAATGTTTTAGGTTTGTTTTGACCCAAGGAAGGCTCTTCTAAGCTGTCTTTCTCTTGTAAACTTACTGGCCTATGATTTACCTAATATCTCTTATGAAGCTATCAGCCTCCTTTTAATTGCTTTCTACCAAAACCTTCATTGTTTTTGAGAGCACCCTTAGAATTGAACTTCCTCAAACTCTTTCAAATAAACTCAATATGTTTGCTTGTTTATTGTCTTGTATTTATTTATTTATTTTTACACAGAGAGCATATGGTTTGCTTTTCCCTCTGTGCAAAAGCTATGAGCCATGGCTTTGAAACTGGTTGTGGGGACAGTGGCATGATTGTCTCTGAGTGATCCTCTAGATTTAGAAGAAATCTTGATTCTTTTGTATGTCTTCTTTGGAAAAATGTCTATTCTGTTCTTTTCCCCACTATTATTATATATTATATATATTATTATATATATATGTTTTTTTGAATCACTTTGCTGTATACCTGAAAATAACACAACACTGTAAATCAACTATACTTCAATTAAGGAAAAAAAAGAAGAAATTAAGAGGAAAAAGAATTCCCTTAGCCAGGAATGGGAGAGTGGAATGAGCAGTTTCCCCAACTTTTCAGAGCACTGCACGAAGGACTTGCTTTGGTTTCATCGTAACCAGAGACCTGCAAAGCTGAGATGTCTGAAGATAGTCGGGAACAAGGAAGAAGGGCAGGGCTTGCCGATATCAGCCACACAATTGTAGTGACCATGTTTTCCTGCTCCTCAGAGGACCCTATTATTTCACCACTGAAGAAACCAATGGCCAGCACAGGTGCCACATATTCCTTGCAGGTTTTGCCACCGAAGTTTTCACATTCACAGACACCAGATATCTGAGTCTCTCTCTGCTCCCTCCTCCACCTCCTGTTGAATCCCACACCTGCACTAAGCCTCAACCTCTGCTGATGCACATGCAAACACCAGCCTAGACACCACCTCCCACAGCTGACCCCCAACCCTGTGTGTATATTCCAGGCTAACCCCTGCAGCTGTGCACACACTCCTGTCACCAGCCTCCCCTGCTATGCACATGCTTCTGGCAAGATCCTATAACCACATGAGTGCACACTGACAGTCAGGGCCCCTGCCGCTGCTAGTACTCACACAGTTGTCCCCAGCCCCAGCTGCTGGCCCTGGCCCACCTAAGGGTCCATTGCTGGATGAATGGATAAAAAAGGTGTGGTATATATACACAACAGAATATTATTCAGCTATAAAAAACAATGAAATCTTGCCATTTGCAACAACATGTATGGACCAGAAGGGCATCATGATACATGAAATAAGTCAGACAGAAATACAAGCACTGTATGATTTCACGTATCTGTGAATCTGAAAACAAACAAAAAACAGGCTTATAGAGAATAAGTTGGTGATTGCAAGAGGTTGGGGTGGGCAGTTAGGGGGGTTGAAATTTTTCAAAATTTAAATAAATTGAATATTTTTTTGTTGTTTTAGAAGAGAAATAAGAGCTGTGAATTTTCCACAAATCTGAGGAAAGATTTAGACATTCAATCTCATGAAGGTCTTAGGTCTCGAAAAATATTCAACATAGTTATTTTCTTCAAGACACATTATAACAAAACTGTCAAAAATCAGAGGAAGAGTAACTTATAAGGAATCTCTAAAATGGTATCAGCAGAATTCTCAGGAGAGACCTTATGGGTCAAGTGAGAGTGGAATAATATTTTCAAAGAAAGAAAGAAAAAACTCCCAACGAAAAATACTTTACCCATTAAAATTGTCCTTCAGAAATGGAGAAATAAAGACCTTCCAGAAAAACAAAAGCTGAGGGAGTTCATCACACTAGACCTGCCTTTCAAGAAATGCCTTGGAAAGGAGGTCCTCAAGCCAAAATGAAAGAATGCTAATTAGTAACATAAAAACATATGAAAATATAAAACACAGTGGTAAAGATAATCATATAGCCAAATTCAGGATACTCCAATTCTGTATTTGTTGGTGTATTAATTCCTTAACTCTAGTATAAAAGCTAAAGGACAGAAGTATTAACATAGCTATAAAAATTTCTTAATGGATACACAGTGTAAAAATGATGTAAATTATGATATCAAAAATATGAAATGTGTGGGGCGTAAAAGAGAAGATTGTTGGTATGGATCAAAGTTAAGTTGTTATCAGATTTAGAAATAATGTTATAAGACATTTTATGTAAGCCTCAGTGTTAGCACAAAGCAAACCCTACAGTATCTATGAATGAGGTAAAGAGAAGTGACTCAAAGCATGTTGTTGTGGAATATCATCAAATCACAAGGGAAGATAGCAAGAGAGAAACAAAGGAACTACAGAGTCAGCTAGAAAACAATTAACAAGATAGTGTTAGTAAGTTCTTACCTATTAATAATTACTTTAAATGTAAATAAATTAAATTCTCCAACCAAAAGGTATCGGTGGATGAATGGATAAAAAACAAGACCTCCTACATGCCTCCTACAAAAGATTCATTTCAGATTAAGGACACACGTAGGCTCTAAGTGAAGGGATGCGAAAAGATATTCCATGAAAACAGAAACCAAAAGAGAACAGGGGTAGCTATACTTATATCAAACAACATAGACTTTAGGTCAAAAATTAACAAGAGAAAAAGTTGGTCATTATATAATGATAAAGGGGTCCATTCATCAGGGAGATACAACAAGTATAAATACATATGAACACAACATCAGAGCCCCTAAATATGTTGGGCAAATACTACCAGATCTGAATGGAGAAATTCCAAAAATATACATAATAATATATAATAATAGTGGGCAAAGGAACAGAATAGACATTTTCCCAAAGAAGACATACAAATGACCAACCCGTACGTGAGAAGGTGCTCAGCATCACGAATCATTAGGGAAACGCCAATCAAAACCATAATGAGATATCACCTCACACCTCCTAGAATGGCTATTACCCTAAAAACAAGAGATATAAACTGCTGGTGAGGATGTGGAGAAAGGGGACTCCTTGTCACTGTTGAGGGGAATGTAAATTATAATGTAAAATGTAAGCGGAATACGTCTGGACATCTAATATTCAAGCATAGTGACTCCAGTTATTAATACTATGTTGTCTATTTGAAAGTTGCTAAAGGGGTAAATCTTAAATGTTCTTACCATAACAACAATAACCAAAAAAAGTAATTATGTAAGATAAAGGATTTGTTAGTTAGCCTTACTGTGGTAAACACTTCACAATTTGTACATCAAATCATCACATTGTATACTTTAAACTTACACAGTGTTATATGTCAACTTTATGTCAATAAAGCTAGAAAAAAGAATGTAAGGAAAAAGCAGTAAATCTAATTATAGAAAAAGGTAAAATGTGTGTATGTGTCTAAATTTAAAAAGCAAACAAAAATATTTGCAAAGATAAAGTTTTATTATCTTCAATATTATGAAAACTTTGGCAGATCTCTAGGATAAAGATAAACACTCTAAGTAAACGAACAAAGAACACAAACTGGCATTTCATAAGATGCATATAGCAAACATATGTAAATATGGAACCTCACTAGTAACAAGGAAAAGAAAAAAGAGAAATACTTTATGTCCACAAATTAGAAAAGTTATGGGTAAAATATTACTCAGCAAGTATGGAATAAACTGGGAAAATATACTACTGATGAGAGAGTAAGTTCACATGAATTTTGGCAAAAGGAATCAACATCATCTTAACAATGTGCACAACTTTTCTATGTTGCATTCACTTTATTTAAAAATGTTAGCACAGTGGTGTGATGTATGGTTGGGGTGTGTGTGTGTGTGTGTGTGTGTGTGTGTGTGTGTGTGTGTGTGTGTGTGTGTGTGTGTGTGTGTGTGTGTGTGTGTGTGTGTGTGTGTGTGTTTTCCCTACCCTCTTGCTGTGGTTTGTTAACATTTGTATTTCTCTAATCAGGAGAGCATATTCCAGACGTAGATAGTTAACATCTGAAAGCCTCTTATCAGAAACCCACATGAGATCCAATTAACTTTATTTAAGATCAATGATAAAAGCTTTGATAATTGACATAATTGAAGATAGCAATGATTATTCGCTGGTGAAATGAGTGGTGCTCAAGATATGAGTTTTACTAGAAATAATGCAGTGAGTTTTGCTCTTGCAGAACATAAGAATCTATGTTCTTGTGAGAGCAATAGCCTATATTCTTAGGAATTGTGTCCCATGCTTATGATTGTAATCATTTCTGTGTTGATCACTTTCCAGAGGATTTTGTTGCCTAACTCCAATTAAAATGTTAAATGAATCCTGCCCTTGCAATATTGCTGCACTGAAGCTAGTGAATCTTTCTTTTAAAGGGCTATTACAAGAGCCTGTAGGATAGAGAGCTGGTGCTTTGTTGAGCTTACAGTTTGAATGATGCTTTTTTATGCCTCCTTGCTATGTTCTTACATACACAGAATTTAGCCTTGAATCTTCTTTTATTATAATTTGTTACTTTGTCTTGAAGGTGTTTGTTGAGAATAAGACCTAGAGCTCTCACCTACCTTTAATTCTTGGAGGTAATGGTTATCTACCCAAAAGAATCTAATAATTAAGAATGAGCAAAATCACAATACCTTATTCTAAACAAATAATTAAGGGTGTGTGTAAAAGTTAACTTCAATATCTTTATCAAAAAGTTTACCATGGGAGAACATATGCAATTTAAATGTTCAACAATTGTTGGAGAATTGATTAATTTGTAGTTTATTCTGAAATGGAGTATTAAGCAGCTTTTCAAAATTAGGGCATTGAAAAGTATTCAACGATAGGAAAAAATTTCAGGGCACACTGTAAGTGAAGAAAGTCATATTAAAACAATATTTACAACATGAAAATATTTAAGAAAATCTATAATTATTCTTCTGTGAGTATAATATTGATTGTTTAGAAATATGAAAGATGTATGATTTGATGAACTCTAAATTTTTTATAACTCTTTCATCACCAAATACCAGGGTTTACAAAAGTGTAGTCCATGAACCACATGCATCAGAATCACTTGGTTTGTTTGTAAAATGCACACATCCAAGCTCCATCCCAAACTTATCAAATCAGAATATCTTGGGGGGTGTATTAGCTAATTATCAACAAATTATATCAAAACATAGGGGCTTAAATGCACAAACATTAATTAATCAATGTTACTGATCTTGAATCTAGGTACCTCTTAGTGAGGGTGCTTCTGACTGAAGGTGTCCCATGAAATCAAAGTCAAGCTGTTGGCCAGTGATTTAGTCATTTCACGATTTTCCTGGGACTGAAGAATCTGCTTCCAAGCTCATTCACATAGCTGTTGGTAAGCTTCAATGGATCTACTTCTAAATGAGCGCTGTCATGCCTTCGTTATCTGCCATGGGGGCCTTTCCGTAGACTAACTGAGTCCCATCATATCTGGTAATCTGAGAGAGAGGGAGGGAGAATACCCAAGATAGAAGCCACAGTCTTTGTGTAACCTAATCTTGAAAGTGACATCCATCATTTCAGTGAATCAGTAAGTGTAGCCAACAGTTAAAAGGAAGAATTAAGGAAGGGCGTGAATACTAGAGAGCATGGATTATTGGGGGCCATCTTATAAAATTTCCTAGCATAGGCTGAGACCTCAAATCTAAACTTTTAACAATATTATTAAAGGATTCATATACAAACTATTTATTTCCCAAATCCCTTTCATAGAACAAAAAATCCATTATTAGAATCTGACATTCATTTCAGCTCATGGATTGGTTTCCTCTGCATCTAGCCTTCTGCAGAGATAATTGTCTGTCTTATGTCTCATCTAAGATTATGACGTTCTTGGGCCAAGACCAGAACTCCAGTTTTCTTAGCTGCTAAAGAGCTGCTTTCACTTCACTAACCTTCCTCTCTGTTTACTCTTAACTTTATCTAGCTCTTGAAGTCATCCTTCTTTGTGAACAACTGCATGAGTTGTCATGTTGAACAATAGCAACAAAAACTCCAAAATCCACTTTGGAAATAAACACAAAATGACCATGGTCTGTAATAAACAGAAAATTCCTATGTGATTGTAACATATAATTTGTTTGAGGAAACTGGCAGAAGACAGCCTTTGATAGTACAAAATATAATTTTTTTTCCTCTCAACAATGTGTTTCCAAAATGACAGCATGTAAACTGAATATCTATAACTTGAATAACATACCATATGGACTAATGTGGCTAGCCATTTAAAGGGGATATTTGGTATAGCCATCTTCATTATTCACAGATTCCATATTTGCAAACTTGTCTACTTACTGAAATTTATTTGTAACCCCAAAGTCAGCACCTGTGGCACCTTTGTGGTCATTTGTGGACACACACAGAGCGGTGAGAAATTTAAGTTGCCCACTCTCCTAGTTGAAGTCTAAGAAGGTGATGCTCTGCTTTCCTGTTTTATTTATTAATTGTAAAGAAGTCTCCTTTTTGCAGTGTATTTGGCACATTTTTGTGCTTTTTTATTGGAGATCTTGCCATTCAAAATGGCCCGAAGCGTAATGCCGAAGTGCTATCTTGTGTTCCAAAGGGCAAGAAGTCTGTGCTGTGCCTTACAGAGAAAATACATGTGTCAGACAAGCTTTGTTCAGGACTGAGTTATAGTGATGCTGACTGTGAGTACGATGTTAATGAATCAACAATATGTATTAAATGCGATGCCTTTAAGCAGAAATGCACATAAAACAAGGTTTTTTTCTATTGATTGGTTAATGAAAATTTTGTCACCACAGGCTCACAGGAACCTAACTCTTTATTTCTCCTAGGAGCAATGGTTTTAGTATTCACTAATTCAGGGTTCCCAGAGACTTTATAGAGCATAACTACTGCAAACAATGAAAACCACCTGTAAATACTTTTTCAAAGCAAGGTCCTCTGAAACTTTATATTTGCATTTTGCATAAAGGATCTAATAAAATCTGGAAAAATGTGGAGGGGAGCACAGCTGATTGATTCCTAATTCCAGTTCATTATGCTTAAATTCAGTGGGAGTCTAACTGCCATGTTTATACAAGTCTTGGCTGGGGTGTCAGGCTTCTAGTGTACTCTGCCTCTGTCAGTCTGTGTCACAACCTTCATGGCAATTAACTGTGCTTTTGTCTGCTAATTATCATTATCTCACTATGTGGCCATTATTGTTCTGATGTCCTTAGGTTGAAGCTCAAGTATCCATCAGTCACCGAAAACAACTGCACAGGAGGAGCCTTAGGGAGGCTAGTCTGAAAGTCCTTACCTGAGCTCTGTTTTATTTTACTCTATTTCAGCACTGAACACAAAACTCTTCATGACACAGTTCTTTAAAAAGTAATGCTTTATCCACTTGATTAAAGTGAATTTGAACTAGTTTTTTTTTCGCGGGCCTCTCACTGTTGTGGCCTCTCCCGTTGCGGAGCACAGGCTCCGGACGCGCAGGCCCAGCAGCCATGGCTCACGGGCGCAGCTGCTCCGTGGCAGGTGGGATCTTCTTGGACCGGGGCACGAACCCGTGTCCCCTGCATCAGCAGGTGACTCTCAACCACTGCGCCACCAGGGAAGCCCTGAACTAGTTTTAAAAACGGGAATAGGATACAAGTGTTGCTTCACACTTGAAGATTTATCCAGCTACATAGTACACTAAAAATAAGCAACAACTAATTATAAAACTAAGGTATGTGTTATCTGATTGAAGCATTCTTGCCGTTGGATGACCTTCTTTTCTTCAAGTCATTTGGAACCAAGAGGGTGGTGTTTGTGAGTTTGTTTAAATGGCACTGGATGCAAGGTATAAGAAAGTCAAATCAAATCAGATGTGTCTGGAAGAGACATATTTATTTTCCTGTGATGCTCTTCCTTTTTCTGCTTCTTATATTAAAGCCACTTCCACCAAATCCTCATGATGTGCATGGAAGAAGTAACAGGAGCAGATAAATGCCCTTTCTGGAGTTTTCAGAACTGTTGTATGCTGAGTCTAACCTGATGTTGTATTCCACACATGTCTCCAAAAAGTCAAAAGCATTTTCAGCATTGATTTCCCTTAAGAGTTATCAGACTCTGTTCAGATTGGTTTAATAAGTGTAAGAGGTGACCTTGTGTCCACATAGATACTACTGTATTAGAAGACCTAGAAGCAAAACTTCACATACGTGTGTAAATAATTACCTTGGGGGGTGAATAGGGGGTTATTGAGGGTCTCTGCTTAGATGCTACCTAGGCCAATGGGCAGGATAAATTTTTCACTGCCTTATAATGATGATTATTTGCAAAATACGTGAGCACCAGTAATTCATTCATGCACTGATACAGAGTAGGGACTCAGTGCAGTGGTATTAAACTTGCTGCTGGCAGTGTTAATTGATTCGTTTGGAACATTTCCCCCTGAGAGGATCCCAATGACAACTTCCCTGAGCAAGAAACTGACATCCAGCCAGTCCCGGATATGCGGGGACACATGTGTGAGGATGTTGTCGTCAAAATAAACCATTCTTGTCTCCTGGCAGGGGCTGGTTCTCCCAGGAACACTCCCCAATCCTGGGAGCTTTAGTGAGAAGCTTCCTTTCTTGGCAGAGATGGCAGGCAGTAAGCTTCATGTCTTTTCTGTGGGATGGAAAAGAGGGACTGGATTATTTGTTGCATTTTAAACTTGTGGCTGTTCTCCTGGGAAAAAAAGTTGGGGAGGTGCTGATCAAGCTTAGCATTTGATCCGTGTGACCCTGTTGGTGAAAGGAAAAAACAAATGTCTCTCATCATAACACTTACTGACATTCCCTCAACATGACCCAAATCTATCTCTCCTGATACATAATGTCTGTTTTCCCAACTACATGATGAACTATGGGCAGATTCTAAGTTTCGGTCATTTTGTTTCCCAGTCCCTGCTAGAATACAATGCCCAGCATGTAATAGACAGGGAAGAAGGGTTAAAGGAAAGAATGAAAACAAAATATCTAAATGTGAAATTCAGAAACACTGTTAAGGGATTTTGTCCAAAATTTCACAGAACTTTAAAAATTGCCTCAGTTTGTAGTCTCCTTGGGAGAACATGACGGCTTGCTTTATTCTTTTTTCTTTGAAATTTTGTTTTGAGTCTAAAGTACCACTTTTCCCTAAACATGTTAAGAGTATGCATGTATATGTATGAATATTTCCTGGAGAATTTCTGGCCAGGCATTTTTTGTCATATACTTTTACTGGAAAACATATATATATATATATATATATACACACATATATATATATATTTTTAATTGACTAGGTGCAGAAAAATAATCAATCTAAAAAAATTAGAAGTAATGTTTCTGTCAGGAACACAAAAGCCTTCAGAGAGGAGAAACAATTCATTTTAACTAGTAATTTGCCATGTAATATATTTGCATTATCAACATCTCCATTTTGCGAAAGTGCCTCTACTAGAGAAACACACCACACAAGGAGGAGGGAAAGAGCTTAAAATTTCTTTCCAAGTTTAAGCAATCTAGAAATCTGGGAAAAACAACAACAAAAAAACTCCTTTCCTTAGCATTAACTAGAGCAACAAGGAAAGCCATGGAATTTCAAGTGGTGAAAATTTTGACCACAGCAATGCCCACTACCATGTTTGAATTTGCCCACTTCCTGAACAGGAATTAAAAAAAAAAAAAACCCAAAACCAAAAAAAAACAGTGTGAACTAACAAGGCAGCTGCATATATTCGTAGGAGTTGGGTGTTTGCTTACTACAGTAGTTTTAAAATAGTTTTCCAGTTAACGTCTTCTTCCCATAATGGAGATGTCAGGGTAGGTTTACGTGACCGTCTAAATGGTCAGAAGTTGTTTATGTAGCTCTGAATTGCTGAGCGACGCTCAGGAAGACCAGGGTTCAGCAAACGCTGGAGCTTTTTCCCTGGGAGAGGAACCCGGCCTCTCTTGGGATTTCTGGACATGCATTCCAGATGAGTTCGAATCGGCTGGCTCTCATCTGCCTGTCAGACTCACTTTTCACAGCGTTGTTGAGGGGCTGGGCTTCGCTGCCCATCTCTACGGTTACCCTGAGGTTTGGAGTTGGGGTGAAAAGAGCCATTTCTGCGAGAAAACAGTAGATGCATACTATAGAATGACCATGGTAACGTCACTGTCCAAAGCACATGTTTCTGAATAACAAAGCTTTCAATGTGCCCGCACACACCGCAAATGGATCCTCGGACCTATTTCATGGCAACCGTTTCCTCTTCCACACACACACATAGACACACACACAGACACACAAAGACACACACAGACACACACACACACACACACACATTCCGGCTTGAAAGCCCCCTCGTATGGGTGAGACTCCAGGCCGGTAACGCTGCCTGTCTGGCCAATGTCCTCCCCCTAAAGACAGGTAGGTAAAACCTTTCAAAAGCCCCCTCTTCCGGCTTCTCAAGTTTAGGGTCCACCCTCGCACCCCCACCCCCCTGCCGCTCCCCGCCAGTCCTCCTGAACTCGGCAACTCTCAGCCCCAAAGCAGAAGTGCTTCTCTGGCCAGGGCGCCTTAATGAGGCACCGCGTCTCCCGGAGGCCAGAGGTTTGGGTACCGAACCAGGTCGCGCCTCCTTGCGCCCCGCCCACCCCCCTCGGGTTGCAAAGGAAAGCGGCATCGCTTCGGTTTGTTCCCCATCGCTAAGCTGCGCATCCTCTACACGCCTGCTCAGTAACCGGCTTGATAGTCTTCGGGTGCCTGGGATTCAGGCTAGGTGCCCTTTCACAGCTCTGCTCGCGGGCACCAGGGCTCTTCTCCCGCCGACTGGGCTGGGCAGGTGCAGCCCCCCGGGCGCGCGCCTCCGCCGGCCGCGCACTGAGCATGCTCAGCTCGGCTGCGCGCCGGCTCCCGCCCTCCCCGCGCCTCTAGTCTCCGTCACGCGTCTCACCCTCCTCGACGCTGAGGCGCCGGCGGCCGGAACTCCGTCGCTCCGGGTTTTTTGAGGAGCCGCGAGCGTGAGGAGGGAGGGGAGCGCGGCACCAGACATAGCACCGGCTTCAGCACCAGGATTGGTCGCAAGTAGGACGCTTTCGCCGCTACACTGGGACCGTCGGGCTGTGCCGGCGCCGCACCCGAAGCGATAGCGGCTCCGCGCTCAGGTGCTCAGGTAAGTGAGGCGCGAGCTGACGGGGTCCGCTCCAGACCGGGTGCGTGCTGCCCCGGGCACCCCGGCTCTCGGATTCGGAGAAAGAGCATGGTTCTCGGAGGCTGCCAGGTGGAGAAGGTCTCTTCGGGGCTCCCCCTCCTGCCGGGAGGGAGAGGGGCTGTGGGCCAAACCGCCTTGAGCCCGGCTACCCTGCGGGGTCGGGGCAGCCGACGCCGCGCGCCCTGAACCCGGAGGAGGCAGGGCACCGAGGACGCCGCCGTCCCCCCACGGCAACCCTTCTTTTTAGTCAGAAAATAAGTTTGTTGCGCAGCGAGGCAGCCGCAAAACAAGGAGCCCAGAGCCCGTAATGCTTCGGGAACCCTTAAAATCAGCTCCTCCGGCGGGTTCAGGCTGTAGCCCCCTCTCCGTGCGCCTTCGGCCCCGGAGCACGGTTCTTGGCAAGAGAGTTTCCCTCTGATGTTGTTACCCGGGCTCCGAGGGCCCAGCTGCAGCCCACGGTAGAGGAAGGCGAACTTGGGCTGAGGTTTGAAGGGACTAAAAGATCAGGATCCCGTAGCCGTGGTGGAAGAAGCCGTGTTAGAACAGACGCTGATTTTCGGGGACGCGCACTGTGTGCCAGGCCCAGTGCTAAGCGCTGGGGGTGCAGCGGCGAACCACATCCACCAGGTCCCCGCTTTTGTGGCACGTACCTGGTGTACCCACGCGCTGCCGACGGAGCTTGTGGGGAGTAGCGTTAATTTTTCAGCAACTTCGGAGGGATTTGCAGTTTCTTTTGAAAGGCCACGGCAATAACCTAGTCTCCCCTCCGGACCCAGACATCAGCGAGATGTGCGCCGGGCACCCCGTAGACACCAACGGGTTCGCTCTCCTTCTGGAAAGGAGGGCTCAAAACCTGCGTGCATTTCTTCTCAGTGTGCTTCGCGTATTTATATATTTTTTGTTTATGAAAGGTGTGGAGGTGAGGGTTAGGAGGACGTGGGCTCCTGAATCTCTCAGAACCACTCAGGGCGTCTGATGCATGGGAACATTCTGCAGCACAGCGGAGCTCCTGCAAGGAGGCGGCTTCGTGCAACGCGAAGATTGGGAGGTTGGGTCGTTGGCTGGGGTCTACAGATTTGGAGCGAAGAGGTTTGCGGAGGTGTTCGTAGGGCCAATCAGTGTGGCAGATCACCTTGGGTGGGTGGTCTGCGTGAAGGTGGGGTTGGTTCTTGGGGTGTGTTGGAGGGTTCTTTGCAGGGAGGAGCTCCTGGGAGGAATGCTCGGCTCGTGGAACTTTTTCTAGTTTTCCTGCCGGAATCAACATAGGGGCGGGGACATATTTGTCAGTCTTTTAATTGCTGGGGAAGCTCCTGCAGTTTACTGTGAAGAGAACTGGGTATTTCAAGGAATAATTCCACATAGCTGATTTGTTTGGACACTTACAATAGTAATTTGGAATGTGCTTTTATTTTTGTACTTTGAAGTTTATGGTTTATGTCCTTTAGGGAGAAGGGCAAGAGCATGAAGACTGTAGATTTCCATCCAGGCAGGTCCACGCAGTAGCACTGCCAGTCGGACTGATTAGCAAGTTTGTTTTCTCTGTGTCTGCCCAAGTGGGTGAAAAAGAACGTTGTGTCATGGAGGCAGGCACGTTGAGGTTGTTTTCCCAGCGTTGATGAGAAAACTCACATTTCACCCATAACTTTATTCTTGCTATCTTCATGTTGACTTCACTCAAGACTTGTGTGAATCAACACAAGGGGTGGTGAGAGTATAAGATTGATAAGGATCAAAAACAAGTTCCATGGGAATGTTGTTTTTTGCCACTTTATAAATTGCCATTGATTTTGTTTGTTTAAAGTGACTTCCACTGCTCTGGATTGATGAGGAGGGATCATGATGGTAAGCCCTATGATTATTTTCCAGTCTGCACCCTGCAAGTTTGCTGGCTAGCTTGAAAAACTGACCTTTTAAAATTAGGGGCTAAGACTATAGGAGACTCAACCTGCTGTTTAAGGGTGCAGGTCAGAGCCACCTGGAAATTACAATGGAGGCAAGTCTTCTTATTTGCAGCCTTTATACAAACACTTTTCATTTCCTTTAACCTGGGGGACTTTGTCTCCTCCAGTCAGTTGGCTGCCTCTTTCCCTAGTCATTTCATATTGGTAGGTCATTAAGGGTGGACAGAGAACAAGCCTTTCAAATAAAGTTGGCTTTTTTTGTTTTTAAATCATCCACTTATTTTACCTAGTGCTCTCTCCTTTTTAGTCAGAAGTAGGTCTTCGAATTTTCTTCCCTTTAAGCACTAAATCTTTTAACTAGATTTTTTTTTTTTTCTTTTTCTGAAAGATACACAGGACATCTGTTACTTCAAGTTAGGTCTTAAAAAAAATAAAGGTAACCTGGACAATTAAACTTCTCAACAGAAAACTCCCCTTTATAATTCTGACTCTTTTCCCAAGTTTATATGATCATGGTTTTAACCTGTTTGATTCTTCTTTGTTTTATTTGAAGACATAGACATAATATACATTAGTTTCAGTGTTTCTTTTTATAAAAAGAACTTAATCTTTTATGAAACATGCTTTTATATGATTTTAATTGAATTAATCTATTTCACAGGGTAAGCTAAGAGATGTCTGTATACACAGATGTGGCGAGTTTTGTTGTTTTCATTTCCCATAACACAGTGTTTTAAGTCTGGTGAAGGAAACCAGATATATTAACTTAGACTTATTGGTCTTCATATTTTTAAAATTAGGTACCATGCAGCACTAAAAGTTATTTATAAATTACACACATGTACTGTTATGTTGATATACTACTTATAAAACATACCCAGAAAGAAACTAAAGGATAAGTTAAGTAAAAATCATGAAACAGAAGTTCTAATATTCTTTTTTTTTTTTTTTTTTTTTTGCGGTATGTGGGCCTCTCACTGTTGTGGCTTCTCCCGTTGCAGAGCACAGGCTCTGGACCCGCAGGCTCAGCGGCCATGGCTCACGGGCCCAGCCACTCCGCGACATGTGAGATCTTCCCGGACCGGGGCACGAACCCGTGTCCCCTGCATCGGCAGGCGGACTCTCAACCACTGCGCCACCAGGGAAGCCCTCTAATATTCTTTTTCTGTATCCCAGTGGATTGTTTTGTACAACCCCTAGGGTGTACGCCCAGCTTTGGAGATCACTGATGGATTGGTGTTTTTTACCTTTCTCTCCTTATCTGTGGCTCTCTCATTTATCATCTCTGATACTGTAGCCACTTGCAAAACTGCTAGGAATCTGTGTCTCCTGTAACAGATGAGTTAGGAACACTTGTTTCCCTGTCATGGACTCATAGGTAGATGAAATGAGGCATAAGAGATGAATGTGATCTAGGGGTCTTCCTAGATCTCCCAAGTTGGATATACAGATGAAAAAATATATGAAGTTTTCATTGAAAGGCTAAAATTCCAGTGGTCAGAAAGTGAGGAAACTAAGGAGTAAATGAGTGAGGGAAGGAAGGATACTTTTTGTGTTACAGTATTTACTGTGTGGAGGGTAGAAAGCCCATTTACCTTGGAGCAGATTAACCTGGGCCTAAATGTGGCCCTACCACTTATTACATTCATGATATTGGACAAGATAGTTCCGTAACTTCTGTGAGCCTCTGTTTCCTTAGCTATAAAATTTGAATGACATCTATTTCAAAGCAGCGTGGTAGGTATTATACATAGGAGTATAGGTGTAGAGCTTGGCTGTATTAGATTGGGTAGGTTAAAAACTATAACAAATGAATCGAAACGAAGTGTACTGCCTCAGATGCAACAAATGTATTTCTCATTCATGTAAAGTTCCATAATGCATGATCCTGGCAGCACTCCTCCAAGGTGTGATTTGAAGATCCAGCCTTCGTGCATTCTGTGTCCCTGCCACCTTTGGCAGGTTCACTGTGTTAATCTGCATCAAGCCATTGGAAGGAGAAAGACTTGCAGGGTGTTAACTGCCCAGGTGTGGAAGTCATATATATCACTTTTGCTTTCATTCCATTGGCCAGAACTCAGTTATGTATGTGTGTATCTTACTATAAGGGAGTCTGGGAAATGTAGTTTAGCTGTGTTTTCAGGAAGGAGAAAAAAGGCTTGGGGAAATAGCCATCATTGTCTGACATTCTATTATTGTATGTGATATTTCCTCCATGTTCAATAAATGCTACTTCTCTTTTCTCCCCTCACCCCCACCCCAATCCCTGGTTTTCTTGGCAGAAAAACTAGAACAGATATAAGAAAAAATGATAGAAAGAGCTAATACATGCATAGTGTTTACTATTTTTGAGGTACTTTTCTAAGCACTTTGCCCCCCTAGATAGGAATTATTATTGTGTCTATTGTATAGATGAGGTAAATTAGGCTTAGAGAAATTAAATCATTTGCCCGACATAGCCAGCAAGTGGCAGAGCTGGGATTTGAACCAAGTTGTATGGCTCTAGAATTACTTTTCCTAGCAGTTTCACTATACTAGTTTTTTGTTCTTGCTGCAACATTTTTCTTGTTGTAGCCATTGGACCACCTTTTCTTTTCATTTATATAAAAAAAAGTTGGAGGAGAATTAAAAAATCCTAAAGAAGATAAAAGATTGCATCTAGTCTGAAATATACTGGAGCAGAATTAAATGTGATATTGGTTTATCTTGAATACCTACCAGAATCGGGAGCAGATAGTTAAAGGAAGACCACCTTCCACGCCAACTAAATGCTTTCTCATTTCTGATAAACATATGGCCAGGATTTCTTCCTTGAATTTTAACCTTCTTTTTAAGCTTTCATTTTGGAAATCCTGGGCTACCACTTTTTCTTTTTTAATTTTTTTTTTTTTTTTGCGGTACGCGGGCCTCTCCCTGTTGTGGCCTCTCCCGTTGCAGAGCACAGGCTCCGGACGCGCAGACTCAGGGGCCGTGGCTCACGGGCCCAGCTGCTCCGCGGCATGTGGGATCTTCCCGGACCGGGCCACGAACCCATATCCCCTGCATCGGCAGGCGGACCCGCAACCACTGCGCCACCAGGGAACCTGGGCTACCACTTTTATGCTGCAGTATGTGAAGTTAAACTCCTGTTCATCTCTTAGCCCAAGCAAATATCCTTTCTGGTAATTTCACAACTAAAGCATTCTCTCCTCACCTTCCCTTTGATCAAAGGCATTGCTGTTCATCAACATCCCCAAGTCCCAAGAAGGCTCCTCCTGTTCGCTCAGCTTTGCAAAACGGTTTCAGTATTTCCTGCATGACTGAAGGGACCGCTAGCTATTATCCTTGTGTCCTCTGAACAAAGTGACCCCTCTTGTTGTTCTCATCCTGTTGTCCCACTTCCATTAGAGAATCTGCCTCATCTCATCTTTCCTATGCATTTGTCTTTTACAAAAACACCTAGTACAGTTTTGGTTTCCAGTGGCCCCAGTGGAAATGTGAGGTGGTCACAGTGAGAGTGGACGTTTTGCCAGGACACTTCATACTTCCACATTAACTCATTTTTTTCTTCTTGTTCAGTATGTATTTGTGGCATCTTCACAATTAATTAATGAGAAGACACACATCTTCCCACCATGTAGGGAGGCAGATGTACTGTAAACTTATCAGTCAACTCTCAAAAGCCCATGTTCATTTCCTTCTAACTTTCCCTGAACCACTTGTCCTCAGAAATTTGTTTTATTTTGCTTTTTTTCCACTAAATTTGTCTCCCTTCCAGTATCCCTCACATCCATGCCATTTGTATGTGTGTGTGTTTTCAAGCCCCTTCTTGTGATTTAATGGCGTTAGAGAGATGGAGAGGTTTACTCTCATGTTTTTAGACTCCCAAAGAGCTGAGTACCACAAGGCCTTGTGAAAAGCTAATTCTAGCTGTTGTAACAGATAAACTAAATTTTCAGTGACTTGAAAAATCATTATACTTCTTGCTCATGTGCAGTGCTCACAGCACAGGAGTGGCTTTCCATGGAGTCATTCAAGGAATCAGGTCCCTCCTCCTTTTGTGGCTTTGTCCTCTCCTGAGTCCCCACAGTCCTCTTTGTTCAGACAAGGTGTACGGCATTTGAGGAGAGAAGTGTCCTGACAGGTTTCAGAGGAACTTGTTTTAGGCTCAAGCCTGGGAACGGTTATCATGGCTCCTGCCCACATTCCACTGGGCAAAACTCAGTCACTTGGCCGTTGTTTACATTGCCTCTCTGTCTGGTCTACCCTTGCTGTCTTTTTCCACCATGTCTACTATATTTTGCACGAGGCTCAACTCAAATGTCACTCTGTTAAGCCTCTTTTTTTTTTTTTTTTGGGTATGTGGGCCTCTCACTGTTGTGGCCTCTCCCGTTGCGGTGCACAGGCTCCGGACACGCAGGCTCAGCGGCCATGGCTCACGGGCCCAACTGCTCCGCGGCATGTGGGATCTTCCCGGACCAGGTCACGAATCTGTGTCCCCTGCATCAGCAGGAGGACTCTCAACCACTGCGCCACCAGGGAAGCCCTGTTAAGCCTCTTTTGATACTACTGAGGAGTAAAGAATGTCTCCTTTCTCTGTACATATTCCTATTGTGTTGTTTCTCATGCCACTTGTATAATACCTATCATGAAAGTGACCAGCTCTCCCAGTTATCCCAAGACTGAGAGGTCCCCAGTGTGCTGGACATTCATTGTTTGTTTTTTCTAGTTCATCTATTTTATTTTTATAATATATTTGTCTTTTTTTTTTTTTACTGAAGTATAGTTGATTTACAATGTCATGCCAATCTTTGTTGTATAGCAGAGTGACTCAGTTATATGCATATGTACACCCTTTTAAAAAAATTATTCTTTCCATTATGGTTTATCACAGGATATTGAATATAGTTCCCTGTGCTGTACCTTAGGATCTTGTTGTTTATCCATTCTAAATGTAATACTTTGCATCTACCAACCCCAAATCCCCAGTCTATCCCTCCCCCTCCCCCTCCCCCTTGGCAACCAGAAGTCTCTTCTCTATGGACATTCATTGTTAAAATCAGGAAAGTCCTGGGCAAATTGGGACAAGTTCATTACCATACCTACTACGTTGTAAAGTTACTTCACGTGTCGCTCAGTACCATGTGAGTTTCTTGAGACAGTTGATAAGAGCTTGAAATTTGGAGACAGATTTCTTACCAGTCCTGAGTCCATTATGTACTAGATGTATTATTGTGTGTGATAGCAAATTACCAACCTTGCTAGGTTTCTGTTTCATCAGCTGTATGATGGGATAATGTGCATTTTGTAGGCTTGTTCAGATATTTAAAAGACATGGTAAATTAACTCACTGAGTGTATTGATGGACATATCCATAAATTTGGGTAGTACCTAAAGGTGCAGGAGTTTGTGAAGACTATGTAGAGTACTGCATGCAAAGTACTTAGTACATCTTAGTACTTAATACTAGTACCTAGCACTTAGAAAAGCCTAGTACGCTTCTAGTAAACAGTTTTTAATTGACTAATCTTACTTATATTGGAGTATCTCTTGCATAAAACATGATAGGCACCAAAAGGACAATTAAACTCAATATACGTGTTCATGGAGCATTAATGGTATTACAGGGGTTTAGGATAAGGGGAGCAAACAAGTCAGTGAGAGTGGTTAGGAAATATTTGGCAAAGATCTTCTGATGTTTGAAACTTGAAAAAGCAAGAGTTGGCTGCAAGATTAGTTTTTTTGTTTTGACAGAGTTTTATTTTTCTTTCTTATTTAAAGCCAGAATCAATAAGTTTCATGGTTTGGAAAGTGAAAATATTTTCCATATTTAGGCAAGGTCAGTTTCAGCTCAGTGGTGCATTTCTGGGAAGGGAATTTGGTAATGAGAAAGTGAGGGTTAGGATGGCAGCACTCCTGATTCCACAATGAATTTGAGGTTCTAAGAAATGTATCCAGAAGTCTCCTTTGTTTTTACTACAATAAAATACCTTTTCCACCTTTAGGCTAAACTTTTGTGTATAAAGTACTTTATACCCTGCACAATTGTACTAATATAACTTTGATAATTTGTGTTGCCTATCACTTTTAGGTTTGTCATGGAAATTTCTAATGAGAACAGGTGTTAACCAGTGTGCTTATGCTGAAATGGGTCCCATTTGGAGGAGAAAAAAATAAAACAAATAAAAAATGACGTGACTCAAATCCCCTATAGGGCTTGATTCTAGGCACACTGCCATCATTTTGAGTTGTACACATTTATATTGTCATCTGTATTATGATTGCTCTTCAACTAGCAAATATAAATGTGGATGTTTTTTTCTTTCGTGACTCATTTGATTAGCTATTAGCTAGCTATTGATTCTAGACTCCATGCAGATCAGTGAATTAATTGGGAGTCCAAGCAGTACTTTTACGCTATTTAATTAGGTGAATGACACCCTTAAAGAGAGAATATTTACTTAAGTCATGTTTCTAATTCCTAGTAAAAATTATAGCAAGAACATGGTTATCTAGAATTCTTGGAATTAAGTAATGGTAAATAGAGGTTTGTCTCTAGTCTAACAATAGTGGTTTTTAAAAAATGGAAATCCATGTAAAACTATATTACTTTCCCCTTTAAACAGGCAGCTAATTATGATTTACTCCTTGACACAGATCACTGTGATGAACATAGTCTAGTAGTTTAGACTAGAACATTGATTGGCCTTTGAATCAGATCCACCTGGATTTGTTCTGTCACCAGCTGTGTGATCTTGAACATGTTCTTAACCCTTACAAGGCACTTTTAAAAATCTGTAAATTGAAGTTGATCATGCCTACCTTGCAGAGAGGCTGTGAACATTAAATGACGTGAGTTTAATACTTTTGTACAGTGCACACAATACATTCTAAGCACTAAGCAAATTAGCCCTATACTATACTCTTGGCAGTTTATATAGAACACGGTACGTACAGCTGCTTTCTATATTTGTTGAGACAATGAATGTTATACCAGACTGTGCAACAGGATCCCCTCAGGTGCTGGTGAAACTTAAGTCCCTATGCCGAGTGACCTCTGTCTGCTTTTCTCTGCCTTTCAGGTGGTCACATATGATTCCTTGCTTTGGTGAGCTAGCCATTTCTATTTACTTTTTCTTGTCATTTGTGCAGTAGAAAAAATCAAATATACAAGCCATTCAAACTATATTTAATGGTTTGAATAGTTCTGAATGAGGCTCTGAAGGGCTCTTCCCTCCCCCCCTTCTTGTGAGAGAACAGTACGGATATTTCATATCCATTTTTTTCTTTTTTAAAATTTTTATTGAGGAATGGTTGATTTACAAGTTTGCGCTAGGTTCAGGTGTACAGCAAAGTGAATCTGTAATACATATAGATATATCCACTCTTTTTCCCATATAGGTCATTACAGAGTATTGAGTAAAGTTCCCTGTGCTCTACAGTAGGTTCTTATTAGTTATCTATTTTATATATAGTAGTGTGTATGTGTCATATCCATTTTCACTCTTCTCAGCTTCCCCTTCCCCTACTTCCTGACTGGGGTACTGAGAGGTACAGTAGAAATAGAAAATAACTTTCTTTGATAATATTGTCCCATGTATTTGTGATATGCTTTGCAGCAGCAGCCTGTTTGTGAAAATTTCTGTGTTACAGTTGTGGAAGGTTGGCTAGCTTGCATGTGGTACTATAAACTTCATTCAAAAGTCTGTACTCTGAGTACATGATCTTTACTGTATAAAAAAGTTTCTTTTATTTTCTTTAGCACATTTCAAGTTCTCATTTACCATTTACTAGAACCTATCTAAAAATTCCTAGTCTGTTCGCTTTATTTTCTTTCTTGAACCTAATGGTCAGAATTGGAGACATTGCAACAATTCTAGATACTGTTAAGGTTGTGGTAAGGTATGTATGTGCTCTGTGTAACATGGGTTTATTGTGAATTTGTATTTCCATGAACTCTACTCAATTCTTTTATTAGTAACAATTTACTAGTATATTGTAATTTATATTTTGTGTTGTAACTGAAATTAGTACTTTTCTTTTAGACATTACTGTTATTCAAAGCAGCAGTCTTCTTCTGAATTAATGAGCTTTTACAAATTTTAGTAATTTTCTTATAATGTAGCTCCTTAAATCAATACATTAAGATTAACGCTTAAGAAAAGGGACATAATGTAATACAGTCCCCATAATAATGAGTTCCATGTTTTAGGTTGGGATTCAGTCTCCACAGATGGAAACACTGTGTTATGTGATGTAAAAGAAAGGTAGTAGGTAGACTTGGTGATTGAAAACGATTTGATGATTCAAATTCTGGCTCTACCACTTGTATATTTGTAAGATTAGACCAAATTATTTAACACCCCTCAGGTTCATTTTTCTTATCTGTGTAATGTGGGTATTCTTGTAGGGTTGTGAAGACTGAAATGAACTAATGCTATATACACATAGCCTGGTGCCAGGCACGTAATTAGATGATCCCTAAAAATGTTGAGTTTATCATTATGATCTTATTCTTCTCATACAGTTATTCAATATGATATCTATGTTGTTGATGAAATATGTGAAAGTTATGATTTACAAATTTGAAATGTTATTCTTTTAAAATACTCCATAAAGTGATGTATGTTTGTTCCTGTGTCTTTATCCATGGATAGACAATGTGATCTCTCTTGGCTGCATAGAAACAGGAGCAGGCATCCTTTCCATGGCACGTTGTTTTATGGTTGACCATTACAGAGAGCCACTGTATCAGGACTGAGATGCGATTAGCACTGTTAGAGATTTCATTTTGGAGAAATGGTTTTGGCTATGGTCAAGAGTCTTATTTATTATGAAGAATGAATTACTGAATGGGCTCTCATCTGTATTCTTTCCACTTCAGTTATAGCCCATCTTACCATGCTGCAAAAAGAAATGCTGACATGTGACAGAGTAGAAATATAAAAATGTTTCCAGTTGCTCTCAGTCAAATGTGATTGAAAGTTTTAAAAAGGTTTATACAATTTTTAAAAGTGTGTGATACTGGCAGTATTGGGGAATGACTTTCTGTTTACTTGGGAGAATATCAGTCTACATAGTCTCTTTATGAGTGCTTTGAGTTTCAAAAGGTAGCAAGCATAACAGTAATGACTGGTATAATATGCTTGCAATGAAGGAGTCTTACATATTTGAAGAGAAACAAGCTAATGTTATTTTATTTTCCATGTGTTTGTATATAATGAAATATTTTTAGTAATTTTATTTTGAATGCTTCTCTACTTCCTCCTTGTTTGTAGGTTTACTGTGCAAACCTACAAACTGTGTTTTTGGAATTCAAAACTACTTATATATTGTTTTATTTATAGTTCATCGTTTAACCTCATTACTTAGATATTTTAAGTACCTTTATATTTGTTTCTATAATTTCTAACACATACAGTGAGAACTTACTGTTTTTCTTTGTGTTTTACATCCCTCCCCACCCACTATCTACTAAGCTAACTCACATCCGGATCTTAATTCATTGACAGACTTCCATCTGTTAATTTATAACCTACAGAATCTAAGTTTGGGGCTTTGTATGGAAATTGGCTTGACTGCAGGCTTCTAATCATTCATGCCCTGGTGTTCTCTGCTGTTAGATTATTTCCCAAATGAACTATGTATCACAGTTTTTCGTTGATTCTTTGGAGCACCAGACCAAGTGTTCATGAATGTCCTGAAGTACACATTTTCAGTGGAAACGGTGGTAGAATTCCTGCCATTTCTGGCTTCTTGGGCTTTCAGATGTTAGAAAAAGCTACAGAAACATAATTACACTGCTGGATTTCACCACTTGCAATTATTTGAATTACCTGGAGTGAGTAACTGAAGGGGTGGAGGGGCTGTTTCTCTTATATCTGAAAATAATATAATGAATTGTCCATCAATAGGGATTATTTGAGTTTGCTATTGATCCTTGATGTTGTGTACCCTACTTCTCATTGACTAAGAACATCCATTTTAGCGAGACCTAGGTATACAGGGTAGGTATACGGTGTGTAGTTCAGAACAGAATATCATTCCTATGGGTAATTTGCCCAAGACCTTACTGTCATTGTAGTCCATAGATGAGTATTTCATGGAAGTCTGTGCAAAATGCAGAACTTTGGCCCCCACATCACACCTTCTGTATCAGAATCTTCATTTTCTTATGTGATTTGTGTTCACATTAAAGATTGATAGGCATTGATTTACCTCATATTCTTTTTTAAAAAAATAATTTTCTTATTTACTTTACTTAAAAAAAAAATTATTTATGGCTGCAGCTTGCAGGATCTTAGTTCCCTGACCAGGGATTGAACCCACACCCTCAGCAGTGAAAGCACCGAGTCCTAACCACTGGACCACCAGGGAATTAAGATTTACATCATATTCTTAACTAACTGAACCAACTGCTTCCCTGCTGCTAGTTATAAGTGTCAAACATATACTCAACATGCTTAATTATATATTAAGGACCCAATACTGCAGGATTAAAGATAGGTACAGTAGGCTAGTAGCGCTTGGCCAAAGGATGATCAGAATCTAGATGGGTAGATAAAATATATAGATATGTAACTCACATCCATTGTAGCTAACATCAGAAATTCAGGTAGAATATGGTCAACGTGAAGGGAATAGACAATGCTTTAGAAATCGTTGTAGGGAAGTGGTTTTCTTTCTTGGAAACATGTTCTCATCATGTTCTTCTTGAAGCTCTTAGCAGTAGAGTATCTCAAGCCATTTTTGTTGAGGTCAGGATCTCGAGTACAATATCTACCATCTTACCCATCATTGTAATTGATCAAGCTTTAGTGAGTTCTTACATAGCCTATATATATATATATACATATATATATATATATATATATACACACACACACACATGTATACACACATATATGTATATGTGTGTGTGTGTATGAAGAGACGTATAATGTGCTTTCAAGGAGCTATTTGCTTGGTGTGAAAAGACAACTCAGATTACAATGTGATGTGGAATGTTATGGTGGCAGTTGCAAAGAGATTATGGGGAAGAATTGATAATTGAGTTAAAGTGAAAAGATGGACAGAATTTGCAGGTTGGGTTTAGAAAGTACACTTAAGAAAAAGGATATAGTGTGTACAGTGGCACGAGGTCATGAGAGAAATGGCATGTTCAGGGAATGGCAAAGAGCTGAGTGTGAGTGGACCTTAGGGATGTAGGAGGGTGGCGGCAGGATCTTCACCTTATACAAATGCATAGACCAGAATGTGAATGATGCCCCAAGAGTTGGGCAAAGAACAAACAAAGATAGTGTGATTAGTGCATCATAGAATTGTATGAAGTAGCATCTTTGGGGAATAAGAGAAAACTGAGCTGTAGAAAGCCATTACACGATTTTAAAGGGCTGGAATGACGTCAGATTGCTAAATTTGAAAAATTCATCCAAATTTAATGTGGAAATCTGAATGATGGGTTGGGGGTGGTGTGTTGAGTGGCATCTGTAACCTGTCTAAGCTTTTAGATGTGTGCCTGACCTATGAATATTTCTTATTTCCTATTTTCTGATCATGTTAATTATGTAAGATTACAGTAAACTGGGTACAAACGTCCATTCACATTTTATTTATATAAAATATTTATACTTGTATAATGTATTTCATATTTAAATCCAGTATACATAGGGATTAGTAAGTAATTTGGGATTTAAATTAGAAAACTAAGAAAGTGAGCAAACAGCAACTGTTCTTAAACATATAATGGAAAAAAAAGCATTACACAAGGTAATTAAATGCTTTTATATTGTAGCATGAGCTTTGTCTTCTGGCAGTAGGTTTCCAAATGTACAATTTCAATTGAGTACAAGACACTTTTTTTTTCCGTTTAAAAACGTTTTATTTGAGATGTCGGAGGTTTACATGGCAGGGTATCCAGTGCCCATCTGCTATACCCCCATATTTTCTGTCTTCATTCCATATTGCTCTCCCGTGGCTATGGTACATTCCTTTGCTAATAACATTTGCTGTCCTTAGACATTGTTAAAGGGGAACTAATGCTGTTTGACAACATTTCAAGTAGTAGCCATTGATACTGGATATTTTAAAAATTTAATTCACCAGAACAAGCTTACTTTCCTAAGAGTAAAATCACTTCCACTGTATGTGGTCTTGTAGGTTGATAAATCCAGAGCCCACCCTCCCACTAAGAAGTGGTCCAGGATGTCTTTCTTCAGCTGGCCCTTCCTCCGTCCCAGTATATGAAAGGTGCAGGCATATGACCAGCACCTCTGAATGCATGGATTGTCAGATCCTCTCTCCTCATAGGTAGAATCATGAGCTCAGTAACACCAGGATGAAGAAAGAGTTGGAGCGGTTATTCTTTGTACTGTGTCAGTGTCCTGGCCAGACTGCCCAGTGGTATCTGCTCCTGGGGAATTTGAGAGCTGTTTGATTCCCATGTTCTCTCTTTATCTTATCATCTCCTTATATCCTTTTTATAGAGTATCTTCTTCCCTAGGTTCTCAGAGGTCACTATTCTTGCTTGCAAGTATTTGGAAATGTTTGGAGGTGCTTCTTATTTGCGACATGCCTTATAGTGTTATGCCCTCATCTTTCTGTCAAGAACTTCTGAAGCACAGACACAAAGGTTATTTTTTCAGGGTGCACTACTCATTAGTTTGAGGCCTCTCCAGGAATTTGGAAAAGTCATCCCCTTGGAGAGCCTATGGCATTTTCTTCAGTTTATGGTAACTACTCTCATGCCGATGTTCTGCAGGATGGGGAAGTTGGCTGGGAATTTGGTGTGTAAATCCCCCTGCCTATCTCTGGCTTTCAGTTTTGGGTGAGTGTTTTTTTTCAGAAGGAGTTCTAACATCTCGTACAACTGCAGATGCCAAGGTGTTTCTTAATAAGCTTGCTCTTTGAATAGTTCATATCAGCCAGTACTTTCTGATGTTTGATAAAATCAGCAGCTGAAAGTTCCCTTCTTGGTCTAGTCAGTGCTTAATGTCTTTTGCGCAAATGTGTTTCTGGAGGCTCTGTTATCACAGTAAGGAGCAAAAGCATAGATTTGTGGGCGTACCTTGCAAACTTGTCATTAACTCTGGGAACCAGGGCTCTTGGTATTTATGGGCTGAGACTTAGTCTTTGTCCAGTGTGCCTTATAGGAGTCTGAGCATAAAAGTCTCTGAGTGTAACTTGGGCCTGGTGTTCATAATTGAGTTGCACCCCAGGCCTGATGATCTTCTAATACTCTTTCATATGTAGTCATGCACCACTAAACTCTTGTTGATCTTCTGTTAGAAGCAAGGCATTGCAGAAGGCCTAGTGTCAGATATAAAGACCCATTCCCTGCCTTCAACTTGGAAGTGGAAGAGGAGGCCATGATTATGGGAGTGAATATAAAGTCCCTGGGGTAATTGCTACAAAATATGATCCTCAGAAAAACCTGGCACTTTAGAAGAAAGTAAAGATTCATAGCCCCACTCTAGAGGTACTGAATAAGAGGCCCTGGAGATGAGGTTTAGGTTACTGTATTGTGAATATGCTCCCCATGTGATTCTGACGTTCAGCCAGGTTTAGGAAGTAGAGCATGTTCTGCAGAACACAAATTCTTCAAGGTATAAATAAGATTCCCTTTAAAAAAAAATCTCAGCAGGACCGACCTTAGGAAATTCTGGATTTTAAATAGGTTTTCTTACATTAGAATTTCTCAGCATCTTTATGTGCCTTGTGAAAATACATTTCTGAAATTTACTTGACTAAGGTCTTTCAGGCTGCTGTAACAGAGTACCATAGACTGGGTGGCTTATAAGACGACAGAAGTTTATTTCTTACAGTTATGAAGGCTGGGAAGTCCAAGATCAAAGTGCCAGCATATTCAGTGTCTGCTGAGGCCCACTTTCTGGTTCTTAAATAGCCAACTTCTTACTGTAACCTAACATGAAAGAAGGAGCAAGAGAGCTCTCTGGGGTGTTTTTCATAAAGACACTAATCCCATTTATAATGGTTCTGCCTTCATAACCTAATTACCTGCCAGAGTCCCAACCTCCAAATACCATCACATTGGGAATTAGGTTTCAATATATGGATTTTGAAGGGACATACACATTCAGTCTACAGGAACTGAAAAACAACCTCCCTCCCCAGTGCAAAGATGGTCTACGAAACATCTAGTGTGGTGGCTCTCAGCCATGGCAGTGCATTAGAATCATTTGGTTTAGTTGGTTTGCGGTGAAGGTGGGTTCTGGGTAATATAATTTTTTAAAGCTTCCCAGATGACTTTATTAAATGCAGCAGGGTTGAAGACCATAGATATTGTGGTATATTCTTTGGAATACGTGTTGGGACATTTAGTCCTAGTATGTGTTCCTTATCACCCAGGTTATTTTGTTTCACATCTGTCAGGTAGTTTTACTCAATTTATATGTCTCATGTCATATTTTTTAGAGTAGGTTTTCAAATGTCTTCTTTTGTGATTATGATAGAAACTTCTTTTTAGGAGTTGGAGTCCTTGGAGACATTCTACGAGAAAAAAATATATATGGGCTTCCTAAGTAAATTTTAATCAGAATGAGTAATGTTAATCTTATACTCACAATGTACCAGGCAAGTTGCTAAATGCCTTTATATTATCTCATTTAAACCTATAATGATCCTATGAGTTAGGTGCTGTGATGACCTCTAGGTCCTAGATGAGATAACAGAGAATCAGTTATCAGATATTAAATAACTCAGTTCACACAGGTAGGAAATGGCCACACTGATGTCATATCCCCGGTCTGCCTACCTGTGAGCTAAAGCTTTTAACCAGTATGGATTCATCACTAAAGTAGAGATTTTTATATTTAGTGATCAGTATATGGTTAAAAGACCTAAGCATGTGCACATTGCTTTCAGAACTACATTTTATTGCAAGGATGGTGCATCTTCATAAACTATAGGGGTTTGGGAATACATACCAAATGTTAAGAACCATTTTAAAATAGGAAGATTTTCAGACAAACATTGGTATATGAATGTAAATAGAATTTTTGCAGTTATAATAGATTGGTAAGTTGTGTATGTAAATTATATGTTATATTCATTATTCTGAATTTATTTGAATATTCAAAATTCAATGTATAAATATATTTTTCTTACAGCTAACCTTCCAAGTATTGCTAAGATTCTAGAAAATATTGAGTTTGATAGATTTTTGTTACTCTGGCCACAAATCTAAACAAAGGGAAAGAGTGCTTTTGACTACTGGCAATAAAACTCAGTTAAGGGGATTTATGTATGGGTCCAAATGCATGCTTATTAGTTTCCCAGAACATGATGTTTCCTTTTAAAAGTACATGCCTGGGCATCTAGTTATGACAAGTAGAAAAAGTTTCCAGTTGCATGTCTTTCATTTTCCCAGAGAAGATAAATTGTGTAATGTGTAAATGACAGTACAGAGTCTTTTTGAAGTGTAGTGATTTCATCTTATGTGTCAACTTGGCTAGGCCACAGTCCAGATATTTGGTCAAACACATCCGGATGATGCTCTAAAGGTATTTTTAAAGATGTGATTAACATTTAAATAGGGACACTATGAATAAAGCAGATCAATAATGTGGGCCACATCCAGTCAGTTGAAGGCCTTAAGAAAGACTCACGTCCCCCAAGGAAGAGGACAATCTACCAGAAGACTGCTTTTGGACTCAAGGTACAACCTCAGCTCTTCCCTGTGTCTGTAGCCTGCTCTGCAGATTTTGAACTTGCCAGCTTCCATAATCACATGTGCCAGTTCCTTAAAATAAATCTCTATCTCTCTCTCTTTCTAATACATATATATTTTGTGTGTAAATATACACACACATACGCACACATACATTCTCTTGGTCTGTTTATCTGGAAAACCCTGACTACTACACCAAGATTCCTTACTCTCCCTGTTTAAAGAAGGTTCTCCCATTGTTTTTCAAATAATTGACTTGGATGTTCTTGTCCACAGTTGCCATCATACTTTTGCAGAATTATGAGCCGTGGATGGCACCAAATTCTACCCTCTCTAACACTGGTGATGTGTCCCCATGAATTGGGCCATTTCATAAATGTCATAGAGAGTAAATGGGGGCACAGAAAGTTCAAAATGGCATGTCTCGCTCCTTGCAAATTTGTGGTATTACAGGTTTTCAGGTATGGCTTTGGTCTTCTAGTCAAAGTAGGGTAATTTAGAAAAAAGTGAATGAAATATCCCACAATTCACTTCATTCATCCATTTTACTTATACATATTGACCGCTGCTCTGTGCTAGGGGCAAGTTAGGTCATGTGGGTAGGAAAAAAAAGAAAAACAGACATGCATCCTGCTTCATGGAGCTTAGGGTCTGGTAGGGGAGACGGAAAAAAGTGTTAAATAACTAATACTTATAATAAAAATAATTATAAACCGAAATAGGTGCTCTGAAGGAGAGAATGATGGTGCTAAGCTAGAGAGGAAGGTGGGAGGGATCTACTGTAGATGGCTGAGTGAAGCAAGGCTTCTTAATGAATATGAATTTTGAGACCCAAAACTTGAGAAGAAGCTAATCATACAAATAACCAGAGAAGAAAGTTCCAGGCAAAGAAAATAGCATGTAAAGGGACAGGAAGCAAGGAAGAACTTGATTCGTAACTTGACTTCATGTGTAAATGATCAAGTGGTCTTTGGTCAAGAAAGCCTTAGCAAAGGCTGAGTGAAGGAAAATGCTGGGAGTGAAAGCTGTGAAGAGAATGATGCAGGAAACTGGTTCCACTGGGTAACTGAAGTTAGTTTAGCTGGATTCAAGTTTGAGAGTATATTCGAGATATAATATTACCTTTAATATTAATAATATTATGTTTAACCAGTTTTTCAATATGTTTAACTTCCGTATTACTTAAACCATACATGAGGCATTTAGGTAATAGGGAAATATTTTCTGTTTTGGGTATGAATATGACCATGATGAGCATGGATTGCTGTCTAAGTCTAGCTCATGGATATTTGTCTAGAGATTATAGATCTTAGAGTGTCACATTGTTAGTCTGGAAGGCACTCCATACTTTAAGAGGCTATCTCGGTATCTCAAGTCACTTGAAACTCTACGCTTACTGACTTTTGGAATTTTAATTGTATGACTGTTTATTTTCTTCTCATCTCCTTTCCCTGCTTCTCCCCCCACTTCCTCTACCTTTTTTCTTTTTTTAATCAAGTCCTTACCAAAAGCTTAGAAGTCAGTACAGCACTGAATATGGTAAATATATCATTTCAGTTGTAAAAAATTAGGTGCCTGGATATGTGCGTCCTCCAGTTCTGTAGAATTGTAAAATAGGTCACGCTAGAACTTGTGCTGTATATGAAGCCCCTCACTGAATAATTTAAGCAAATCTCTAACTTTCAACTTGGCAGAGTTTTCATTTCATATCTTGAAAAATTCAGGTATACAAACTCAGATGAACAGTTAAGGTAATTATCCATGTTATTTAAAAGAAAAAAAATCTGGTACTGATGAAGAAGTAGGGTCTGGGACCTTGATTCATTTGGACTGGCTATTAATGTTGTTAAATTTTCCTGGATAATGTCTGAACTTTCAATTTCACTTTGCCTTTATAACACTTTGTATTTTTAAATTATTTTTCCAAAAGGTTATATGTCTGTGAGTGTGCATTTTAATAGTATAAAAGGGTATCTGGTCAAAACTAAGCTTCCTTTCTGTCACCTTCTATTAGCTCTCTCTCCTGGAGGCAATGCCACTATTATTTGTCTTTCCAGAGATATTTAATGTATATGAGCACATATATATTGAGATACTTATTCAATAAAAAAAGATATGTGACTGTTTACTATAAAAACAATGGCATGGCTTCCCTGGTGGCGCAGTGGTTGAGAATCTGCCTGCTAATGCTGGGGACACGGGTTCGAGCCCAGGTCTGGGAAGATCCCACATGCCGCAGAGCAACTAGGCCCATGAGCCACAGCTACTGAGCCTACATGTCTGGAGCCTGTGCTCCGCAACAAGAGAGGCCACGATAGTGAGAGGCCCACGCACCGTGATGAAGAGTGGCCCCCGCTAGCCGCAACTAGAGAAAGCCCTCGCACAGAAACAAAGACCCCACACAGCCAAAAATAAGTAAATAAATAAATTAAATTTAAAAAAAACACAATGGCATGGAATATCCTTTCCTTACTTAAAGATAAATCTTAGACATCAGTCTATGCATAGCTATCCCTTGCTTACCAATGACGACTCAGAATATTTATTCCCTTATACCAAGACCGTAATACTAGACCCCTGATCACCATCATTTATGCTCTTTACAGGCCTTTGCTACTGTAAACATTATTTTTGTAAACATATGTGAGTGTATCTGTAGAGCAAATTCCTGGAAGAAGCATTGGAATTTCTTAGTTAAGAAGTAGTGCATTTTGCTTTTGTTTTTGCTGTACGCGGGCCTCTCACCGTTGCGGCCCCTCCCGTTGCGGAGCACAGGCTCCGGACGCGCAGGCTCAGCCGCTCCGCGGCATGTGGGATCTTCCCGGACCGGGGCACGAACCTGTGTCCCCTGCATCAGCAGGCAGACTCTCAACCACTGTGCCACCAGGGAAGACCCCCGGATTTTGCATTTTTAATATTTGTTATTTCCAGATTGCCCTCCAAAGAAACGATCACAATTTACATTCTCCAAATAATGTCTTTATCCCTTTTGAAATGATGTAGTAGCCCCTTAGTGATTAGCAGTTCATTCTATAATCAATGTTAGCGATTTTCACAAAGCCTTACAAACGATCATGTACCCAGGCAGAACAGCTTATATTAGGGCATTCTTGTGCAAGGTCATAATTGTTGTTGTTTCTATCCTTTCCAGCTATAAGAGCTCATTAAGGCCTCTCAGCTACAAGGTTGCATGTTATATTATGAGGTATTAGGTGCTACAGGTAAGACGGTGTCGTGACTGGACAGTCAAAATTGGTCTTCGATTTTGTGCAGCAGATAGAAGATGCCAAGAATATATGTTCTTAGCTTAGGGAAGCCTCAGGATTTGGTTACCAAAGTGATAACCTAACTGATCTTTGGAGAACTTGCAGTCAGGTATATTAACAGTGAATAATAGCTCTCATTTGTTGAGCATTAACAATATGCCCAGAATCTTTGCCTATGTTATTTCTACTCTTTACAACAACCCTCCAAGGTGGGCATTATTATCTGCACTTTACAGTTGTGGAAAAATAAGTTCAGAGAGGCTGAGTGCCTCTCAATGTCTAATAATTGGCAGAGCAGGAATTTCAGGAAAAAGCCTAATAACTAATCATTGTCAGGGCCGCCATTTCAGTTCTAAAGTCTCTGTTCTCTCCTCCACATGGCACCAATATTTTTGATGTAGAGATACCTACTTCCATATGATTTTTTCCCTTTTATTTTTCATAATTTCAATTGGCCATTAGAATCACTCTGCTAATCTTTGTGCATTGAAAATGTCCTTGTTATCAATATTCTGGAAATTTTAGACAGTGCCTTGTCTAAAGAATCCCTATCTTTTGTTGGTCCAGCTTTTGTACCCTTGCTGCTTAGCATCCTTCTAATATGCCTGCTATAGTCTGCTAGTCCTGAATCCAGCAGTGCCGTGTCCCCTGGCAGCACCCACAACCTAACGTTTCTGAACTGACATCTCACAAGATTTATTGAGATGCTGTAGTTTGTTCTTGCACCACACTGACCGTAATTAGTTGCTGACATAGGATGATTTATTGTTGGAAATTTCCTTAGAAATTTACTTTGTGTTTTGGGGCTAAGAGATGAGGGTTAGAGTTTCACATTTACATCTCTGTCTTGCACCACTTAACATATCAGAACTACATTTGAGATCACCAGGCAGCTTGACCTCATAGGGAAGGTCATCCCAACTCTAAGTAAAACTGAAATGTGTAGCAGTTAAGAGCAGTGAAGAAGCTACGTGACCAAATCAATTCTTCTTGATTAGGCCCTGGTTGAATCTTTAAAGATATAAACAGATGAAAAGAATTTAAGATGTGAGCTACTCAAAGCCAAGAATCCAGGTAAACATCTAACGATTCTACAAAGACAAAGAAGCCAGGAAACGAAACCCTAGGCCCTCAAAGCATGAAGAGCAAGTAAGAGGAATCTGCCTGTGGCAAGGCTGACACAGAGAATGCAGGTCAGGGAAAAACCACTCACAAGAGGTTGGCAGCATATCCTATCTGAGTGTCAGAAGAAGCCAGGTAAACTTCCCAACTCACTGACAGATTTTGGAGAAGTGAAGCGGTAGGGGAGAGAGGAAGGAGTTATCCAAAAAGTATGAGCAGGGTAACAGAAAGAAGAGATCAGCACCAACTTCCATTCTCACTTGTTTTGTCACCCCCATTAACCATGCCAACGAGGTCAACTAGTTATGTTGTTTAACTGGGTCAGTTTTAGGTCATGGTGGCTTTCTTGGTAATAGATTATTTTCTCTTTTTTAAGTCACGCATTTCTTAAAGCTATTGTCTGCATTAAGACTTCTGGGTCCCTCAGTTTTTTGGTTTTGTGTGTGTGTGTGTGTGTGTTATTTTTATTATTTTATTTTATTTTATTTTATTTTAATAAATTTACCTATTTTTGGCTGCGTTAGGTCTCTGTTGCTGCGTGAGGGCTTTCTCTAGTTGCAGTGAGCGGGGGCTACTCTTAGTTGCGGTGTGCGGGCTTCTCATTTCAGTGACTTCTCTTGTTGCGGAGCACAGGCTCTAGGTGTGCGGGCTTCAGTGGTTGTGGCACGTGGGCTCGGGAGTTGTGGCTTGCAGGCTCTAGAGCGCAGACTCAGTAGTTGTGGCGCACGGGCTTAGTTGCTCTGTGGCATGTGGGATCCTCCTGGACCAGGGCTCAAACCCGTGTCCCCTGCGTTGGTAGGCGGATTCTTAACCACTGCACCACCAGGGAAGTCCCTGTGTGTGTTAATTTAAAAAGTTCTATTATAGTTAGGATTTCCCTTCTGATGGGTATGTTTGACATCGATTGTGACTCCGTGTTGTTATCAGAAGCCCTTCCCATAGTGTATCTTATTACACGAATACCCTGACTGTGGAATTGTGGACATGGCCGTTTGACTGTCTGAATATTAAACATCTTATGCCTTTATGGAGTGTCCACCAATGAACACTTTTCTAGGCGCTCACTGATCTCTATCTAGTTAGATCCCACAGACTTTAATTTGGTAGGGTAGAAAATGAATAATAACATCTCCATTGTGTGCTATGATGTTTTCTTGTTCATATCTCTCATTAGAGTGTGAGATAATTGACTGTTTCTTCCTTGTCTGTGTTCCCAATGCATGTGGCATTTGTGTGTGCCTCACAGTTCCTAGTATTAAAGTCCTCAGTAAATAAAGGTCTGAGTAAATTTTACTTTTGGTTCCTTTATCTGACACCTTTTCTTATACTTTCTGGGTAATAAGTAGAGATCTGTGTTTCTAGTAGATTTGTGCCTTATAATTAAGAAATATTGGTTTGATACTTTTTTGTCCTGTGGACTTTATTTAATCATTAACTAATAAGATTTATTGAGCACCTTGCTGTTCTATAGCCAGTATACTTGATGGTGTTAGCTCCTAAGCACATAATTGTTTTGAATGGAATAATAATTTAGGTGAATTTGATATACAAAACTAAGGGCTGTGTGTTAAAAAAAATTCAGCCGAGTAAATTTTAAAGATCGTATTGGCTTTATTCAATGATTCATGAATCCCATCTAGCAAATAGAAAGGGGATCCAAGCTGTATATAAAAAAAAAAGACTTTTATAGTAAGCAGTGAGAGGGAACAAGGAGGTTATACCAGCAAAAAGTGGATTAGTTGTGGCAAGGTCACTTTCCTTTAGGGGATGGCAGGGGTCTTATCAAGTGGATTAACCACTAGTGCTGACCAGGTGATTCCAGATTGACTTGTTTAAAATTCTGTTCCTTGGAGAGTCTGAAACTGTAATTAAGTTAGGTATTAAGTCTCTGGTTGGTGACATGGGGCTTAGCACAAGTGACTCCACATGGGTTCTGTTGTCTTTTTCTTTTAACATGTGTCTGGAGGTTGAGAAGAGGAGGGGAGATGGTAACTTTAAACATGGTTGGAAACTCATCAAGGAGTCGCTTTCTTCCTTTTACGTGTGCGCTGGTTACAAGCAGTGAAAATTTATCTAGGTTTTGTTAAGTAACGGGGGTTTATCAGAAGGTTAAAAGCAAAAATGAAGAGAAGAGGAATATCTTTCACATGGAAGGTTCTGATTGGAATACTGGGAAAGCTACACAACCATGGTACACTTAGACCTCACCAAGACAGGGAAGTCTAGGACTAGAAGGTTATGTGAGATCTTTTTTTGATGTTTACCTGATTGGGGGCGTTAGCAGTTTATGGGTCCCTATTTCACTGTGGCACAGTTAATATGATTTACCTACTCTTTCTTTCTCATCTGTGTGGTCTGTGGGTTTTTTATCCTCGTTCCTATGAATTGCTTACTCTTTTTTAATGAGAAGAAACTGAATTGGTTAAGTCACCATCTCCCCGGTTTGGGGGCAGTGCCCTTGCTAGGGGCCATTTGGTAGACTGCTGGCTGCTCTGTTGTGATCAGCTGTCCTTTACCAGGTGTCCAGCACAGACCCAATATGTGTTGATGATGGGGTAGCTTCATGATCTGAGATAACAAGTACATCAGAGAACTCTGAGAAGTACCTTTCTGTGAATCATCTTTCAGAACCTAGTGGATGCCTTTTCTTTTCCTTTCTTTCTTTTTTTTTTTTTTTTTTAAATTTAGGAAAGAACTCAATATTTGATCACATTAGATGGAGTGAGGGAGAGAGTAGTAACATGATCCTAAAATAGTGGGATTTAACTGTGTGATGCTCCATAATCCCTTCCATGATCGAAACTAGTCTGTTTCTTCTATTTACTTTTTAAATTGCTAGAAATCAAGGACATTCCTAAAATATCAAAGAAATTGCTTAAGAGAGAATTTGAGTCTCTACTTCTCATACTACTGCCAAGAGTTCTCCTCAACCATACCAATCATAGAAGGATCAGAATCCATATTGGAAATATATGCCAAGTTTAGTTCAACTGCTCTGTGCCAAGAACTCTTCCACCTATAAGATGCTAGAGGTTTGGGCTAAATGGAGCCCCATTCATCATTATTGTAGAACTCTGCCAGTGTTTAAAAGGTGCTACAGGGAGCTATAAGTCGCGTGCTAAATTAAAAGATTGTGAGCTCCACTGGTATAGCCAAAAGCAAGCTCAAAGCTGTGTGGCATCAGGCCAGGAGTAGAAAATAACTTGACACTGAGTTTTTCTTCCTTTGAATGACACTCTTTCAAGCAGAGCAGGAAAAAGTTGAAGTCTGTGTTGTTAAAAGATGTTTATTTCCACACCCCCATTTCTTATTCACAGGGGAGGCTTTTGTAAAGTGTGTTTCACTGAAACCCTTAAAAGAAATTGACATGTTACTACATGGGAAGACAAAGACAGAGTCTGTTTAGTAATGATTATGCAGTCAGGCTTTATCTGCTTGCAGATAATTTGTAGCTTATTTTTTTATTTTTATTTTTTTTTGCGGTACGCGGACCTCTCACTGTTGTGGCCTCTCCCGTTGCGGAGCACAGGCTCCGGACGCGCAGGCTCAGCGGCCATGGCTCACGGGACCAGCCGCTCCGCGGCATGTGGATCTTCCCGGACCAGGACACGAACCCGTGTCCCCTGCATCGGCAGGCGGACTCTCAACCACTGCACCACCAGGGAAGCCCTGTGGCTTATTTTTAATCCTCTGGCAGTTTCTTTCCTCACTCTTCCATTTACCTGCTATTTACAGCCCTGAGCCAGTCACTGTTGAGTACTTGGTGAATTTTACTTTTTATAAATTGACTGAAAGAAAACACATGTTTCCAAAATGGATGTACTGATACTAGCTAATATTTACTGAACACTTTTTTGGGGGCAGATTCAGTATTTTAAATGTAATGTTCACAGAAGCTTTATGATGGCAAGAGCTATAGTTACTACTGTTTAGTGAGTAGAGTGAGACTTAGAAAATATTGGCTAACTTGTCAAGGTCTCAAAGATAGTGAACAGCAGAACCAAGGCTCAGGCCCTGGGAAAACAGGCTCATTTATTAATCTTGTGCTGACTTGATCCCACTCTGAGGACTGTGATCTACGTGACTGCATGTATCTCCCAAACAAGGAGGTATCATGAGGAGATCAGTTTGGTTAATGAGGGCCTCCCAAACCATGAAGAATTTAAGATGTTTAGCTTTTAGTGGTAGAAATTCAGTGCAAGGGGTTTCAGTAGATGTCTTCATATACAGGAAAGATTTTCAAGTGGAAGATGATCTGTTTTGCATTTGCACAGAGGTAAGAACCAAGACATACTAAAGGAAACCGTAGAGAGGCAACTGAGTGGAACGGCCCCAAAATAAATAGGCCGTCTCAGCATGTAGTGAATCCCCCATCACCAGAAATGTTCAAAAATAGGCTATTTTGGTTTTATAGGAATCTTAGATCAGTGGGTTGATTATGATGTGTTATAGAGAATCATTACCCAAAAATACTCTGTGCAATGTCAAGAACAAACCCTAATTTTCTGTGGATACATATTTGGGAAAAGCACCTTTTGTCAATTTATAATATATATTAGAACATTAAGGGCCCAAAAATTATTCAGGAAAACAAAATAAAACAAAACTCTTCAAAATGTTTATTTAAACCTGGATTTCCCAAGATTTTTAAATGTATTTTATTTTATTATTATTTTAAAATACCACAAAATTCTTCTTTTCCTGTGGCACCAATCAAGAGCCCATGGAACATTGTTTGCAAATGCTGGTATAAACCTACAGAAAATAGCATTGTATGCAGAGACCTTCCATGGTCCTTGTATGCAGCTCTTTGTAATGAGAAATAAAAGAACTCTTAGCTTCCTTGGTGATTCTGTGAGAAAGCAGTAGTTTTGTGGAATGGATAAGGAAAGTTGTTTTAGATATGCTATTTTTCATTCTCTTCTATTCTCAGAAGTAATCAAATGTTGATGGTATTAAACTTGCTTTTGCACACAGATAAAGAAGTAGAGCATGTTTCCGGACTTTGATTTTAATTTCTTATAATGGGCCTTATGTTCCCTGGGTATGTTTCTACTTACTTAAAAACAGATGCTCTCTGAAAAATTCATGAAAACTGAAAATATGCTGGAGACTTTGGAGGGAAGCCCTTCACCCTGTTTATTAAAGTCAGATTTTTTTTTTTTTTTTAACAAATGGTCTTTTGCATAATTTGCTTAGCAGTTAGCTTCATGACCTTGAGCACACTTCCTGGTTTTATGTAACTCAGTCTCTTCATTTATCTACTTAAATAAATTGTACAGAAAATGACATCCCGCATATCAATGTTTATGTGAACAGATAGATCCTTTCAAACAAACTTATATTGGTGATTTCATGAATGAGTCTTTCAGTTTGGGCAGCTAAACATGTTTTCTAAAGTAAAGGTTTTTTGAACCTGGTATTAGGTGTATATCATTTGCATGCCCCAAAATTTGCACTGTGAATTAGAATCCATTTAAAGGAAGAATTTTTTAAAAAGGATATAAAGAACTACAGTGGTGGGGACTTCTCTGGCAGTTCAATGGTTAAAACTCCACACTTCCACTATAGGGGGCTTGGATTCAATCCCTGGTTGGGGAGCCAAGATTCTGCAAGCTGTGTGATGCAGGCAAAGGAAAAAAAAAAAAAAAAGGAAACTACAGTGGAAAAGATGATAGTGTACTTCATAGCTCTGCTCATTATCAGACATAATAAAGCTGTCTATGTATCATTCTGGTTTGAATTACAATTTTTATTTTTGTTGTGTAGGGATTTGCACACATATACTCAACCTTCCGTTTTAATTTTAAAAATCGAGCCTCACAATGTTTCTTCTAAAGTTAAAAATTTAATCCTAGAGAAATGATGCTGCAGTGGTTTAGTGTGTTTTTCTGGAGTTCTGGACCATTGAGAGCCAGATCTGACAGTATAAACAAATGCTGCAGTCCCAGGATGGGATTATAATTTAAACCTCTGATTTATCTAATTCACTATGAGTAAGAGGATACAGTGTGAGTGAACAGCAAGCCTGTGAGAAACCTACAAGTGTGGAACCAATGGTATTTAATTCAGGTAATAAAATATAATTCTTAAACACACACTCAATTAAAAAGTCAGAAGATGCAGTTCTAATTACATGCCTTAACTAGAAGTGCAATATTTGTAGAGTAGCTTATCCAATTATATGTAAATTTGTTCCTTTGGTACAATTTGCCTATATAAGCAGTGTTAGTTCAGTATAAAATGTTTGTTATTGAATTGGCTCCAGTATAATTTCTGTTTTTTTATAAATAGTTTCAGTTTTATAGGATCACCCATGGTTCTCCTTAGACACTGTTCTCAATGTGTATGGTTTTTATTTTAAATTTCTTGAATAATAACCTATAGGTTTACAGTCTTTTATCTGAAACCCTTGGGGCTAAAGGTGGTTTAGAATTTTACATTTTAGAAAGGTAGTATGCTACCTGTGCAATATGCCATGTGGCATTCCCATAGGATCACATGCAGCACCTAAACATACTGACATTTCCACAGTGAGGCATAAAATAGTCACTTGAATGGGATTAAACATCACAAAGAGTTCCATTTCAGCTCAAGTCAGGTTTTATTGACAGTGAGTTTGGTTTTCAGAGTTTTTTGAATATTAGAATGGCAGATAAGGGATTATGGACCTATAATCCATAATAAACATAATACCTAACCATACCTGACCTTGCTATGAACTATACACTGTGTTTTACTTGTACTATCTCTTTTAAACCTTGCAACTGTTTGAAGAAGATGACATTTTAAATTTTGATTTAAAAATGAGGAACAGCTTCAGAGAAGTTAAGTAATTTGCCTAAATATGGACACATCCAGTAAGTGGCAGATTCATATTTAAACTAAGTTGAGTTAGACCCCAAAGTGGTGCTTACCACTGCTATAGTATGCTTCGTATCCCAGACACTACATGCCTGGTTGTCGGTGTATCTGACCTGCAGGCCATAGACTCTGGCTTACATTAGCACAAAGGGAATTTACAGGAAAGAAATCAGGTGGCCAGAGTACCAGGCCTAGCGGATAACTGGGCGAGGGGATGGGTCTTATTTATAACAATTATTTGGCAGTCTTTCCAGGATGTTACCAGTAGAATAAATGTGCTTCAAACATTGTAGGCCTTTTGCCACTCTGTTTAAGATTCAGATGCCAGAGGGTTAGAAAATACTTGAGCCCATGCTACCTTTAGCTAGGGTGGAGCAGGGTATGCTGTATCCAGTGTGGATAGAACAACATTCCTAAAGGAAAATTGATGGCTGTTAGCAAAAGAAGGTATGATTAATGTGGGATAGCAGACTGCCCTGAAATGTCCACTCTATGGATGATTAATTAATTGCAGCTGAAATTAACATTTGGATGAAAATCAGATTTACATTTTTAATTATAATCCATTTTGACTTTGACACCTTAAAATCAGAAAACTTGGATTCCTGTCCCAGTTTGGACAGTTTCTAGATCTTGGATCTCAGAACTGGAATCAAAGAGTCTGTTTCTTATTTGTAATTTGAGAGAAATAATACTTCTCTCCATTTACGTAGCAGGCTTTGTGATAGCTGAGGTGGCCCAAATTGCCTCTGGTATTTCCTACATTGTGTGGTCATCTCTCACACTGAATCTGCACTGGCCCTGTGCGATCAGTAGATGCAGTGGAGGTGATGCTGCATGATTTCTGTGACTAAGTCACTCTGGGGGCAGCCACTGCTGTGTTAGAAGTCTGACCAATATGCTGTGAGGAAGCCCAAGCTGGCCACGTGGAGAAAGAGCCACTCCTGGCCAGCCAGCGGCTGTTCCATTATTCCCAACCGATGTGCCAGACATGTGAACTATCTTGGATACCCCCACCTAGCCAAACCATCGGATAATTTCAATCTTAAGTGCCATCGGTCTACAACTGCTTGCAAGACCCCAAGGGACAGCTGCCCAGCTGAGCTCGTTCACAGAAACAGGAGAAATAATAATCCATGGTAATAAGTCGTGAAGTTTCTGGGTGGTGCGTTATAGAGCAGTAGATATCCCAAAGAGGTTTGTTGTAAAGATGGGAGATAATGTGTTAAATTCCTCAAATGAAGGTGAGCAGCTGTTTTATTATAATTGTTTTGACAACCTCAAAACCAAGGCCTTTCTCTCTAATATCCTTGGAGGTTTTGTTATAATATGCCATTGTGATGAGGGTAGTGATCATTCTGTACTCCCCGGCCAAGTATAGAGAGTGAGTGTTGGTGGTTGGCTGGCAGCCAAGGTGGTCATCCTTCCTCCTTACTGCAGGATTTTAAAAAAGTCTGCATTTTTTTCACTCATATTTATTTTTTCATAAAGAATGGGGTTTTCTATAATAACTGTCCTTTATTGTTATGACAGTAACCATGCTTAGACCATCTGATGGATCCTCATTCTAGAGGACAGCACCCATTTCTCTGTTTTTACAGACTCTTTGTCTGGAAACTATAAGGGAAATAAGATGTGGATTTTGAAAAAGTGACAGCAAGAGTCGAAGAACATTTGGACGAAGAGCTTCCCAACAATTGGGAAAGGCTGCCAGAGTGACTGTTGAAGAGAAATTGGTTCTTTGGTGGTGTTACAAGCAAGCAGATAAGGAAACAAAAAAAGAAGACAGAAGTAGGAGGGATGCAAAGAGGAAGAAATGAGGAATTTGACACTGGAACACCAGAGCAATCTGTAGTAGGTTGAATGGGAGGGGTCGGGGAAGAGAGAAAGAAGCAACTAAGGGTTGGTTGATACATCATCACCTAATGGGTTCACACTGCCCTATGTGTAATTAATTCCAGCTTTACTTAGTTCATTTTCTCCCTAGAGAAGGAAAATGATGACACGGATTGTCTTCTTTATATTATAGTTTTTTTCGGAATCAAAGGACATTTTCTGTGAAGTCAGTCTTCCCATGTCATTCTTCAGATTTCTTAAGTGTAACTGTCTCATCAAACTTAAAGTCTCCATGCATTTCGTGACTGTTGCTAGCTGAGGGGACTAGAAGATAATGGTATTTTACAAAGAGTAATAAAGAACAAATTACATATTCCAGTGTTGTTCTAGTCTCAAAAGAGAATTAACTCAAAGTTTCTCCATAGCTTTTTAAAAAAACCTCTGATTTCTGTGTTTTTCCTAGCTGTACATAGATTTTACTTGGAGGAAAAGTTTTATATAGTTACATTATCCATAATATTTACTGATTGTCTGTAGTGTTAAAATGAACACATAAAAACCCTTGAGAATGAGAAACATTTTCTAATTTGGCGAAGTAAATATATATGTACTGCGGCTTGAATTGTTGTAAGAGAATTTTAGGAAATTACTTGTATGTCTGAGTTCATACATCATTCAATTTAGAGTTACTTTCCTTTTCAAATTTATCACCAGCTAAGTCCTTTAACAGTCTTTTGATTTATTAAAAGTCACTTTCCAGAATCAGTTTTAAAGCCTATTGTTTTCTCATGATTTTACTATGAAAATTGAGTATGTATCTTATAAAGCCTGTATTTCTTTTCTATGACTTTGCCTATTCCTCTGCTAAGAAAGATAATCCTTTTAGAACTAATGGAATTAAAAACATTTGACATCCTTTGAAGAACTAGCTCACAGAAGTGACCAGACATTTCATGATCTTTCTTCACTTATTGGAAAAACCATTGAGGTGAGGGAGGCCCACCCTGACTTCTTTTCGGAGGCAGGATATCTGCTATATCTACAGGTGTTTGGTTTCCTGGGGGTCGTGTGCCTCTCGATCCTTGCTGCCATTTTAGGGCAATTGTGATTCTACTGGGGCTGTGCGCCAGGATCACCTCTGAAGCTTTTGATTAATACAGAGTCCCTGGCCCTACACTAGGTTTGTTAAATCGAAATCTCCAGAGCACAGGTGTGCTGAGCAAGCCTCACAGGTGATTTGAATTCATACCCAGCGCAGGTCTGAGAACCATTACTTTATAGACAGGGTGGCACATTGGATGGGTGACAAGATCTAGCCTGAGGCATAGACAAGCTTTAAGAAGAGAGCATGGAGACATTGCTAATTTAAGAAACACTTGCATGTTGTGAATGATGGTGTAATCGCTGCTGAAAATGTGTGATATTTCTAAGACATTTTTATGTCCCCAGTTGTCCTGATGGTGTCTCCAGTTGTAACCTCTGGTGCGGTGATTCTCAACCAGGGGCAGTTTTATCCCCAGGGGATATTTGTCAATGTTTGGAGACATTTTGGTTGTCACAGCTAGGGGGATCTCCTGACATCTAATGGGTAGAGACCAGAGATGCTGCTAAACACCCTAAAATTCAGGGGAGATCTCCTATATTAGTTAAGTTTATCCACAGAAACAGAGCCAAAAGGAGAGGTCTATATGGAGACATGCATATCTATATCTATGTATGTATATATATGTACCTATATACATATCTATATATACCCATATATATCTCCCTATCTTTATTCTATCTCTATCATCTCTGTCTCTATCTCTATCTCTATCTAAAAAGATTTGTTAAAAGGAAATGACTGAGACAATCATGGAGGCTGAGAAGTCCTGAGATCTGCAGTTGGCAAGTTGGAGACTTGATGGTGTAAGTCCCAGTCAGGGGGTTTTCCCTTCTACTCAGCCCTTTTGTTCGATTCAGACCTTTAGTTGATTGGATAAGGGCTGCTCACTTTAGGGGAGGCAATCTGCTTCACTCAGTCTTCCAATTCGGATGTTAATCTCATCCAGAACACCGGGGCAGACATAATCTGAATAATATATGACCAAATGTCTGGACCCTGTGGCCCAGTCAAGGAGACACATAAAATGAACGGTCACATCCCCTTTTAACTAAGTGTTATCTGGCCCCAAATGTCAGTAGCGACAAGGTTGAGAAACTCTGATCTAGTGAAGTGCAATGAAATGCTTCATTCTGAAAAACCGTTCTGGGAAACAGCATTAAAGAGGGTGGTGACAGGCCGGTCCAGAGAGTATTGGGGATGGCCTGTGTGGACCTCGAGGAAGCCAGGTGAGATAAGGAGGAGGAGAGGGAAAGAACATAGGATAAAAAGGCCTGGGACAAGAGGAGTAGCAGTTCTAATGAACATCAGGAGTTTGAAAAAAGGCATGCTCATTGGAATATTATTCTTCCTGAAGGCAGTATATAACATACAAGTATGATGTATCTTATACTCTTAAAAAATAGAGCATAAGTATCAGATTTAAGATAGTACATCTCCTCTGTTCTGTAAGACCTAATGGTAGTTCTTGAACCTTGAAAACTGGAAACACAAGACAATGATCCAGAGAGAATTTGATTGTACGTTACTATTCTGGGACTTTTGTCACCAGGACGAAGAGTCAAGAGAAAGAGTGGGGTCATCGGCATATCTTTTTGCCTCTCCAGGGCTAGTGATGGGGTAATAGAGTAGGCAGAGCCTTATGTTTGCGGGGGTGGAGCTGGTCTATGCAGATTAAGGAGTAGTATGGAAACCATGTGATTTAAACTACACTGTTTATTGTCATCGTCCATATCTCTAATTGCCTGATCTGTGTCCAGATTTGTTGTTCAGAATGAATGGGGTTATCATAAGTAGTGAAAATGGCTCCTGGCTTCTTGGAACTTATGTCTAATTGGAGAGAAAGGCTAGTTCATACTCCATCCGCCTTCTGGTAAATACTTACTAATTTTCTCACAGGGATACCCTGTCCTCATGTTTCGTCTCCTTGGTTTGTGAGATGTTGACTTCATCCCTGGCTCTAGGGTTGGGTTTGTGATGTAGCCATACGGTTTCAGAGGCATTTGGTTTTGAGTCTCTTTCTAGTACGGACCGATGACCTCAGGTGATCCATTCAGGTGTACTGATGCTAGTTCTAAGACTCAGTACTTTCTGTACTGATGCTAGTTCTAAGACTCTTTACTTCCTTTGCTTTCTGTGAGGATATAACCCCAAGTTCTTGGCCGTCATCTTGCCATCCTGACAGGAGGCACTGACTAAAAATGTATTCAATTTAAAAGAGAACAGAGCTGAGAGACATCATATCATTTGTGCTCCAGGTTGAAGCTGTATCTGAAGCCAGTATAGCCCCAGAATTCTGTTATGTAAACCGTTACATTTCCATTTTGATGATACCAGATTGTGTTATATTTTCTTTCACTGACAACTGAATAAATTACTAAAAGGTACACTGAGTTATTAGAAGAAACTTTCAATAAGAGAGGAAGTGTTGTACCCAAGTAATAGCTTCCAATGGATTAGTCTTTCATATTCCATTACTTAGACTTTGTGAACGTATTCATAATATTCTTCCATTTTTGTATGTTTGTGTTTTGGCGAGTTTTAACAGAATGCACAGGCTCTCTCTATTAATGCTTTATCTAAGGTGTTTCTTATACTTTAGAGAGTTATATTTGGGAAGTGATGTGATAGTAATTTGTGAGAGTGTAATTCTTAGAAAATTAAAGGGTAACAGTGCTTCCTTGGTTAAAAAAAAGAAAGAAAGGAAGAAATCCTACAGTGTTCCAGATGTGTAAACAGGGACAGTACACTTTATGGTATATGTAATTACAGGAACCATTCAACAGCATTGCCTGTGTTTGCTTTTTTATTAGTGTACTGTAAGAATTAGTTGATTGTGAAGTCTTTTCTTATCCAACAACATGGAATGAGTAAAGATAGAAATATATGGATTATCAGTTTGAAGGACTAGTTGCATGTCATCCTGCTTCGTATGATTGCTGAAATGCAAAAAAAAAAAAGTTCTTAAATAGGACATCTGTGACATAACAAATTAGAACCTGGGAGAGGAAAAATATTTTCACAGTGTCTAAAGCCATTGAATCAAAATAATTGTGTAGATCATACTTGAGTTCAGATATAACCTAGATAAATTCTCTAGCTGTGGCATCCATCTGTCAAAAAATAAAACTCTGACTCTCACTTAAAATGGCTCTTTTAGACTAAGGTCATCTAGCTGTACCTAAAATGGACATGAGATGTCAATTTCATATGTTATAGTGGCACATTTTGTATTGCTCTACTTAAGGTTATGTCAGCCTTACCCATAAAAAGAAAGTGGTTTATGTCTTCTTCTAAATGAACTAAGCACAGGTATCAGCAATGGGCCTGCCTTGCCACTATAGACAAAGGGATGTGGGGACAGCAGCTTAACTCTGCAGCTGTACAGTGTTCCAGATCAAGATGTCTTCTCTGTATTTTTGCACATTTTCCTTCCCCATGTGTGATAAATTGATGGGGGAATTCTTTGGAAAGATGCTTGACTCAAAATGAGTTTTGTTTCCTGCAAGCGATCCACTTGCTTAAGTTCTATTTGTGTGTTGTTTCATGTAACTGTCACATTGGGAGGTTTATGAATCTTCTGTGGAAAGAAGATTGTGTTTGGGCAACTGTGTTCATCCTGACTTTACTCGTAAGTGACAGAAAAGAGCTGCAGATGATAGAAGCAGGAAGAAGTGTATTTTTTAGTGATACTATGTCCAGCAGGAAGATTGGAGAGTCAGTCTTAGAGGATGGCAGGTTCCAAGGAGGCCGGGCAGGTGTCCCCACAGTTACAACCTCCCAGGGTAGCAGTGCCATCAACACCCATGGCTGCTGCTCAGCCCTGACTGCTGCACTGGACGCTGGACGTTCTGCTGGTACCCCTTCCCCTGGCCCCTGGAGACAGAACGTTGCTGCCTCTTGCTGCCGTGTTCGCACGGCTCCTTATTCTTTCCTTCTCTGGATCCCATTCATAGTGCATCTCTTTGGCTGAGTGCGTGTCAGGCACTTGTTTTCAAGCTGCAGGGAGACTGGGAAAGTGAGTAGCCAGCTCTTTTGGGTTCGCTAATGGGCTGAATACCTCCCAATACACCATCTTATGGTGGGAACTTCCCCAAGGAGGAAGAGGCTTCAGATGCTTGGCAGCCAAAGAATTGTCATGCATATGGTTTTATGGGAAGAGGAGAGGAGGAGAGTATTCTGAAAAGCAGGAGTTAGACAGAGATTTGGATACTGCATCTTTTTTCCTTTAACAGATGAAGATGTGGTCTTCTGGGTACTTTTTTTTTTTTTTTTTTTTTTTTAACTAAACAGGAAAGCCAGTATTTGCAAACATTACCTTAAATGAAACAGCATAGATCCAAGGTTCCCCAACTTTCCTGGTTCATGGTGCCCTTAGTACCTCAGTTGTGTTTTCATAACACCTCATGCCAATGGAAATGCCCAATAGTTTCCTTTATTAAGCAGTTAGGTTGAAACAAATTAACAAGTATGTATGTCCTAATGTAATTTGAAAAAAATTATTCTGTTTGAAAAAAATACAAATTGAAAGAAAAATATTTATATTCCAGTCTTGACCATAATTACTTATGAATATGTCTTAGTTGGGCAGGGGAATGACTTCTCAGACATTGGAATTAGATTGGACACTGCCACTCTCTTTCCAGTCCACCTTGACTTTCATGCAGCACGTTTTGTCACAGCAATGGTATGAATACGCCTTTGCAGAGATATGATGTCATCAGAAGGAATGTAGTGCAATCTAATGTTGAAACTGTGAACTACCTGGAACTACCTTGAAAGTTTAACACAAATGGGGAACACAAGTGGATGTAAATTGTCAGTGAAGTTCTGAAGGGGTGATGATGGAAATTTGAGTTTAAGGGCACGCCTGCAAGACAGCTTGGTTGGGGAGTGTTAAAGCAGTTGTGTTACAGAACCAAGGGCTGGGCAATAGCTTTGCCAAAGTGTACCCTTTACCTTGGTGGAGCCACTCTGCTTTCATTTGGTGTTTCCTTTTCTCAATCAATTGGGCACTTATCGTAGATGTGTACAGTCTTTTCCTTTGAACAAAACTCTGCAACACCTAAAAAACACATCTTTAAAAATATTTATTTACTGACTCGGGAGAAAACATCTTTCTTTTTATATGATTAGCAAAAAGATGAGTACCTCTGTTGCCCAGATCAGAGTTAGGTGTATGTGAAAGCATGGTTTCTCTTTTTGGGTCCTGTGCATGTTAGCACAAGCTGGAGTATGCGTTGAACTTTGTGTTTTGCATTTGGAATAATACTGTCTTCTTTTTTCGTTTTTTCTGTGTTGCTTATTCATTTGATCTCTACTTGTATATGCCCAGGTCTGTTATATATATGTGTGTGTGTTGACTGTTTGATTGAGACAGGAGTACCCTCTGCTTTTGTTAAGAATTGCAGCTTCATTCCTTTAAAGTTCCCAAGTTTGATCATCTACCAGCCAGACCAAAATTCAGTATATAGTCCACAAGGTAAAGGGTTATATGGAGCCTCAAATTAGATACTATTTAGCCCTGTGTTCAGCTGGAATACTAGTTGCTGGAAGAGTTGGGGGGAAATTTCTCAAAGGCAGAGCCCCTTAGCATTTTAAATGCTTTTTCTTCATTATAACAGACAGCTTGCGACAAAGTTGTCATGTGGCGTGATGTGATGGGCAGAATAATGGCTCCCGCCAAAGATGTCCTCATCCCTGGGAAGAGGGAGACAGGAGAGTTAGAGTCAGAGAAGGAGCTGTGTTGACAGAAGCAGTTGGAGGGATGCGATTGCTGGCTCTGACGATGGAGGAGGACCATGAGCCAGGGGTTGAGAGTCACCTCCAGAAGCTGCAGAAGGCTAGAAAACGGATTTTTCTCTAGACCCCTGAAAAGGAATGCAGCCTGTCAACACTTGATTTTAGCCCAGTGACACCCATTTCAGACCTCTGACTTCCAGAACTGTGAGATAATCAATTCCTGTTGTTCTAGATCCCTACATTTGTGGTGATTGGTCACATCAGCATTAGGAGACAAATACAGGCATGAAGTTGAAAAACCAGAGAAAGCTCACTGAGCCTTTTGAAATTAACCTTGAACTCATCCTTTAGAAGAATACGGCTCTCAGTGTCTCAGGCTGACAACTATACAGTCAACTTCACTGATCGCGGTTTTACCACGAGCAGATTTGTACCATCTTTGTGCTCAGGCAGTTGGACTCTCACTATCAAATTCTTTTTACATGGGGTTCTGGTGATTACCTCCAAAAAGCGTAAAGCCTTTGGCAGATGCATGCATTTTATGAATCCAGCTTCAATAAAAAATAAAGACTGAAATGCTCTATATCACCGACCATTAGGGGCTTAGTCAGGAACCGAGGGTGAGTCTGCAAACCTCAAGCTGCTAGCCATTAGACCTCACTACCGTCAGTACATATTTCTTCATCCTGATACATTTCACATTCATTTTATGACACTTTGTTTCTGTCATCAGCATGTTAACGGTCCACACATAAGCCTCTGGGACACTGTTTTGCTTTTCCATGGGGCTATCTTCACTGGTCATACAGCCAAAAATGGAATCAGAGGATATGCAGTGTGGGTGCATACATCTTTTCCCAGTATTTGTGGAAGCATCTGTGTCTACATCTGATTATTGCAAATAATACTTTTTGATAAAAGTATTTTGTAATCTGTCCAAAATACACCAGCATTTTCTGCTCATTTTAGAACTAGGGCTTTGCATTCCTGCTTTTGGATAGTCTTTCATTTCCCAGTACAGTTTTCTTAGTCTTCCCCTCCCTTACCAGTTCAGAAACTGTAGAGCTGGCTTTGCCATGGAGGAGTCTGAGGAAGGAGGAGGGTGGGGAGGGAACACGGAGGAGGAGCGGTAAAGAGAAAGGGAAGCAGCAGCGCTTCAGGCATATCATGTAAGCTGTTAGGAGAGAACTGGGGAGCGAGTTTTCACGGGGCTTTCAGGTTTCGTGAATGAGCTGCCTCTATTTTTTGCAACTGTCAGATGGTGAAACTGTACTATACTTCGGCTTTCCTCTGAAAGAACAAAATGAATGCTCTGTGGCCTTAACCTCTTTTCTCTCCTAACTAGATTCAAATGTATGTCCTGCTTTGTGCCTTCATTGCATAAGCAATCAAGGTCACTCAGAGCGCGGTGCTCACTCCATGGGGACGGTTCACTGCACTGCAGTATGGCCACAGACCTTCTGACCATCTCATGATTTGTGGTGCATCTTCACTTCTTCGTTTTATAGACTGGAGGGGTTTTTTGGTTTGTTTTTATTTTTAAGGTTTCCCATTTTCTTTGTGATGTGGAATGAACTGTGGCCAAATTAATTAATAAAATTGTTCTGTTTGGATATATGTTTTCTCTTTCTTTCGTTTGTGGATTTGGTTGACAGTTACCTTCACAAGCGTTGTGGTTGCTAGTGAGATTAAAGCAAAGATTTTCGATTCTGGTTTTGCATAAACTATGTGCCATAACTGTATTGGGTTCAATAATATTCATTTTTTGTTTGTCTTTACAACAACTTTTTGGAATAGGTGAAAATATTCCCCCTTTAGAGACAAAGAATCTGAAGCTCAGAGAGTAACCAGCAGAATGCAGTTTTGAGCTGAGATCATCAAAATCTAAAGTTTTGCTCCTCTTATACCACTCTGCCAATTGTATTAATAACTAGCATTTGTTAAATGCATGCTCTGTGCTAGCCATTGCTCCCAGTCTTTTATTAACACTCACTCGTCCAATCCACAGATCTGTGAGCTATCATTATCTCTGATTTATGTGATGGGAAAGTGAGTTTATGGTTAAGAGATGACCCGAGGTTTTGTTGCTAGCTCAGTGCAGAATCAGGAACCAAACGGACATGATGTGTCCTCCAGCGTTTGAGCTCTTGCTTTGTGATGAGCCAGCAAAGGTGAAGGGGCCAATTAAAGGCAGCCGGGAGTAATTTTAATGGGCAATACAGTTGATTTATACCATAATATTTTGGTTACTATCTAGGCCTTCTGAGGCATATGTACTTGAACTGTAGTGGCAAATGATGTAAGGCAGAAATAGTGTTTCTGAACCCCCCTTTTGGTAAGTTACAGCCATGGGTGGGGCTAAGAAGATAAATTAAAATCAGATGTGAGCAAAGCTTTTTCTTTTTTCACCACTGCCCACGTACAGGGCCCTGGGATTCTTCTTGACATGGGAGGTTCTAAGTCTCCAACCTTAAAATGATTCCCTGGCTACTAGATATATAAAACATGAGTTCCTTTTACCTGAAAAAGTTTCCGTAGACTGTTTCATGACAGTTCACATAAACGAATGGCATCTCTGTTTGTGTCTACTTACGGGGTTTCATAAAGATTCTAGAAGGGACAGACACACATTTGCCTAAGCATGGTTCCCATTGCAGAATGGTCAGCCTTGGCTGGGCACACAGATCAAGGAGTTCAGGACAGGGAGGTAAAGGGTGGTTTTGAGGGATATGTGTGTCACTTGCCTACCTGTAATAGTTGATTCAACTTGGCCACCAGGCGACATGGGTTGTTGAAGTTCTGAGTTGTATTGTATTCAACCGGCTGACCCCAGGTCCTCATGTGAAGCTCATTGGTAAACCTGGAATTGAGGACCTGAAGACAAGGCAGTGCCTGGCTGGTGTGCTATCCTCTTGCTAGGAGAGAGAAATCTGCCCAGGATGTCCATGGAGAAATTTCTCAACGTTGGAGTCACTCTGTTCATACCAGATTAATTTTACTTACGTAAATAGGAATACATATGCATGGAAGATAAGCTACCACCATAAGACTTTTGCACCATGTTATACATCCTGACCCCTCTTCCAGGAAAGCAGTGTGGATTCAAACCATTTTGTGGGGGAGGAGGGTTCTCTCATGAGAGTTGATGTCCAGGTGGAGGTAACCTCTGGTGCTCTGGGCTTATTTTTCGTAACTTTCTCCCTACAGAGAGTTGTTTTTAACCTCAAATTTCCTTTTCTCATTTGGAAATATAGTAGCAGAAGGGTGAAGAGAGTTTGTGACCCAAAACTAAAATCTGTGTTCTCTTGTCACTTCATCAAATTAGTTCTCGTGGCATTTTGTTTCCCTCCAGAAATAAACCACTGTTAGATGATTCTTTATAAAGCAGTCCCACATTTATCACACACGGCAGTCCAAACCACTTAGGGGATTTTAAAGTGAAGCTGGCCGTTTGCTGGAGTAGCGACTTTGGCCTTGTCATGCTGCTGTTAATCCTCCAGAAGAGAGACTGAAAGCTTTGCCACTTGCAGGTTTGGAAATTATCACATGAAACACAATAGGGTGGCTAGGTGAGATAGAGCTTTGAATTTTTCCAGGTTAACAGAGAGTGGGAAGACTGATAGGAAAGGGCAGATAAATTGGGAAAACATCAGGAATAATGATGAACTATCGTCACAACTTTAGCTTTTGTGATTCATTTGCCTCACGCTCAGTTTAATTTGTATGAAATTTACTGAAAGCAACAATTGGCTTCTTGCATAAATTAATCATGCCAACCATTAAACATGAAATGTAATTTCAGTCACATTTGTTGAGCATTTTCTAAGAGCTTGGCTTTCTTGCTCTGCCTTTTACGTATGGTTTCTTGTCGTGGTCCTTATAAACCTATATGGTAAGTAGTATCATTCCTACTATTAATACAGGATATTTGGGAATTAGAAAGTTTAAGTAATTTGACTAAGGTCCTACCGCCTAGAATGATAGTCTGGGATACAAACCCAGGATGTTCTAATTACTGCCCTAGAATAATTCTTATTATTTAAGAAGGAAGTCTTGGCATTTTTTTTTTAACACTTGTGAAAATTGATAATTAACCATTTTAAGAAAGCAGTTATGTTACATAAACTTAGAAATCATCTGGAAAACAGGAAAACTTGCTACACTGTGTATTTATGATGTTTATTTTATTTCAAAAATAAGTAGTAATATTTGTTTATATTTGAGCAGTGTCTAGGAATCTAAGACTTTACTGTATGTTAATATTAATTATTGATTTTGTTTACTGTGATTGTGGGGAATAATTTAATAGTATTAGTTCATACGTAAACTTAGAGTAACTGCTGTTAGAATTTTAGAGTACAAATTTGTTTATTCCCAGAAGGAAGCTGAGTAACATCTGTGTTTTGAGCATCTTGTAGTGAGTGCAGTAGCTTTCAAACCTACTTTATTATGACCCTGAATAAATACTATTCCTTTAAATATACACATACAAATACATATGTATGAAACTAACATTTCCTAAAATAGTAGTTACCCAGAATATCAGTGCTCACTGATATTTTGTATTTTATATCCCATTTCAAACTGTATGCTGGTCCTGACCCACAATATGGTTGTAACCTGCAGTTTGTAGTTTGTTTAAATGAGATTTTTTTCTAGTCAGGTAACCCTGGTTTGGTCCTTACCTAGTATATATGAGTTGTGTATCACCTAACCAGTGAAATGATGAATACTTGGCCAGGACGTTGTGAGGCTGGTTACTGAGTAGACACTCAAATGTCCATTTCTGTTGCCTTTAAAGTTCACACCTCAGCCATTAATTATTATTCCATAGTATGATAGAAACTATCTAGTTGTTTGGGCATACCTGCATTCTATTGGATTCTTAGACTATATATGATTTTAACTATGTCTGTCCTTCATATCGTGGGCTAAAAAAACACCCAATAAAAACAAACAACAGCCAAAAAAAAAAAAAGCTTGTAATTTTAACAGACCCACATTGAGTGTTCCAAGAACCAGAACAGAATCTAGGGACTTGTTAACTTTTATGTATCACAAATGGAAATGACTACTTGTATTTGTTAATTATTTTTTATGACCACCTTTTGGAAACCTTCTAAGACGTTTTTTTTCCAGGCTCCACTCTTTAACCTTCCTGGCCCATTTTCTTGTAGCGGTGCCAGTAAGGTCTTTCTCAATCAAAGCTTTAATCATGTTATTTCCCACCTCATTTCACTGGCTCCTTGTTATCTTTCAAATTAGTCACAGGTTGGACTTCCCTGGAAGTCCAGTAGTTAAGACTCTGTGCTTACACTACAGGGGGTGCAGGGTCATCCCTGGTTGGGGAACTAAGATCCTGCATGCTTGCCGCTTGGCAGATGTGGCCAAAAAGTAAAAAAAAAAAAAAACACCCACAAAATTAGTCACAGGCTCATCGGCCTGAATCGAAGCCTTCATGATACAGGTCCAGCCCACCCTTGGAGCTTTATTTCCTTTTAGTTTCTAATCTGTTCTTCATACTAACTACTCTCATCAGACGAGATGACCTGTCATTCCCCAAACAGATCTCACAATTTCCAGTCTCTGTGCCTTTATTTTCTATGTAGAAGATAGAAACTCTGCTCCTATTGTCCTATTTTCAGATTTCCTTTCAGAACTGCCAGTTTTATTGTGATTCTTCTAGTAATCGACTCCCCCTTAACTCCCACATTACTTCCATTGACAATGGTTTTTCTGAAGCTCCTTTCTAGGGCTTTCATTCTTTCTTCCTTCCCTTCCCTTTCTTTCTTTTTTAGTCTCAACTTTACCTGTAGATATGTCCATTTTGTTGTTCATAATATCATCTCCACACTATGCAAATGCATTTGGAAAAAAAAAAGGGCAAATTCCTTGAATAAAATAATCTACCAATTAAAAAATTTTCTTTCTAGCTTTAATGAGATAGTTGACATATAATACCGTGTAAGTTTTAGATGTGCAATGTGTTGATTATTTACACACATATTGCAATTTGATTACCACTGTAGTGTTAGCTAATACCTCCATCGTGTCACATAATTTCCACTTCATTTGTGGTGAGAACATTTAAGATTTACTCTCTTAACAACTTTCAAGTATATGACACAGTACTGTTAACTGTAATCCCACTGCTGTGCATTAGATCCCTGGAAATTATCCTGTGACTGGAAATTTGTACTCCTTGATTAACATCTCCCCATTTTCCCACCTTCTGCTCTCTACCACTGCCTCCTGTAACCACCATTCTAGTCTCTGTTTCTGTGAGTTTGACTTTTTCAGATTCCACATATAAGTGATACCCTACAGTATTTGTCTTCCTCTGACTTATTTCACTTAGCAAAATGCGTAGGGTCCTTTTTCTTCTTGTCTCAAGGCATGTACAGTCTGACTCAAATTGAAGTATTTCATGGCTCCCATATAGTTGATTGGTGGTGGGATTTTATCCCTGAGAAAATAATAGTAAAAAAATAGTAGTAAGAGCAGATATTGGTTGAAGATGGTGGAGTAGAAGGATGTGTGCTCATTCCCTCTTGCGAGAGCACCGGAATCACAACTAACTGGTGAACAATCATCGACAGGAAGACATTGGAACTCACCAAAACAGATACCCCACATCCAAAGACAAAGGAGAAGCCGCAATGAGATGGTAGGAGGGGCACAATCACAATAAAATCAAATCTCATAACCACTGGGTGGGTGACTCACAAACTGGAGAACAATTATACCACAGAAGTCCACCCACTGGACTGAAGGTTCTGAGCCCCACGTCAGGCTTCCCAACCTGGGGATCTGGCAATGGGAAGAGGAATTCTCAGAGAATCAGACCTTGAAGGCTAGCGGGATTTGATTGCAGGACTCTGACAGGACTGGGGGAAACAGAGACTCCACTCCTGGAGGGCACACACAAAGTAGTGTGCGCATCAGGATCCAGGGGGAAGAAGCAGTCACCCTATAGGAGACTGAAGCAGACCTACGTGCCAGTGTTGGAGGGTCTCTTGCAGAGGCGAGGGGCAGCTGTGGCTCACGGCAGGGACAAGGACATTGGCAGCAGAAGTTCTGGGAAGTACTCCTTGGCGTGAGCCCTCCTGGAGTCTGCCATTAGCCCCACCAAAGAGCCTGTAGGTTCCAGTGCTGGGTCACTCAGGCCAAACAACCAACAAGGAGGGAACTAAGCTCCACCCATCAGCAGACAAGCAGATTAAAGTCTTACTAAGCTCTGCCCAACAGAGCAATGCCCAGCTCTACTCACCACCAGTCCCTCCCATCAGGAAGCTTTTACAAGCCTCTTAGATAGCCTCATCCACCAGAGGGCAGACAGCAGAAGCAAGAAGAACTACAATCCTGCAGCCTGTGGAACGAAAACCACATTCACAGAAAGAGACAAAATGAAAAGGCAGAGGACTATGTACCAGATGAAGGAACAAGATAAAACCATGGAAAAACAACTAAATGAAGTGGAGATAGGCAACCTTCCAGAAACAGAAATTAGAATAATGATAGTGAAGATGATCCAGGACCTCAGAAAAAAAATGGAGGCAAAGATCAAGACGATGCAAGAAATGTTTAACAAAGACTGAGAAGAATTAAAGAACAAACAAACAGAGATGAACAATACAATAACTGAAATGAAAACTACACTAGAAGGAATCAATAGCAGAATAACTGAGGCAGAAGAACGGATAAGTGACCTGGAAGACAGAATGGTGGAATTCACTGCCATGGAACAGAATAAAGAAAAAAGGATGAAAAGAAATGAAGACAGCCTAAGAGACCTCTGGGACAACATTAAATGCAACAACATTCGCATTATAGGGGTCCCAAAAGGAGAAGACAGAGAGAAAGGACCCGAGAAAATATTACAAGAGTTTATAGTCAAAAACTTCCCTAACATGGGAAAGAAAAATAGACACCCAAGTCCAGGAAACACAGAGAGTCTCAGGCAGGTTAAACCTGAGGAAAAACACACTGAGATACATAGTAATCAAACTGACAGAAATTAAAGACAAAGAAAAATTATTAAAAGCAACAAGGGAAAAATGAAAACATACAAGGAACTCCCATAAAGTTAACAGCTGATTTCTCAGCAGAAACTCTACAAGCCAGAAGGGAGTGGCAAAGTATATTTAAAGTGATGAAAGGGGGCTTCGCTGGTGGCGCAGTGGTTGAGAGTCCGCCTGTCAATGCAGGGGACACGGTTTCGTGCCCCAGTCCGTGAAGATCCCACATGCCACGGAGCAGCTGGGCCCGTGAACCATGGCTGCTGAGCCTGCATGTCCAGAGCCTGTGCTCCGCAACAGGAGAGGCCACAACAGTGAGAGGCCCGCGTACCACAAAAAAAAAAAAAAAAAAAAAAAAAAATAATAATAATAAAGTGATGAAGGGAAGAACCTATAACCAAGATTACTTTACCCAGCAAGGATCTCATTCAGATTCGATGGAGAAATCAAAAGCTTTACAGACAAGGAAAAGCTAAGAGAATTCAGCACCACCAAACCAGCTCTACAACAAATGCTAAAGGAACTTCTCTAAGTGGGAAACACAAGAGAAGAAAAGGACCTACAGAAACAAACCCATAACAATTAAGAAAATGGTAATAGGAACACACATATCGATAATTACCTTAAATGTGAATGGATTAAATGCTCCAACCAAAAGACACATGCTCGCTGAGTGGATACAAAAACAAAACCTGTATATATGCTGTCTACAAGAGACCCACATCAGACCTAGGGACACATACAGACTGAGAGAGAGGGGATGGAAAAAGATATTCCATGCAAATGGAAATCAAAAGAAAGCTGGAGTAGCAATACGCATATCAGATAAAGTAGACTTTAAAATAAAGAATGTTACAAGAGACAAGGAAGGACACTACATAATGATCAAGGGATCAATCCAAGAAGAAGATATAACAATTTTAAATATATATGCACCCAACATAGGAGCACCTCAATACATAGGGCAACTGTTAACAGCTATAAAAGAGGAAATTGACAGTAACACAATAATAGTGAGGGACTTTAACACCCCACTTATGCCAGTGGACAGATCAACCAGACAGAAAATAAATATGGAAACAAAAGCTTTAAATGACACAATAGACCAGATAGATTTATTTGATAGTTATAAGTCCTTCCATCCTAAAACAGCAGATTACACTTTCTACTCAAGAGCACACGGAACATTCTCCAGAATAGATCACATCTTGGGTCACAAATGAAGCCTTGGTAAATTTAAGAAAATTGAAATCATATCAAGCATCTTTTCCAATCACAACACTATGAGATTAGAAATCAGTTACAGGGAAAAAATGTAAAAAACACAAAAACATGGAGGCTAAACCATACATTACTAAATAACCAAGAGATCACTGAAGAAATCAAAGAGAAAATGAAAAAATACCTAGAGACAAATGGTAATGAAAACACGATGATCCAAAACCTATGCGATGCAGCAAAAGCAGTTCTGAGCGGGAAGTTTATAGCAGTACAATCCTACCTCAAGAAAGAAGAAAAATCTCAAATAAACAATCTAACCTTATACCTAAAGGAACTAGGTAAAGAAGAGCAATCAAAACCTAAAGTTAGTGGAAGGAAAGAAATGAAAGATCAGAGCAGAAATAAATGAAATAAAAACAAAAAAATGTAGCAAAGATCAATAAAACTAAAAGCTGGTTCTTTGAGAAGATAAACAAAATTGATAAACCTTTAGCCAGACTCATCAAGAAAAAGAGGGAGAGGACTCAAATCAATAGAATTAGAAGTGAAAAAAGAGAAGTTACAACAGACACTGCAGAAATACAAAGCATACTAAGAGACTACTATGAGCAACTCTATGCCAATAAAATGGACAACCTGGAAGAAATGGACAAATTCTTCAAAAAGTATAACCTTCTAAGACTGAACCAGGAAGAAATAGAAAATATGAAGAGACCAATCACAAGTAATGAAATTGAAACTGTGATTAAAATCTTCCAGCAGGGCTTCCCTGGTGGCACAGTGGTTGAGAGTCCACCTGCCAATGCAGGGGACACGAGTTCATGCCCCGGTCCGGGAAGATCCCACATGCCGCAGAGTGGCTGGGCCCATGAGCCATGGCCACTGAGCCTGTGCATCTGGAGCCTGTGCTCTGCAACGAGAGAGGCCATAACAGTGAGAGGCTCGGGTACTGCAAAAGAAAAAAAAAAAAAAATCTTCCAACAAACAAAAGTCCAGGAACAGATGGCTTCACAGGTGAATTCTATCAAACATTTAGAGAAGAGCTAACACCCATCCTTCTCAAATTCTTCTAAAATATTGCAAATGGAGGAACACTCCCAAACTCATTCTGTGAGGCCACCATCACCTTGATACCAAAACCAGACAAAGATACTACAAAAAAAGAAAATCACAGACCACACAGAGGGAACCTACCTCAACGTAATAAAGGCCATATATGACAAACCGAAATAAAGGCCATATATGACAAACCGAGAGCAAACATCATACTCAATGGTGAAAAACTGAAAGCATTTCCTCTAAGATCGGGAAAAATACAAGGATATCCACTCTCACCACTATTATTCAACAAAGTTTTGGAAGTCCTAGCCACGGCAATCAGAGAAGCAAAAGAAATAAAAGGAATCTAAATTGGAAAAGAAAAAGTAAAACTGTTACTGTTTGCAGATGACATGATACTGTACACAGAGAACCCTAAAGATGCCACCAGAAAACTACTAGAGCTAATCAATGAATTTGGTAAAGTTGCAGGATACAAAATTAATGCACAGAATTCTCTTGCATTCTTTTTTTTTTCTTTTTTTTTTTCTTGCATTCTTATACACTAACAACAAAAGATCAGAAAGAGAAATTAAGGAAACAATCCCATTCACCATTGCAACAAAAAGAATAAAATACCAAGGAATAAATCTACCTAAGGAGGTTAAAGACCTGTACTCAGAAAACTGTAAGACACTGATAAAAGAAATCAAAGATGACACAAACAGATGGAGAGATATACCATGTTCTTGGATGGGAATAATCAATATTGTGAAAATGACTATACTACCAAAAAGCAATCTACAGATTCAGTGCAATCCCTATCAAATTACTAATGGCATTTTTTTTATAGAAGTAGAACAAAAAATCTTAAAATTTGTGTGGAGACACAATAGACCCCGAGGAGCCAAAGCAGTCTTGAGGGAAAAAAACGGAGCTGGAGGAAGCAGACTCCCTGACTTCAGTCTATACTACAAAGCTACAGTAATCAAGTCAATATGGTACTGGCACAAAAACAAATATAGATCAATGGAACAAGATAGAAAGCCCAGAGACAAACGCACACACCTATTGTCAACTAATCTATGACAAAGGAGACAAGGATATACAATGGAGAAAAGACAGCCTCTTCAATAAGTGGTCCTGGGAAAACTGGACAGCTACATGTAAAAGAATGAAATTATAACACTCCCTAGCACCATACACAAAAATTAACTCAAAATGAATTAAAGACCTAAATGTAAGACCGGACACTATAAAACTCCTAAAGGAAAACATAGGAAGAACACTCTTTGACATGAATCACAGCAAGATCTTTTTTGATCCACCTCTTAGAATAATGGAAATAAAAACAAAAATAAACAAATGGGACCTAATGAAACTTAAAAGCTTTTGCACAGCAAAGGAAACTATAAACAAGACGAAAAGACAATCCTCCAAATGGGAGAAAATATTTGCAAACGAATCAACGAACAAAGGATTAATCTCCAAAATATATATAACAACTCATGCAGCTCAATATTAAAAAAACAAACAACCCAATCCAAAAATGGGCAGAAGACCTAAATAGACATTTATCCAAAGAAAATATACAGATATCCAAGAGGCACATGTAAAGCTGCTCAAACAACAAATGTTGGAGAGGGTGTGGAGAAAAGGGAACCCTCTTGCACTGTTGGTGGGAATGTAAATTGATACAGCCACTATGGAGAACAGCATGGAGGTTCCTTAAAAAACTAAAAATAGAATTACCATATGACCCAGCAATTCCACTACTGGGCATATACTCAGAGAAAACCATAATTCAAAAAGACACATGCACCCCAATGTTCACTGCGGCACTATTTCCAATAGCCAGGTCATGGAAGCAACCTAAATGCCCATCGGCAGACGAATAGATAAAGAAGATGTGGTACATATATACAATGGAATATTACTCAGCCATAAGAAGGAACAAAACTGGGTCATTTGTAGAGATGTGGATGGACCTAGAGACTGTCATACAGAGGGAAGTAAGTCAGAAAGAGAAAAACATATCGTATATTAACGCATATATGTGGAATCTAGAAAAATGGTACAAATGAACCAGTTTGCAAGGCAGAAATAAAGACACAGATGTAGAGAACAAACGTATGGACAGCAAGGGGGGAAAGTGGGATGCGGGTGATGGTGGTGAGATCAGTTGGGAGATTGGGATTTACATATATACACTAATGTCTATAAAATAGATAACTAATAAGATCCTGCTGTATAAAAAATATAATTCAAAAAAGTATATATATAGCAGTGCAGAAATAAAAAGAAAAATTCACAATTATAAAAAATATAAAAAATATAAAAATCCCACAAATATAGTAGTAAGATTAATTCTAATTTTACAATTTGGGCTTTAAACATACACCGTTTCTTGGGCTATGATGGTAGTGTAAAATGATCCAGTTTGTATAAATCTTATGAGGCTTGATAAATGCACTTAATAATTGTCAGGTGATGACAAAATTAAATGAGTCAGTGAATGTTAATATCTCTCCTTTCATATGTCTAGATGCCTTGGGCCAGTTACAATATGTGGCATATATAATGTATTATGATGTGTTAATAACGTGGATCAGAGAGAAACAAAAGTCAAGGACAAATGTAATTTTTTGTAAGATGTACATTTAATACTTTTTAACATTTAGCTGATTACCTTTGGATGCCAATTAAACATTATACCCGCTTCCTCCAGTGGTTTTTTTGTGTGTATCTGTTGACTGAGTCTATTAATTTTCATTACTTATACAAAATATTGTAGATTTTCTTTAATTTTACTGAGTTGGGTTTATTTTATTGATTCTGCGCTAATCTGAGAGGTTTGTTTTTGTAGTTTCGAGCAAACCAGGCAGGTTTCACATTGTGTTGAGCCTTCAGGTCACCTATTAGTTTCTTACATCTTTTCAGAAATGTTCATCTGCCTTATGGCAGTCCTCAAGTAATGGAGTAGTACAAGTAATGGAGTAGTACAAAGAGTAGTGATAGAGTAAAAACCTCAGGACAGTAGACAATGGTTTTATTTTTTTGTGAGGGGTATACAACTTCCACTTGATTGTGTTTAGGCAGAGCATGGGACACCTGTGAAGGTAGGTGATGGCAACGTTTAGTCTGTGGAGGGATACAGTGAGAAGTGTTTCACGAGACCGTTAATTATCAATTTGAGATTAATGCTCACTTCAGAGGCCGCACTGGATTATAGTTATTGCTCTACCCTAAAAGCACCTTTCAGGTCCATGTGCTTACGGTGGTGACCTTCATAGTAAGAAAATAGCATATCCCTAGATCATAAGAAACTCTGTCTGAAATTTTGTAACTGCATTTGATGTCTCTGAAACAGCTTGCTACTTAGATGCTAACCTAGGTTATGTGTATTTTTATACAAAGGCAGTTAAGCCCATGGTTTTTAAGAATAGTAAAGCTTATATTTATATAAGTTGATGCAGTGAGTTTTCCCTGTAATATAAAATTATTTTAGTGCTTTGTAAAATGGCAAGAACCAGCTGCCTTGTAGGTTACCTGGTCAACTTGTGTGTTTTTACTTTGTTGTACCAGAACCAGAGGTCTGGCCCATGCTAGTCCAATAGCTAAAAATGATGTCCACAAGGTTATCAGGCAGACATTTGGGTCTCAGTGCAAACGGAATAGGGACAGAGTGAAATAGCTTTTGTTAATTTTTTCATGTTGTAAGGTATGTGGACATGCAGGATTAGAATTCAGAAAATAATGATTAGGTTGATTCATATACATTTATAAGCCAATATCTTCAAAGTGCTTAGCACCGTACTCAGCTCATTGTAAGCACTCCTTATACTGATATTACCCTTTGAGAAGCTTTTACCACAGGGGTTCACAGCATACACTCTGGAGCAAAACTCTCTGGGTTTAAGCTAAGTAACTTCAGGCAAGTTGTTCACACTATCTGTTCCTGTTTCCTCATCTCTAAACTTGTGATAGAAGTATTTACTTCATGGGGTGGTTGTGGGAAATAAAGGTCGATAACAGTGGTTTTAATAAGAAAGAAAATAATAATAAACATGCCAGCTAAACATTAGTTATTGTTATTTGTAATGTATTCTAAAACTAATTCCTAACATGGCTCTACGTGTTAACATTCTTGGAAAAGTAGCATCTCTTTGTTTCCTTGCTTTTTTTGGAAATGTGAAAGTGCATGTGTCTCTACCTTGTGTGGGACATATTTTTTTTTATTTTTTCCCCCTTGTTGGAGAAATCTATTTCCAAGGGATAGTGTGGCTATTTGTCTACAGATCCTCCCCTGGGGATTATGTGGCAGCTACTTCAAAGCTATCCCAGCTTGCACTTAATCATTTTAAACATCAAATAACTTGCTTGTTCATTTTATGCATGTTTTCTTATTGAGGAAAATAGTTAACCTAAAGTGAGCAGCAGAAGCTGCTTTTTCTTGGTTTTCCTCCTAGAGTAGTTCTCAAGCGTGCTTCTCTTGGAAGCATTGTGCACTCTCCTATAGCTTTTAAGAATGACTGAACTTGGGAGCATTCTGTTTAACCACAAAACTCATGTACCCTCTGTTTAATTTCTTAAGGCTTGCCCTTCCTTCAATGCAGTTACCATTTTTTCTTCCACGTTAGGTGGATGAGATTTGTATTGCCCTCCCTTTGAGGAGGGACCTTGATTTATTAAGGAACTATTTCAGTTCTTACTGACCCACTAGGCACTGTTCCAGGTGAATTGAGGAGACAGTGATGAGTAAGGTAGACCATGTCCCTGTTCTCATGGGGCTTTCACCCTTGTAGGAGAAGACATACAGTAATAAGCAAACAAATCAATTAGATATTTTTGAAAGTGTGAAAGTATGATGAAGAAAATGAAGCAGGAAAATGAGACAAAGAGGCAAGAAGAAGGAGTGTGCTTTAGTTAAGGTGACCAGAGATAGCCTCTCTGAGGAAGTGATGTGTGGGCAGAGATGTGAAGGATGAGAGGCAAAGATGGTTCCAGGCAGAAGGAACAGCAGGTGTCAGGGCTCTGAGGCAAGAAGGAGTTCAGTCTGGGTGAGAATGGCAATACGTGACTGAATGCATTTCTGTAGCCTGCTGGGTTCCAGGTGCTATTCAAGTGTGTGGGATATATACACCAGTGAACAAAGTAAAGCTTTTCTTTTTTTTTTCCCGCTCATGGCACATCTTGTCAGGGTAGGGCATTGGAAGGTGTTGGGGGAGAGTGGACAATAAACAGGCATAATAAATAAGTTATGTGGAGTATTAGCTCATCAGTGATATGAAAAGAATTAGTGTGGAGGTTTAGAGTGGGTGGGCTACAAATTAAAATACTGCAGTCAAGACAGGTCTCACAGAGCAGACGACATTCAAGCAAAATATTGAAGGAGCTGGGGAAGTCAGCCACGTGAGTATCTAGGAGAAGAAATTGCCAGGCCTAGGTAGGAGCTAGTGCAGAAGAGGTAGGTAGCAAGCATTAGGCTTGGCTTGTTCAGAAGGCCTCAAGGAAGTGTCTGATGCCAGAACAAAGTGAGTGAGAAGGAGGTGGGAGGCGCATGTGGAGAGGTAATCAGTGATACCATGCAGGGTCTTGTGAACCACTGTCAGGAGTTCATTCTGACTCTGAATGAAATGAGCGGCCATCTTGGGGGTGTGAGTTAAGGGGCATGGACTGGGGCTGGGGAACTATAAGCAGGGAGACCTGCTAGAATAATGGAGTGAACCAGGAGACACACCCTAATGGCTCGTAGAAGGAGGTGGCCAAGATGGTGAGACTTTGCCAGATTCTGAATATATTTTGTAGGCTGAAGTGGAGCGTGTGAGAAAGAGGAGTCCAGGATGACTCTAAGTGTTTGGTCTTGAACAAATAGAAGATTAACATGGTAAAGACTTGAGCTGGAGCAGGTTTGGATGGGGTGGGCTTGGAGACGTAAAGTGGGAGATGTCTGTTACACACTGTGGTTACTGTTCCTTGCGACCTCGGGTACGCTGTATCCCCCCTCCTGACTTAGTGTGGGCAGTGTGATTGCCTTTGGCCAGTGGGTCATTAGCAGTGAGATGAAGTGGGGTTGAAATGTGCTCACAGGGTTGGGCGCAGCCTCTTGTGAGAAGAGCTTTCTGTCGCCATGATGAGAAGAGCTTTCCCTCAATAGTTGTCTTCTGACTCGGTCGTCCAGTGAGTGCAGGTGAGGCAGTTACCCAGCCAAGTGCAGCTAGACCAGAGCTGCCCGCTGAGCCCAGCTTAGATCATCAGATCCTCACTGACCTACAGATCCCTGAGAATAAGTTTTATTCTGGAATAAGTCACTGAGTTTTCTTTTTTAGATTTTATTGGCGTATAGTTGATTTACAATGTTGTGTTAGTTGCAGGTGTACAGCAAAGTGAATCAGTTATACATATACATATATCCACTCTTTTTTAGATTCTTTTCCCATATAGGTCATTACAGAGTATTGAGTAGAGTCCCCCCAGTCACTGAGTTTTGAGGCAATATGTTATGCAGAAGTTTTATGGCAGTAACTCACCAATAGGGCATCTAAGCAGTGAAGTAAAACAGCGATTTGGAGCTAACTGTCTGGCGTTTAGAAGTCTGGGCTGGAGACAGAAATTTAGGAGTTATGAGCATATTAATGATATTTAAAGCCTCAAGATGAAATGAGATCACCATGGGAGTGAATGGAGTAGAGGAGGTAACCAAGGATTGTGTTACTGCATCATTACAAAATTCTAGAAGAAGAGGGGCAACCAGCAGCAAAAGCTGAAAAGGAACAACCTGTGTGGCAGAAGAAAAGCAGATTGCCTAAAAAGTAAGTGGACAAAAACAATATGGAGGAGGAGGAAGTGATCAACTGTGTCAAAGATGACTACTAAGTATTGATTATTGGCTTTGGTAACCTCATTACCTTTATTTCTTATTGAAATATAGTTCATTAACAATGTTGCATTAGTTCCAGATGTACAACATAGTAATTCAATATTTTTATACTCTATTTAAAGTTATTATGAAATATTGGTTATATTCCCTGTGTTGTACATTAAATCCTTGTATCTTATTTATTCTGGGGGTAGTGGTTCATTGTTGACCTTGATAAAGGCAGTTTCACAGGCACGGTGGAGGTGCAAGCGAGTGAGTTTAAATGTGAGTATAGGAGGAGAGGAATTCTATGTAGCAAGTAAAATAAGTTTGTGAGAAAAATTGTGGCAAGGGGATAAAAATGAGATTAAATGTGGCCTTTTCACAAAGGGAATGGTACACCATGGTAAAGGTGTTGAATTTTATTCTGACTGAGGTGGGAGGTAGTCGGAGGGTTTAAATAGTGGTCTGTTTGTCTGTTAAGTATTGCTCTGGCTGCTGTATAGAGAAAGGTCTGAAGTGAAAATTGGGGAGAGCAGTTAAGAGGCCATTTCTGGACTTGAGGACACAGGGTGGGAGGGGGAAGCTGGGGCGAAGTGAGAGTAGCATCAACATATATACGCTACCAAATGTAAAATAGATAGCTAGCGGGAAGCAGCCACATAGCACAGGGAGATCAGCTCGGTGCTTTGCGACGACCTAGATGGGTGGGATAGGGAGGGTGGGAGGGAGGCTCAAGAGGGAGGGGATATATGTATATGTATAGCTGATTCACTTTGGTGTACAACAGAAACTAACACAGTATTGTGAAGCAATTATACTCCAATAAAGATCTATTAAGAAAAAAAAAAAAAAGAGGCTATTTCTGTTTCCCAGGTGAGAGATTATGTTGGCTTTGGCTAGAGTTGTAGACATGCATAAATTTTACAAAGAGGTAATGCTATTAGAAGGACAGTAGTGTGGGATCTGTAGCTTACAGATTTTTAGAAAGTTTTTGTGATCAAATGAAAATGACAAATGCACATGAGAGTTTTTTTATAGCTTATTTCCAGTTGTACCTTATCTACGTGAATAATGCCCATTTGAAGCAATATGATGTTATGTTGGTTAGTTTATAAAATTTACATTCTGCTGTTTTTCAAAGTAATAATTTGTGTTGTCTATGGATAAATATGGAAAAATATGATAATTTTTCTCTCCTTCAAATTCCATTCCAGTCTGAGCCATTCCAGCGACACTGGCCTATTTTGCTCAAATGACATTAGTGGCAGTTTCTGGTATAAGGTCCTTGACTGAGTTTGTGTGCAAAATAACTTTTTTTTGAATGGAAAAATTTCCATGAGTTTTATTTGGGATGAGAATTAAGCAACAACAAAACACATTTTTACTTTCTTAGACCTAGGATTTATATGTAGTAGAGAATTGTTCATACAGAAATGGCAAATAAAGTATTTTGCCAAGTGCGCTTTCAGTAGAGACTCCAATGATTATCTGTGATCTGTTTTGCTCTTATATCATGTCCAGAGGTTCCCATGGGAACCACCCCCAATTCGTGGGAAGAGTCAAATTTAGCAAACAATACAGAAAAGCCATTTAATCATCCTCTGTGTGATCCATGAAAAAGCCAGAAATACAGAGGAAATGAAGTCACTAGAATCTTTCTATCTACATGGGACTGACCAGAGAAGAAGCCCTGCTTGTGGTAAATAGAGTTGATAGATAGCAAAACAGCTAATGTCCTAAATCTGACAATAACAAAACCTCTTCCATCATCTGTCTCTCTCGGTTCAGATATCTTTCCAAGATTTGTTAAGTGTTTTGGTGTTTTAGACTTTGGCATCCTGACAGTCATTTTCATTTAACTTATCTTTCTCCTGAAAGACTGTTTCCAGGAAAAAAAAAAAAAAAAAAAAGCCAGTGAGCCTTATACATAATCTTCTCATTATGTTCAGAAAGCTAATTTTAAACCTGAATTCCCCAACTCTCTCTCTCTGTCTTACCTGACTGCATTAATTAATTCCTGTACAGCAGTGGAAATTTGCCTCAGACACCTGACCTATCAACTTCTGAATATGGAGACTCTATCTTTTATGAAAAACTGGGACACCCGTTACCACAGGACATGTGAATACAGATTATTTGTACCTGGGAGGGAACTTTTCTGAGAACAGAGACTTTGGGGCCCCCCAGGATCCGCTGCTCAGACAACTGGTGATTAAGATCAGAGAACACCCCCATAACCTTTGTATTACAAGACCTGACTCTTCTCTTTTCCCTGACTTGATTGAAAACTATTTTTAAGTGAATTTGTTTGTGCTAAGTTGCCAGTGGACACGGAGTCCAGGAGGGTCGGTCTTGGGGACCACATAGTCCAAGGCTCCACCCGATCTGGACCTGGCCTTCCTCTCCAGGTTCATCTTCTCACTCCCCACCTTGTTCTCCACCATGAACTGTATTGGCCTACTTATTTTCTCAAACACATCTACGGCTTGTCTGCTCCAGAGTCCTTGTGCATGTGGTTTATTTTTCCTCAGGTGCCCCCCGGCAATTTCTATTCATCCTTAAGATCTCAGATTATATGCCGTTTCCTCAGAAAGCACTTCTTTCACCCTCCAATTTACATTCGATTTCCCTCTATTGTTTTCTCATCACAAGTTTACTTTTTCACCAAAACATTTAACGTGCTTCATAATTACATTTTGTCGATGAGGTCCTAAGGGGGGGGAGGAGGGTTACTTGGGTTTGCTTTTTCTCTTCTCCATCGATAGAGATTCCAGAATTTCTCTCCTTAGAAGCATATGTGCGAGGTTCCCCCTAATGGCAGGCTGGTAGCAGGGCTGCCTTAGAGGGGTACAGTCGGACTGAAAAGCAAAAGCCCTTGTGATCTTTGAAGGAAAAGAGTTGGCATTTTGGAAAGATGGAAGATGCCAGAGCCATTCCTGCCAGTGCTTCCATGACCGGCTCGGGACCTGGGAGGTGGCTGTTTGTGGAAATTAAAAAAATCTGAGTCATGAGAATATTGGAAGCCTGACAACTACGCATCTTTGATGAGCTTAGCCTCCAGGAAGTGAAATTGTCCTCCAAGTGGCAAGCGGGGCCCCTTTGGAGATCCCATTGCAGCAATAGCTCAGCTTCCTCCACAGCCTCCGTAAACAGCGCCACCATGAGGCAGCAGTATGCAGTGACAGTGGTCAGCTCTTTGTTTCCTGGTGTGATTGTCCTAGGAGGACTTCTTGCCCATTATGCGTGTGGAAGAATGAGCATGCAACTACATATGAACCCTGATTTGGAGAAGCCTTTGTCTCCATTGGCTTGTAAGATTCTTTGTAGACTCTCAATGAATGCTTGTTTTATAGATGAGGAGATGGAAACTGAGAGAAGTCAAGTAACTTATCACAGGATCACAGCATTACATAGTGGTCGGGTTAGGATAAAACTATGTGAATCTTCTGGTCCCTGTTTTGGTAGTTCTGCAGTTGAGTGAAACCATGAGGAAGGCTGCCCAAATTTCCATGATGTGTATTGAGAGGTTAGATTTTATGCCCTCCTGGTGTGAATACCTGGCTATTTTGGAATAGGTAAGCCTGTGTCTATGGGGTACTTATCTTATGTCTGTCAATCATTTTGGGATCATTAAAATTTCACATCTGTATATCTGAACCTCTTCATTCTAGTTTTCCTCATAACCTCCCTGCTTTTCTTCTTGCCTATCTCCTTGAGGCATTTTTCTTTCATTACTTTCCCAAAGAGATTTTTAAAGAAAGAGAAGTTTTGCTTTCTGATATGAACTTACTCTTACACTTGTGAAAATGGAAGAAAATACTTAAAAAGTGAAATACATGAAGTAAACACATATGAGTATAATAAAGTAGATTGCATAAGGTCTGGTGGGTAATAAGAGTGAGAATGGGGTGAGACTGATGGATGATGGCTTCTTAGAGGAAGAGGGTTTTAAGGTAGGCGATATGAAAATATCTGGAGAAGATGTGCATCCCAGGGAGAAGGAAGAACAAGGCACATGTATTTATTGGGGTTGGGAGAAGAGAGGTGGTTAGCCTTGGTGGGATCACTCAGAACCAGCTGAGGAAAGGATGTGCTGGAGAAGGAGTTCCTCGAATCAGCGGGTTTTAAGTTGCCGAAGGACTGGTGTATAAAGATCAGTAGAGGAACTTGTAAAACTGTAGACTCTCACAGGGGAAAATGAATGGGAAAGGAATCTTTGTATGTTTTGTGTGTATAAATTGGGGATTACCTCTACAAAGTAAAAATTTAAAAATAAACAATCTCTGGCATAATTTCTGGTTTCAAATCTGACTGTATTGCTTACTACCTGGGTGACTTTGGATAAGCTTTGTAAGATTTAAGCCTGTTTCCTCATTTATAAAAATTGGTTTTTGAGATGATCAAGTGAAATATCCAAGGAGATGTCCTAGGATAATGCTAGCTTATAGGAGGTGTCCAATAAATGTTAGCTTTATATATTAAAATATATTCATTCCACATTGCAGTAACTGACGTAGCTATAGTTTTAAATGAATGTTTTCAGTTAATCTTGAATTATTGTTGCTGACTTAAAAACTTTTCCCTTCAGATTTTCTCAGAAATTGTCTTTCATGAGTAGGTGCAGAGTAAATCATTGTTTTCAATCAAGAAACATGACTGAATAAACACATTTGCATAAAATCACTCCCAGGAATCTATCAGAATGAATGAAAAGAACCCCAAATTAGGGAGGATGATTTCACTTATACTGAAAGTACAGTTGGAGCCTCAACCTCATACCCTAAATTACAAGGACTAGTGTTTGGATTCAATTTAGTAGAAGTTGCCAGGATTTAATTCACGTGTTCTTTAATCTTGAATATGCTGTCCTACATGGGAAATGGAAATGAAGGGCTTTTTAACAACCCTGGCAAGTAGGACAGAGTGGCCAAGTTACACATCAAATTTTATGTTCCAGAAAATGCAGCTTATAACACAAAGACAGACAAAGTGTGTGGGGGGGAGTTTTCCAAAAGTATTAATGTAAGAAGTTTAGGTATGTTTCCAAAAGTCTACTGTCCTTTATTATGTGTGCATTAATGTTTCAGTACATACATACTCAATGTCTCTTAAGATGCATTTCATAAATAATAGAGAAATCAAAGCTTTTAATTAACAGTTTCTTACCATACAAATGTGATTGTGGTCTCAACAACTGCTAAAAGAATTATGAAGGACAAAGTGAGCCGTTGCACCAAAGACAACCGTCATAAGTGCTGGCCACTTAGATGAAAATGGCTGGGCCAATTATCCTCATCTTCTTGCCTGTTCCACATTTGAAAAGAGCCTAGACTCTCAATGAAGTGAATCATCACTGATACAGAGAAGTGAAAATGTCCTTGCCAGCACGGACCACAAAGAGCAGGAGAATCAGATTAGTTATAGGATATGTGAGTGGTTGAGTCTGCAGGGAAGGCTGGAGAACAGGCAGCATATGCTGCTGGTTTTGCCGTTTGGGAATTTGAGCCCATTGTTTCTAGATCTTCACTTTTTCAAGAGAAGCAAAGTATCCATTGTTTTTTGTTTGATTGTTTGTTTGTTTGGAGGGGTTAAATCTGCAAATTTTAGAATATTGGGAAATAATCCAGCATTTTTTCCATGGCCTAAGGCAGTGCAGGCAGCACTGAGTGGGCTGGACAGGACATACCTTGTGCCACATTTGGTCCAGGGACTTTCAGCTCACAACCTCTGAGGCCTAATGCATGGTGTGGGAATCCTGAGAGGCAAGAGAGATGGGTGATTATGATCTCAGATCACAATCAGTGCTCTTGGCATCAAGCCTACATCTTGTTCCTGGAGCGCTGATTGACTGTCTTAGCACAAGACCAGATCCGATCAGGGAGATGGTTATGTAAGATTAATGTTCCAGAATTGATACTTTTAACCAAGGTCTTTCCCCTAAGAGTTTTGTTCCTCAGTATGAACACACTGCTCTCATGAGTTTGAACATTTTTTTTTCATTTTAAAAGAAAACAGTTAATTTCAACATATACCCAAACCTTGCCATATCTATGCCCATAACACTTCCTTATGAACTTTCTTAATATTTAAAAAATTAAATATCAAAACAAAATACAAAATTGTTAGGCATCCATTGTCTCCTCTTGTCCTGACCTATCTCGGGTTCTTTATCAAGCTTTTCATCTGGTGATACAAGCCAGTTTTACCTGAACATTGGGAAAGGATTGTAGGTCCTCAGAGCAGTGGGAAAAGGATGCAAACGACATCAGAAGGTTGGTTTTGAGACCCTCCTCATGAAAGGTATTCTACCCCATGGATTTTTTTATTAAACGGATTATCTTTCTGCCAGGTGTTTGAGACTTCCCCCTTCACTGGCTTTTTCTGAGGACTGTTGAAGTATTCTGTTGTGTGAGGTGAGCCATTTTTTTGTAGGTGATTTGCAGGAAGTGAGATCTGTAAGCAGCCATTAAAAATGCTCTATTTCATTTTTAAAGCAGCGTTTAAGTGGATTATGTTTGTCCCACTATGGTCTTTTTTTAGCTGAACAATAATAAGATCCATTTGACACAGCCTGACTCTTTTTTAAAACGTTTAGTTTAATCCTTTGACAAACCTTGCTCACATTTGTCTTTAACCTTGTACCACCTGCCTTGGCTGGTTATGTAATTTGAAAATTAAAAATGCTTATTTCCTTTTCCTTGTTATTGAACTCCAAAGCTCACTCAGACCCTTTTATTTTCCTTGCTTTCCTTTCCCCTCTATTTCCCCAATTTCTTATGCTTGGATTAGTAAAATTGCTTGAAAAATAATAGTTCAGTCAAATGCAGAGTTACCTGATTTGTTTATGGAAAAGCTAAAGTGGGATGGGAAGGACTTGTTACTAAATTGTAGTTTAAAAAGTTTTATCATTGAATGTCAGTCTCACAGTGTTCCTTCTGTGACTGTATAAATATGCGTTCTGTTGATTGTTAGAGGTGAAAAGCACTTGGGCAGTTATTTGGTCTAACACCCTCCTTTTACTCAAAAGGCCATGGTGAACCTTGTAGGAGGGTCATCTTGGCCAAGGTCGTGCAAATGCTACTGGTGAGATGATACTGCATAGTGGTTAAGGGCTTAGGATCTGAAGGTGGACAAACTGAGTTTGTGTCCTGGCTGGCTGACCATGTATTAATTATTTTGCTGTGACTTCAGGCAAGCCAAATAAATTTTCTGAGCCCTAGTTTCAATGATTTTAAAATGGAGATAATAATAGTACTCACTTCAAAGGGCTGTGATGAGGAAGAAGTGATAGGATCCAGGCCAACTTCATGACACATTCCCTAGCACATACCAAGTTCTCAATAAATTGTCAGAACCCAGGTTTATTTTATCACATAGCTCTAGCAGTGCTTCCAAACTATCTAAAGGCTTTCTTGAGGTCTGTTACAGCTTCCTCAGTAGGGGCTTGGAATGCGTTGTCATTTGCTGGGGGTGCCTTGTGTGGTTCAGCAGTGCACATCGGTGTGTACTATGAAGTTTGCACCCCATTCCCCTTGATGCCATCTTCATATTTGGTTTATAAATTCAATAAGTATGTATTGAGCACCTTTCTCCTCTGTACACACTTCTGTGCTGGATCCTGAGCAGACATTTGGGAACAGAGGGGACACCCCTCTTTTCATGGAGCTTAAGTTTTGGGGTGAGAGATAGATGCTAAACAACTAATCATATTTTTGTTTATTTATGGCTGTGGTAAGTGATAAAAATGAGTACTAATTGCTATGAGTGAGTAAAACAGGGCGGCCAATGAATGGAGTTCTGAAGGATAAGGAGGTCTTAGCTAGGCAAATAGGGCAGAAACCTTTGAGTTTTGAAGCTTTCTTCAAATGTACATGCAGAGGTGCAGGAAGAGAAAAAACATATTGTAATTCTAGGAATAGATGGAAATACTTGTGGCTGAATCAAGTGGATACTGGAGGATGAAGCTGGAGAGGAAGGGGTCCTAGATCATGAATTTTTAGGGCATGTTAAAATATCTGGGCTTTATTATGAGATAATGGAAGGTTATTAGGTGATTATAAATAGAAAAAGTCCTAGCCAGATCTTTTATAAAGGTCATTTTAGTGCTATATAAAAAATGGGTGGAGGGAAGAAGATTCAAAACAGAGAAAGCTCTTCAGGAAAGAGGGTGGCTTGTGATAGGCTGGGGAGAGTGGAGGTGAAGAGAGAGATCTGAGGAGATACACAAGGGGTACAGTGAAGGAGCCTGGTGTGTGATCAGTGTGTTAACAGAGGCAGAAGGAAGTAGAAAGAGCGACTCCACTTCTGTCTTGGGCTCCAGATATCATTAATGATGGAGCAAAATTGATATATGATCAGAATTTTCCCTGATGCAACTGAAGCACAAGGGTGTTCCAGGTTCTGGCAGAAGGATATCCACATGGTGGACCACACAACAGAGAGTGTGTAGGAAAAGTACACTTCTCCTTTAGTCTCACACCAGCACCATACTCACAACGCTTCTGACGCCATACGTGAGGATTTTTTTTTCTTTTAATCCCACACCAAGCAACTTTCCTTGACACCAGCTGAATGTCCTATAATTCAGTGCAGTTCTGACACTAACCAGAGTTAGTGCAGAACCCACAGGTTAAGGGCTCAGTCCCACAAGACTGCCCCTACATCAGAACCAATTGCAAGTAGTAGGTCACCAGGTCACCCACAAATTCTGTCAGACTTGGCACAATTCAGGGGTTCATATGACACCCCAACCACCCAGCCTTGGATTCATCATTTGCTAGAATAGCTCATAGAACTCAGGGACACACTTACTTACATTTACCAGTATGTTATATAATAAGCATATGATAAAGGTTACAGATGAACAGCCAGATGAAGAGGTACGTAGGGGGAGGTCTGGAAGTGTCCTGAGCACAGGAGCTTCTGTCCCTATGGACTTAGTGTGTGCCACCCTCTACGTACGTGGATATGTTCACCAACCTGGAAAATCCCTATAGTTTTGGGATTTTTATGAAGGCTTCATCATGTAGGCAAGCTCAGTCATTCACTCAAATCTCCAGTCCCTCTCCCCTCCTCTGAGGATGGGGGTGGTGAGACTGAAAGTTCTAAACTTCTAATCATGGCTTGGTTTTTCTGGTAATAGGTCCCCATCAGGAACTATTTAGTAGCCCACCAAGAATTGCCTCATTAGAAAAAAAGATACTTCTATGATGTAGGAAATTCCAAGAGATTTAGGAGCTTTGATTAGGAACCAGAGTCATAGACTAAATGTTAGAACCAAAGATGCTCCAGTGCTCTTACTAGGAAATTCCAAGGGTTATGGGAGGTCTATGCCAGGAATGATGGATGAAGGCGAGGTATATTTCTTATAAATCACAGAATCTCAGAGAAGGAAGTGAAAAGAGGACTTCTTGGTTATGATTAGTATAATGTTGTGAATTGGTTTGATATAATTTCAAACCCACTTGTTTATGATTTAAGTGAAGTTTGTGTTTTTTTTTTTTTTTTAATCCACTTGTTTATGGACAAAAAAGTTGTTTTTAGAGGTAAAGTTGTTTTGATATAAGAATGCTGTAAGTTATGTCATGATGTCATCGTCTCCTCTGGTATAATCGATAAGCAGTTAGTAGCTCAGCTGCTGAGGGTCCCCACTGGGAGCTTATCAATAAAAACAATTAGAGAAGCCGTTCTGGTGAGGGGACGTAAATTATAAGTACCCAGAGTTTGGAGGATAATCTGAGAATTGAGGTCTGGGTAAGGTGACTCTTTGCTGATCTACTTGCCTTGGGGCGTTAGCTCCTGCCTTGGTACAGACAAGTCTTTTTTTTTTTTTTTTTTTGCGGTACGCGGGCCTCTTACTGCTGTGGCCTCTCCCGTTGCGGAGCACAGGCTCCGGACACGCAGGCCCAGCGGCCGTGGCTCACGGGCCCAGCCGCTCCGCGGCATGTGGGATCCTCCCGGGCCGGGGCACGAACCCGTGTGCCCTGCACTGGCAGGCGGACTCTCAACCACTGTGCCACCAGGGAAGCCCCACACAAGTCTTTTACCAGCAGTGGCAAAAGCTGTTAAGCGGCTCAGGAGGATGGTCTTGCTGCCAACACCAGTGCCATTGTTCCCTAGCAACGTGCTCTAGCAACGCGGGACTTTTATTTTTGCACTGGCAGCTGGAAGTCGGCTCTAGGTTGGTCAAGCATCTCTCCCCAGTACCAACTCCTATAAAGATACACGGGATATGGGGATATATGTATACGTATAGCTGATTCACCTTGTTATACAGCAGAAACTAACACAACATTGTAAAGCAATTATAGTCCAATAAAGATGTTAAAAAGAAAAAAAGATACACCTCAAACTAAATTTGGTCTTTACTCCTTTCATCCCCCCTTACCTGGAACAATAGTGTGATTAATCTATCATTGGATTGGAGTGTTATTTATTTTTCAAGAGACATTACCCTGTGTGCTATTGGCTTGTGAAATTATGGTAATCCCCACAGTGAACCTGTGTTTAATTAAAATATTGGCAAAGACAATCTCATTCTCTGAGCCTGATTTGCTGCCTCTTCTAAACAAAACGGATAGAATACATTCCTACCCCAAATATGTTAAGTAATAAGATAGTCAAATACCAGGCGTCAGTGTAGTTAACTTTTTTTTTTTTTTTTTTGTGGTACGTGGGCCTCTCACCTCTGTGGCCTCTCCCAGGATGCGCAGGCTCAGTGGCCATGGCTCACGGGCCCAGCCGCCATGGCTAACGGGCCCAGCTGCTCTGCGGCATGTGGGATCCTCCTGGACCGGGGCACGAACCTGTGTCCCCTGCATCGGCAGGCAGACTCTCAACCACTGCGCCACCAGGGAAGCCCAGTGCAGTTAACTTTTGAATTGTGAGGTTTTGTGTATGTTCATCAGTATTGAGGAATTCTTGTTTCTTGTTTCCATGATCACAGTGTTTTTCAATGACAGTAATCAGATAAACTGCTTAGGTCAACTAAATTCATCACTTTTTAATAGAAACCTGGAATAGTCTGTATCCGTTCTTTGGTATCAATTGATTGGTTAGAATATTTGCATCTGAAATTAAGGTAGAACCACTGCCATTTGTACACAAGATAATGATCTTGCATCTTTTAAAAATATCCCCAATATTTTATTTTTTGGTTAGTTTTATTCTTTTTCAATGAAAACCTAGGCTTAAGACTAAATATAATGTAGGCGTGAATGAGGATAAAAGAAACAAAACATATAATTTAGTGTAGTTTTCTTATATGCATTTTATTCATTTGAGCATATTATGATGTCAACTTGATTTGCACTTGAATACTCATGTTTGTTCATTGCCATGAGGTTCCCATTTTATCGAGAATTAAGTATTTTTTGTTCAGAATTCTGTTCATTGTATTGAAAAATATTCCTTTTTAATTCACATATGTTCACACATTGTACATATGTTTGGATTTCAAAGAACTTAAAAGAATCTTTTCACTGTGAAACAAATTGGAGGTAACACCATGATGTGCAATTTAATTAGGTTTTATTTGTTTTTATTTTGTTTGGACTTTTCTTCTTTCCCAACTTCCTACCACATAAAGTAAAGGGAAAACTATGCCCCACAACTGGAAAATCCATACGGGTCCGTATCTATGTGTTTGAAATTTTGTGGGATGTCTGAGGCGCCCATTCATGCAGAGAGAGAGATGGGAGAGCTGTTGTGACCTGTTTATTGACTCAGGGCTATTTGTCAAACTTAGGGAATGGGGAACATTCCTCTTGCTGTCTGCTGGCCACGTGGCCTGTCAAAGCCCATAACCACAATTGTTTAGAGAAAGTTTAAAGCTCTATGTAGACAAGGACTATAATATACCAATTGAAGTTTTCAGTCAGTCACGGGGGTTATTGCATTTATCAATCAAAAACCACCATGACAAAAAGGGGAAATTGAAAATTAAAGGAAAAATATTCTTTCAGGAAAAAAACACCAAGTATATGTAGAGATGGTAAATATCAGAAAGGATTCTCCTGGAAACCATATTAGTTAACTGGAAGTCTGGCAAAATGAACATAACTGCAAGCAAAAAAACAGTTTATAAAAGAGAAGATGAGACACGAAGGGTAGGTCCTAGGGCTCAACTCATAGCTAATAATAGGCATTTTAAAAATAGAGAACAGATGTGAGGAAGGAGGAGAAATAATAGATTACCATTCCCCGAAGCTGGACTCATTCTTAAAGACTTCACATTAAATGAACTCACCACAGGCTGGTGAAGATTAATGAAATTAAAACTTTTAGACATATCATGGTGAAAACATTGAATTCCAAGGATAAAGAGAAAATTCCTACAAAAATTGACACAAAAACAAAAAATAAGTTACCTACAAAGAAACAAGAATTTGTTACCTAATTTCTCATCCCTAACACAAAATGCTTGTGGACAGTGCAATATTCTTCTCAGAACTTTGGGTGGAAAGGGTTGCAACCCTGGTATTCTTTAATCAGATACCCTTTCTCATATATGAAGGGAAAGAGTACATTCTGAAACATGAAAGGACTCCAAGTATCTACAAATGTATTGTTCCTTAAAAAAAAAAAAAAAAAAGAAAAGGAAAGAAGAAAAAAGAGGGGAGGGGAAACGTAATGAAGCAGTGAAGTACTATGGCCAAACTGAAAATGCATCAGAATGGATCGTGAAGGAGGAGGACATGGTATATAGTTCATGGATGCTGTTCTAAGACTGGCCTTGGGCTTACTGCATTAAAATCACCAGGAGACTTTTACTGCTGATTCTTAGAGTCCAACGTTAGGGATGGAGTATATAAATCTATGAGCTAGGACCTGGCAATCTCTATTTTTAATAAGTTTCTCGAGTGATCTGATACCTAGCCTCATTTGGTAACCTGTGAGTAATGAGTCCAGTAAAAGATATAATTAAATTATTGTTGATAATGTCATCATGAATGTTAATGTAATGGTTTAGGGTTTAACATAGAAGGTCTTCAACTAGAAAGAACATAATGTAAATAATTATTTCACTAAAACTAAAATCCTAGCTTTTTCAGAAGAAACTAGGTGATTTGTGAATATTGTGGTGAAAAGGTTATACAGGGTGAAAAAATAGAAGCCTGTGATTTCCTAGCCCTGTTCTTAAAGGGGAGTTCTTAGAGATGGTGTAATTATTGAGATTGGAGAAATATGTATGTGTGTTTATACAGGCAAACCTCATTTTATTGTGCTTCACTTTATTGCCCTTTGCAGATATTGCATTTTTCACAAACGTAAGATTTGTGGCAACCCTGCACTGAGCTACTCTGTTGGTACCATGTTTTCAGTAGCATTTGCTCACCTCCTGTCTCTGTGTCACATTTTGGTAATTCTCACAATATCTCAAACTCTTTCATTATTACATATGTTATGATGGTGTGTGATCATTGATGTTACTGTGGTTTTGGGGTGCCACAAACTGTACCCATGTAAGATGGAGGACTTAATTGATAAATGTTGTATGTGTTCTGACTGTTCCACTGACTGGCTGTCGATCCATCTCTTTCCCTCTCCTCGGGCCTCCAGATTCCCTGAAACACACCACTATTGAAATTAGGCCAATTAATAACCCTGTAGTGGCCCCTAAGTGTTCAAGTGAAAGGAAGAGCTACATGTCCCTCAGTTTAGATCAAAAGCTAGAAATGATTAAGCTTAGGAAAACATGTCGAAAGCCAAGATAGGCTGAAACCTAGGTCTCTTGCACCAAACAGGTAGCCACGTTGTGAATGCAGAGAAGTCCTTGAAGGAACTTAACAGTGCTACTCCAGCAAGCACATGAATGATAAAGAAGCAAAAGAGCCTTATTACTGATATGGAGATAGTTTTAGTGGGCAGGATAGAAGATCAAACCAGCCACAATGTTCCCTTAAACCAAAGCCTAGTCCAGAGCAAGGACCTGACTATCTTCAATTCCATGAAGGATGAGAGAGGTGAGGAAGCTGCAGAAGAAAAGTTTGAAGCTAGTAGAAGTTAGTTCATGAGATTTAAGGAAAGAAGCTGTCTTCATAACAGAAAAGTACAAGTGAAACAGCCAGTGCTCATGTAGAAGCTGCAGCAACTTAGCTGAGATAATGAATGTAGGTGGCTACTTTTAAACAACAGATTTTCAATGTAGACTAAACAGCTTATATCAGAGGAAGATGACATCTAGGACTTTCATAGCTAGAGAGGAGAAGTCAATGCTTGGCTTCAAAGGACAGGCCTACTCTCTTGTTAGGGGCTAGCGCAGCTGGTGACTTTCTGTTGAAGCCAGTGCTCATTTACCATTCCAAAAATCCTAGGGCCCTTAAGAAATATGCTAAATATACTCTGCCTGTGTTCTAAAATGGAACAATAAAGCTTGGATGACAGCACATCTGTTGACAGAATGGTTTACTGAATATATAAAGCCTACTGTTGAGACCTACTGCCCAGAAAAAAAGATTCCTTTGAAAATACTACTGCTCATTGACATTGCACCTGGTCACCCAAGAGCTCTGACAGAGATGTACCATATTAGTTTGTGTTTCATGTCTGCTGGCGCAAAATTCATTCTGCAGCCCATGGATCAGTGAGTAATTTTGACTTCCAAGTCTTAGCCTTTAAGAAATACATTTTGTAAGGCTATAGCTGCCATAGATAGTGATTCCTCTGATGAATTTGGGCAAAGTAAATTGAAAACTTTTAAAAAAGGATCCATTACGGTAAATGCCAATTAAGGTCATTTGTGATTCATGGGAAGAGATCAAAATATCAACATTAGGAGGAGTTTGGAGGAAGTTGATTCCAACCCTCATGGGTGACTTTGAGGGGTTCAAGACTTCAGTGGAAGAAATAACTGCAGATATGGTAGAAATAGCAAGAGAACTAGAATTAGAAGTGGAGGCTGAAGGTGTGACTAAATTGCTCCAATCTCCTTATAAAACTTTAAAGGATGAGGGGTTGTTTCTTAGGGATGAGCAAAGAAAGTGGTTTCTTGAGATGGAATCTACTCCTGGTGAAGATGCTGTGAAGATGGTTGAAATGACAGCAAAGGATTTAGAATATTAAAACAACTTAATTGAGAAAGCAGTGGCAGAGTTTCAGAGGATTCACTCCAGTTTTGCAAGGAGATTACTGTGAGTTAAATGCTATCAAACGACATTGCATACTACAGAGAAATCTTTTGTGAAATGAAGAGTCAATCAATGTGGCAAAGTTCTTTTTGTCTTATTTTAAGAAATTGCCACAACTGCCCCAACCTTTAGCACCCAAAACACTGATCAGTCAGGAGCCATCAACATCAAGGCAAAACTCTCCATCAGCAAAAAGATTAAAACTCACCAAAGGCTTAGAAATTGTTAGCCTTTTTTAGCAAAAAATTATGTTTCGATTAAGATATGTACAATGTTTTTCTAGACATAATGCTATTGCACACTAAATAGACTACAGTATAATGTAAACATAACTACTATATGCACTGGGAAACCCAAAATGCTTTATTATAATATTTGTTTACTGCAGTGGCCTGGAACCAAACCTGCAGTGTCTCCGAGGTATGCCTATGTATTTTAAGATAACTAACAGTGCAAAAGAGATAAGATGAGGCTCTCCATGATGACTACAGATTGGAAAATAACAAAGAGAAAAAGAAAACTTCAGTAATAGAGTAAAAAATTGAGGGAAGAAAACAACAATAAAATGTAAACAAACAAAAACAAATGAAGTGATAGAATATATACAAGTTATGACTAAAGTGGGTAAGTAAAATCTTAACTACAAAACAGATACGCTTATATTAGGTAAAAGGTATAACCCAGTTACATGCTGTTTAAGAGATGACACATTTAAATAAAATGGCACAAAATAATCAGAGGGTTATTCATAATTATATCAGCCACACTTGGCATGGTTGAGCATGTGGCTCAAAAATGGTTGTCAACTCATGGAATGAAAGGGTGTGCAAAATTATAACAGAGCCTCTCATCACCACCACCACCACTACCAAAAAAGAAATTCAGAGTGAACAATACCAATATCAAAGAACACTTCAAAGTAATAAAGTATTAAAGTATTACAGGACTATGTTTATTGATGAAAATTCAACCATTAACCAAGATATAGTAGCATTAAACCTTCATGCACTGAAAAACATGCATTAAAGTATGATGAATTAGAATCTTAAAAATCTAAGGATTAATTAACATAACTGCTACTGGACTAGGAAATGTTAACATATCTCCTAGAATTAGACTGTCAGAGAAATCCTAAATAAATCATACACATAATGTTTTCTACGATTTTAAGTTTATACCTCTTCTTTGATAACAGAAACTTTTACTTTCTTCTTTAATGTCATTCCAATTTTAAAATAAATTGGTAACTAAAAATAAAGCTTTAGAACAAAACACTTCTTTGTTTATACATATCCTAATCCATTTTGATAAGGCTTTTAAGTTATTGTAATATATGCTGATTCTCTTTTCTCATTTGATAATCACTCATTTGAATATTATAATTCAATTAAGATTTACTGCAAAGATATGTTTTGAAAATTATACTCTACGAATATAACGTCTGCATTCTTTAAAAAGTATGGAATGTTTATGAACATTGATTATATAATATATCTAAAGGAAGTTCCACATTTAAAAATCTTACTGGTTGCATGCTCTAATGAGGGAGAAATAAAGCTGTAAATTAACAAGTAACAAAAGTGGACCTACTTGAAAATTAAAAGAAAAAAAAAAAAACAATTTCAGAATGGCTCTTGGATTGAAGAGGAAATCCTAACTAAATTTTACAATATCTTAAAAAAAACTCACCAAACATACTTATTTAATATTTTGATATTTGGTCAGTTTTATACTCAGAGATTTTTTTACAAACATTACTGCTTCCATTTTTTAAATATAAAAGACTGAAATTAAGTAAACTAAATAATTAAGAGGCTGGAAAACAAACATAACAAATGAAGAGAAATTAGTAATTGAAAAAGCAGAAATTAGTGAAGTGTTTACATACAAAATATATAGAATTAAAAATAGCTCATGTTTTGAAAAGACTGGTAAAATCAAAAAAGTTTTATCATGTCTGATTCAGAAAAAATGAGAAGTCCACTAATAGGTATTATTAAAGTTTAAAGGGTATAGGACCATAGATATGTAATACATTCTTCAAATTGTCAGTGATTTTATTGATATATACATGCAAACAAAATTGGTGACTTGAGGAGGAAAAAAACAGTGTCAATATTTTTTTCAGGAAAAGAAAAATTCCCAATTAAATGAATTTCCTAGGGGGAAAATTGAAAAATATTGCCTTAGATTTACCTTTATTTCTACAAAGCACACAGAATCAAACGGCTTTATATAGTTAAGTGCTGGAAGCAGTTTAAGATGCAATCATTACCAAGTGATTTAAAATATTTCAGAATGTTAAAACTTAAAGTAAGAGGGAACACCTTCTATTTTAGGTAAAGTCCATATTTTGAGAGGCTAACATAAAAATATACTGTCACATTTGGGAAGGGCTGCACCAAATAACAACAAAAATTATAGACCAGTTTCCTTATGATTGCTTATGTAAGTATTGGTGAATCACAGTCTTCATTACATTAAAAGAATGCTATAAACTTATCAAGTACATTTATTTAAAAAATGCAAGATGAGTTCAATATTCAGAAGTATGTTAATATAATTCATTACAATATATTAAAAAGATAAATTCCATATTATTATGTTGATAGTTGTTGAAAGCCTATTGATAAAATTAAATAGACATTCCTCCATAAAGATCTTAGCCAACTAGGAAAAAATAAAAGAAACTTTCTTAGCATGATTAAGATTGACGGTATCTATGAAAAATAGTGGTAAACATGACAGTTCATTGTGAACACTAAAAGCATTCCTGTTCAAAGTCAGAAACAGGACAGACATGTTCTTTATAAATGCTCTTAGTCAACAACGCTCTCAAGGTTGTAGAAGGTAAAATGGAAACAAAATTAAGAATAAATATTGGGAAGGGACAAATTATTACTATTTATAGATTACTGTTGTGAGTTCTTCAATAGAAGCTTTACAATTACTTAGAAACTTTTAGAACTAATGAGCTTAGTAATATAGCAGGCTATAAGATAAATAAAACAAGTAGCTTTGCTTATAAGAATCAGAAATGTAAAGAAAATTAAAATACCCATGACATTTTTCATAGAGCTAGAACAAATAACCCTACAATTTATATGGAAACACAAAAGGCACAGAATTACCAAAACAATCCAGAGAAAAGAGAATAAAGCTGAAGGCATAACTCTTCCAGACTTAAGACTGTAGTGTAAAGCTACAGTAATCAAAACAGCTTGGTACTTGCACAGAAACTGACACATGGATCAATGGAAAAGAATAGAGAGCCCAGCAATAAACACAAACACCTATGGTCAATTAATCTGTGGCAAAGGAGGCAAGAATATAAAATGGAGAACAGAGAGCCTCTTCAACAAGTGATGATGGGAATGCTATGTGTCAATCAATGAAATTAGAACACTCCCTCACACCATATACAAAAATAAACTCAAGATGGTTTAAAGGCCTAACAGTAGCATTGACACATATACACTATCAAATGTAAAATAGTTAGCTAATGGGAAGCGGTAGCATATCACAGAGAGATCAGCTTGGTGCTTTGCGACGACCTAGTGGGGTGGGATAGGGAGGGTGGGAGGGAGGCTTAAGAGGGAGGGGATATGGGGATATATGTATGAATATGGCTGATTCATTTTGTTATACAACAGAAACTAACACAGTATTGTGAAGCAATTATACTCCAATAAAGATCTATTAAAAAAAAAAAGACATGACACCATAAAACTAGAAGAGAACAGAGGCAAAACATTCTCTGACATAAATTGTAGCAACATTTTCTTAGATCATTCTCCCAAGATGAGAAATATAAGCAAAAGTAAACAAATGGGACCTAATTGAACTTAAAAGCTATTGCACAGCAAAGGAAACCATCAAAAAAATGAAGAGACAACCTACAAAATGGGAGAATATATTTGCAAACGATGCAACCAACAAGGGGTTAATATCCAAAATAAACAAACGGCTTATACAACTCAATATCGAAAAAACAAACAACCCAATCAAAAAATGAGCAGAAGACCTAAACAGACATTTTTCCAAAGAAGACATACAGATGGCCGGCAGGCACATGAAAAAGATGCTCAGCATCGCTAATTATTAGAAAAATGTAAATCAGAATCACAATGATGTGTCACCTCACACTGGTCAGGATGGCTGTCATCGAAAAGTCTACAAATAAGAAATGCTGGCAAGGATGTGGAGAAAAGGGAACCCTCCTACACTGTTGGTGGGATTGTAAATTGATGCAGTCACTATTGAAAACAGTATGGAGTTTCCTTAAAAAAATAAAAGTAGAGCTATCATATGATCCAGCAATCCCACTCCTGGGCATATATCTCTAAAAGATAAAAACTCTAATTGGAAAAGATACATGCACCCTAAAGTTCATAGCAACACTATTTACAATAGCTAAGGTGTGGAAACAACCGAAGTGCCTGTCAACAGATGACTGGCTTAAGAAGATGTGACATATATATATATATATATATATATATATATATATATATATATATATATATAAAAAACATATATATATGTTTTCTTTTGACAAAAACAAATATTATATGATATCACTTATATGTGGAGTCTAAACATGAATGAGTCTATACACAAAGCAGAAAGAAACTCCCAGATATATAAGACAAACTTTTGGTTACCAAAGGGGAAAGAGAATGGTGGAGGGACAAATTAGGAGTATGGGATTAACAGAAACAAACTACTATACATAAAATAGATAAGCAACAAGGATTTACTCTGTAGCACAGGAAATTATATTCAATAACTTGTTGCAATAACCTATAATGGAATATAATCTGAAAAAAACCTGAATCACTTCACTGTACACCTGAAACTAACACAATATTGTAAGTCAACTATACTTCAATAAAGAAAAAAAAAAAGAAAGAAAAAGAAGTGTAAAGGAAATATATTCACAGGAGAAACAAGTACAAAAAAGAAAAATAGAAGTAAACTTAAGAGGAAATGCACAAGACCTACATGAAGAAAAGTATTACCGTTTACTAATTAATATAAAACAAATATTTGATTGAAGAGTAAAGCACACTTTCTTCCTAATTGTGAAAACGTATCATTTCAAGGATGTCAGTTGTGCACACATTAATATACAAATTTATTGGAGTTCTGATAAAAATCTTAACAGGTTTATTTATTTATTTTTGTACTTAGATTTAGGGCAGAACTTAAAAAATGAATCTAAATTTGATCTGAAGAAAAACTTGCTAGAAAAATGGGATTTATTAGAAGTAGGTCACTGTGTAAGGGGGATAGGGGACTTTCTTAAATATATACATGAATTAATAAGCCAAAATAGTTTTAAAAAAACTGCACAATAAAAAATTGTGCACATATAGATAGCTCAATAGAAACAAATTATAGATAGGAATTTAAATGTTTATTAAATATGTCATGTTTATGAATTGATAACAGATACTGCAATAAAAAAAAACACTTGTTGGGCTTCCCTGGTGGCGCAGTGGTTGAGAGTCCACCTGCCGATGTAGGAGACACGAGTTCGTGCCCTGGTCCGGGAAGATCCCACATGACGCGGAGCGGCTAGGCCCGTGAGCCACGGCCGCTGAGCCTGTGCGTCCGGAGCCTGCGCTCCGCAAAGGGAGAGGCCACAACAGTGAGAGGCCCGTGTACCGCAAAAAAACCCAAAAAACAACAAACACTTGTTTTAGTAGTTAGACTTATACTTCAAACGAAAAAAATATATATTAGCTTGAAATTTAAATATAAAAATAATCACACACTACAATAGGAAAATATGGAATATTTTTAACTTTGAGGGAAGGACCTCCTTAGTATGATTCAAATCCAGGAACTATAAAAGAAGAGAAAGCTAAGTCAGATTTTCTTAAAAACTTAAATTCAACAAGACAGAAGTTCTCCATAAATTCAAAGGTATATGTAAATGGGAGTATTTTTGATTATGCAACGCCCCCACAAAAAAAAAAATTAGGCACCTAGATGTCTACCAGTACTTAAAATAATGCATTCTTACAAAATAATATTTAAGTGACTCTAAATAATGATAAGGTGGGTCTGTGTGTATTGACTTAGAAAATATTCACTGTAGTTTCAGAGGAAAAAACAGTTTCTAAATAGGGTATAATCTGTGATCTCATTTTTGTAATCCTTTGTCTTCATGTTTGTGTCTGTCCTTTGTGTAAAGAAAAAAAATATTTGCAAAAATGAAAGCCAAACTTCTAAGCATACAGCGGTTGAAATGACAGAGTGGAGATTTTTAGCTTTATTTTATATAGTTAAAATTCTAAATTATTTGAATGTTTATAGTGAGCATTCACTGCTTTAGGAATTGGAAAAAGTAGAGCTGTTTTCATTTTAGGTAAGAAATTCAGTGGGAAGTTATAGTCTATATTCTACCTGTGTGTTAAGTAAAATCCTAGGGCAAACTGTAATTCTTAGAGGTGTTCCAATTGACACATTCCAAAGCTCATGTAAATCATGCTTATTCTCAGTGTGTGTTCACAGTAATGAGGGAAACATAGTCTCTAGCTACAGTGAAAACCATAAAGGACAAGAACAGATCATTTGTATAATGTATTTACTTGAATTACTGTATTATGCACATCAAGTTCTTGACGTGTTTGGTGTTAATATTGTCTGTGATGCTCTAGTCTAGACAAGTGGTTTTCAAAGAGTGGTCCTTGGACCAGAAGCACCTGGGAACTTATTAAAAAATGAAATTCTCAAGCTTCATCACAGACCTACTGAATCAGAAATGGCTGCATCCTACCCCCAGAATCTGTGTTTTAACAAGCATTCCATGGGTACTGAAGTTTGGGAACCACTGCTTTGGTACATTGAGGGGAAAGCTTTTAACTAGGTCAAGTTTTATTATAAGTTGATCTTCCCCTTAGAGAGTATGAGAGAATTTATTAACAACGATTAGAAAGTCAATTGCTAAAATGGCCAGCCCATGTGAGCCTGTAAATATTTGGCTAAGTAAGTTGGAGATTTTTTGCTAGAGGATAGGAGAATTCAAATGTTTCTGAGTATGGGAAGGACAGGTATGGAGATGTCTATCAGGACAGCTGTTCCTTCCAGCCGTAGTGTATAGCAAGTGGATTGTAGGGGAATGACACTGGAGCTAGAGAGACAAGTTAGACCAGCAAGCGATAAGACATTTGGATAGACAAGCAAGAGAGAATAAAAACCTGAATGGTAGTAGAGAAAATAAAATTGGAGAAAAAGAGGGAAATGAGAGAGATTGTGAAAGTGAAAACAGGACTCGGTTACTGATTGCATGTAGGGGCCAAAAGCAAAGCAAAGCAAAGATGATTGAGATTTTAAGCTCGTGTGACAGGTATCATTGGCAGTACAGATCAGAAAGCCTATCAGTGATCTGCAAATTGGCAGATTGTGTTTGTGCTGATATCAGTCATCGGAAAAATGATTGGTTTGCTTGGATGTCTAAATTGGGGCTTTCAGTTCATCAGAAGGGTGGTTAAAATATTCAGCAATTAGCGTTAGAACAAAAGAGAACACAAATACAGTTGAGTACTTTGCCAGACTCATCAAATATGATTTTGATGGGCTAAGAACTCCTAATGAGAACACAGTGATCAACTGAGCAAACAGACCATTTGGCTTGAATGGAAATGTCAGCATAGGCATAATCTACTAACTTGCTGATTAGAGATGGTACTAGCTGGTTGGTGTACTTTAGCAAGACATGGCGTGGTGGGAAGCCAGTGCGATAAAGCCTCTGGGAATCTGAATAATCAATGATTTTTCATCTTGTAACCTAATTTACCTGTATTAGAGTTTATCTGCAGAACTAAACACACCTTCCTCAGAGTTTCCACAGTACTTTATTTATGTTTTTATCATACTTTACTTATTTATGTTTTTATCTGTAGAGCTATCAAGGGATAGACTGAATATTCCTGGGAGGGGGATCAGTGTGAACCAAGGTTTGAAGTTGGATATACCATGGTAGGTAAGATGTAGGAATAAGATAAAAGTCCTTGGCAGTTCAAAGCCAAACTCTGCTACTTACTTTCTGAGAGAATTTGGTTTGACTTGAACTGTCTGGTTCCTCATCCATTAAATAGAAATAATAATAATGGTTTATATCACGGGGTTATTAAATGAATTAAATGAAAAAAATGAAATGAGATTATGCATATGCAACATTTAACACAGAATCTGGAGAGGTAACGTCTCAAAAAGGGTAGCTGTTGTTGCTGCTGATGTTATTTTCTTTTACTGTTGACTAGGCTTCAAGTCAACTAGAAGTGTGCAGACCTCGAGGTGAGAGGTTTCTGCATCTCTCGAATACACTTCAGCGGCCACTATTAGCTACAAGCTAAGCAAATGTCATCAAGCATACACTTGTTTGTAAAGGACTGGTAAAGTCTACATTGATTTGCTTTTACTTTTAGGGTAGAAGGGTGCAGTGACTTGTTTATTCCAAAATATACCATTGCTGTCTTTTCTATGGAAAGTGAGGGTACAGTTGATCCTTTAGATTGAACACCTGATGGTAAAACTGTAATAATCCCTGATGGAGGTGGATGAGAAAACTAGACTATTTTCCCCTATAAATATATATATTAAAAAATATAAAAATTATATATATATTTTAATTTATAAAAATAATGTCTGTACTGGACAGGTCATAAAAGGGACCTTCCAGGTTAACTGTCCTATTTTAGGAAACCTCAGAATGTTTGATGACCTCTTAAACTTCAGCTGATAGCTTACTTTTTCTCTGCGGCCTTGAATTATTTTGTGAGATTCCTTGCCTAGGCTATCCTAACTTGACACTTCTAAGCTTCGAAATCACTAATCCTTCAAGACCCAGCTTAGAATCCTCCTCCTTAGCAAAGTAATTTCCCTTGACTTCAGTGAGGAATGACACGATTATGACATGCGTTTTAAATGGCCTGCTCTTGTATATGTTTGTATACAAATATTTTAAAAAATCTTACTAGATTGTAAACTCCATCAGAGAAAGGTGAGAAAATCAATAGAAAAATATGGGGAAGAGTCCCCTAAATGTCATACTGAGGATTTAGCTTGCACAGTAGTGCTTGATACCATATGACTTAACCCATTAAGCAAGGTTTCATGAACCAGAGATGGCCTCGAGAGGTCGGTGATCTTTAAGTAGTGGCTTGGCAAGAGCTCTGGTTAACAGGTGTGCCCAATTCTTCAAGGAAATACTGACCCAGTGAGATCATCCAGAGGGAATGAGCAGAAAGTGGGTTGACTGAAGCTGAAAGGTGCAGAGAGAGGGCAGAAATCAGATACCACGGGCAAGCAGAGAGCACAGCCTGAAGTCAGTGTAAACAAAGTGGTTACTAGAAGTTGGAGAAGATTATCGGCTCTTTACCAACCCATTTATCTTTATAGTAAACCTCATTGACTGAAATGACTAGAAAATGTGGCTTATTCCTTGTATCTGAAAAAAACAAAAAACAAAAACCTTCCCTAATAGTGTAGCATCATTTTATAATCTCTGTGATAGAAGTGACTTTGTACGTTGAGTTTAGATATGCCTCCCTGTAGCTTCCATTCTTAAGTACTTGCCGTGCTTCCTGAAATCACCAGAACATGCACTAACCCTCTGGCCAGTGATAGGCCTTGTGGGATGGACAGATCTCTCAGCACTGAGGGTGTTGTCTTTTACAGAAAACAAGAGTCAGTAAGGTCTTCATGTGTCACATCTTATACCACTATCTCAGTGAGGAATGGTGGAATGTAACTGAAGGATCTAAAATTTACTTATTAATTTTATGGAGTTTTCCTAGGTAGAATATATATACCACTTAGTGGTACTATGGTTATATTGGATGACACATTTCAGATTAGCTCTTGTTTTAATAGTTATATATCTATTATAACGTATATTAGGGAATTATAATTAGCATGGCAAATCCATGGTTTCCTAGATTCTTTTGATTAGGACAAGTGTAAAATAGGTATTTAAATTTAAAGCATTAATTAAAAAATACCACGTAAGCAGTTTTGGTGGCATGCACATATGGTCACAATAATGGAGGATCTTTGCAAATGACTGTAATTAGTATAAGACTTCTTCTTCTTCAAAAAATGTTACCAGATTAGTATGATATGCCGTGGGCAAACTGGACAAAGATAATCCCCTTTATTTTTGCTTTCTAAATTCAGTGGGTATATTTTAAGATATTTTATATAGTTTGGGGGATATGTTGCTTTAAAAGTGAGTTTAAATGTAAAATAAACTAGTCTCTGTACTAGCACTAGTAATGCAAGTAACTATTAAGTGTTGATAATAACCTTCTTTTACCTGGTTTCTCTATATCTAGTATCTTTTCTCTCTTTGATCCATCAAGAATACTACTGACATATTTGTCTTTCTAAAGCACCTCATGGATTGTTCTGCTCCTCTCCTCACACATCTTCAGTGGCTTCTCCATGAGTTCCTCCCCACATCTGAATTCTTCAGCGTGCCTCTGCTCTATGTTCCAAATCTATTTCTCAAGGGTTTCCATGTATTCCTGGATTTTTAAACTTTTACTATGCTGTATCAGTCAGGGTTCTCCAGAGAAAAAGAGCCAATAGTATTTTATGTGTGTGTGTGTGTGTGTGTGTGTGTATGCGTGTATGCATGTGTGTATGTTAAGGAATATAAAATATATATGTTAAATATATAATATATTAAGGAGTTGGCTCACATAGTTGTGGAAGTTAGCAAGTCTGATACTGGGCAAGGTGGCAGGCTGGAAACACAGGCAAACGAGTTGGTGTTGAAGTCTTGAGGTTAAAATTTGTAGAAGAGGCTAACAGCCTAGAGACTCAGACAAGAGTTGATGTTATAATCTTGAGTTTGAAATCTGTAAGGCAGAGTGGCTGACTGGCAACACAGGCAGAATTTGTTGTTACAGTCTTTAGGATGAATTCCTCTTCCCCAGGAAACCTCAGTTTTTGCTTGTAAGACCTTCAGCTGATTTGATGAGGCCCACCCACACTATAGAGGGTAATCTCTTTATTTAAATTCAACTGATTATAGATATTAATCACATCTACAAAATACTTTCACAGCAATATCAAGACTAATGTTGGAACAAACAACTGGGCACCATAACTTAGTCAAGTTGATGCATTAAACTGAACCATCACACATGCCTTGGGATAGAAAGAATTTGTTTCCGTCAAATGGATATTGTATTTGCTTTCTCTGCCTTACATGTCCTTACTTGACATTCCTAAACTTGAATATTCTTCAAGCCCCAGCTCATTTTCTCCCTCCATTGAAAGGTCATTACTGTTCACTTCAGCCAGGAATGATATAGCAAGGACCTGTGAAATTCTGTACCAAGACACACCACTTTTACAGCATGCCTTTCATGCTGCTTGGTATTGAATGTATTTGTGTAAGCCTTTTGCATTGTATTAGAGCTTTGAGATTCTCAAGGGCCAGGGTAGTAACACATATGTCTTTGCACTGAGTTAGTGTATGATACATTGCTCTACACAAAGGTGCTTATAATTTTTTGTTTTGTTTTGTTTTCTAAAGTGCAGAGTGCTATTCTAAGCCATTCTTTTTTACTATTATTATTTTATTTTATTTTATTTTATTATTATTTTTTGTGTGTGTGTGTGTTACGCGGGCCTCTCACTGTTGTGGCCTCTCCCGTTGTGGAGCACAGGCTCCGGACGCACAGGCTCAGCAGCCATGGGTCATGGGCCCAGCTGCTTGGCGACATGTGGGATCTTCCCGGACCAGGGCCACGAACCCATGTCCCCTGCATCGGCAGGCGGACTCTCAAACACTGCGCCATCAGGGAAGCCTGCTATTTTATTATTTTTTCGAACTTCTGAATTTTATTTAATTTAATTTTTATACAGCAGGTTCTTATTAGTCATCCATTTTATACACATCAGTGTATACATGTCAATCCCAATCTCCCAGTTCATCCCACCCCCACCCCCACCCCCGCCGCTTTCCCCCCTTGGTGTCCATACATTTGTTCTCTACATCTGTGTTTCGACTTCTGCCCTGCAAATCGGTTCATCTGTACCATTTTTCTAGGTTCCACATATATGCGTTAATATACGATATTTGTTTTTCTGTTTCTGACTTACTTCACTCTGTATAACAGTCTCTAGATCCATCCACGTCTCTACAAATGACCCAATTTTGTTCCTTTTTACAGCTGAGTAATATTCCATTGTATATATGTACCACATCTTCTTTATCCATTCATCTGTCATTGGGCATTTAGGCTGCTTCCATGACCTGGCTATTGTAAATAATGCTGCGATGAACCTTGCGGTGCATGTGTCTTTTTGAATTATGGTTTTCTCAGAGTATATGCCCAGTAGTGGGATTGCTGAGTCATAGGGTAATTCTATTTTTAGTTTTTTAAGGAACCTCCATACTGTTCTCCATAGTGGCTGTATCAATTTACATTCCCATCAACAGTGCAAGAGGGTTCACTTTTCTCCACACCCTCTCCAGCATTTTTTCTTTGTAGATTTTCTGAAGATGCCCATTCTAACTGGTGTGAGGTGAAACCTCATTGTACTTTTGATTTGCATTTCTCTAATGATCAGTGATGTTGAGTAGCTTTGCATGTGCCTCTTGGCCATCTGTATGTCCTCTTTGTAGAAATGTCTATTTAGGTCTTCTGCCCATTTTTGGATTGGGTTGTTTCTTTTTTTTAATATTCAGCTGCATGAGCTGTTTACATACTTTGGAGATTAATCCTTTGTCCGTTGATTCGCTTGCACATATTTTCTCCCATTCTGAGGGTTGTCTTTCCGTCTTGTTTATGGTTTCCTTTGCTGTGCAAAAGCTTTTAAGTTTCATTAGGTCCCATTTGTTTATTTTTGTTTTTATTTCCATTACTCTAGGAGGTGGATCAAAAAAGATCTTGCTGTGATTTATGTCAAAGAGTGTTCTTCCTATATTTTCCTCTAAGAGTTTTTATAGTGTCTGGTCTTACATTCAGGTCTCTAATCCATTTTGAGTTTATTTTTGTGTATGGTGTTAGGGAGTGTTCTAATTTCATTCTTTTACATGTAGCTGTCCAGTTTTCCCAGCACCACTTATTGAAGAGACTCTCTTTTCTCCATTGTATACCCTTGCCTCCTTTGTCATAGATTAGTTGACCATAGGTGTGTGGGTTTATCTCTGGGCTTGATTACTGTAGCTTTGTAGTATAGTCTAAAGTCAGGGAGTCTGATTCTTCTATCTCTGTTTTTTTTTCCCTCAAGACTGCTTTGGCTATTCGGGGTCCTACAAATTTTAAGATATTTTGTTCTAGTTCTGTAAAAAATGCCATTGGTAATTTGATGGGGATTGCATTGAACCTGTAGATTGCTTTGGATAGTATAGTCATTTTCACAATATTTATTCTTCCAATCTCAAGGACATGGTATATCTCTCCATCTGTTGGAATCATCTTTAATTTCTTTCATCAGTGTCTTATAGTTTCCTGCATACAGGTCTTTTGTCTCCCTAGGTAGGTTTATTCCTAGGTATTTTATTCTTTTTGTTGCAACAGTAAATGGGAGTGTTTCCTTAATTTCTCTTTCAGAGTTTTCATCATTCATGTATAGGAATGCAAGAGATTTCTGTGCATTAATTTTGTATCCTGCAACTTTCAAATTCATTGATTAGCTCTAGTAGTTTTCTGGTGGCATCTTTATCATCCTCTATTTATAGTATCATGTCGTCTGCAAACAGTGACAGTTTTACTCCTTCTTTTCCAATTGGTATTCCTTTTATTTCTTTTTCTTTTCTGATTGCTGTGGCTAGGACTTCTGAAACTATGTTGAATAACAGTGGTGAGAGTGGACATCCTTGTCTTGGTCCTGATCTTAGAGGAAATGCTTTCAGTTTTTCACCATTGAGAATGATGTTTGCTGTGGGTTTGTCGTATATGGCTTTTATTATGTTGAGGTAGGTTCCCTCTATGCCCACTTTCTGGAGAGTTTTTATTATAAATGGGTGTTGAATTTTGTCAAAAGCTTTTTCTGCATCTATTGAGATGATCATATGGTTTTTCTTCTTCACTTTGTTAATATGGTGTATCACATTGATTGATTTGCGTATATTGAAGAATCCTTGCATCCCTAAGATAAATCCCACTTGATCATGGTGTATGATCCTTTTAATGTGTTGTTGGATTCTGTTTGCTAGTATTATGTTGAGGATTTTTGCATCTATATTCATCAGTGATATTGGTCTGTTATTTTCTTTTTTTGTAGTATCTTTGTCTGGTTTTGGTATCAGGGTGATGGTGGCCTTGTAGAATGAGTTTGGAAGTGTTCCTTCCTCTGCAATTTTTTGGAAGAGTTTGAGAAAGATGGGTGTTAGCTCTTCTGTAAATGTTTGGTAGAATTCACCTGTGAAGCCATCTGGTCCTGGACTTTTGTTTGTTGGAAGATTTTTAATCACAGTTTCAATTTCATTACTTGTGATTTGTCTGTTCATATTTTCTATTTCTTCCTGGTTCAGTCTTAGAAGGTTATACCTTTTGAAGAATTTGTCCATTTCTTCCAGGTTGTCCATTTTATTGCTATAGAGTTGTTTTTAGTAGTCTCTTAGGATGCTTTGTATTTCTGCAGTGTCCATTGTAACTTCTCTTTTTTTCATTTCTAATTTACTGATTTGAGTCCTCTCCCTCTTTTTCTTGATGAGTCTGGCTAAAGGTTTATCAATTTTGTTTATCTTCTCAAAGAACCAGCTTTTAGTTTTATTGGTCTTTGCTATATTTTTTGTTTGTTTTTATTTCATTTATTTCTGCTCTGATCTTTGTGATTTCTTTCCTTCTACTAACTTTGGGTTTTGTTTGTTCTTCTTTCTCTAGTTCCTTTAGGTGTAAGTTTCGATTGTTTTTGAGATTTTTCTTGTTTCTTGAGGTAGGCTTATATAGCTATAAACTTCCCTCTTAGAACTGCTTTTGCTGCATCTCATAGCTTTTGGATCATCGTGTTTTCATTGTCATTTGTCTGTAGGTATTTTTGATTTCCTTTTTGATTTCTTCAGTGATCTCTTGGTTATTTAGTAACATATTGTTTAGCCTCCATGTGTTTATGTTTTTTACATTTTTTTCCCTGTAATTGAGTTCTAATTTCAGAGCATTGTGGTCAGAAAAGACGCTTGATATGATTTCAATTTTCTTAAATTTACTGATGCTTGATTTGTGACCCAAGATGTGATCTATCCTGGAGAATGTTCTGTGTGCACTTGTGGAGAAAGTGTAATCTGCCGTTTTCGGATGGAATGTCCTATAAGTATCAATTAAATGTGTCTGGTCTATGTGTCATTTAAAGCTTGTCTTTCCTTTTTAATTTTCTGTTTGGATGATCTGTGCATTTGAGTAAGTTAGGTGTTAAAGTCCCCCACTATTATTATCTCTTTTTTTTTTTTTTTTTCGGTACCCAGGCCTCTCACTGCCATGGCCTCTCCTGTTGTGGAGCACAGGCTCCGACGCGCAGGCCCAGCGGCCATGTCTTATGGGCCCAGCTGCTCCGTGGCATGTGGGATCCTCCCAGACCGGGGCCTGAATCCGTGTCCCCTGCATCGGCAGGCGAACTCTCAACCACTGCGCCACCAGGGCAGCCCACGATTTCCTCTTTTATAGCTATTAACAGTTGCCCTAGGTATTGAGGTGCTCCTATGTTGGGTGCATATGTATTTATAATTGTTATATCTTCTTCTTGGATTGATCCCTTGATCATTATGTAGTGTTCTTCCTTGTCTCTTGTAACATTCTTTATTTTAAACTCTATTTTATCTGATATGAGTATTGCTACTCCAGCTTTCTTTTGATTTCCATTTGCATGGAATATCTTTTTCCATCCCCTCGCTTTCAGTCTGTATATGTCCCTACATCTGAAGTGGGTCTCTTGTAGACAGTGTGTATATATGGGTCTTGTTTTTGTATACATTCAGCAAACCTGTGTCTTTTGGTTGGAGCATTTGATCCATTCACGTTTAAGGTAATTATCAATAGTTATGTTCCTATTACCATTTTCTTAATTGTTTTGTGTTTGTTTTTGCAAGTCCTTTTCTTCTCTAACTTCTAGAAGTTCCTTTAGCATTTGTTGTAGAGCTGGTTTGGTGGTGCTGAATTCTCTTAGATTTTGCTTGTCTGTAAAGCTTTTGATTTCTCTGTTGAATCTTAGTGAGATCCTTGCTGGGTAAAGTAATCTTGGTTATAGGTTCTTCCCTTTCATCACTTTAGATGCACTGTGCCTACTCCCTTCTGGATTGTAGAGTTTCTGCTGAGAAATCACCTGTTAACCTTGTGGGAATTCTCTCGTATGTTTGTCGTTTTTCCCTTGCTGCTTTCAATACTTTTTCTTTGTCTTTAATTTTTGCCAATTTGATTGCTATGTGTTTTGGCATGTTTCTCCTTGGGTTTTTCCTTATGGGACTCTCTGTGCTTCCTGGACTTGGGTGGCTCTTTCCTTTCCCATGTTAGTGAACTTTTTGAGTATAATCTCTTCAAATATTTTCTCAGGTCCTTTCTCTCTCTCTTCTTCTGGGACCTCTATAATGGGAATGTTGTTGCATTTAATGTTGTCCCAGAGGTCTCTTAGGCTGTCTTCATTTCTTTTCATTCTTTTTTCTTTATTCTGTTCCACAGCAGTGAATTTCACCATTCTGTCTCCCAGGTCACTTACCCATTCTTCTTTCTCAGTTATTCTACTATTGATTCCTTCTAGTGTATTTTTCATTTCAGTTATTGTATTGTTCATCTCTGTTTGTTTGTTCTTTAATTCTTTTCCGTCTTTGTTAAACATTTCTTGCATCTTCTCGATCTTTGCCTCCATTCTTTTTCCGAGGTCCTGGATCATCTTCACTATCATTATTCTGAATTCTTTTCCTGGAAGGTTGCCTATCTGTACTTCATTTAGTTGTTTTTCTGGGGTTTTATCTTGTTCCTTCATCTGGTACATAGCCCTCTGCCTTTTCATCTTGTCTATCTTTCTGTGAATGTGGTTTTTGTTCCACAGGCTACAGGATTGTAGTTCTTCTTGCCTCTGCTGTCAGCCCTCTGGTGCTTGAGGCTAGCTAAGAGGCTTGTGCAAGTTTCCTGATGGGAGGAACTGGTGGTGGGTAAAGCTGGCTGTTGCCTCTAAGCCATTCTTAACCTTAAGGTATACAGTGGGAGTGTGATATAGGATAGTGTTTCACAAAGTGTGGTACACATTCCACAGAATACTGAATAATACTACAGAACGTAGTGTTTGTATTAATAGACATGTTTCATTTTACCATGAGTTAGCAAAAAATGTAATTGACCTGAAAATATTAAATTTTCCGGTATTAATGTTTAGGATGAGATTAAGATAGAGAACTATATTAGGCTTGAGTCAATTATTAAATAAGTGATAAAGGGTCAGTATATAAATATGGTAACATCGTGAAGTAGTTTGTAAAGGAATTAGGTTTGGGAAACTTTAGTGTAATACAGTCCTAGACTGGAAATGAGGAGGTTGGAAATTAGTTCTCTCACTCACTGTTGGTGTGATCTGCACACATTTTATCTCTCTCATCACCTGTATCCCTTTTTCATATAGATACTCTGTTAATTTTTCTTCCAACTCTAAAAATGTGATTTGTTACTTAGATGCCTTTAAATACACAACACAGACCACACACAGATGATGCATACATGAAGAAACTCTGATTGGTAGACTAACCCAAATATGCTGTGTATATATTGAGTGAAATAAGGCCAAAAAATTTGCTACCAGCAGGCACGGAACATCCTTCAGCTTGGAACAGAGACAAGTAGATTTATGATCTCATCTTACTTTTTCTGTGACATTCCTGTTAAATGAATGTCCCTGATCCTCCTGCCAACCTACTCACATTTCTGATGTGCTGATAGTACTCCAAGGTAATCATGATCATTTGCAATTTTAAATGTCCTGTTGTCAATTAATTTGCAGTTCACCAGTAACCATCTGATTATCTCCAACAAAGCTGTCTTGGCATAGTAATTACATTGAAAGTAATTATCATGTAATTGCACATAATTATTTGTACCTTATTAAGTGCTCACATGATTAAAATATTTTTGGTCAAAAAAAATATACATGGGACTAATTTTTTTTCTTTTTTGAAAAGAAGAAAGGTTGCTTCCTGGTCTTCACTTTTGTGGGTAAAGTAGAGCTGTCAGGGTGACATTCCCACAATACCGCAAATACGATGAATTGGTAAGGAGAGGAGAAACTTAGATTTCATTAATAGTATTCCTTGTACATCCAATGAAGTTGAGATAATAAACTTCAACTTTCAGCATGGATGAATGCTTTCACTCTTGTAGCTGTAACAAAAAATATTACCCCATTAAGAGTATACACTATGAATGTCATTGAGGACAATGTGTTTTTCGTGTCTAACACCACCATTAGCGATTTTACAGTGAACTTTTATTTTTCTCACACTATTCTTTCTTCAAAACGTTTAATATTCACCTACTCATATTCAGTGTGTATTTTAATTTTCAAAGGCTTTGTTTAGAGTGGGGCAAGCTACATGTATGAGTCCTAAAGTAGCTCCCAAATTTGTTGATTCAGACATCCATTAAAGATCAAATATATATATACCAGCACTGTCCTTCAGAACTATTATGTGAGTTACCTATCCAATTTAAATTTTTCTAGTAGTCACATAAAAATCAGCAAGGAACAGGTGTAATTAGTATTAGTGGTATATTTTATTTTAAACCATCATTAATTCAAAAATACTCAGTGTAAAAATTATTAATGAATTATCTTAAACGTTTTGTAGTAAGTCTTTGAAATCTGTTATGCATTTTGCTTACAGCACATCTCTTCAGATTAGCGACATTTTGGAAATAAAGGAGTGTGATGTCCATAACCAGGTTATTAAAGCCATTGCAGTTTTTTCACACCTGTCAACATGGCCATCATCAAAAAGAATACAAATAGCAGGTATTGGTGAGGTAGTGGAGAAAAGGAAACCCTCGTACACTGTTGGTGGGCATGTAAATTGGTGCAGCCACTGTGGAAAACAGTATGGAAGTTTCTCAAAAAACTGAAAATAGAACTACCGTATGACCGAGAAATTTCACTCTTGGGTATTTATTCAAAAAAAAAAACAAACAAAAACACTAATTTGAAAAGATACATGCACCCCAATGTTCATAGCAGCATTATTTACAATTGCCAAGATATGGAAGCAACCTAAGTGTCCATCAACAGAGAAATGGATTAGGAAGGTGTGATATACATATGTATGTATGTATGTATGTGTGTGTGTGTGTGTGTGTGTGTGTATGCGTATATATAATGGAATATTACTCAGCTATAAAAAAGAATGAAATCTTTTTCCATTTGTGACAACATGGATGTTGCAACAACATGGACAACGTTAGAGGGTGTTAAGCTAAGTGAACTAAGTCAGATAGATAAGGACAAAAATACTGTATGGTATCACTTATACGTGGTTCTAAAAAATACAACAAACTAGTGACTATAACAAAAAAGAAATGGATTTACAGATGCACAGAACAAGCCAGTGCTTAGCTGTGGGGAGAGGGACAGGAGGAGGGGCAATACAGGGATAGGGGATTAAGAGGTACAAACTAGTATGTATAAAACAAGTTACAAGGATATATTGTACAACACAGGGAATATAGCCAATAGTCTATAATAACTATAAATGGAATATAAACTTTAAAAATTATGAATTAGTATACTGTAGACATGTAATTTATATTATGTTATATATGAACTATACTTCAATCAAAAAAAAAAGACATTGCAGTTTTTGCCTTGGATCACTTTCTCTGGGGGAAACCAGTGGCCATGTGGAGCCTTAAGGGTATTCAAGCAGCCCTATGGAGATGTCCATATGGCAAAGTACTAAGACATCCAGCCAGAAGCCAGCATCGGCTTGCTAGTCATGTGAGTAAGTCATCTTGGAAGAAGATCCTCTGGTTTAAGTCAAGCCTTGAGATGCACCTCTGGATAACATCTTGGCTGAAACCTCCAGAATGACCCAGCTAAGCTGCATCCACATTCCTGATGCATAAAAATTGTGTGAAATAATAATTATTTATCGTTGTTCTAAGCCAAAAAAGATTAGCCACATTTCAGTTGCCCAATAACCACAAGTAGCTATGGCTACTGAATTAGATAGTATAGGTATATTGATTATATTGATCATATCTACATGGTAGAAATATGGCTCACAATGTATAGTTCACTTTCTGATTTATATGTATTACATCAGTTTGTATTTCATAATTTGGTGAAATATATTTCTAGCCTAAAAGAATTCCTATTTTTTTGTATTCAATGTTTACTAAAAGATAGGGATGGAACTAACATTTATGAACTATTTCCTAGGTTATATATGATCTAAGTACATTTACGAGTATTGCTTAGTTTAATTCTCATGTAGCCCAGCAAGGTAAGTTGTATGTCTTCATTTTACATATTAGAAAAGTGAGGCTCAGAAGGTTTTACCTTACAAAGTTGTACAGCAAATAGTAAACTGGGATCCAAATTTGTCTCTCTTTGATAACAAACTTTGTCTCCTGGTTTTCCATTAAGAAACACATATTTTGGATTCACTGGCTCATTGGTGGTCCTAGCAAAAGGATTTTGAATGACCCATACTTCCTTAAATATTGTGTAGCAGGCTTCATTAGAAAAAGGTTGATTGTTTGATTAGTTGATTAATATGATTCTTAGGTTTACTCTTGACCTTCCTTATCCACGTAATTAAGTTCCGCAATCCAATTCCTTGAATTGGACTCTCCTGACAGCTAGCTCTGGCAGATTTATCTCAAATAGTATAAATTGTCTTTCAGTGGCATTTAACTGAGTTTGTTGCCTGTTGTGCACACTTCTAGAAAGCCTACCTTTGGGGATAACTCAGTGACTGACAGCAATGCCTTAGCAACCATCTGATTGTAGTTATAGGAGAAATTTACCTTGGATTGAAGAATCGCATGTCATTGTGATTGACAGAGTCTGTAAGAAAATCAAGGTCAAATCCAGAGTGAATTGAGTACGTGGCTATGAGCATTGACAGATAAGTCATGTCAAATATAGCCTAGCCATCTGGCTACTGCTCATGATTAGGCTGGACTCATTGTGTTTAACATTGTACTGAGGGCAAGTACGTGGGAAACTTGTTTGTTTTTAGTTTATCAGTGAAATATGCTTTATCTGCTAAAACAAACCGATTCTGCTTAAAATGAACTTGAAAAACCATTGGCTAGTATGACTCCAGCATGACCTTCAAAAAACCTTTGTTTGGGAGATTGCCATAACTGTTGTAAAACATTTACTCTTCATTTTTGAAATGACTGATGCATTATTGGAAAAAATATATTAGGTGCTGAAAATGGCACTCACTAATTGGTGCATAATTCCTTCAACAGTAATTAGAAAACAAAGTTGGCTACCCCCAGGGGTTTTAGAAGCTGCCAAATGTTTAAAGACCATTAGCCAATCTGTTGTTACTCAGATATATGGGTAGTGAAAGGTGATGGGGTGTCCCTGGTAAGCCAAGCTTAAAGGGGCAGGTGACTTGTGTGAAATTCTGAAAATTTATATTCAGCAGAATGTGTCAAGAACCAGGAGTCATTTGAGTGAAACTCCACTAGCAAATATTTGGTTTATTTTTGAGGAAAAAATGAAAACACAGGGAAGTGAAGTTAATTGTCGTTTGTCATATTATACTTAGTGTGGGGCTCCTAGTCTCCTGACTAATAATCCAGTATTATTTCCTCATAGAAATTCGGTAGCTTTGTAGATGATTCTGTTTTAAGTGGCTGGTTGCTCGTCAATTAATATTAAAAAGCCAAAGTTGCTCTTAATCACTGATGGATTAGTAGTTTTCATTCTCTTTTCAACTACCATATTTTCCTTCTAACTGGACTATTAAAAAAAATGTGTCCTGTTGGTCATAGGTTGAGTGAACACATGGTAGGGGCTAATCAAACATAAATTCCCAAAGAAAATAGAAATAGCACCTGTTTTGGTGGTTTGATGGTTACATTTCCATATACAAAATATTGATAGAACACTAGATAAACAAATAATATGAACCAGTTTTAGTTGGTGGTCTGTGTGTCATTGCTGGTTCCCCTGCAATAATAGGTATTGAATGCCTTTAGGCATTGACAGTAAGCACAGAAAATTGATTCCAGCAATGATGATTCTTGAGAAGACAAAATAATAGAACCAATAGGTTCTAGCAAAGTGTAATTTTGTCATCAATTACATGATGTTCCACCGTGTCAACACTTATGCTCCAGAGTGTTTTGGATAGTTTTGCTGAGGCTGGAATTCTCAGCCAGTACACTAGGTGGTGCCTATTTCAGGATGCAGCCAGTGATAGCTGTTTGTAAGTGGAAACTCAGTTATCAACTGTACTTTCTTTTTTCTTTACTCAAGTTTGTCTATTTATCTATCTACCCACCTACCTCCCTACCTACCTACTTAGCCACCTACCTGTCTGTTGTTGGTAGCTATTCAAGGGCAAGACCGTAAATAAATTCACAATATTAACTGAATAGAGTTGATATAACGTTGTTAATCATCTTTAATAAAGTCTGGAGATATAATAGTTGTATCTTGTTTATTCCTTTCTTACTAAATAGGAGATCCCAAGTTATGTTATTTTATATTCTCATTAATAAGCAACGAATATGTAATATCTACCATCTATTATTGTAAACTATTATGAACGATTTGTACTAGTATTTAAAATTATGGGATGGCCAGCAAAAAAGCTACTGAATCTGCCGTTCATTGTATATGTTATGAATTATCTGAGTTAATGTTTAAAACTATGAGTCAGGGCTTCCCTGGCGGCGCGGTGGTTGAGAGTCCGCCTGCCGATGCAGGGGACACGGGTTCGTGCCCCGGAGCGGCTGGGCCCGTGAGCCATGGCTACTGGGCCTGCACGTCCGGAGCCTGTGCTCCGCGGCGGGAGAGGCCACAGCAGTGAGAGGCCCGCGTACCGCAAAAAGAAAACCTATGAGTCAATCAGCCAAAAAGGTATTGCATATGTAACTCATTATAACATTAATAAAAGCAAACATGTCTTCCTATAATCCAATTATTGGTAATTTGGGAGCTATTTTCTAAGCAAAATGTCCCCATAAGTTTTTCTCTTGGTTGAGAAATGTGGTACTTTTGAGATAAAGCCGCTTAGCCCAGCATGTTTTTATTTTTTGTTTCCTCGTGAATGATTTTATTCAACTTAAAATGACTGTTCCTAACAGCAGGTGCTCTTTTCTTTGTTTTAAATTATATTGAACATGCCTTTGGTGTTCACAAATACTGAAAAATCAACTATAAAAATGGTGGAGAAAAAAGAGCTATATACATATGGTAAGAAAATAATAATTTAGCTCTAATTCACATCTTCTTTGAAGAAGATTTTTTGCTAAGTTCAATAACTTACAACATGCATTCCAGCTTTCAGGGAATCCTTAGATTTACTTTCAGAATACAGTTAAGCATTGAACAATGTGGGGGTTAGGGGCACTGACCCGCTACATAGTTGAACATCTAGGTGCCGCTATCTCTGCCTCAGAAACAAAGGAATTGATAAATGACTCACCCAAGAGCAGGAAACTGAAAACAGTTTTCATAGACTCAGGACTCAAACCCTAGGGCTTTTGATTCCACATATTGTGATCTCTAATTGAACACAAACTCGTTCCCACATTTAGTTAAAGATCTGGAAAATGAGAATACAGGTACTATGTTTATTGAAAAAAAATCCACATGTAAGTGGACCATGCAGGTTCAGAGCTGTGTTGTTCAAGGGTCAACTTGAACAAGAAACAGTTATAGCATCTGACTAGTTCCCTTATTATAAGTAAAATAAAATCTTTAACAGCTGTCAATCTTATGTCTTTATGACCATTGTGATTTTAACTTTTAAAAAAGTTAATTATATTTTTCAAGTTTTGAGCTATCCAATGGATTCAACAGACAGAGTCAGGTAAATTTTTTCACAAGAGAAATATACTTACTTCATGGGAAAATTAAGCCTACCTCCTGCCTTTTCTCGGCTCCCAGAGGGACACTAGAATTTTGCTGAGTTTGTTTTTCTCATCTTAATTTTTTCTCTACTGATTTTATGTTTTTTGTTTGCTTGTTTTGTTTGGGGTTTATTTTTGGCCCGATAAGTTATTTCTCATTAGTGTCAAGAATGACTGGCAATTTGGTGTTATGGTCTCACCATTTGGTGAGGTCTGTAAGTAGATTAATGGTTTATAGAGATCTGTTCTCTGTTGGATAAGAGGCAATAGACAATCTGGTTTGTTAGTCTTTATTTGTTTGTGTATTTGTCAGCTTTGAGCTCAAATCAATTAAGAATTGTGTGCCCCCTTGGAAGGAGAATGGCTCTTTCAGGTCTGGACTGTGTATAATGGGACATAATGGCTATGCAATCAAAGGTTTGCATAGAATGTCATATTTGAGAATGATGCTTACATAATCAGCCTAAGACTATAAACTTTGACTGCACATGCAACAGAGATAGAAGACACGACTCTCTCATTAGAAGAAAAAAATGTAGTTGGACAAAAAATATTTTGGGATAGAAGATACAAAGACTGTCTTTTTCAGAGAACAAGCTAGTGAAATACATTTGGTCCACATGGACTGAAAATTTTCATTGACAGTTATTTCCCTTCTGGGAAGGAACAGGGGAGGATTTTCAGGCACACTAGAAATGTTAGGCCCAAAGACAGAGCCCAGAGCAGGGGTGAGGGTGAGTGTGACACCTTGCATCCTGGATACCCACTGGTAGGTCCAGAATGGGGACAAAGCCTCCTGAGGAAACATGGAAAGAGGATGCCTCAGACACAGTTGACCTTCTCAGTGTTTCCAAGACATCAATTCCTGTTTCTGAACCGACTGTTCTTCCTAAAAAAATCACGATCCTTAGAATCTGCTTGAAGCCTGCAGGATGTGGCACTTAGCACTTTGCTTTGCTTAAGGAAGGAGGAAGGTCTGCATTGGCAGGATCGTTCAGCCCTGGGCTCTTCCTGAGCCTGGAGTTCTTCCACGTGTGGGCCATGCTATGTTGCCTGAAATGTATGCCTTCCTCCCAGTCTCCTCTCCAGAACCAGGCCTATGACTGTTGTGTGCCCTTACCCTTCGGGGACCACACTAGCCAAACACAGCTCTGATTTGAACAGGGCCTGGGCTCTGCCCAGAGGCTGGAACTGACTTGGTATTCTACAAGACACCTTGCTGACTTTTTCCCTTTTTCCTTTGGCTGATTCCACAGTGACAGATGACTCATACTTTCTCTGAATTTCATTTTTTGAGGAACCTATGCCCTTTGGGGCAGAAACTGGGATATCTTGCTCAGCAGGGTCTCTGCTATTCCTTTGTCCTTCACAGGCTGGCTCTTTCCCTAGTTGTGGAAGGTCACCCTTCTTGTATTCCTTTCTGGATTGTCTCCTAGTTACTGGCTGCTGGATGCCTCATTTTCTTCAGATGGGTCTAAATTGGCATCCTAGATCTTTCTTAGGGTCTGAGACTTAGGAGGTCCATGTTTCTGCAATCCTAGGGCTTGCCCTCCCCTCTATGTGAATATATAACACCTGGGAAGGTACCATATTCCCCGGGTGCGTGCTATGGGGATGGGGCTGTGAGCCATTAGCAGCCAAAGTACCCGACACAGGGAGCACTTCAGTGGCACAGTTATGAACCTGGCTTTCAGGCTTTACCTTGTTTTGAGCTTGCTATTTATTTATTTATTTGACTGGGGCAGGTCTTAGTTGAGGCACGCTGGATCTTTGTTGCCGTGTGTGGGATCCTTGTTACGGCATGAGGGATCTTTAGTTGTGGCATGCAAACTCTTAGTTGCAGCATGTGGGATCTAGTTCCCTGACCAGGGATCGAACCTGGGCCCTCTGCACTGGGAGCGTGGAGTCTTAGCCACTGGACCACCAGGAAAGTCCCTGTTTTGAGCTTCAACTGAGAAGAAAGTTGGTGTTTAAGGCATGGTTTCCCTAGATTTTGGATTACCAACAGTCATGGTGCAACGAGGCATTCCTTGGTTATTAGAGCCCATAAACTACTCAGAGTATGGGAGCTTCCTAGCTCAATGGTGCTCAGAATATATCTTCATTTTTTTCTTTTGAGGCATCATGGACTCTGGCAGCCCTAATTATACTATTTCTTTGGAAACATTGGCCCTTGAAGTCACCTCTAACACTACCTTCCATATCTCTACTCCATGAGGACACCTATGCTATGGCTGGAGTCTCCTGGGGCACAGTTTTCATTCTTATCTTTGGGTTCATGGTCTGCTGTTGCTCAACTTATAGTTAGCTCTGGGTCACCCTCTTGGCCCCCAGCTGAGTCATACTCTGCTAGGTTTTTCTCTGTTGCAAAGTATGAGGGTTTTAAAATGTATTTGCTGCCTTCGCTAGCCTGATGAGTCTGTGCAAGACCACCACAAATATCAAAGCAGGAGCACCTCATGCCTCTGGACTTGCTCACCCCTAGGAGTGGGTGGTCCAGGGTTGGTACTTCATTTTTTCTGATTATCCATTTTCCCTAGCTCGTTGTTGAGTGAGTCTCCCCTGAAATGTGGATGACTGAGTGGGGGGAAGATAGCTTGGTGAAAAGGCCAGGCTTGAGCCTCTCTCATCTGATACCATAGTTTTATGAATCCAAGGACCTTCAGAAGTAGGCCCACTTTGCCACTCATGAAAGCAAGTGAAATAGATGTTTGGCTTCTGGTGGTATTCTCCCTTGGGCCACTCCAAATTCCTTGAGTGACTCATCAAGTCCTTTTTTGTCTCCCTCTCAGCACCAGCCCCATGAGTGAGTCTTCATTGGATAGCTTTCTGAGCCCCTTGATAGGTTATTTTTGGACCCCTCTTCAGGTTGTTCCTTACCTAGAATTATCTGGATCTTCTGAACAGAATACTGGATGCTTCAGGTCAATCCTCTTGAGATCCTTGTTTCTCTGGCCCTTCATCACAGAGGTCTGTGAGAGTCCTTGTTGCCTCTTCATCTGTGAGGTTCCTGGTAATTAACCTCTAGGCTGCATTGGTGCCAGTCTCTCGGATGCTGAAGGCCGACCCCTCTCTTCTTCTTTGAGCCTAGTTTGAAGGTGATACACAAGTTGCTTCCACATTTCCCTGTTCAAAACAAATTCATCAGGAAGGTTAGAGGTATTCTCCATTTTCTGTAGCACACTGCTTCCTTAGTAACTGGATATTGACCATGAATACACTATCCTAGGATTCTGGCCCACATCTCAGAACCATGAGAGAATCACAAAGGGGTCTCCAGGGTTACGGGGGGAGACAAAACATGATGAACCTACAGACCATCCACCACCACCCTCATTTCTCCTATCAGATCCCCACCACACATCCTGAGCCTATTAAATCCCTACAGCCTTCCCTGGGCCTTGTTATTTTCCAACTTCAACCTTTCAGCTTGTATATGTTGGTATGTGTTGGGGTCAGGACTTGGAAGGCTAAATATACATACACACAACACACACAACATATGTGCATACATATACATATTTACCAAATACACATACATATGTATGCATATACATATACACGTACATACCCCATGCACACATACAAGCCCACACCTTAGTAGAATTTTCTATGTATTCCACATATATCCAGATATTAGCTCCATTGATCTTTACTCCTTGGCATTTGTGGCTTTAACTTCACCAATTCAGTAGTCTTGAAAATCTGGGGCTTTCCTAGAAATTTTTACTAATTCTCAGAAGTTCACTCCCTTAGAATCTCCTCTATTCTCATCTCAGTCTTCCCAACGTAGTATATTTTTTTCTTGCATTAACCCAGACATAGACCTCAACTCTCACCATGCCCCCCGCTTCGAGTTTACCCAAAATGTTATATTTGCATACACACAACAAATCAGTAAGCAGGATAGCCTCTGTGTTAAAGGTGCTAGAAGAGAAAAAAAGCTGGAGAAAGGTGTGAGTACCCCCCATAGCAGATCATGTAAATACTCTCAGCCATTGTTTGCCATTCTTGTCCTTCTCAGAATGCTTTGCCCTGAGACCTCCCAAAGCTCCCCCAAAACACTTCCCAATATTAAAAAAAAAATAGTGAGAGAACATATGTGTGTGTTTTTGCCATGTGTTCCAGGCCTGTAACAGGTTTGAAATACTTACAGCATCACTGTTAAGATCACAAACTGCTCAAATCAAGCACCGTCTAAAGTATTTGCTTTGATTTCCTCATTTCCCTCTCTTTCTGTTGCATTAGCCATGGGAGGACATCTAAACCTTTCCCACTCATAGGATGAGCATTTATTAGTGCTGTCTTACTTTCTTTGCCCAGTTTCTCCTGCGACAGAATCTTCTCCACAGGTTCTGTCCCCTCCCAAATTCTTGGATTTCAAGCTGTGCCCCTAATCTGTTCTTCCTTCACTGCAGGATTTCTTTCCGTATGGAGAATTTCCTCCACACATCCTATCATCTCTGCCGCTGTCAATGATAAAATGACCTGACCGTGATTGGCCCTAAAACCTCAGGATGCCCCCTATAGAAACACCTTTGCCTTCTGAGTCTGAAGGAATTTGTAAACTCTAGAAAGATAATATTAAGGTGATATAAAGGACTATAAAAATGGCCCATCAACTTTGTTCTGCAAAAGTATCAGTATCATAAAAGTAAAAGAAAGGCTGGAGAACTTTTACAGATAAAAAGATATGAAAGATATTTGATGACTAAATAGATATAGCCTGGATCTTAAAGTATAAGGCATACTAATAGGTGAATTAACAAAATAGCAATACAACCAGCAGATTAGATTAAAGTTCTGTATACATATTTAGTTCAATGAAGTTAGTATCTGTTCTACAGGTATAATAGGAAATATCCCTTTTATTTATTTATTTTTATTGGAGTATAGTTGACTCACGATGTTATTATGTTGGCTTTCTGCTGTATAGCAGAGTGAATCAGTTATACATATACATAAATTCCCTCTTTTTTAGATTATTTTACCATAGAGGTCATTACAGAGTATTAAGTAGAGTTCTCTGTACTACACAGTAGGTCTTTATTAGTTATCTATTTTAGGGAAATATCCCTTTTAAAAGAAATAATGAAACATGATACCTGTCTCAAATGTTCTAGAAAAAGAATAATGTGCATATGTATAAAGAAAGTAAATAGGACAAAATGTTATGAGTAGGTTTTACCAGTTGAATTGTGTCCCCACAGAAAAGATATGTTGAAGTCCTAACCCCTAGCACCTTGGAATGTGCCTTTATTTGAAAATGGGGTTATTGCATATGTAATTATTTAAGATATGGTCGTTCTAGAGTAGTATGGGCCCCTGATTTAATATTAATTTTCTTTTCCCAGAACAGGTTTGTTTATTCAATAGCAAAGAGCTGAAAAATGTCCCACAAAGGAGCAGAACCTGACCCAAGGCCTGTGATGCATCTCCACCCCACAGAGGTGCCAGCTGGGCTAGGTAGGGCTGAAGGCAGCAGGAATGGGGGATGACGTAGTGTAAGGACCAGGCAGGCAGAGCCCTTTCAGGTCTCCTTGAGTGTCCAGAGCAGATCCAGAAGGCTGAGGGGGTCATCAGTGGGCTGCGTAGCCCACAGACCTTGCCCGTTATGGGCCTTCAGAAAGCCATAAGACGGGGGCCAAGTGAAGACACAGAGGCACAAAGGGAGAAGGCCATGCAAACACAGAGGCAGAGATTGGTGTTTATGCAGCTGCAAACCAAGGAACACCAAAGATTGCCAGCAACCCCTCAGAAGCTAGAAAGAGACAAGGAAGCACTCCCCTGCAGATTTCAGAAGGAGCGTGGCTCTGCTGACACCTTGATTTCACACTTCCAACCTCCAAAACTGTGGGACAATACACTCCTGTTGTTTTAAACCACCAGGTTTGTGGTGCCTTAGCAGCCCTAAGAAGCTGTTGAATAATACAGTAGGTGAATCTGGGTAAAGGGTTTAGAGGTGTTCTTTACTATTCTTGCAACTTTCAGCATGTTTGGAATTACTGCAAGTTAAAAAGATTTAAAAAACAGAAACACACACGCGCACACGCACACGTGCACACACACACGTATACACACACTCAGAAATGGAAAGTCTTTTACCACCTTCAGTTTCATCACCCTCTTCTGAGTCACCATCATCTCTCTAGACTATTGCAGTGCCTTGTCATCGTTCTCCTGCTTTGATGTTTGCCCACTCGCCCATCAGCATTGTCTAGTTTCAGCAAAGTGTGATCTATTTAAATTGGTGTGAAATCACGGCACTTCTCTGCTCAAAGTTTTGCAGTGACCCTCCATTTCACCCCGAGTGTAAACTGAGGTCCTTACAATGACCTACAGAGTTTTACAGGATGTAGCCCCTTAATTTTTTCTTCTACTTCTTTTTCTCTCACTCTGTTCCAGCCACAGTGACCTTGAACATGCCAGGCACTGGCCCGTGTTTTATTTTTATATATTTTTTTGCGGTATGCGGGCCTCTCACTGTTGTGGTCTCTCCCGTTGCGGAGCACAGGCTCCGGACGCGCAGGCTCAGCGGCCATGGCTCAAGGGCCTAGCCGCTCCGCGGCATGTGGGATCTTCCCGGACCGGGGCACGAACCCGTGTTCCCTGCGTTGGCAGACTGATTCTCAACCACTGCACCACCAGGGAAGCCCTGGCCCGTGTTTTAACTTTCGTTCTCTGAATCCTCTAATTGACTTACTCTTTTACACATTTAATTCTTTCAAGTCTTTGATCAAACTACATCCTGTTTAATGTCTTTGGACACCCCTATTTAGGAGAGGACACTGCATCCTCTCCCCAGGAGTCTCTCTAATAGTCCCAGTCCCCCTTCCTGTTCTGGGTTACCTTCTATCATACTGTTTACCTTGCTTATTGACTCTTACGGATTACTGTCTGACTGCCTCCGCTATAATATAAACTCCTCAAGAACAAAGGTCTTTTTTGCTGTATTTTGCTGTATCTCAAATGCCTAGCCCATAGTGGGTGCTTAGTAAAATTTGTTGAATGAGTGTCATGTTAAATGAAATTGACTTAAATCATACTATTACATTGGTAGGAAAATCTTAAAGTAAATATAAATTTAGTAATCACTTTCTCTCCTAGTTACCTGTGAAATAATCTGTCATTTTGTTTGAAAATACATAGCTATACCAATGACTCTTTGCAGTAATAGATTATTGGTAAGTAGCCCTAATTACTTAGAGTAGAATTTTTTAAAGTGTAATAAATACAGAATTCTCACTGTGTTCTGCAGTGTGGATCTTCCATCATTCTTACAATCCTATATTATAAAATAGTCTTTTCAGAGGAGCTACTTCCTTAGTCTACTCACATCTATTCTCCTGTCTCTTCCCGGCCAGTCATTTCTCTGACATTCCATGATCTGAGAATATTATTAGGAAGCTGTTGGCTGCAGGTAAAAGTAAGCCCTAAGCTACCAGGCTTACAAATTAGCATCTTGGGCTACCCTGGTGGCGCAGTGGTTGAGAGTCCGCCTGCCGATGCAGGGGACATGGGTTCATGCCCCAGTCCGGGAAGATCCCACGTGCCATGGAGCGGCTAGGCCCGTGAGCCATGGACGCTGAGGCTGCGCGTCCGGAGCCTGTGCTCCGCAACGGGAGAGGCCGCAGCAGTGAGAGGCTCGCGTACCAAAAAAAAAAAAAAAAAAAAAATTAGCATCTTTATTATTTTACCTAAAAAGAAGCTCTGGGATAAGCAGGCTCTAAGTTTGGTTAATTTAGTGTTTCACTGACTTCATCAAGGGACTAAGTTCTTTATTTTCACTCAGATTTCTTCAACATACAGTTTTTCTCCCATTAAGGAAGCAAAGAAACAAACGAAAAAGAGGTTGTCCCAAATTTAGCCATAGTATACAGGCATATCAACATTAAAAAAAAGAAAAGGGATTATTTCTTTGTGTGTGTTTCTCTTGATTAGTAAGGAAACTTTTCTCAGAAGTTTTCATCGACTTTTCCATACATCTTATTGGATAGGATTGTGTCATATGCATTTATTCAAACTAGTCACTGGTGAGTGGAATGAGACAATTAGGATTAGGTTACACCAGTGGGTGGCAGACTTTTTCTGTAAAGGATCAGATAGTGAATACTTTAGGCTTTGCAAGCAATATTGTCTTTGTGGCAGTTACTCAATTCTGCCAAAGGAGCGGAGAAGCAACCAGAGATACATGTAAAGGAATGATATGGCTTTGTTCCAGTAAAGCTTTATTTGTACAACAGATGGCCCACTTTGCTTCCCTGGATGAGACAAATTTGGATTTATCCCTTCTTCACATCCTTGAGTTTGAGAAGAAAGAGGTAAATTCTCAAACAAAACCCATGCTCTTCCTCTAAGTCAGAAAAGGATAATGTCCAATGAATAAGCAATTAGCTGTATGTCCTACACAAGGGCCTTCATGTTAAGTTTGAGATTTTCTTGCTATAAAAATAGAGATATGTAAAAAGTCTTTTAAAAAGAAGTTAAGAAATCTGTGGTTGAGTTCTGAGAAACAGGGTGTGGTAGTTTCCTACCCCATGTACTTAAGTTAGAGATGAATATTCAAGGAGGTAGTTATCTAGTTTTACTCCTTTTAATTTTTCTTTCCAAAATATAGATGCACCGTTATAATCAACCCTAAATTTCTCAAATCAGGACTCAGAGAAGGGGAAGATTATGCTCTAGTAATGCTAGTTTCATTGGTGATTTTGTTTAATGGGTCAAAAGAAATGTGGTAAAACAAATGAGTACAAATTGCTGAGATGAGACAATTTAAAGATTACCACTGAAAACAAAATAGAGAACATGAGGGAGTATATATGTTAAGAAATGTTGAACAGATTCTGTTTATATTTTCTTGAGTGCCATCTTTTTCACTCATGATGCTACTCTAATAATAGCATGTGCATTGTAAATAGAAAATATTTGTCAGGAAATTGACTTTCTTGTAAAATTAAAGTTTCATTGTCATATATAATATTTGGAAATAATTGTTTTTCTGATGCAATATATAATACTAACACCTACAAGAAAAAAATACGGGAGGAGAATTAGCATGTGTTCCTTTTTTTGTTGTTTTTTTTGTGGTATGCGGTCCGCTCACTGTTGTGGCCTCTCCCGTTGCGGAGCACAGGCTCTGGACGCGCAGGCTCAGCGGCCATGGCTCACGGGCCCAGCCGCTCCGTGGCATGTGGGATCCTCCAGGACCGGGGCACAAACCCTTGTCCCCTGCATCGGTAGGCGGACTCTCAACCATTGCACCACCAGGGAAGCCCAGCATTTGTTCTTAAGTATTAGTTACTTATACAGGACAGGGAGTAACTGACACTTTTTAGATGCTTAACAGTTCTGGATCCATAATATCAGATAAGCCCTCCACTGACAGCTGTCATTCTAGGAACCACATGGTTTTCCAACTCGTGGAGAGTTGCGTTCAGAAATGGGTGAGTACTTTCCTAATATTTCAAGATAATACTTACAGTGACAATCACCTAGTTTGGCTTGGAATAATCTGAAGCTTCTTGTGAACCAACTTAGTTCTGGAGAGAAAAATCACTGTCTTGCAGACACGTTCTTTAATTGTCAGGGAATAAAAAAAGTCAACTTTCTCAGTGAATTGTCGGAAAGAATTGTGGCATTATCTGCTGTTGCTGAGCTTTTAGTAAGTACTCGTATGTGTTTGTTTGATCTCCTTTAGAGTATAAATGACCCCCAATTTCTAGAGATGGCATGGGAATAAGTAAGTTTCTGTAGGCCCTGTAATCAGTAGTATCTGACCCAGCCTTAGAAGACACTAATTTATATAGAGCTCTATCATCTGTAAGTTATATCCTGTAAAGAAAACAGGCTGGAATTAACACCACTTTGCTGTTGTTTAGGCACCTAGGTTTTATGTCTTACTTGGAAAGTCATATTCTGAGGTATGTGTCTGACGGGCTGGAGATGGAGAGAACAAAAATTGTGCCAGAGTGATTTTTGAAACGGCCAGCTTGATATTCTTGCTTTCCTGTGAACCCTACCATGAATCCTGATTTCTGTTATGGACTTTGAATTATTTCACTGGTAGGCCTTTTGGAACATACGTGTTCTTTTATTCATTGGCTGCTTGGTAGTTTCAAAGGAACCTTCTTTCGTTTGTTCATTCCTTTAATCTTTGTATCATTTGTTCATCACTTCATTCATTTGTTCAATACAGAAAGTATTTGTTGAGCATTTACTCAAGCACTTGATCTCTGATTTCTTTTCCATTACTTTCGTTGGTATCATTCATTTATCATTCCACAAATACTAGTGCCTACCATATGCCAAGAATAAAGGGATAGAGACAAGTGATAATACTTCTTGTGAAACTCCTGGCTTAGTTGACTGTGATAGCTTCTCTGTGAATCACTCCTATCTTGTCTGTGCTCTGAGCAGTGATCCACTTCTGACCTATGAAAGATTCGTACACTGGACCTCTTCCACTAGTAAACTGAAGCACAGCCTTTCATGAAGTTATAGCAACTTTTAAGGAATCTTCACAAGTTAGCATCACTTCCCTAGTTCTCATTTCAAACTGGCTCCTAGACCTCTACTGCTCTTTATAGATTTCCATGGATGCTGTTTACGTGGATTCATCCTGTGTATATAGTGGAGGTTAACTGCCCATTTAAAAATTCAAAACACTGTCATTCCCTTTTCATTCCTTCTTGGTTTGCTAGCTTGAATTAATTGATTGTTTTTTTATGAAAGAAAAATCAAGAAAGAGCACATCTGAATTATTCTACAGTTAACACTTATTGAGTGAATACCATGTGCCAGGATGGTGACGCTGCATTTCCTGGTAATCCTCAAAATAATACTTCAGGGCGAGGGTTAATTTCTTCATTTTATAGATGAGGAACCAGAGACTCAGAGATTTGGTCACTGTCTCATGTTAGTATATGTCATCAATGGTCAGATCTGGATTTGAACTTAGGGTTTTCTGGCATAAATTTTCTAATCTTTTAATGCTTTCCTAAGTAAAGAGTATCAGTCTTGTGAAAAAAGATGAAAGCTGGTAGGTACATACGTTTGAAGTTAGAGGGTTTTCAATGATGTGTGAATTCTCTTGAGGGAATAGTGCAGCAGATATTTTGGTTTCCCACATGGGGTTCTTGACTAGTGACAAATTCATACAGAACCATAAATCTGTACTCCTGTTATACAAGGAGGAAGATGTATTTGTCTTATAACAATGTTCTTTTTAGCTTTGGAAAATTTCAGGTTTATCCTGTGAACTTGGTTGCTCTCAAGTTTATTACCATTTGAAATACATATTTTCTCACATCACACACAAAAGACTGTACTTTTTTTCTTCTTGACTGACTCCACGCTGATTCAGAGGTCCAAAGCTATTCATAAATTTGGATATTTAGAAATAATATTTAGACACTAATTTATATAGAGCTCTATCATCTGTAAGTTATATCCTGTAAAGAAAACAGGCTGGAATTAACACCACTTTGCTGTGCAAAAGAAAATAATGCTTTTGGATGACTCATTTTTAATATTCAAACAGAATAACACATAGAATTCAAACTGGTGTCAGTTTTCAAGTTGGTATGATGCTGTTTTTTAGCCAGTACATGCAGAATAGGAAAGTGTTTATATCATGCAGATTTGTACTAACCCCATAATAATTTAACTTATGATTGTGAAATCATACAGTGGATATATCCTATCTGAATCACAAAATACTTATTCTAGTTAAACCCCTCCCAATTTTTATTTCTAAATATCCAAATTTATGAATAGCTTTGGACCTCTGAATCGGCGTGGAGTCAGTCAAGAAGAAAAAAAGTACAGTCAGAGAAATAAAACACTCCTACTCCTCCCTCCACCCATCACAGTCATCAGGGACTTGCATAAAGTGTACTTGAGACTTAATTTGCTTCATTTTGATTTTCATTTTCAAAGCTATTTCTTTTCCAGGCTTCCCATTTTGCTTTATTTGAAAAACAGCTCTTATCATTTTAGTCATTATTGTCACAGATTCCAAGTTCTTAAATTATGCTGATCACAAAAGATAGCAGTTTTATGTTCTCATCGCACTCAGTGGCTGTCCCAGTATCCCATCTGAGGGGCACACTGGCGATGTTCAACGCAGATGACAGCTTTTGTTCTGAGCAAGCACACAAAGGCAGGGCTGGGGAAGCTGAATCACATGTCACTCACACAAGAAAGGAGTGTCGCTTCGGGTCATGCAGCCCGTGGCCAAGAAACGTCAGAATACCTACAGCAAACATATAAGCAGCATAACTAGCTCAGTCTCTAGCTGGTAGCACCCCTCACTTGGCATTATTAATCCAGGTGTCCTAAAGGCAAAGTGTTGACAGCCTGTAGTTGGCTGAAATACATATTGACCTATGCTTTTTTCAAGATGCAGCTTAAGCTCACGTCCTAAATGCAGGCTTCTATGATCCCACCCTCTACTTCTTTCTCTTCCACTGTTTCTTGTCCGTACCATTGTTTTGGGGTTTCTCTCCTGTGCTTTTAAAAAATGTGTGTGTGTGTGTGTGTGTGTGTGTGTGTGTGTGTGTGTGTGTGTGTGTGTGTATGTATGAGAGAGAGGGAGGGAGGGAGACATTCTCCCATAGATTGTGAGCTTTTCCACTGCAGGGACTCCCGCCTTATTCACCTACTATCCCCCTGTCCCTACCTTTTTTCTGTTATAAATATTTTTATGAATTGATGGCTTTGAAATGACTGTTTTTTAATGGTATAATGGAAAGAGCCCTCTGGATTCTGATTCTGACTCCATGACTCCTTAGTCATTAATACCTTTATTCAACATGATTAATTAATTGAGTGCCTACTCTGTGCCAGATTGTTTCCAGCCCTGGAAATATAGGAGTGAACAAAACAGTCAAGATACAGACTAGACATCCCTGCTGTCCTAGGGTTTGCACTTTATGGAGAAGACAGATGATAGATAACACATGAAAATAGTCAAGACAAACATCAGATGAATGGTATGCAGAGAATTAAAATAGGAAATGTGTAAATTATTATTTTAGGTTTGGTAGTTAATTAACTGAAATATAACAAAATCAACCATGAAGGTCAGGGAAAAGGAATTCATGACTGAGGGAATAGTTTATGCAGGGACTCCAAGGCAGCAATGTACTTGTCATATTCTAAGAATGTGAAGGAGATCACTGTGTCCAGTGTCCTCGGTGAGGGTGAGATGACAGAGAGATAAGAAAGATGAATGTTTGGATTTTATTTTTAGTGCATTGGGATAGCATCTTAGGTTTCAAGCTGCACAGTGTTGATATTCAGTTTGTTTTAAAAGTATTATTCATGTGGAATGTGGAGAATGGATTTGAGAGGGGGGAAGAAATAGTAAGGGTGCTAGATGGGACATTATTGCACCAGCCGAAGCAAGAGATTGTTCCTAGGTCTAGGTGGTGGTAATAGAGGTGAAGATGGGTGGATAGATTTGGGGATATGTTTGAGGTCAAATTAAATATTTACTGATGGTTTGTGGAGGCTAAGTGAAGAAAGGAATCAAAGCCTTTGTAAACATAGGTAAGTCACTTAAATGTTTCTAGTGATGGACCCCTCATAAAATCCTAATTATAGATACATCAGTGGTTCCCAGCTGGGGGTGATTTTGCCACCATTCCCTCCTCCCCAAACCCTGGAGACATTTAGCAACATTTGGAGACAGTTTTAAATATCACAGCTGTGTATGGAGTTGATGCTACTAGCATCTAGTGGGTAGAGGCCAGGGATGATGCTACGCATCCTACATTGCACAGGGCAGCTGCCTCCGCAAAGAATCCTGTGCCCTCAAATGTCAATCATGCTAAGGTTAAAACTCTGAAGACATCTACCCGCCTCACAGGGCGATTGTGAGGATTTACTGAAATAATATGTTGTAAAGCCGGATGGAGGTTTTAAATTCTATACACAGTTTTATTGATGCCACAATTTTACAATATCTGTTGGAATAAACACGGTATATTCTTGCAGTTGAGTAATCAGATGATCTCTTCTCTTCTTGTCCTGAATGAACGTGGTGCATTTTGAGTGCGGTACTTTGGGCAGTAGCCCCATCAGCCTTCAGTAGAGTAGCAGAGAACTGAAAAAAATTTTCTTCCAGGTTTCTTTTGACTCTACAATAGCTACAATTTTAAATTGTGTTGCAGAAAAGCGATGATAAAATTCATTGGAAATGAGTTGCAAAGTAAACTTTTATTTTTAAAAGAAAAGGGTGGGTAGGAGAGTGTGAGACCTGAGGCGCAGTGTGCTACCTTTTCCCCTGATAAATGGCAAGGGAATTAATTAAAGAAGCTGACGAGAAAGCAGAGTCATGAATAGAGTGCCAGTTCTCCATGCCTTCTGTCTCCAGCACTGAGTATCCACCCCTTGCTTTGCTCTGCACCAAGCTCTTGTTGGTAACCTCCCACAGGACAGGGTGCCTCCCTGCGGGAAGTTAATGCCTCCAAATGAGGGGAACAAGCAAGCCATTCCTGTAATTAAGAACACTCCCTACAATGGAAGAGAGGTTAAAAAAAAAAAAAAAAAAAAAAACTGCCTCAGTGAGTTCTTAATTGGGTACAAGATAATATTGGTAGAAGTTTAAAATACTTAAGCAGCAGTAAATATTCAAGGCAGTCATTGAAGTAGTCAGTGGCTGGGTGAGTGCATTCATCAGCTGGCAGAGCATCACTTAATCAACAGTTCAAGCAAACAAGAGGAGAATTAAAAATGCAGAACTTAAAATACAGAGAATTAGCAAAGTTGCTAATTACATACAGGTTCTTTCTTACTCCAGGCATTGACTGTTTAAAGTTTGGTCAAAGTGTTGCTAAAAAGAACCAGTTATCAAGAGATTCATTCATTTTCAGAAGGCCTGCTTACGAAGAATGATGGCCAGGTCCAGCAGATAGCTTAGAAGTACCCAAGAATGAAGTGTTAGGAGGTGACCTCAGAATGTAAAGCCCGAGAATCCTTCAGCTGGCATGTGCTGCTGGCAAGAAAATGATTTTGTTTTTTTTCATTTTTAGTCTTTATGACTTAAAAGTTCTAGGCTTTTATAGAGAGCATCTATCAGTAGACAGCCACATTCATAGTAATATGCTGATACTGACATAATGCATGATTTTCTTCATTTAACAAATTCTTACAATCCTCTAACAAATTCCTATTTCAATCCTTTCAACTTATTATACACCTGCTAAGTGTAAAATATATTAAATTGGTTTAAATATTATAGGGGAGGCTATTTTCAGTATCTCCAACTAGAAGAACAAAGTTCTTAAGCTGTGTAATAGGTTTGCTTGTTAAAATGAGACTCTATCCTACAGGCATTTTTCTTTTGCTTTTTGAAGGAAATATGACTTTTTTTCACTTCAAAGAGCAGCTTCTCGTTCTTCCTCTAGCTTCAGTAGCTATTAAGCAGTTCTTCATTTTGAAGAATATATATTGATCCTAAGACATTGTCTGGTTGGAGAAAAACAGTGCATATTTCTAAGGTTTTCTGATGTCAAGGCTCCTAGTCCTTAAAGTAGCAGGAGAACCAGATTAATGTGTTGTTGCTTATATTTTCCTTAGAAGAGTCACGGAAATGGGGGTTAGAAGTATTTGTTCTAATTTCAGCATTGTTACTACTTACCTCTGTGGCCTTGGGCAAGTCATTTACCTTGAGTTTCAGTTTACATGCAGGGATGTTAAAGTAGAAAGGGTCAATTTGTTAAGCGGACTTGAAACCTGATGGAGAGTAAGAATCATACCCAAATGGATTTGAAACCTGAGAGGAGTGTTAGAACCCACTGAATTTAGGTTTTTCCAAAGTCTCAGGAAATGCATTCTTTTACACCATTCTCCTGGTATTTGTGAATCACTGAAAATTCATTCCCTTCAATTTGCAGACAATAAAAATGTAAGGTTCAGAGAAACTAAGTAATTTGTTCAAGGTCACATAGCTAGCTAATGGTGGCACTTGGACTTTAAATGTAATCTGCTGACCTGCAAAACTGCTTATTCCCCAATTTATTAGCTGATTATTTAATCTGGGGATGACCATACCTTTTTGAGTAACAATCACAATTTAACGTAAAAAAATACACAGACACACACACTCATACACTAAACAAACTGGGTATAAAGGAAATATGTATAACATAATAAAGACCATATGTGACAAGCCCACAGCTAACATCATAGTCAATGGTGCAAAGCTAAAAGCTTTCTTCTAAGGTCAGCAGCAAGACAAGGAAGCCCACTCTCACCACTCCTATTCAACATAGTACTGGAAGCTCTAGCTAGAGTAGTTAGGCAAGAAAGTAAAAAAATAAATAAAAGACATCCAAATCAGAAAAGGAGGAGTGAAACTGTCTCTATTTGCAGATGACATGAGATTATATATAGAAATCCCTAAAGACTCTGCCAAAAAACTGTTGTAACTAATAGACAAATTCAGTAAAGTTTCAAGATATAAAATCAATATACAAAAATCAGTTGCATTTCTATACACTAGTAACAAACTATCAGAAAAAAAATCCCATTTATAATTGCATCAAAAAGAGTAAAATAGGGACTTCCCTGGTGGCACAGTGGTTAAGAATCTGCCTATCAATGCAGGGGACATGGGTTCGATCCCTGGTCTGGGAAGATCCCACATGCTGTGGAGCAACTAAGCCCATGTGCCACAACTACTGAGCCTGTGCTCTAGAGCTTGTGAACCACAACTACTGAGCCCATGCAACACAACTACTGAGCCTGCACGCCACAACTACTGAAGCCTGCACGCCTAGAGCTGTGCTCTGCAACAAGAGAAGCCACCGCAATGAGAAGCCCTTGCACGGCAACGAAGAGTAGCCCCCACTCGCCACAACTAGAGAAAGCTCATGCACAGCAATGAAGATCCAATGCAGCCACCAAAAAAAAAAAAAAAAAAGAAAAGAGTAAAATACTCAGGAATTAATTTACCAAGGAGATGAAAGATCTATGCACTGAGAATTGTAAGATATTGATGAAAGAAATTGAAGAAGACATAAATAAATGGAAAGATATCCTGTGTACATGGGTTGGAAGAATTAATATATTGTTAAAATATCCATACTGCCCAAAGTGATCTACAGGTTATTTGCAATCCCTATCAAAATTCCAATGATGTTTTTTCACAGAACTAGAAAAGACAGTCCTAAAGTTTCAATGGAATGGCAAATGACTTCAATAGCCAAAGTAATCTTGATAAAGAAGAACAAAGCTAGAGGCATCACACTTCCCGATTTCAAGCTATATTGTAAATCTATAGTAATCAAAATAGTGTGGTATTGGCATAAAAGCAGACACATAAACCAACAGAATAAAATAGGAAGCCCAGAAATGAACTCAGGCATATATGGTCAATTAATTTACAACAAAATAGCCAAGAATATACAATGGGGAAGGGAAAATCTCTCCAATAAATGGTATAGGACAACCACATGTAACAGAATGAAACTGGACCCCCTATCTTACATCATACACAAGAAAATCAACTCAAAATGGATTAAAAACTTGATCATAAGACCTGAAACCATAAAACTCCTAAAACAAAACATAAGTGGTAACTTCCTTGACATTGATCTTGCCAATGATTTTTTGGATTTGACACCAAAAGCCAAGAGTACTAGTTTCCCAGGCACATTGACCCAGCATTAGAAGCTGACACCATTAGAAGTCATTCTGCATCTACACTCCATGGGATGTGTTCATTCTGTAATTCTTTGGATTTTATTAAATTACATCTTATATGGCTTGGTTTGGTATCACAGAAGACTGCAAGAAAGAAGAGACACGACGGTCCAGAGTATAGGGGATAAAAGGCAAGAAAGTCCGATAATGAGTGGATGGAGTAGGGCAGGTAGAGTAGCCAGCAGGACAGGAGAGAGCTGTGTGTCAGAGGTTCATTAGAGAGGTTCTCTAGAGAACAGGAGAAAGTGTCCAAATTCTTTGGTGTTTCATATGGTAGATTCTTCCCCAAGGGAGAGCTGTCACTATTTCTTTATCACTAGCTTGTTGAATATAACGAGAATCAGACACAACTAACAGTGCAATAAGAAGAAAAACATGAATGTGCAGTGTCCTGGAACCCAAGTGAATAAAGTGTAAAGGGATGATCATTCATGTCAGTTGCTGGTGATAGGTCAGGTAGGATGCAGCCTGAATAGTAGCTGGAGATTTATATCTGCTATATTTAAATAGAGCCAATTCAAAGAAAAGAAAAGAAAGCCAAGGCAATAAAAACATAAACTGACATTACACTAAAAAGCTTCAGCACAGCAAAGGAAACCATCAACAAAATGACAACCTAGAGGATGGGAGAGAATATTTACAACTCATATATTTGATAAGAGGTTACTATCAAAATATATAAAGAACTCATAAAACTCAATAGAACAAAGAAACAATTCAATTAAAAATGGGCAGGGGAACAAAATAGACATTTTTCCAAAGAAGACGTACAAATGACCAATGAGTACATTAAAAAGGTGCTCAACATCACTAATCATCAGGGAAATGCAAACTGAAACCACAGTGAGATGTTACCTCACATCTCTTAGAATGGCTATTATCAAAAAGACAAGAAATAACAAATGTTAGCGAGTATGGAGAGAAAAGGGAACCCTTGTGCACTGTTGATGGGAATGTAAATTGGTTCAGCTACTGTGGAAAATAGTATGGAGGTTCCTCAAATTAAAAAAAAAAAAATTACAGTTACCATGTGAACCAGCAATTTCACTTCTGGGTATATATCCAAGGGAACTGAAAACAGGATCTCAAACAGATATCTGCATTTTCATGTTCATTGCAGCATTTTTCACAATAGCCAAGACATGAATGCATAAAGAAATTGTATATATATACACATATATGTATATATGTATATACACAATGGACTATTATTCAGACGAGGGAAAGAAGAAAACCTTACCCTTTGTGACAACATGGATGGGACTTGAAGGCATTATGCTAAGTGAAATAAGCCAGATAGAGAAAGACAAATACTGCAGAGTATCATCTATTTGTGGAATCTAAAATAAAAAAGTCAAACTTATAGAAACAGAGTATAAAAGTGATTGCCAGTGGCTGGGGGATGGAGGAAATAGAGGTTGGTAAAAGGGTACAAACTTTCACCTGTATGATGAATAGTGTCTAAGGAGCTAATGTAAAATATGGTGAATAGTTGCAAAAATATATACAATGTGTATTCCTATATGTATACATTGCCTTTTAGATAATTGACTAGGACTTAGAGAGGTTGCTTACTAATTATTCAACAATAGGCAACCTACTTAATTTATGTCAGCTTAGTTTGTTTTCCCCTAACTCAGAAACCATTATGAGAATCTCAGGTGTCACTAGTCAGAGTACCTTAAAATGGTTCATATAAAAATAAAAGTGTTCATTATTATATTTTATTGGTATCTCTATGGAGCCATAATACTTATCATTTTAACCACCAAACATAATTGTAATGCCTTTATTTTATCTAATTAACCTAAGTGTAGCACTGGTTAATGCTTTCCTATCTGGGACTCAGGAATATGCCCATTTATTGTGTCCTTGTATTTAACATTTTCCAGTAAGTGAAATGAAAGGATTTGGACTACATGATTACAAAGGGACTATCTGGTTCTTATCTTATAGGGAGAATGTGTATCACTACCTACCATTTTATCAGACCACATTTTGTACAAGACACCATGCTAGGTGTTATAGTTAGACACTGAAAAATGGGGTGCTATCTTTATGATGATGTGATGGCCATTTATGTGAATAATATTCATAGTCTGTCTGTCTAACAAGTGTCCCCTTCCTATCATATTTCTGAGAGGAATAGATATATAAAGAAAGGAAACGAAAGCAAAATAGAGTCTGTTATGTAAACCTGGGACTTGGGTCAGTATAGAACTGAAGTCTAATATGATGGACCACGTGGAAGAATTCATTTTCTCTGGGATAATTAGTCTGTACTTGATCTAGTTGGACCTGCTCAGGTTCATTCTAGAACAGGTGCAGGTACTGTCTACCATACACGTAGGTAGAGGGATCGTATTGAGTCAGCTCATTATCCCAGACCGTCGCGCTGAGAGAGAGAAAAAAGTCAGAACATATCTTGGTGTCCTGACCTTAGAAGCCCCTTGAAAACTTTATCCAAAGGAGACTTGACCCAGTTAATGCCTTACAATTGTCCAACTCAGGTCAATTATAGTCCTTTTCCTAGCCAATAAATAGGGTACTGGGCAAAACCCTTTTACATAGATAAGAAAACTAGCATATAGGTTTAAATCACAAGCCCAGAGTTGCTTAGCCAGTTAGGGCAGAATCGGTATGTGGACCTGGATATATAGTTAAAATAGAAAACAAGATTTCTCCAAGTGTCTTTTTTTTTTCTCTTGCAATTTCTTCATATATTTATGTATATGAATGGTATGTGTATATTTTAAATCTATATATTCAAAGGTTTAGCCTGTGAATGTAAAAATTGTAATTTTTAAATTATTAAATTTCATAGAAAATTAAATTTTATAATTTGTATTTGAGGTTTTTAACAATTTAAGGTTTAACAATTGAGCTTTAACAATTCATTCATTGTTATAACCCATGAGGAACACTTGTGAATACATAGAAATGCAGAGAAGTGGTTAACTTTTAAGATCTTTGATGTACAGACCTTAATAAATAGGTGCAGTAAAACTCATATTTCTTGACATATTCATTACTCAGCAAAAAATTGCATACGTCTTTTTAATTATTCACAAACTTACAATGCCTTCAAATCTTAACAATGAATTAATGACTTTGATGTTATTATACACATTTAATAAAGTTATATGCAACTGCACAGAAAAATAATATAAGCCTTTCTTTTGATCCTAAAAATAGATAATTAAACTCTTTCTTTTGCAAATGTAGAATCTGTTCACAGATTCTTCTTGAAGTTTTACACTTTTGTAGTTTGCTGCATGCTGGTTTGTTGGTTAAGCAAAGTAAGACTTCTGGGTGGCTTTTAAAACTGTACACATGCTTTAAAATTAATAAACGTAGTCTTTAAATAAATAATGTTAAATTAAGAAAGAACAATTATTTTTAAACTTTTTTTTTTTCCATTCAGACTTAGGGCACATGAGAAAACTGCTCGTGTGTTAATTTTTGTTTCATGATTGTCCAAGGAGGCAAGGCACCACTTTGGATAAATTTGACATGTTCAGAGAAATAGCAACCCTGTCAATTCTTGAAGAAACTGTTGGGGTTTGAAATAGTAATTTGCTGAGTGGATAATTCAGAAAGCTGAGTTACGACAGCACTTCTGGTCTGAATAACGGATGTCTCATAATTGTCAGTATAGAATTACATGAAATCTACTTTGAAACTCACTAAAGATATTATTTCATTTATATTTAAGTATTTATTCATTTGTAGTAGATAGGGATATACTTAGGATTTGCTTAAAATAGTCACTGTTTTTTTTTCCAAATCATGAATTTTTTTTTTTTTGGTGAGGAAAGTTCATGTCAAAATGAATTATCTGTAACATGATTTTAGTATTGTCTTTTCTTATGGCCTGTTGAGTTTAAAACAACTTATTTTAGCCTGTTACTCCACTTTTTATTATGTGGATGATTTTCTGTCATGTTCAATATATTATTTAATAATAATGTTTTTAAAATTCCTAAATACCACTATTTAAAAATTTTTCCCGATTATGAAGTTCAGAAAAGTGTGACCCCTGACTTAAAGTAGGATGCTCCAACCTAATTTTACATTTCTTTGACCATGGTAGGAGCCATGTAGTTTTTCTCCAACTGAAACTTCCACCAGGGACATGAGATGTGAACTGTAGGGACTTGTATATTCCTGAAATCAGTTTGGGCCTCACATACAACCCGGTTAAGTTCTTACTCAATTATAAACTCCCAAAGGGCAGAGATTATACCTTGTCTTGTTTTCAAGAGCCTAATGCATGTCAGGCTCCTAGTAGCCATTCAGTAACGAACGACGAGCGTGCTTATGCAATTTTAAAGCCGTTTCTCAGTTCTTTTTCTCTGGAGTTGAAATAATAATACTAGAAACACAGAATGAAACAGAAGTAATATTTGTCTCAGCAAAGTGACATGTATGCAGTTCTCGGAAAACTGGCTGTTTCATCCTTTTTAGAAGTGTACGATTATTAAGTAAACTTCTGTACTGAGTGGGTAAGATGGTGTATCCTATGCAAATAACCAGAGAAGCAATCAGCAATTCTGAGAGGCAAAAGTCTCATTTTGTGGAAATGCAAAACAATTGAATACATTTCATCACTTTGCATTTAAAGTAGGGAGGTGATGAATACTTAGAAGAGTATTCCAGCTATTCCAGTCCTGTTTCTTAGCAGGCAGTTATTTTTACTGACAGGTGAGAACATTTCACCTGTATTTTTTTGACAGATGTAAGCTCTTATGACATACCTTTTCCTTCCATGGGCCCTCTCCCCTTCTCCTTCACAAGTATGGTGTAGAAACAGGACTATTTTGAAGTAAAGTGAGGAAGAAGAGAGGTAATCTGTCTCTGCCTGCTCTGCCTAAACCATAGAGAAAGATCACAGGGTCAGAGCTAATACTGTCAACTTATGAAAGAGCCCACTCATCATATCTAACTTTCTTTGACAGTATCTACAAAGGCTTCTGTATCTAAGGATGATTTTACTGTCAATATGCAATCAGGTAGGTCAATGTTCATTTCATTTGTGAAGAAAACCACATCAAGCAAATTTCATTATAAAACCTAAAAATCAATATACATTCGTGCCAGTGTTCTCTAAATAATCAATGTGAGTACTCCTTTACCCTGAAATAACATTTTTAAGGATTGGATTTTTACTAAAAGAAGAAAGAAGCCATAGTTACTTTTTCCTTGCACAGTATTTGTATTTGATATTAAGACAGTGATATTAAGAATGACTTTTGGAGTCCGTTTTCTCTTAAATATGTTTATTAGTCAGTTATGGTGTCTATGCAAGTTGACACTGACTAGAGTGAAAAAATATACAGATGAGTCAATTGGTAAATGTCAGAACAGTGATGAAAATCATAGCTAGTAGTGGTTTAATATGCACTGTTTATGGATGCTGTGATAAGACTTTTCTTTTGATTTTTGACAACCCTAGTACAGGAGCACATAGTTTGTGTAGGCTAAATGCCATAAGCTACAACCACCACAGAATAGATATTTTTATTTCACCTAACAGTTTAATACACATGTGCTCTTCCAGTTGTGGTCCACCCTTTCACAGAGCTTCCGAATCCTTTGCTGGATTCTCTGTTGCATCTGACACAAGAAGGGAGAAAGAAGGTGAAGATAGAAAGAATAGTTTTCAATGGAAAAGGCATCTGTCCTTTTATCCATGTTCCAGTGGTGAGAGCTCAGTCATGTGGCTACACCTAATTGCAAGGGAATCTGGGAAATGTAATCCAGCCATGGGTGCAATGGGGAAAGGAAATAAGTTTACTGAAAAACTAGCCAGTCTCTTCTACGAGAGGGTGTATTCCTTTTTTATAGGTAAGAACCTAAGGCTTAAAGTTCAAATAATGTATAAATATATATAATATATAAAAATATAATCTGGGTGAGTTACGGTAATGCCAGGTCTGCCTCACAGTCCATGTTTTTAAGCACTGCCTGGGCTGGGTGCACCTTATTGTGATTTACCCTGGAGAACATGGTATCTTCCTGATGAAGAGATTAGCCAGAGAGATGCATGGCTAGAATTTTGACTTTTGCTCTATGCAGGGTCCTCCAGTAGAACTTGCTGTAGCTCTACTAATAATGCTAAAATCCTAAAGCAGAAGTCATCAGTACACCTTGTAGGGGAAATTTTAAGAATCAGTGTGCAATTCCTGTGTTCACTTTTCCTCCTATCAAGACAACAGGTAGTGCTTCAGTTGGAGCTATTCTGTCACCCTGGGTTCCTATTAAGGTTGATGCATAGGCCCATGTTGGATGTGTGGTATGAGTGACAAATAAAATTTTGTGTGAGCCACTGAGTTTTAATTTAATTTCATTTTGTAGATTTTGTAGTGTTATTGTTACTGAAGCATAACCTAGCCTTTCCTGACTGATACACAGTTCAGCCCAGAATCTCTACTTTTAGTGTCTTACAGGAGTGTATATAGAGGTCCATAAAGATATCTGTGTCCCTGTGTCTGTCTGTCTATCTGGTGATATTCATTGGAGTTTCGTTTCAATAAGGCATGGCTGAAAGAATTCAATAAGTTATGCTGTAATTACACAGTAGGATATATGGAACTGGTAAAAAAGTTTACGCCTGTGTTTACCTACGTGAAAAGATGTCTATGATTATGTGGAAAATGTAACTTAAAAAATGCATAAAATTATGTGTGTATATATATATATATATATATATATATATATATATATACACATACACATACACACACAGACACACACACATGATATTTCATAATGGCAGTGAAAACTTTGTTTATATTTTCTGTAGGGAAGTAGACTTCCCAGGCAGAGAGCTGGAGGGGTTGATGGCATCCTGCATTATTCCTGATGTAATCACAGCCACAACCATCTTTTCCCTAAATCTCCAAATTAGCTTTCTTTTTAAATTTTTATTGAAGAATAGTGAATTTCCAATATTGTGTTAGTTTCAGGTATACAGCAAAGTAATTCAGTTACATATAAATATATATATACATATATTTTTCAGATCATTTTCAACTATACATTATTACTAGCTATTGAATGTAGTTCTCTGTGCTATACAGTAAATCCTTGTTGTTTATTTCATATATAGTAGTGTGTTTTTGTTAATCCCATACTCCTAATTTATCCCTCCTCCCACTTTCCCCTTTGGTAACCATAAGTTTGTTTTCTATGTCTGTGAGTCTTTTTCTGTTTTGTAACTAAGTTCATTTCTGTCATTTTAGATTCCACATATAAATGACATCGTATGACATTTGTCTTTCTCTGACTTCACTTAGTATGATAATCTCTAGGTCCATCCATGTTGCTGCAAATGGCAGTATTTCATTCTTTTTTATGGCTGAGTAGTATTCCATTGTGTGTGTGTGTGTGTGTGTGTGTGTGTGTGTGTGTGTGTGTATCACATCTTCTTTATCCATTCATCTGTTTCTAATATTTAGAGATATTGAGCAACTTTTCATGTGCCTGTTGGCCATCTGTATGACTTCTTCCGAGAAATGTCTATTTGTGTCTTCTGTTCAATTTTTGATTGTTTTTTTCTTTGATATTGAGCTGTATGAGCTGTTTGTATATTTTGGATATAACCCCTCATTGGTTGCATCATTTGCAAATATCTTCTCCTAGTCCATAGCTTGTCTTTTCATTTTGTTTATGGTTTCCTTTTGCTGTGCAAAAGCTTTCAATTCAGTTAGGTCCCATTTTTAAATTTTTGCTTTTATTTCTTTTGCTTCAGGAGACTGATATAAGAAAATATTGCTACAATTTGTGTCTGAGAATGTTTTGCCTGTGTTCTCTTCTAGGAGTTTTAAGGTGTCATGTCTTATATTAGGTCTTTAAACCATTCTGAGGTTTTGTTTTTGTTTTTTTATGGTATGAAGGCATGTTCTAATTTCATTGATTCACATGAGGCTGTCTAGCTTTCTCACCCCCACTTACTGAGGAGACTGTCTTTCCTCCACTGCATATTCTTGCTCCTTTGTCAAAGATTAATTCACTGTAGGTGTGTGGGCTTTTTTCTTGACTCTATTCTGTTCCATTGATTTATATGTCTGTTTTTTGTGCCAGTGCCATGCAGTTTTGATTACTGTAGCTTTGTAGTATCATCTGAAGTCTGGAGGGTTATGCCTCCAGGTTTGTTCCTTTTCCTCAGGATTGCTGTGGTAATTCTGGGTGTTTTGTCAAATTAGCTTTCCTAATGGTCTTACTCCCTCACTTTTGACTCCCTTCTAATCCACAGCCCATGTGATCTTTGTAATAGATCTTATACATATCTTTGTCTCCTATTGAAAACTTAAAGTTGCCCCCATTGTTACACAGAAAAACTCATGTCTTATCCTTGTTCCTGGAAAGACAGAGCCTAAGACAAAGTGTTCAAGTTTTACTGGGAGGTGCCATTCCGTAGTGGCAAGAGTGAGGAAAAGGGCAGTGAGGACAAGGAGAAGGGGCAGCAGAAAGGTGCTGCATTTCCAGGGTGGCCACTGATTTATAATCTGCTTAACATCAAGGACAGTTGCTTAGCAGGTACAGTGGTTGGATCATGTGGGACATTTCTGATGTGTGAACACAAGAAAAACACAGCTTAAAGAAAAACACATCTTAATAGTGGAAGGAAAAGAGAGAGAGTTCACCTCCAGCTCTCTTAGGACTCTTATTGGTGAACCCTCCCATGCTTCTGGGTTTCATCATCTGGCCCTGAGGAGCTGCTTAGGAAGCCAGATTCCACATTTGCTGTGGTGGTCTGAATATGAAATTAAGAGGGGGTGGCAGAGATTTGGGGGCATGTGGCAGGTGGCTCTCAGGAGGCAGAATCTAGTGTGCTGATGTGAAGTTGGACAGCAGCCACACAGGCTGAGGTGGAACAAAATGGCAGAGGGCTCAATAAAGGGGGAGGCAGAATGAACTTTGAGGAGGTACATGTGATGTGATGAATGCAGCTCATTAGAGTTAGGACCCTAGGTCCTGGCACACTCAAGTCCCTACCGGGTGTATGAACATGTTAGCCCTCTTTCCCTTACCCCATCCCGGTACTTGACTAGATATTACTAATTTATTTAGAGCCTCAACTTTTTTTCCTCCTTCTGTGTGATGAGACTCCTCATCCCTATCTTAGTTGCCCCTTCTTTGTTCTTACTGCTTTGTCATCTTTTATTTGTCCGTTTGAATCTCCCCACTTCCTTCATTACATCAAAAACTCATTGGAAGCAAACGGTTTTTATTATTAACTGTTTTTTACCCAAAATCAAACACATAATAGAAAAGCAAATAGGAATGAATTGATGAATGATAATGACAACTAATATTTATTATTTGTCATATTTTAAGCAGTAAAACAATTTCCCTGATAATGGGGTTTTCAGAGGATTCTTGAGTAAGGTAGTAACTGCTGCTTTAGTTTGTTGTTTTTCTGTTGGTTCTGAGAATATTGAGAATATTATGCACTCATGTACATGTGTAATTTTATGCTAGTCTACACTCCATATAGATTTTGTCTTTTTATTAACATCATACACATAGAGAACTATGTGTATGTTTTCTCAGATTACAATCAACTCTTGTGTTGTTTTTTTTTTTTTTGTGGTACGCGGGCCTCACACTGTTGCGGCCTCTCCCGTTGCGGAGCACAGGCTCCGGACGCGCAGGCCCAGCGGCCATGGTTCACGGGCCCAGCCACTCCGCGGCATGTGGGATCTTCCTGGACCGGGGCACGAACCCGTGTCCCCTGCATCAGCAGGCGGACTCTCAACCACTGCGTCACCAGGGAAGCCCTCAACTCTTGTTTTTAATTCCTATACTAAAGGCATTCCAAAACCTATCCGATAACACCATTTTGTCTGTTAATAACTACCACTCACAAGGAGTTTAAAAGAAAAATTTAGCTAATTCTTATTGATTTTAAAATTTATTTTTTCTTGGTTGTTAGTTAAAACTATTGAAACATATTTGAAATATTTTGATTTATAAGCAAAGTATATATTTGGTTATTCAGATGACCAAATATATATTTCTCATTTCTCATATATATTTGGTCGGTCTTCATCCATGGTTCCTGACTCACAGGTGCCAAAACCTTTGGAATTTCCTAAGTACTGAATACGATCAAGGTGTTTCTTGTTAGGTTAATGGGGTTAATTTTGGATCCCACCTAAGGATGAGGACTGGTTGCCAGGAGAACCAACCATGTAATTAGAGGGTTGGAACTTTCAGTCCTGCACCCTGACTTCCTGGGAGGGGTGCTGGAGGTTGAATCAATTGCTATTGGCCAGTGATTTAATCAATCTTGACTATGTAATGACGCCTCCATAAAAACCCAAGAGAGGAGAGTTTGGAGAGCTTCCTGGTTGTTGAACTCCCCGGAGGGGCTGTGAAAATGGTGTGATTGGAGGACGTGGACGTTCTGTACCCTCTCTCCATACTTTGCCCTATGCATGTAGAGCATCTGGTGGTTCCTGAGTTATAATCTGGTAAGTGAAACCTTTGTCTGAGTTCTAGTAAATTAACCAAACCAGAGCAGGGAATTGTGGGAAACTCTAGTTTATACTTGTAACAAAGTTGTACAAGGTTGTACAGGTAACAACCTAGGCTTGAAATTGACATCCTGAGTTGGAGGAGGTCTGGGAACCTCCAGTTTGTAGCCTGTTAGTCAGAAGCACAGGTAACAGCCTGGGTTTGTGATTGGCATGTGAAGTGGGGAAGGAGACAGTCTTGTAGGACCGACCTGTTAACCTGTGGAACCTGAAACTGTCTCTGGGTAGATAGTCTCAGAATTGATTTGAATTGTAGGACACCCAGCTGATATCTTGAGAAGTGTTTGTCAGTGTGGGGAACCCCCCATCCCCCGCTACTGCCATTAAAGTGGGTATAGACTCATTTACATTTCTATAACCTTCTTCCACGTAGGTCAGTCATGAAATGAGCATACGCACTCATTGATTCAGTGAAGTACCCTCTTTGGGTGGACTTACGGATAGCTAAAGCCAGCGTTCTGACCTTCTGTTTAATGATATATTTTAAAAAATTCCCCATGTTAATAATTTCGCTTGCCTTTTTTTTTGCCGTACGCGGGCCTCTCTCACTGTTGTGACCTCTCCCGCTGCGGAGCACAGGCTCCGGACGCGCAGGCCCAGCGGCCATGGCTCACGGGCCCAGCCGCTCCGCGGCACGTAGGATCCTCCCGGACGCGGGCACGAACCGTGTCCCCTGCATCGGCAGGCGGACTCTCAACCACTGCGCCACCAGGGAGGCCCTCGCTTGCCTTTTTTACATCTCATTATAGGCATTCTAATGCTTTAAAAATGTTCCTTTCTCATATTGAAGCTCTTCTGGAATGCCCTTAAAGTGCCCCACCCCATTTTTCATTAATTTTAACTTGGTTTAAAACAGTGCTTTCCAGTCTTTGAACATTTGAATTGACTAGGGATGTTAAAAAAAAAAAAGCAGTGACAGAGACCCTCACACCCAGATTCTGGTTTAATTCATCTGAGGTGGGAGTTAAGGGAGAGATATTTCTAAAATTCACCGCATGTGTTTCCTGTATGTAACTCAGGTTGAGGAATTTTGATTGGGAAGAGTTTCTCAAGATGTGATCCACAGTTCATTGGGGATGTTTATGAATCTTTGAGATCATGCAAGCTCTTAGCATATTAATACACATTTTGTTCCTCATGTGAAATCATGAATTTTTCAATTTCAAACTTTCTGTGTATCTGGCTAGTACTGGCATCAATTTCATTAATGATGCGGTTTGTCTGGTGTTGGTTAGCAAGTTGGGAACCTGACCTACTGACTGAAATTACTGTTTTAAAGTATCTGAAAGTCAGGGGACATGTAGAATGTTGGAGTTGAGAGTTTGTTATCCTAAGTCTACCTCCCCATTTTATGGATGAGGAAATTGAGGTCCAGAGGGATGAGACGTATGGCCCAGCTTCATAAGCTGCTCAGGTGGGGAGCAGTGACTATGAACTTGAGGCTCTTAGCTCTTGTCAGGTGTTCCTTCTGTTTTACCCCTTGCTTTCTGGAAGAAGCCTTGTGAAATAACACAGGACTTGAGATTTCACTTGTTCTTTCTGGGTCAGGTCCTAGAAATTCCATTTGTTATTTAAGCCCCAGTGCTAAGTCCTAATTACCATTCAGAAATTACTTTACAGTGAACAGATGTGTGTTATTTTCTGGAAAAAAAAGCGGTAATGATCTACACCTGTACTTTCAGCAGTGTTTCTCCACTGAGAAGTAGCAATCAGCATTAATGGATAAGCTGAAGTTACCGAGGCCTCAAATTTAGCTGATGTGCAGTGCGATGTAAGGGTTTCTGTTGCCAACAGATCAAATGTTCTCCAGGCTCCCATCAGCTTTCCCAATAGCCAGTCACCAAATTCTGCTCTCCCCCTGAAAAGCAGGTTTTGTTTTTGGACAGTTAAGTGGTCCATTGGTGAAATGAGACAGCATCTTTCTCATAGGAAATACCTTTTTGCTCCCAGGGAAATTAACAAAATAGCAAAGTGAATCAAATGAGGGTGTATTTTTGTTGTTCTGAGTTTCTTACGTTGTACACATCTAAGATTACAGAAGGTGGGATGAGGTTAGCAACAAACTATATGAATGGCGTTAAAAATTTTTTTTTTTTGGTGGAATGGGCTCATTGGCATGCTGCATTCCTTATTGTGTTCAGAAATGAGGGTAGAAAATACTAGAAGCCTTATTTCTTATTATGATTCATTACATCATGTTACCTGGTGGAATATTATGTTTAACTCTCATTTTATAGTTACAAATTTTGCACACTTTCACCCTGGGCTTAAGTGGTGTCCACTATTCAAAGATAGGACTGATTTTTTAAAATGTATATTTGCTCAAGGTTTGCTCTTAGAGATAAGGTGGGTAATATGGCTTAAATAGTCCTGAGTGTGGAAATTTGGTTCAATGCAGCTTAAGCTGGGGATATGAGTACAAATACTTCATTTGAAGTCTTCCTATTTCTACATCCCCAAATAATCTAGCACTTCAGATCAATTGGTGTTTTATTCCCCTGAATTTAGACAGTTGATGTGTAGATTATAGTGATGAATCTTAAATGGTGTCTTCCTGGTAGTCAACCATGATCAGACAATTGATCAGATTTACATTTGTTTAGTATTGAGCATTTATAAATGTCCGTCACTCTTTTCCTTGAAAGGGATAATGCTAGCCCCTCCCCCATCTTTCCTTTTTCCTTTCAATAGTAAGACAGACGATGTCTCAGACCGAAGGAGAGGGAAATTACGCATGACTGAATTTTGACATTATGAGTTGATATTACAGAATGAATCTTCCTAACGTGAAATTTGATAACACAAAATTTTTCACAAAGTCAGAAAAAGAGCATAGAGTCCATGAAAACCATCACATAAAATCAGCCACAATGATCATGTGAGGGCTATCAAAGCCTTAGGTAGGAGAGCGTTTCTACCTGAGTAGGGGCTTAGGCTGCATTCCAGGAAGTACATAATAAATGTCAGTGTACATACTCTGCAGTGCTGTTAAATGTAATCTGAGAATCGTACTTAATAGAAATTTAAAATAGTGGTGTTCAGTAGAAAAGAGGAAGGTCTGCAAGAAAAATATTTTCTGCCATGTTAATTGTTAAAAATGTTATAAATATTCTAAAGATAAATAATATTATAGAAGACAGTACTAATCCATAGCCATGTATCCTTAACCACCTTTGAAAACAGTTGAATGTTTTACTATTTAGATCCATTTTAATTATAGATATAATTGAATCCTTAAAGTACAGATATAAATGAAGCCCCTCACCCCAGTCTCCTCCTTCCCACCTCTTCAGAGGTATTACATATCCTGAAGTTAAGTGTTTCCTTCCTATTCAAGTATTTATACTTTTATACACATCTATTTAACTAAATATATGTGTGTGTATATGTATATATATATATTTATATACACACACTGTTTTGTGTTAAAACTTAATTTAAAAACATGATACAGTGTATATCCTTTGGCTAATGGCTTTCTTTTTTCCTATATTTAATATGATCAACATCGATAATGTTCATTTATTTTAAATGTAATATAATAGTCTTAGTGTGTGACTGGATCATGATGTCTGTCTGTTCTCATGTGGGCATTTCAGTTTCAAACATTTCCACTTTCACTGTGGCAATGAATTTCCTGGTACATACATCCTCCTGATGGAAACGTTTCTCTGGGGACATCCCCCCACAAATGTTGAATCATTGAGTTGTACGGTATGTGTGTCAGTTTTACTGGATACATTGGTGAATTGCTTCCTGAAGCGGTTGTACCAGTTTACATTCACACCAAGTGCTGACGAGCTCGCTTACTTTGATTATAGTTGATGTTACGCCCTGAGTGGCTTCAGTCCCCATACCCTTCTTACCACAAAGCCACGGCCTTTTGAAACCCTTGCAGCCTCAGCCTCGTCTCCTTTTCTTGAATAGACCTTGCCCTTCCGTAGCAGGTTTGAGGGAGCTACAACCCACTGCCTTGTAGCTCATGGGTGGATTGTGCTTGCTGCTAGTCTGGCCTTTGCTTTGTGAGTTATTTCAAATAATGAGACTTTTCTTTTATACGAAATATGCTTGGACGCACATTCTGAAAAGTAGAGCACTCTGCTCTGTCTCAAAGCTTATTCCTTTAGGATCCGACATTAAATGTAGGATTTGGACTTTATCTAACTTCTTAAAGTTTCTTTTCCAAGAATTGAAGTTCATCCCCTGAAATTTAGTTTGCTTCTTTGGGACGTTGATGGTATTGGGCTTTTTTGTGGCATAATTCTTGGTCCCCATGCTTCAGCAGCCCCTCTTATCTTCTTTTGGGCTTCCTTCCTGTCTATAGTATAAGAAGGTTGCTCTTTATTTATTGTCATAACTTTCAGGCTCCTTCTTTTGGCACCTTCCTGGCCTGGAGGGCTGATCTAGTTCCAAACAATCTGTTTTCCGGTATGGACTCTGCCACTGATACCATTTAAGAAACAGATTGATTGCCGTCATTTCTGGAAGTGATTTCATGCTGTTTGCTCTAATCTTTTGTAAAAACTGTCAATTGTTTGGTACCTATTTTTCCCCCCTTGAGTATGTTTTGAAGGTCATAATCATTACCAGAACTACCAGATATTTCAATATCTTCTCTACTGTGTGAACATCATCTCCACAGATGTGACTAATACCTATATTCTGATCACCTAGCAGTAAATGACTGCTTTTAGCTCAAATATATGGAGTATATCAGAAAACCAAAGCCCTAAGAATAGCGTTATAAAGGGAAAGCAACGCTCAAAAAAGAGAATTTTTTTTCTTGATTTCACAAGTCAAATACATGTGTTCATTTTAGAAATTCTGTAAAATATAGCAGTGCATAAAGAAAACAAAAGGTTTTTCATGGAACCATAATTAACTTTGTGTAGCAATCCAGATGTAAAGTTGAACATGTATGTATTAATTGAAAAAATTTGAGTGCCTACGAGATGTTGGGTACACAAAGAAAGTGGTAAATAAATTAAATACAGATCTACCATTCATGGAGCTTAAAGTCTACACGGGGAGATGGTAACAGACAAATAACTAAATATGTAAAAGCAAGTAGAGAAAAATAGTGTAAAAGTAAGAAAGAGGTACAGTGATAGCAATGTTGTGACTGAAAGGGAAGGAAGAGTGGGTTACGTAGACTGAGTTACACGGGTAGAGACTAATTAGTGTGATGGGGAAAGCCAGTTTTTTTTTTTTTTTTTTTTTTTCTTGCGGTACGCGGGCCTCTCACTGTTGTGGCCTCTCCCGTTGCGGAGCACAGGCTCCGGACGCACAGGCTCAGCGGCCGTGGCTCACGGGCCCAGCCGCTCTGCGGCATGTGGGATCTTCCCGGACCGGGGCACGAACCCGTGTCCCCTGCATCAGCAGGCGGACTCTCAACCACTGCGCCACCAGGGGAGCCCGCCAGTGTTTTTTTGAAGAAAACGTTTCAGCTGAGTTTCACAGGATACGAAAAGCAGGCGTGCAGAGATCAAAGAGGATGAGATTACAGGGAGCCAGAGCTGCAGGTTCAGAGTGTATAGAGATGTGAAAGGGGTTGGCGTGTAGCTAAAGTTAGGAAGAGACACCATCAATTTAACCACAGCTTTCTAAGGAGGAGTCAAGGGGAGATAAGAACACAATAATTGAAATGTACAACCCAATTTAAGGATCTAACCAGTTTCAGGTAAATGGAAAGTTTATAGAAGTGCATTTTGGAATCAGATAGTATGGTATATTTCTATTTTTTAAAGAAATTGGGAACAGGTACACATCTTGTAACTTTCTTTCAAAATATAAGTCTAATAATAGCTGTTTTTCGATACATGCCCAAGCCCGGATGTGTAGAAAATAAGTAATTTGTAAAATTGGTTTAAATATTTGGTGGCATATAACTGTAAAAATTCCATTATCACTAATTCTTTACCTTGTATATTTTTCTGAAACACATGCTTATTGTATTAAACCAAAGGGATCCTTTCCCCTGATGTAAAGGCAGAGTAAAGGGTTACATATAACCAAGGAGGATTGGTCCCAATCCACCATTCTTCTCCCCCGTATTTTCCTATCAGGAATGAGGTCCTTCCATTTCTCCTCATGCTAGGAGTGGCTTATCAGATGGTCCTATAGCAATTCCAATTTCGCTTATCAGTTATGACCAAGATGTGTCATCGTGTTTTCTATGTATAGGGGTTTGTAGGAAGCTGTGCTGACATGTGGGATGTGAGAGCATCTGTTAAAGTGAATGCTAGAGTTGAAGGCGTTAAGTGTTTAAAGACGTGATGAGGCTTTGGGCTCAGCTGTCCCCTAGGTTTACCCAGGGCTTGCAGATACTAATATTCAGCACATTTCCAGGAGGCAGATCTGATCTTCCATAAATGCCTGGATGCACAGAAATGGTGAGTTGTTGCAGTGCTAATTTTCATATGTCTAGCTTGATGTTAACAGTAAACTCTGAAGGAAGAGAGTTGGTGATTTATATTTGAACCATTTCCTTACTTGGGACAATCATCTGTCTTGGCTATAGTTAAATACCTTTTGTAGGGCTCCAAAAATAAACATATATGTCTAAGATATTTTTGAGTTTTTGTATCCCAGTTACAGAAAAATATCTCTGGAAATGCATATGAAACAGAGAATCTCTCAGTGAATTGAACTTTACTTCCTTTATTTAAATTTTCTTTGCTCTTGTATGCCTTTACCAACTGTTACTGAAAAATGTTATTTGGCTTGGCTTTGCCACGATCTACTATTTGGGTTATAGTGGATTTTCTAAAGTGCATTATTTTCCTATTTATTATTTAGATGTCCCCAGTTATCAATTGAAGTGTCTATTAAACTTCTTCTCCTAGAGCTTTGAAGTCATTTCTCTCTATCTTTTAAGGTACACTCTCTTGGAATATTCCTTAATTTTGGCCCGTATCAACAATAAAAGGTAATACAAAATAATGACTTTGTTTTAATTATGACAGGGTAATTTATAACAGCTTTGTTTATTTACTTATAACTCATAATCATTATTCACATTTGAGACTGCCTTTAGCATTATTTTTATGGTTTTAAGCTGGATCTTATGCCATCTTTTATCGGCGAATATTTGATAGCTTTTTTCAGAATTATAGACCTTGACGTTAAAGGAATTGGCTTTGCCAAATTCATGCCATGCTTCTATTTATTTCCCTATGACAACTTTCTTCTTACATCTAATTTGTTTTAGGTTCTCTTTCCATTTCCTTTCCATCTACTAGGAGGATATTCTTTTCACCATGTTCAGGACACAAGGTTAAATAAGTTGATCAGTATTTCACTAGTTGATTTTGGGTAAATACAAGTACTCATCTCTTTTCTCTATGTTGTCACTCATAGTGTTTCCTGCATCTGGTATGCTATTGTTTTAGCTCAAGCTGCCATAACAAAATACCGTATTCTGGGTTGCTTAAGCAGACATTTATTTCTCACAATTACAGAGGCTGGGAAGTCAAAGATTAAGGTGCTAGGAGACTGGGTTTCTGGTGAGAGCCTTCTTCTTGGCTTGCAGATGGCCACCTGTTCCCTGTGTTCTCACATGTTGAAGAGAGCTAGCACTGGTCTGTGTTTGTCTGTGTCTCTAGTCTTACAAGGACACCAATCCCATGATGGAAGCCCTACCCACATGACTTCATGTAAACCTAATTACCTTCCAAAGGACCCACCTCCAAATACCATGAAATTGGGGATTAGGGCTTCACCATATGAATTTGGGGGGATGCAAACAGTCATAACAACTATCTTTCTCTTGTGTTAGGTTCCTTTACTTCCACCCAAATCCTACTCTAAAAGTAACCCTCAAATCACACCTTCTTGGGTTTGATATTTCCATTTGGAATTACTGTGAAAACTTACCTCCATCTGCCACTATTATGTATATAGGTGAGGATGTTTTTGTTTTCCCACTATGACAACAACTACTAGATGGCATGTCATTTTTGTAAGCTGCAAGGCATCTACCTTCTCCATAATACATATTTAGGAATACTGAATGTAAATAATGAGGAAGCTTCTTAATCAAGCCATTGATCTTGAAATTACTGGCCTTCAAATATTTGTATTTGCCAAAAACAAGTGTTGATGAAGGAAAAAACTGGAACCTTCATACACTGCTGGTGGAATTGTAAAATAATATAGCTTATTTGAAAAACAGTTTGGCTATCCCTCAATGTTAAACATAAGGTTATCATTTGACCCAGAAATTCCCTTCCTAGATATATACCCAAGAGAAATGAGAACATAAAGCCACACTGTTCATAGAAACATTAGTTGTGGGAGTGAAAAACTGGAGTCATCCTAAATGTTCATCAGCTGATGCGCAGATAAACAAGTACTGAATATCCATATGATGGAAAGTTATTTGGAAATAAAAACAAATGAAGTACTGATAATGCTACAGCATGGATGAATCTTGCAAACATTATGCTACGTAAAAGAAGACATGTATTGTATGATTCCATTTATATGAAATTTCCAGAATAGGCGTATTCATAAAGACAAAAAATAGATTGGTGGTTGCCAGGGGCTAGGAGCAGGAGAAATTGGGAATGATTTTGAATGGAAATATGGGAGTGAATTTATATAGTTTCTTTTGTAGGGGGATGAAAATATTCTGGAACTAGGTGATGGTGATTTTCCAACCCTTGGAAAATGTTAAAAAACTACTGATTGTATATGTATAAATATATAAATAAAACCTTCATATCTTCCAGGGTAATGAACAGAAACCTGACTGAGCCAGAGTCAGGCTTTCTGCAAAACTTTATATATCAACAATTGCCGGCCTTAAACAAATAGCGTTTCTGTAAAGAATGCTGAACTGAGGTGTGTGGGATTTTTAAGACAGATTTTTTTTTTTACTCTGTTACCTTCTTTGCCGTGCAAAAGCTGGAGTTACCACTGTCACATTGGTGCACAATGTTTATTCTTTTTTTTAATCCTTGAAAGCTACTTAGGGACTTCTAATCCATTCTAAAGGAATCTGACAGAACCCACCATGATGACTCAGGTATAGCATGGGGAGTCACACTGCCTGAGGTTTAATACAGACTGTTTATTCTTTTTATACCCTATCTTTCATTCTCTGGATGCAGATTTTGGCTCCCACCCTTGCTGCAAAACCAGGTTGTGTTCTGCCTCAGGGATTTTTGCTTTCTGCCCTAAGATTTCTCTACTATGAGGAGTTAATAACTCCTGAGAACCTTGACCAATAGGGGATGAACAACCAGTAAATAGATATTGCCCTGGTCGGTATTTTGAGTGGAAAACTTTTAAGTTCATTTCACACTGTACCACAGTGGGACTGACTCCTGCTTGACCACGATGATAACCAATTTAACTACAAACCCTGAGATTAGCTTGCTATCCTTCCTTTTTCCACACCTGGCTATCATTGTGCCCACCTACAAGTTAGCCCTTCAGTTTCCCGGATGTCTCCTAAAACAAAACAGCTCGCCTATAACCTTGTGTCATGTCTGTTGCAGGAGCTCTCAAGCTATGACACATTGTCTGGCACTTAGAACTTCTAGGATCCTAGATGAGTTAAATAATGTCTGTAACTCAGTTACTTCTTCTACATGAAACAATAATAGTGGCCTCCTGTGTAGGAAAGAGTTAGGATAGGAGTCTCAGGTCTGATATACTAAGAGGAATGCATGTGAGATTGGCCCTTGGCTGACATCTGAGATCTTGGCTGGTACTAATATAATTTTTTTAATTGACAAGAGTTGATCACTATGCCTAGACTGTCTGTACAAATAATGTGGTGTATGCTCAACACCTGCTGTCTTTGAGTCGTATGGAATTTTGGTAATTCTAGCAGAGTGCACCTATGTGACCAGCCCTCTTACAAACGGAATAAACAGTGCCCACACTGAGTCCCTAATCAGCTTGCCTGGACAGAAATATTCCACCCGTGTTGATGCATTTTCATTGCTAGGAAAGTATACACTCTCTGTGACCACCCAATGGGAGGAAGGACATGTAAGGAAACTTGCATATGGATTACTCCAGACTCTGCCTGTGGTTTTTATTATTTTTTTTTATCATCCAACTTTGTATTCCTACTACATCATTGTAATAAATCTTAGACATAAGTGCAACTTAGATGCTGAGTCCTGTGACTCTTTCTAGCAAGTCTTTGATTTTAGAAGTAGTCTTGGGGACCCTGACACAGCTGCTGTGGTTAGTTTGAAGATTAAATGACATGTGAAAGATTTTAGCACAATGCTTCTAACATCATAAGTGTACTGTGTATCTTAAGATTTACTCAAGTGCCTGCCGTCATTCAGTATGTGGTAGCAATTGGTTTGGGGATCCCAGGTGAATCAGATTGACTGAGTGTGTAGGTCATATCAGAGTCTCAAGAGATAAAGGGGTAGATACACATTAGAGGTGGTGGAGTTGAAATTTAGCTTCATAATGCCTGATGCAATTGCTTTAAAACTCCAGTCCTTCTCTCCCGTTTTGCACAGCCAATAGGAAACACAGAATACTAGCTAATGACTTTTCTACTTGTGCCAACACAGACCTCCTCTCCAAACGCTCCATTTAAAGCCATTGACCTGGACTTTTTCTTTACTTCATTGATCTGACACCATTTCCCATTTGCAGTGACCTTCCCTTTTGGTCAGATGCCCACTTCTGACCACTCATCATGAATTGGCTCACACCCTCTCTCTAGGAAGTGATCACAGAGTGCTGGAGTCTTGTGGGTCTCTCCTTTCAGGGAACAGAGCGCTGTAGCTTAAAATCATGGATGTGAGCATGAATATCTATGTTCTGCACTATGGCTTTGTCTGTAATTGTAAGACTTCGTGCAAGTTACTTGGATTTCCCGAGGCTCTGCTTGGTAGTCTGTAATACCAAGATAGCAGTTTTTTTTAACTTGCTGGTCTACAGTGGGATGGAGGCACAGAATGAGTTACTGTACTGGTGAGAACACTGTATAGACGCTAAAGCACTGCACCCATGTTTGCATTTTGGGTTCTTACTTCCTTTTTATATAGTTTTATGTTGCCATCATTTCACTTTTTTATACTTTGTTTCTCTAAATAGATTGTAAGCTCCTTGATAGTTCGGGCTGTCTCTTTTGTGTATTGACATTCTCTATGGTAGTTAGCAAAGTGGTGTGCTGCTAAATGGGGCCCAGTTAAGAATCTTGTCAAGTTTGGGACTTCCGTCGTGGCGCAGTGGTTAAGAATGTGCCTGCCAGTGCAGGGGACACGGGTTCGATCCCTGGTCTGGGAAGAGCCCACGTGCCGTGGAGCAGCTAAGCCCATGCACCGCAACTGCAGAGCCTGCACTCTAGAGCCTGCGAGCCACAACTAGTGAGCCCACATGCTGCAACTATGAAAGCCTGTGGGCCTAGAGCCTGTGCTCCGCAATAAGAGAAGCCACCACAAGGAGAAGCCTGCGCACTGCAGCAAAGAGTAGTCCCCGCTCACCGCAACTACAGAAAGCCTCTGCGCAGCAATGAAGACTCAGTGCAGCCATAAATAAATAAATAAATAAAAATTAAAAAAGAATCTTGTCAAGTTTATTGATGAGGACCTTGGAGTTTGGAGACAGTAGGTCATAGGGGTGTTTAGAAGAAAAGAAAACAGTGGATTGAGGGTAACCACTTTATGTAGCAAGAGCTAATTAAGTGGCCGAGTCTCTACTGCTGGTTAAAGGCTTCTTCATTATTAGGTGCTTTAGAAGTAAGTGCCCTGTTGCCCTGTAATTTTGTTTCATTAATTATGTCAGACATGGGTGGTATTTGAGGCAAACAACCCTTAGATTGCCTTTTCACCTGTATCATTGGCAAACATTTATCATTGATGGGGCTATTAAGTTCTTATGATTTTTTTTCTCATAGAGATCTAAAAAGAGCTGTGTAGTAATCACCTATCAAAGTGCAAATATTATAAAGAAATGGTAATAGAGTATTATTCAATAATACTCTTTTAGCCATTGCTTTATTTAACATTTACATAGATTTTTTTGTTTGTTTTTTTTGTGTGTGTGTGTGGTACGCAGGCCTCTCACTGCCGTGGCCTCTCCCGTTGCGGAGCACAGGCTCTGGACACGCAGGCTCAGCGGCCATGGCTCATGGGCCCAGCCGCTCCGCGGCATGTGGGATCTTCCCAGACCGGGGCACGAACCCGTGTCCCCTGCATTGGCAGGTGGACTCTCAACCACTGCGCCACCAGGGAAGCCCTACATAGTTCTTTGTGTCGGATAATATGATAAAAATTTTATGCATATTAAGTTAATCCTTCTAACATTCAGTGGTGGCTATAATTATTTTTTTTTTCCATTTTACAGAGAAACTCAGGAATACAATAAGTGAATTATTTACGATCACACGGATAGATAAATGGCTGAGCTTACAAAACTGGTCAGTCTGGCTCTGTAGCATGTGGTCTTAATCAGTACTTTATGCTGCCTTCTGTTATTATCTGTGTACTTAACTATCTGTAGATATGTGCATCCATGGTAACGTGGATGTTGTGTTAATTGTTTGGGGGCTGATGTGATGCCATGTCTCAGAAAACAAAACAGAGACCTATTCTGAGGATTTACAAACGTTTCTGACTTACTTATCTTTGCATCCCTAACATTTTTACTTTTCATTCTAATTAGGTTCAACAAGGTAAATAAATTGGTGGATTATAAGATAATGATAGATTAGGAATGCTTGGTAAATCTCTTTAAACTCTAAGTTAAATGTCACAAGAGCACCTATTATGAACCTCAACAGCATGTCGTTTGGTGCCATAGTCGGTTTGCTTGATTGTCTCAGTGTAAGGCCTGTTATTCACGGTCTTTTGTTCATTTTACATATAATCCAGCATTAAAAGCATAAGAAATAAAGGGATAAAAAGTCGATGCCCTGCTTAACTTATTCAACTAAATTATTATGCCTTCACCTTTTGACCAAATCAAATTCATCTTCTCTCTCCCTGTCCTTCTGCCCGTTTTAATACTACAGCACAGATTTAATGGATTAGGAGTGAGTAATAAGAACACGAAGAGTGGCCAACATGATTAAGAATTTCTTGGTGGTGTAATTCCATTATAATTAACATTGTGTAACTGGAGAAATACCGTGTTTGCACATCTTGCTGGCAGATGTTTTTAAGTCAGTGGCAGAAAGGAGATTATTAGTAAATGAAGACCTATTTATCGAAATTGTTTTTGCATCTTGTATTGTTGGATTTATTTGTTTGTTTCACAAACCACAGTTAATTTATTTAGGAAAATAAGCAATACGTTTAACAAGCACTGGAAATAAATTTGTTTGCAGTGCTATGAAGTACCATAGTTGAACTTTTTACATTAGAGAGAAAATACTACTAAAAGATCTATAAAGTGGAAGGTGATTAAATAGTGAAAACAGAGTATTTTCTTCCCCAAAAATGTTCAACAGAATTTAAAGTAAATGAAAATAACATGGTTTTGTATGTAGAGAAATTTTCAATTTGTTACAAGTGATTTTTTCCAAAAACTCTTTGGCCGATTAAATATATAATCAATTTACATAAGGTTGGATCAGAGTCTTCTGGCCAAGGGGTTGGCAAGTTATGGCCCATTGATCCAGTCTAGTTCTCCACTTCTTTGTGTGTCTTCCACATACTAAGCATGCTTTTTAAAAATATTTGTAGATGGTTGGAAAAAAATCAAAAGAATAGTAATTCATGATATGTGAAAACTATGACATTCAAATGTCAGTGTCCATAAATAAAGTTTTATCGGCACACAGCCACACTCGTGTGTATATATTGTCCATATTGATTTTGTGTTACAACAGCAGAGTTGAGTAGTTCTGATACAGATTTTATGACCTGCAAGGCTGAAAATATTTATCATCTAGCTCTTTACAGGAAAGTTTGCAGACCCCTGCCCTAGCCAATAAAGAAAATAAAACATCAGTAGTAGTAATAAGACTGATTTCTAATAGCACTGTAATTTCAATACAAATATCTCTATTTTACGGATCAAGACACTGAGGCTCTGATTTTTAAGTCATTGACTTGGTTACAATTGTGTTTTGAGGGCCGTCTTGAACTATAACAACTTGTAATATATATAAATGCCTACAACTTAGATCTATTTAAAAAATATTTTAAGTCTTTTGAAAATGGGGTTATGTGTTCTCATTTAATTGAGTTATTAAATACGATTTGGTTGATTGATTTAAAAGCAGTCATTCCAGTGTATGGAACTTTGGACATGCCGTATCAACTTGTAGCTATCTACAAAAGGGAGGTTGGTATTCTGTTTTCATAGTAGATGGTAGAATCACTTTTCTGTGTCATTGTGGATCCTGCTTTATATAAAAATGATTACAAGTTGGTGCACCTTTTATTTTGAGAACTTTAATACAGTGGTCTTGGGGAATTGGCCCCTAAGGCCTTTCTGTGGAAATCCTTGCTGCTCACTCATTCATTTATTGCAGAAAAAAATAAATTGGCAAAGATGATGGCTGTTCATGGTAAGAGCTTACTTAGCTAGGTTTATGAAAGCAGGCAAGAAGTTATTGATGTTTTCCATCATTGATTTCTCACCTCCCTTGCTGAACTAGAGGGTCACAATAAATGATTGTTGCATTAGACTGTGATGATGATCAGTTTTCTGTGTTATTAAAAAATGGCTTAAGAGGTCTATTTAATAGGGTACTTAGGCTAACTTTAAGCCTGGTAGAAGAGGTTTTCTCAAGAGTTTCCTGAAATTCAGTGTTGAAAGACTTATTACATGAAACACAGTAAGGTAAACTGCATTTTAGTTGGCAAAATCCCTTAGGCTTATTGAATGGACCTTCTGAGAATTCAGGTTGTCATTACGCAGTGCTAAATATCAGAATAACAGCTGAAATTCATATAGTTACCTGGATTCTTAAAAATATCTATTCTTATAGACTTCCTTAGATACAGCTGGTAGATGATAATCTATATAATGCCTTGAGGGCTGAGCCTGTGTCTTACAGTATCTTCAGTATCAAGAACAGTAACTAAATAATAGTAAATATTATTATTTTAGCTAACCTTTACTGAACACTATGTGCCAGGAATTGAGCATTTTTTTTTTTTTACAAATAATACTTAATTAACTGTCTAAAAACCTTCTGCTCTTAATAATTTATTCCAATAATACAGGGTTTACAGGGCCATATAAAACACTCGGGGTGGCTGAAATTAACACTCAGGTATCTCTGATTCCAAAGCTTGATCTTTCTCATGCTGTGGTTGTAGGGCATTCTCCAAATGTTTGATGAGTGAATGCATGGGTGTGTGAAAGAGTCAGTTGTTATCAGCAATACATCATCATGTTTTTTTTACCCTTAATTCTAGTACTGTGATCATAGTTATTAAGCTTTTTCAGAGATCCACACTCGATTCACTTGCTTTGAAAAAGAATCCTTATGGAACAGTCTAACTTACGACTTAGGGATCAGCTGCCTCTGTCATACACAGCAGTGTGACTGGAAGCAAAGGTGTGGTATTTCTGCTGCGACTTAGGTGGACTGCAAAGGATCAGTTGTTAAGTATGTCATTTGTTGAGCTAAAACTAAATGTTAATACCCCTTCAAGGACCATAATGAGTATGACTTGACGAGTTCTCTTATATACATATCTCAGATGATTTGCACACCAGTGCTCATGGCTAGAAAGACAGGTATTTTATACGTAAGACAAGGGACTCAGGGGATTTGAGTGATTTGCCCAGGTAACCCAGCTGGAAAGTCAAGTCTTCTGACTGCAACACCATGTTGGCTAGGGCCTTGTTTTGAGGGGGAAGAGCTGGACTCAAATAAAACCCAAGCAGTTTTCCCACGCCTAGATAAGATTGTACAGATACATGGGTTCTTCCCTTTTAGAGACCGACTTAGTTACTGGAACCATCAAAACACAAGTGCACACAAAGGAACTTGTGGTGTATACATATGTCATAGATACTAATGCTTTAGTTCTGTACTGTCCAATGGAAATATACTGTGAGCCAAAAATATAATTTCAGTTTTCTGGAACTCACATTAAAAATTACAATGAAACAGGTGGAAATTTATTAAATATATTGTGTTCAAAATATTATATCAACCTGTACCAGTATTAAAACAATTAGAAATAAGATACTTTACACTCATTTTTTACACTATCTTTTCATTTCTTATTAGCTACTTTACGATCACTCAGTAGCCACATCTGGCTAGTGGTACCATATTGGATAGCACAGCTCTAAACAGTAGGATAGTATGACCCAGCTTTCCTGCTTGGGTATGGAAAAGCTCTGAGAAAAGGAAGGGAAGAAGTTTTCCTAATTTATTCTTCTACATCCCCCATATTTTGTTATTCACATGGTCTCCTTTATGTTTAGATTTAAATGTCTTTTCATATTTTTAACCTAACTGGCTAGTCATCTCACTGTTTGATATTCACTCATCGGATACAGAGTTTCTATTCTCAAGAGTTCTCTGAGGAGGCAGTATATCTGTGCAAGGAAATAGATAAGCATGACTCCAGTGATTGGAACAAAATTAGAAGATTCCTGAGGAAAAATTGCTTCTATAATTTAACAAATGCACCTCAGCAACATCCAAGTCTCACGAGAAGCAAATTGGTTATTTTGGGTTAATGTCGGAATGAATACGCTTTTAGTTCACATTTTTTTTCTCTCTTTGTCATTTAGCTAAAATGAATGGTTGATAATGGTTAGAACATCATTTAGCTACAGAAAGAAGAGAAAAACCCAGAAAATATTTAAGCTACTCTTTAAATCATTCAAACAATTATATCCTAATAAAATAATGGTAATTTTGATCCAGATTACAAGGTTTTTGTGTTTTTCCCTAATCTTTTAGACATTTATTAATTCAGTATAAAACAGTCCTATGAAATTAGCACATGATTATATGCAAATTATACTTTTCTGTAAAGAAATTTCCCCAGTTGACAGGGCTTACCAGAGAGCATTTAAATACCATGTTCTAGATTTAGATATGTGTAGTACACACATTTGCTTTTTTTAACCTTAATGAATATGAGGCTGTCCTCTACTTCTCTGAAATTTTGTAGTATGTCAAAAAATGACTTGTATTATCATCTAATAATAATTACATGAACATCATCATCTAATAATAATTACGTGAACAACTAAGTTTTATCAGTGCTTACCATTAATACCAGTAAAATGCAAATTTTGTTCTGTATACTTTATATGAATTATTTCATTCATCTTAACAATAACCCTATCAGGTAGCTATTACAACCAGGAAGAAGTGCTCCAATGACCGTATATTCCTAGACTTTATATTTCTAGAGGAGGCATTTTGGAGTCAAAAAAAAAAAAAAGTTTGCTTTTTATAGATACTGGTAAATAATTCTCCACAGAATTTGTACCAATGGATCCACCCACTAAAAATGTATGTGAATGTCTGTTATACCACACACTTATCAACACAGTGTAAAACTTCTGATCTTTGCCAATTTGATAGATGGAAAATATGAAGTTTGAAAAAGTTTTGTTTCCATTGGTGTTTTCTATTATAATTGAGATCATACCCTTTCCATAGCTCTTATCACACCCTGTATCTCAAAACAGCATTGCCAGGGCATCAACAAGTCTTAAGTGAGACAACCTTGGGGGTGGAAAGTCATGAGAAAAATTGAATTGAGGAAGAGATACAGGAGCTTTTTGACCTTGACAGATAGATTCTACTTTTATGAAATGCCCTATTCGCCTTTCTGAGGTGGTTTGAGCCCTTTAGATACCAATCTGTGTTCTCACTAAGAAATTGTTAATTTCACCTAATTGCACCAGTTAGGAGCATTCAAATCATCAAAGCATAGCTGATAACTCTGGCCACTATCATTATATTTTGAAAATAATGGGGGTCAGATTGAACTGTTTTGAGATATGACAGTTATTACACATATACCCACAGAAACCCCAAAGGGATGCTAAGAATTGATGGGCTTTTATTTTTACATACCAGATTCTTAACTGATCCAGGACTTAAATCTGCTGTAGACTCCTCACTCAAAAAAGTCGTAAGAATGTTGAGTATTTCATTGTTAGTAGACAGCTTTCTGTACTAGAAACATACTTCGTACCTTCACCTTGTGGCCTGGCCTCTACATAACCTTTTAAGTGGTCAATTAAAAAGCTTTTGCCTCCTTTTTTTTTCTTTCTTTCAGTCTTGTGATATATTCTGCATTCTCCCTCATGGTTATATGCACTATCATATAGATAGCCTTTCTGAAAGAGGCAGATACAATTCAGTATGTAGTACTTGATTTTGCATAATACCGCTTAACTTAAGCATTATCTGCAGTGATTGAGGACAGGTGTGGACAGCGTGGGACATGAAATCCGTTGAGAATCTTCAGATCATTTTTCTGGGTGCTTATTTCAGTGTTCTCTCTAATAAACCTTTTAGCAAAGCAGCAGTATGATAGAATCATCCTGGATATCACAGTTATTATCTCTTGCAGAGATTTCAAGGTCATCTAGCTCACCCCTATAATTTTGTAGATGAAGAAGCTCATTAGAGAAATGACTTTTCCAAGAAATTATTGGAAACGTCTGTCCAAACTCCTTGGTTTGAGCCTAGTGAGTTCTCCTTTCTCAGAATTATCCATGCCCTGTTTGAACAAGAAGTGAATGTGCAACAGAAGAAGAAAAACAAACAAGGACAGTTACCTGGAAAATATACCTGATGTAATTAGTGTTGGCAGTATTTCCTCCCCACTCCTGTTATTCCATATGATTTCTTGCTCATTTAGGCATGTAACATGTTTTCTTTATTTTCAGATGATAATTGGCCAGGTAGCTTTTAGATTCTGAAATGACGACCTACTTTTTGGCAAGAGAATTGGGAATAGATATTTATTAAAAGGTCATTATTGCATCTAGCAGACATTAACAAACTTCTTCAGGTTGTTGAGTTTCTCTGCTTACCACATTTTTATACAGAACTACTTATAGAGTGACTTTATTCTGGACACTGGACCAAGAAGTCGTTGACAGGGATTCATGCTGATATATCTGATAGCAACATTTATTAAATGCCCTCTTACGGAGCTGACAAGACTGGGTATAGCACCTAGAGTTAGGAGGAAGTAAAATTACTTTCTTTAGCATGAGGCAGGTGCATTGTTGATTGCCTTTGTCATAAAGGAATTGTATTTTAATCTTCATCGTTACTTCAGATGACGTTCAATCATTTCATCAGTGTGTCCTTCACAAACAGCATGTTGCCTTTGTCTTTTTTTCCTTTTCTATTCTCTTGCTCACTTAGTAGCCCCCATCTCTCCACCAGAAAAGCATGTTATTGCATCTTCAGTACTACCTCGGTCACAAAAGATTCAAGTTTATGCTAAGTGGAGACCAGATACTTGTCTTTCTTTTTGCTTGAAGCTTTGACAAAACCTGTTCACTTGCTTTGAACAGTATTGCTCTGAGTTTACTTTTGCTTGGAAAAAGGGCCATAGGTATTTGGAAAAAATGAGTTACTTATCTTGGTTTCTCTGTGGCATTGGTAAGGGCTTCTGTCTTAGAGCTCACTCAGAACTAACAAAAGAACAAAGTGGCCAAGAAGACCCATAAGTCTGGGTGTTTCAGAAGCAAAAAAGATTTATTTTTCCCTATTCTCTTTACCTTTTGACTAGAGCTTGAATTGAATGATTACTGTGAATTGCATGAGATTTAATGATGTTAACATTATCAATTTGTACATTTATCCAGGTGTGAACAGATGTGCATAACAGGATAACATGAAAGCTATTTAGATTAAGGAGTTCATTAATATGAAAGCTAACTTTGATGCAGTCACAAACAGAGAACCCCAAATAACTATCTAGGAAAGGTATATGTCAGCCTGTGTTTGAACATGCTACAGTAAATATTTAAAATAAATCTGTCAAAATTTTGAAGAAATTAAAATTGTCCTGTATCATTTTATTTTTCTAACTTAAAAAAATTAATTCCCATCATTGTTTTTCTGTATGTTCGAGGCTTTGTATATCCACTTAAAAATAATCTTCCCAGTGCAAATTTCATAGTCCTTTAACTTGTCTTTATATGATAAGCATGTGATGTATTAATGGTTACTATGCCAACTAGAGAACTAGATTTCAACAAAATGCTCTCATTTGATTTTAAATTTTGATGATTGAGAAGTCTAGTATCATGCATGTTCTTGGGCAATTCATTTATTAAGTGTTGCACATAACCACTCACTATCCTGATTTTAGGTGGCCACTGTGGTGAAGGCATTGCACCTGGTGCTGGAATATAAACATTGAGCACTGTCCTGTTTTAAGGCACATACAGTTTAGTTAAAGTAGATGTGTTAGTAAACCAGTTTAAAATTTAGTGCAGAAAATGTTGTGATAGGAGATGCAGAAAAGACCCATCTTAATTCAGTAGAGAAGGGCTTGGGAAATTGAGGTTGGTGGAGTTGAGTTTAAGGGATGTTGAGTGAATGCTTCCATAGCTAGAAGGTAGCATGAATCACCCACAGTATTGTGAAAATGCTGTGCGGCAGCAATATCATCGTCATGAAGTTACAAGGTGGTCTCAGTGGGAGAAATTGTAAGGTTTACATCATCTGGATCATTGCCAAGCCTTTGTAATTGAGCAGGAAGTACACAGGAGTTGGAGATAAGAAGTCTCATTTTGCTGCTTATTAGCAATGCAACCACACGGGCCACACACTGATCCTCTCTTACTGTACTTTTGTATCTGTCAGCTGGAGATACTGACAGTAGGTACTCAGTCCATGTCTGACTTCATGTTCAAAGGATATCATGTATCTGGAAGCATGTAGCAAATGGGAAAGGTCTATAAAACGTAACTTCTGAGGCTGGAGAGGGACCTTCAAGATGGCGGAGAAGTAGGACATGGAGATCACCTTCCTCCCCACAAATACATCAGAAATACATCTACACGTGGAACAACTCCCACTGAACGCTGGCAGAAGACCTCAGACTTCCGAAAAGGCAAGAAGCTCCCCACGTACCTGGGTAGGGCAAAAGAAAAAAGGAAAAACAGACACAAAAGAAGAGGGACACGACCTGCACCTCTGGGAGGGAGCTGTGGAGGAGGAAAAGTTTCCACACACTAGGAAGCCCCTTCACTGGCGGAGATGGTGGGGTGGCGGGGAAGCTTCAGAGCCACGGAGGAGAGCGCAGCAGCAGGGGTGTGGAGGGCAAAGCAGAGATTCCTGCACAGAGGATCGGTGCCGACCAGCACTCACCAGCCCCAGAGGCTTGTCTGCTCACCCGCCGGGACGGATGGGGGCTGGGAGCTGAGACTCAGGCTTTGGAGGTTGGATCCCAGGGAGAGGACTGGGGTTGGCAGCGTGAACACAGTCTGAAGGGGGCTAGTGCGCCACAGGTAGCCGGGAGGGAGTCTGGGAAAAAGCCTGGAACTGCCTAAGAGGCAAAAGACCATTGTTTCAGGGTGTGCAAGGAGAGGGGATTCAGAGCACCGCTGAAACGAGTTCCAGAGATGGGTGTGAGTTGTGGCTATCAGTGCAGATCCCAGAGACAGGCATGAAGTGCTAAGGCTGCTGCGGCAGCCACCAAGAAACCTGTGAACAAACCCAGGTCGCTCTCCACACCTCCCCTCCCCGGAGCCTGTGAAGCCAGCCACTGCCAGGGTCCCATGATCCAGGGACAACTTCCCCAGGAGAACACACGGCACGCCTCAGGATGTTTCAACGTCATGCTAACCTCTGCCGCCTCAGGCTCGCCCCGCATTCGATACCCCTCCCTCACCCCGGCCTGAGTGAGCCAAAGCCCCCGAATCAGCCGCTCCTTTAACCCCGTCCTGTCTGGGTGAAGAACAGATGCCCTCAGGTGACCTACACGCAGAGTCGGGGATAAATCCAAAGTTGAACCCCAGGAGCTGTGCGAACGAAGAAGAGAAGGGAAATCTCTCCCAGCAGCCTCAGGAGCAGTGGATTAAATCTCTACAATTAACTTGATGCACCCTGCATCTGTGGAATACATGAATAGACCACAAATCATCCCAAAATTGAGGTGGTTGACTTTGGGAGCAACTTGGGGTTTGCTTTCTGTATCTAATTTGTTTCTGGTTATATGGTTATTATAATTTAGTATTTAGAGCTTATTATCATTGGAAGATATCTTTATTGATTTGGTTGTGCTCTCCCTTTTTATATATATATATGTATATATATATATTTTTTCCTTTTTCTTTTTTTGTGAGTGTGTGTGTATGCTCTTTGTGTGATTTTTGTCTGTAGAGGTTTGCTTTTGCCATTTGTCCTACAGTTCTGTCTGCCTGCTTTTTTGGGTATAGTTTTTAGCACTTGTTATCATTGGTGGCTTTGTTTTTAGGTTTGGTTGCTCTCTTCTTTCTTATTTTAAATTTTTAATAATTTAATTTCTTTTATTTTAATAACTTTATTTTATTTTTTTCTTTACTTCTTTATTTTTTCTGCCTTTTCTTCTGAGCCATGTGGCTGAGAGGGTCTTGGTACTCTGGCCGGGTGTCAGGCCTGAGCCTCTGAGGGGGGAGAGCCAAGTTCAGCACATTGGTCCACCAGAGACTTCCCAGCTCCAAGTAATATGAAATGGCGAAAGCTCTCCCAGAGATCTTCATCTCAATGCTAAAACCCAGCTCCACTCAATGACCAGCAAGCTACAGTGCTGGACACATTATGCCAAACAATTAGCAAGACAGGAACACAGCCCCACCCATTAGCAAAGAGGCTGCCTAAAATCATAATGTCACAGAAACCCCAAAACACACCACCGGATGCGGTCCTTTCCACCAGAAAGAAAAGATCCAGCCTCATCCACCAGAACACAGGCACCAGTCCCCTCCACCAGGAAGCCTACACAACCCACTGAAACAACCTTACCCACTGGGGGCAGACACCAAAAACAATGGGAACTACGAACCTGCAGTCTGTGAAAAGGAGTCCCCAAACACACCAAGTTAAACAAAATGAGAAAACAGAGAAATACACAGCAGATGAAGGAGCAAGGTAAAACCCCACCAGACCAAACAAATGAAGAGGAAGTAGGCAGTCTACCTGAAAAAGAATTCAGAGTAATGATAGTAAAGATGATCCAAAATCTTGGAAATGGAGAAAATACAAGAAAATTTTAACTACGACCTAGAAGAACTAAAGAGCAAACAAACAATGATGAAGAACACAATAAATGAAATGGAAAATTATCTAGAAGGAATCAATAGCAGAATAATTGAGGCAGAAGAACAGATAAGTGACCTGGAAGATAAAATAGTGGAAATAACTACCACAGAGCAGAATAAAGAAAAAAGAATGAAAAGAATTGAGAACAATCTCAGAGACCTCTGGGATAAGATTAAATGCCCCAAAAGAAAGGGACTGAGAAAATATTTGAAGAGGTTATAGTTGAAAACTTCCCTAATAGGGGGATGGAAATAATCAAGTCTAGGAAGTGCAGAGAGTCCCATAAAGGATAAATCCAGGGAGAAACATGCCAAGCCACATGTAAATCAAACTATCAAAAATTAAATACAAAGGAAAAATATTAAAAGCAGCAAGGGAAAAGCAACAAATAACATACAAGGGAATCCCAATAAGGTTAACAGCTGATCTTTCAGCAGAAACTGTGCAAGCCAGAAGGGAGTGGCAGGACATATTTAAAGTCATGAAAGGGAAAAACCTACAACCAAGATTACTCTACCCAGCAAGGATCTCATTCAGATTTGACAGGGAAATTAAAACCTTTACAGACAAGCAAAAGCTAAGAGAGTTCAGCACCACCAAACCAGCTTTACAACAAATGCTAAAGGAATTTCTCTAGGCAGGAAACACAAGAGAAGGAAAAGACCTACAATAACAAACCCAAGACAATTAACAAAATGGTAATAGGAACATACATATCGATAACTACCTTAAATGTAAATGGATTAAATGCTCCAACCAAAAGACATAGACTGGCTGAATGGATACAAAAACAAGACCCATATATATGCTGTCCACAAGAGACCCACTTCAGACCTAGGAACACATACAGACTGAAAGTGAGGTGATGGAAAAAGATATTCCATGCAAATGGAAATCAAAAGAAAGCTGGAGTAGCAATTCTCATGTCAGACAAAATACACTTTAAAATAAAGACTATTAGAAGAGACAAAGAAGGACACTACATAGTGATCAAGGGATCAATCCAAGAAGAATATATAACAATTGTAAATATTTCTGCACCCAACATAGGAGCAACTCAATACGTAAGGCAAATGCTAACAACCATAAAAGGGAAAATTAACAGTAACAGAATCATAGTAGGGGACGTTAACACCCCACTTTCACCAATAGACAGATCATCCAAAATGAAAATAAATAAGGAAACACAAGATTTAAATGATACATTAAACGAGATGGACTTAATTGATACTTATAGGACATTCTATCCAAAAACAACAGAATACACATTTTTCTCAAGTGCTCATGGAACATTCTCCAGGATAGATCATATCTTGGGTGACAAATCAAGCCTTGGTAAATTTAAGAAAATTGAAATCATATCAAGTATCTTTTCCTCCCACAATGCTATGAGACTAGATATCAATTACAGGAAAAAAAATCTGTAAAAAATACAAACACATGGAGGCTAAACAATACACTACTAAATAATGAAGAGATCACTGAAGAAATCAAAGAGGAAATCAGAAAATACCTAGAAACAAATGACAATGAAAACACGACAACCCAAAACCTATGGGATGCAGCAAAAACACTTTTAAGAGGGAAGTTTATAACAATACAATTCTATGTCAAGAAACAAGAAACATCTCAAATAAACAACGTAATGTTACACCGAAAGCAATTAGAGAAAGAAGAACAAGCAAACCCCAAAGTTAGCAGAAGGAAAGAAATCATACAGATCAGATCAGAGATAAATGAAAAAGAACTGAAGGAAACAATAGCAAAGATCAATAAAACTAAAAGCTGGTTCTTTGAGAAAATAAAATTGATAAACCATTAGCCAGACTCATCAAGAAAAAAAGGGAGAACACTCAAATCAATAGAATTAGAAATGAAAAAGCAGAAGTAACAACTGACACTACAGAAATACAAAAGATCATGAGAGATTACTATAAGCAACTCTATGCCAATAAAATGGACAACCTGGAAGAAACGGACAAAATCTTAGAAAAGCACAACCTTCTGCAACTGAACCAGGAAGAAATAGAAAATATAAAGGGACCAATCACAAGCACTGAAATTGAAACTGTGATTAAAAATCTTCCAACTAACAAAAGCCCAGGACCAGATGGCTTCACAGGCAAATACTATCAAACATTTAGAGAAGAGCTAACACCTATCCTTCTCACACTCTTCCAAAATATAGCCAAGGGAGGAATACTCCAAAACTCATTCTGTGAAGCCACCATCACCCTGATACCAAAACCAGATAAAGATGTCTCAAAAAAAAAGAAAACTGGGTTTCCCTGGTGGTTCAGTGGTTGGCAGTCCGCCTGCCGATGCAGGGGACACGGGTTCGTGTCCTGGTCTGGGAAGATCCCCCATGCAGCGGAGCGGCTGGGTCCGTGAGCCATGGCCGCTGAGCCTGCCTGTCCGGAGCCTGTGCTCCGCAATGGGAGAGGCCACGGCAGTGGGAGGCCCGCATACCGCAAAAACAAACAAACAAACCAAAAAAACAAACTACAGGCCAATATCACTGATGAACATAGATGCAAAAAGGAGAAATCAGGCTCCCAGAGTTCAGACTATACTACAAAGCTATAGTAATCAAGACAGTATGGTACTGGCACAAAAACAGAAATATACATCAGTGGAACAGGAAAGGAAGCCCAGAGATAAGCCCACACACATATGGTCACCTTATCTTTGATAAAGGAGGCAAGAGTATATGATGGAGAAAAGATAATCTCTTCAATAAGTGGTGCTGGGAAAACTGCACAGCTACATGTAAAAGAATGAAGTTAGAACACTCCCTACCACCATACACATAAATAAGCTCAAAATGGCTTAGAGATCTAAATGTATGGCCAGACACTATAAAACTCTTAGAGGAAAACAAAGGCAGAACACTCTGTGACATAAATCACAGCAAGATCCTTTGTGACTCACCTCCCAGAGAATTGGAAATAAAAACAAAAATAAACAAATGGGACCTAATGAAACTTAAAAGCTTTTGCACAGCAAAGGACATCATAAACAAGATGAAAAGACAACCCACAGAATGGGAGAAAATATTTGCAGATGAAGCAATGGACAAAGGATTAATTTCCAAAATTTATAAGTAGCTCTTGCAGGTCAATATCAAATAAACAACCATATCCAAAAATCGGCAGAATACCTAAACAGACCATTTCTCCAAATAAGATATACAGATTGCCAGCAAACACATCAAAGGATGCTCAACATCACTTATCAGTAGAGAAATGCAAATCAAAACTACAATGAGGTATCACCTCACACCGGTCAGAATGGCCATCATCAAAAAAATCTACAAACGATAAATGCTGGAGAGGGTGTGGAGAAAAGGGAACCCTCTTGCACTGTTGGTGGGAATTTAAATTGATACAGCCACTGTGGAGAACAGTATTGAGGTTCCTTAAAAAACTAAAAATAGAACTACCATACAACCCAGCAATCCCACTACTGGGCATATTCCCTGAGAAAACTATAATTCAAAAGGAGTCATGTACCACAATGTTCATTGCAGGTCTGTTTACAGTAGCCAGGACATGGAAGCACCCTAAGTGTCCATCGGCTTATAAATGGATAAAGAAGATGTGACACGTATATACAATGGAATGTTACTCAGCCATAAAAAGAAATGAAATTGAGTTATTTGTAGCGAGGTGTGGGACCTAGAGACTGTCACACAGAGTGAAGTAAGTCAGAAAGAGAAAAACAAATACCATATGGTAACATATGTTTAGAATCTAAAAGAAAAAAAAAAGGTTTTGAAGAACCTAGGGGCAGGACAGGATTAAAGACCCAGACCTAGAGAATGGACTTGAGGACACATGGAGGGGGAATGGTAAGCTTGATGAAATGAGAGAGTGACATTGACATATATACACTAAGAAATATAAAATAGCTAGTGGGAAGCCGCTGCATAGCACAGGGAGATCAGCTAGGTGCTTTGTGTCCACCTAGAGGGGTGGGTTAGGGAGTGTGGGAGGGAGACGCAAGAGGGAGGAGATATAGTGATATATGTTTATGTATAGTTGACTCTCCTTGTTATTTAGCAGAAACTAACACACCAGTAGCTGATTCACTTTGTTATAAAGCAGAAACTGTCATACCATTGTAAAGTAATTACACTCCAATAAAGATGTTAAAAATAAATAAAGTTATTCTGTATAAATTTTTCCACACCAACTATATTCCATTCTTCAAATTACATCTGGAGAATAACTAATGTTGGTTTATTAAAAAAGCAATTAGCATTTTATAAAGGTCATTATTGTACCCCATGCCTTTTGTTTTGGGACTCCGGAATAATCTAATAATCTTAAATATTTTCCTCAGGAACGCAACATGCTTTTGTTCCTTTTAGAGCAACATAATTTGGTATGAATGGAACGTGAAAATGATAAGCCCAAAACTCTCATTTTCAGGCATTCATTTTAATTTCACTCACTAATATTTTGGATATGAAGCTTTATGCTAGGCACCAGGGATCTGCAACATAGATACTATAATCATTTAGTTTAAAGTTCAGTGAGGGCTGTAGTCATAAATGACACGATTACAAAGACAGTTTGTGATAAAAGCTTTTAAGAAGCAAATGCTGTCCTGTGAGAGTATAGAATATTATGAGAACCTGACTTAAGGTGTTAGAGGAGGTTTCTCTTAGTGAAATTTAAGTGGGGCTCCACAGAGTGAATAGGTGGAAATGGGTTAAAGGAAAGAACATGACAGAAGAAACAGTATGTATAAAAGCCTTGAGAGAGGAAAGAACATGGCTCATTTCTACAACTGAAAAGACTTTAGTGTATCTGGGGTGCAGAGAGCAAGGTGGAGGGTGGTGAAAGGTGAGCTCTTGGGAATATTTGACAAAGGTTAGATGATGCAAGGATTTGTAGGCCAATTAAAGACTGTGGTCTTATTTTTATGACTAATTGGAAGACACTGAAGCATCTTAAGAGGGTTTGGGTTGGGAGAGGTGATAATACCGGCTAATGGATAGCAAAGGCATAAGGTGGTGTCAGGAGACAATGCAGTGAGAATGTGCTCATTGCTACTACAGGTGAGAGGTAATGGTAGGTTGAGGGAACTAGTGGTAGAGATGGGGAGAGGTGGGTGAAGTGAAATGATCTTGACTTAGTGGTGGATTGAGTATTGATGCGATGAGAGACAAGGGAAGGTATGTGTGACTCCTGACTTTCTGGCTTGATAAATTATGGTGGTGCCGTTCGCTATCAACTCTAGAAGTGGGCCCTTTAGTGGGGAGGGAGGATTGGTATAGGAAGTCATGTGTTTGTATACAGGCACATTGAGTTTGACATCCCTTTAGAGTATCCAAATAGAGATGTCAGGTAGTCAATTGGCTGCATGGATCTAGAGCTCAGAAAAGAAAGTATGAAGGCAATATAGAACTCAAAGAAACATAAATATGTTTTTGTGTTAAGTCCAAACTATCATCGGTATCACCTGGAGTTTAAATTTAGAAACATATAGTGTATAATTTTTGAGGGTAAAAAAGTGAGGCTTTGTAAACCTTGGAGAGCCTTCATACTATTTAAAAGTTTTATAATTGTACCATTTGTCCTACTTTTATAAATTAGGTTTCAAGTGTTAAAAAATGTATTCTAAAAATTTGGCAGTGATTTTCAAGGATAAGGGAATTGTTCTCATGTAGTTTATACGGAATGAATATTAATTGTTGATCTTTACGATCTTATGTAATTTATCCTTTAATTTCAAATGATACAGAGTTTGACTTTAATATGAAAATTAAATACTTAATTTAGCTTATTTAAACATATTGCCTTATCAGTAGCGTTCTCGTTTCAGATATTTAAATATAGATCATCCTTTTGGCCTTTTTTATGGGTTAACCGTGACTTACAAAAGTTTTCTTGCTCATCAGGGTATCTTACTACACAGTTTAAGGAACATCTTGGTCAAATCAGGTTCTCTGTAATTGACTGAGAAAAACTTTTTCTCACATAACGTGCCATTGAGACTTTTTTCTAACACCATTGATGCCTCTGGAATGCAACTGATTATTAAAAAAAAAAAGTCTAGGTTTATGCTTTATTCTAAAATCCATTTCTTTTTTTGTAGGTGATATGCAATTGAACTTGAGATGAATAACATCTTTGGGAGTAAGTACCATTTTATTTAAATAAAAATACATGTGTAATATAATATATAAATATATTTTATCTTTGAGGAATTGTAGAAAAGTTTTGATGTTGATACTCATTGGGACTACTTTTCCTTATGACTTACGGGATTAATCTATAACTTATGTAAATATACAGAAAGCAATAGCAATGGATTTTATATTAAACCATAAGATAGGAGGTGATTTTAAATGTAATATGTGGTCCTCAAAATTCATTTACAAATAAAATTTTGTTATTAATTTCATTTATCAATGCATTTAAAAACTATACTTTTTAAAGTAGGAAAGTTAACTATCTGAAATTTATTATCTGAATAACTAAATATAATAGACAATGCATTTGTTTGTCTTCCTTCACATATTTATTCAGCTGTAAATCTTTGCGTTTTATGAAATTTATATTTTTGCTATGTTAAATTCTAATATTACCAAAATGTGCATTTTGGAACACAACTTACCCCTGTAAACATTATTTTATATGTTGTCATGTTAGTGATCAAATGGTTCTGTTCTTAATAGCAACTATCTCAAAAATCATCTTTTTTGATTTTCAACCTAACACGTTTATATTTTGTACAAAGTTTTCTGTCTTCGTTCCTTTTGGTTTAGTGCATACATCGTATACTGGAGAATTATCCGTTTGTTTTAGCAATTTGTACTTTGGTAGTTCTGTGATAATTACATGATTTGTATTTGGTTACCCGATTGCAGATAATCCTGTGGCATTATAGAGTTTAATTTATGGGGAAGATCTTTAGACTTAAAAAGGATTACTGACCATTTAGGAGTGATTAATTAATCAGTATAAAATTGAGTCTTAACTGTATTAATGCTTTTCTAAGCTACACAGAGATACATGCACAGACACACATATTAGCCAATCCCATAGCAAAAATGACCAGATTACAACAAAGAGGTTGGTGTCCTACTATGTTGGGCCATCACAGGAAGTAGTGAGCCAGGGGTTCTTGAGTCAAGTGTTCTGAGACTGTTCATGCTCTCACAGGCTGTGGGATCTTGAGCAATTCATTTTCCCTAAAGTTCACTTTCCTCATTTGTATGGTTAGTGTGCCAAATCATGATTTGTTAGGTTCCTTCTTCTCCTGAAATACTTTCATTTCTTACTTCAAAAAGCTGAAGTTTAGAGGTGAATAGTTTCATATTGGTAAAACTGCTATGAATTAAGAGGTGACAGGGTAAGGTAAATTCATGTATTGGGATAATCTTGTAGAAAGGTTCATCGATTGTCTAGTCAGCAGTATTTTTGTTTACTTACTGAATTCGGGGATTTGGATGGATCTAGGAAGGCAGGCTTTCCTCCCTCTGTGCCCTTTTGTCCTTTGACATGGAGACATAGGATTGATTCATTTTGAAAAATCTCTCATTTTGAAAGAATCCCTTAAACCTTGTTAGCTCAGGGTTATCTTTTATCTGATTTCTCTCTTCTGTATAGGTTGCAGGCTGAAGAGCATTAAAATAGCTATTTTCTTCGAGATTTCCTTTTCTAGATTTGAATAATTCACTTGATTCTTCCAAGATACTTAGATGAAAGAGTGTTAACTAGGGATTGCTAATTTTAGTTACTTTTGTTTGAAATTAGAAAAAAAATGCATTATATATTTAGTCTGAAGAGTAAGCCCTCATATCCTTTATCTGGTCATTTAAAAAATTCTAAGCAATGTTCAGGCACCTTTTCTATTGTGAGGTTAGATATTTGCTTGACATTTGTTTTTTTCCTTTCCTTTATTAAAAAAAAAATTAAATGAAGTCAGTGAATAAGTAGAAAGATCCGTGTGAGTGTTGGGCTTGTTCTCATTGCTTCTTTTTACTCCCATTCATATATTATTTTAAGCTTACCTCAAGCATTCCAACAGCAGATATCAAATGATTGCTGTTTTATACCAGAGGGGATTTTTATGAACCAGGCCAAAGGATCCACTAGATCTCTCAGACCATTTTTCTAACTTTAAGATTCTATGATACTACAGTTTTAATTTTTTTAGGTTAAATCTAAAAAATTAACATCTTTGCAGGTGAAAAATGGTAAGATGGTGTCAATTGTATGTGGATCAGCCTACATGTCAGTTATTCATTGTTGAGAAAAAATATAGCTCATCTGTGAAAATGGTAATGTCAAGCAGCAAAGCTTACTAAAACACTAACTTCATTTAAGAAAACTTAGTTATCATCGTGAGTGCCAGGTATTAAAAACTATATTTTAAATATTTGTAAATCAAATAGGAATAAAACCTTCATTGCATATCTTTCTTTTTTCAGGAATTCTTTTCCTGTGTCTTATGAGACAAATCATAGGCATTACAGTTTGAAATCAAGATCATTGTTTTCTTTGCAACTGCTACATAGCTGTTGAATATTTGCAGTAAATTTTCATGACTAATGAAGTGCATGCTTGATTATATGCCATTAGTAAAAATATCTTTTTATGCCAAATGGTGGTTTTCAGCATGGCCTTGACAAAGGTAACATATAAATGTGCTATTTCCCTTCAAAGGAATGCAAATCAGTAGAAACAAATTTTAAGGGAAATATTTAAAAATAAACAATTAAAATAATGGATATTTTATGTTACTTATTGGAATTATATGAACATATAAATAGAGCAGCTAGATATACTTATTTTAAGAGGCCAGTATAATACTAATTAGGAAAGTGGTAAATATCGTAAGTATTCTAGTGAATTCATTCCATTTTTCATACCTACATCTTATTGCTGAGTATATTGTTGGATACATAGCTATAATGCTGACCTTGAGAATCTTCTACGGTTACTTTTCAGTTTTTCTAACCATCATTTCATGTTCCTGCTACTCTTGCTTCTTGTCACTTGCTATTTCACCCAGTGTTTGATCCTACCTCTCTGCCTTCTTTAATTCAGTTCCCTTTGTCAGGGATACCCCTTTCTTCCAGTCCTTACCTGTCAAAGTTCTACTTATCTTTCTATGTCTAGTTGAACTCCTTCCTGCCTCTTCCAGGAGGCCATCCAGATGCCCTCTAGTCAGAACTTGCTGCTCAAGTTCATTGTTGTCAACTTGTCCTTCCATCTGGAGCTCATCTCTATCTTGCTGCCTTGTGACTAACAGATTCTGTGTCCATTCTCCAATTTGATTGTGTACCTCTCTCCCCTGTGTTCCCTGCTTTGGCACAAATCATGCTTTTGATTGAATTGTTTTGTAAAATTAAAACTGTACACCAGACAAGGTAGTAGAGGTTCAGGCTTGATTTTTCCCACATGGTGTGTTTGTCGTGGGTCAATAATTTTTGCTCCTTACTTTTAAAATGATCTCACTTATCCTCTTGTTTTCTGTTTCATTGGATAAATCATCTCACACCATCATTTATTTAATGCAAACAGAGTTCCTAAGTGTTGAGAATTACCAGGAAAAAAAAAAAAAAAGAATGCATCTGCATGCATGGTCTTAGGTATTGGGTAAGAGACCATGAAAAATGTATATTGGTTCTGGGGAGAACACAGTTATTTAAAAGGGAATTAAATGAGTAATATTTATTTTATCAAAGATCAGAGGGACATCTTCGGTAGAAATCACAGGGCGATAGATGCTTTCTTTGACCATTCTTGCTCTGTTTCTTAATACTTACTTAATTTTTAAAACAGCAAAATTGCCAACTCCAATGGCCACTGTAGTTTCCTAGAGTTTACTGTATGCATTCACATACTTCATCTTATTGGATCCTCATGTCACACCATGAGATTGGTAGGGCAGAAATTATATGCTATTCAGATACAGCCAAGGTTGTTATGAACTCTGTGATATTTTTTTCAAAGCTGATGACAAAACCATACTATTCTTTTATTAAATATTAGTCTAATATTTAATGTCTATTATCTCTATGCATAATTTCAAAAATAAAGTAACATCTGTAATCCAAAAGGCAATGGCATAATTTACAGCTATATACTTATAGCTGTATCTTTTTTTTTTTTTTTTTTTTTTTTGTGGTATGCGGGCCTCTCACTGTTGTGGCCTCTCCCGTTGCGGAGCACAGGCTCCGGACACGCAGGCTCAGTGGCCATGGCTCACGGGCCCAGCCGCTCCGTGGCATGTGGGATCTTCCCGGACCGGGGCACGAACCCCATGTCCCCTGCATCGGCAGGTGGACTCTCAACCACTGCGCCACCAGGGAAGCCCTAGCTGTATCTTTTATAACAGATATAATAGCAATTCTGATAAAAATTCATAGGCCAGTGTGCCAAGTTTCACCATTTCACAGTTCCCTATTCCTCTGGACAAAGGGATTAAAATAAGTGTGGGCCTAAACTCTAAAAAGGACCATCAGAGAATGAGGAGAATGAGGATGAGGGTGGGGAGCTCTGTATACAGGAAGGAGGCTAATGTCCATAAGATAAAGCTAAACCAAGGTACCCAGACAAGAGGGTGAACAAGGAGACTGGCAAAGACTCTGCAAAGAGTTGAGTCCCCACTTCTGTCTTCTCAGGTCCTGTTTCCTGCTACTTTGTCCAGTCCCTTGAACTATATCGTTGGGTATTTAGGAGCTACAGAAACCAATAATTTACCCTTTTACTTAAGCTAGTTTGAGTTGGGTCTTTGTTATTCAATTCAAAGTCCTGACTCATAGAGATAAAATTATTGATATAATTGAAGTTTTCTTTCTATTCCACTTCCCATTCCTCTTTTCTGTCTTTCCTTTCTTTCTACTTGTCCTTTTATCCCTTCCCCTATCTTTTTTCCTCTCGTTCTCTTGTTCATTCATCCATCTATCCGTGCATTCATCTAATAGTCATCAACTGTTGAACATATATTAAGCATTATGCTAGGTTCCGAGGAAAAAGAGATAAGCAACATATAGTCTTCGTTCTCTTTAGAATTAAATTTCCCCTTTTTGTTTTTAAGACATTGGTGTTCTGGAAAGGGAGGCAGAACCCAGGCCAAACATGGGGGAAAGATCTTAAAAAAGAAATCCTTAAAGCATATGCCTAATATTTTAGATTGGTGGAAAGATTGAAGGTATGAAGGGTGAGTTGGAAAGGGGTCATGAAAAAGTGAGCTTAGAGGAGGATTTTTTAAAAAAATAAATTTATTTATTTATTTTTGGCTGCATTGGGTCTTCGTTGCTAAGCATGGGCTTTGTCTAATTGTGGCGAGTGGGGGCTACCCTTCGTTGCACTGTGTGGGCTTCTCATTGCCGTGACTTCTCTTGTTGCTGAGTACGGGCTCTAGGTGCGTGGGCTTCAGTAGTTGCAGCACGCGGGCTCAGTAGTTGTGGCTCGTGGGCCCCAGAGCATGGGCTCAGTAGTTGTGGTGCACGGGCTTAGTTGCTCTGCAGCATGTGGGCTCTTCCCAGACCAGGGCTCGAACCCATGTCCCCTGCATTGGCAGGAGGATTCTTAACCACTGTGCCACCAGGGAAGCCCTAGAGGAGGATTCTTATTAATGACAGTTCTTCACCATGTTCTAGGCAGATGACAAATTCAAAATACATAACTGTGCATCATTTAAATTGGCCGAGGTAAAAAAAAAATGTACTTTGAATAGTAGATTGAATCTTCTTGTACTCTATTATCGATACTAGGTATGGGTAAAGAGGGATTTGGACACGTTACCCTTTCTTCTTTAGTAAGCATTGTGAGAGACTAATTATACAGTACATCTCAGAATCACTGCCTTGTACAGGTCATCATAATTTCACGAGAGACCAGCCCCAGAGGAATTGATGAACTTTTCCTGGAAACACTAAGCATGTGCAGAAATTCAGTCCAAGTCTACTCACATGGACATTCCCAAGTATGGTTGTAATTTGGAGACAAAAGATGGAAAGTTTGAGCCCTCTTATCTGTAACATTTGCTCTTACAAAAGTTCTCAGCTAAATTAATTAGTTGGCAAGCAGGTCATGGTCTAGTTTGGCCTCATCACTTCAGTCTTCTAAGTTTCTGTGTTTCTTTATTTCCATGCCTCAGCAAATGGGGTTTCTCTCTTTGGATGTGTCATACTTCTCAAAAGGCTGTCCTCTGATACTTCGTGAACTCGTTTTTTGAAGGCCTACCTCTTGGAAGCTTTCTCTGATGATCCAAGGCAGAGTTGGCCTTAGTTTGTAAGTGTGTGCATCTCTTGCTCATGTTGGCAGACTCTGGTTTGAGTTACTGTTATTTTATTTTTCTCTCTCAAATGAAACAAGGGCTCTGTTAGAGCAGAAACCTTTCATATTCATCTTTTTTTTTTTTTTTTTTTTGCGGTACACGGGCCTCTCACTGTTGTGGCCTCTCCCGTTGCGGAGCACAGGCTCCGGACACGCAGGCTCAGTGGCCATGGCTCACGGGCCCAGCCGCTCCACGGCATGTGGGATCTTCCTGGACCAGGGCACGAACCCATGTCCCCTGCATTGGCAGGTGGACTCTCAACCACTGCGCCACCAGGGAAGCCCTATATTCATCTTTATGTGACCAGTTTCCAGGCCCATGTGTGGGGTGTATTGAGGGTTTAATGTTTGGTGAATAAATGAACAAAATGGAATGAATGAGACACAGAGTGTAGTCCAGTATGGACAAGTAAAAGGTAATGCCTTTCTCAAAAATAAGGTCAAAATAAATATTCTGAAGTTTGTAGATATGTTATTCCTCAAACTTTTAGAATTGACATGTGGAAAGTACATTGTTCAAATTCTTATCTTATAAAGTAATCATATTACAGACGTTCCTTATGATCTATGTTCAAAAAGACTATGCAATCAAAAAGACTAAGATATGCTGGTTGCCTACAGGAAGATATTTGAGACAAAGCTGAAAGCCTTATAATTCATGATATTTCATGTTCAATGTATGAAAAGGTCTTGTCAACCCAATACAATATTTTAATTGAAAAGTATTCTCAAGTCAAATTGAGATGTATTATATACATTTTAATCCATCTACCATAATATACACAATGTATGTATGTATATTAAATAAACTAAGAAGTTCTAAAGCTCAAAATATATTCCTGTTTCAAAGACACGTGTTCACATATTTTGAGGATAGGACCCACTCCCCTACTCATAACCAGTATTTCATAGAACATATTTTGGGAGTTGCTGATCTAACAGAAGATAAACTAATAATAGCTTGATAGGGAGGAAATGAGGCTGAGGGAATCCCCAATTGATTTGTGTTTTTAAGCTGCCATTTTAGAATCTAATGTTAGGGGAAAATAGATATATTGATGAAATAGTCAACATAGCTTAACAGATACTTTCTGAGTAGCCACTTTGTGCCAGGTACTTTCTGGCACGTGAATATGCATGACATAGGCAGGTTGAGAAGTATCACAATCGATAGGTTCCCACATGATAGTTCCCATATTTTCAGAAAAAGGCAGTGACAATGTGCACACTGTATCTGCATGTGATTCTCCTGCTATAATTAATTTCTTAAAAGCTCATAGTGCATTGAAACTCTTGTAACTGTTCTTCAGAAGTACAGACGTTGAAGTAGGCAAAAGAAAATCGCTGTGAGCACTGAGTTTTAGTAATTTACCCTGTACATGTTTTTAAAACTCCTACCGTTGTACTCGGAAACAATAAAAATGAGTGCACATAGTTTTTTCTTCAAAGAAGTGACTGTGTGGTGAAAAATTCTAAATTTAACTTAATATTTCATTTTATTAATTGAGTCTCATTGGTCCTATGTCATGAAAAACGATATACCTTTCAGCTCCCTTTAACTAGGTATCCTATCATTAATCACGAGCTGTCTAGCTATGCTGCAGTTTTCATATTTTTTTTTAAGACTCAGTGCACGCCTCTCAGTAGTAAGTAGAGGTGCCTTCTGAGAATTAGCCTTCTGCTCCCACCCCTTCCTCTGACGTCACAGCCATGGGCAGGCCCATAGGCACACACGCATGTGTGTGCGTGGGTGCTTTCTTTCGCCCACACTCTCACATTCTTACACTGTCCCATTCTCTAGATGAGCACCTTCCTGGATGCTAATGATTGTCAGTAATCCTAATTATTTTATCTGGGTACAGATATGATTCTTAACCTCATATTCTCTATTAAGATGCTGTTTAACAACAGTATTGATCTATTTCCTTTCCATTTTTCCTATAATTCAACCTGTACTCCCTGCTTATCTTGGACATGCTCCTCCTTCAGCCATCTCCCCTCCCTGAAATTTTGACATGCTGTGTCTGAGCTACAGTAATGTGTGCATAATCATGCCATCATTTACTTATTCATTCAACAAATTGTCATCAAGGCAGTGTGCTAGCTGTTGTGGGAATCATAATGAAAAAAAAAATTCCTAATGCCTCTTATTCTGAAAGGAAACTTTTAGTAGGGAGACTTTTTTGCCATTATATTTAAAAAATGTCTTTTGCATAATGAAACTGCTGTATTTGACATTTGCTTTAAGTAGCTTTCATAGATACTTACTTTGATTCTGGCGCTTAGCTATGATGGAAATGATGGAAGGCACGTTTTTAACTGAGGATATTTGTTTGAAGGGGCAACATAATTGGGATATGTAGCATTTGTTAATTTACCACACATTTCTGTAACACTGTAATAGAGAAAGACTATTTTAGTAAGTAAAAAGATACACTCCTATTATAATTGCCCATAAATATTTTTTTTTCATTAATAGGAAAAACAAGATGATAGATACAAGCAAATGACTTTACTATCAGGTAGAATAAAAGATGAGTTCCTAAAAGAGGTATAGAATGAAGCCTGACGGGAAATTCAGAGAAGGCCAAAATTACTTCTCTCTGGGGTTCCAAGGAATAGTTTTATGGAAGGGCTTGGTGATGAAATTTCCTCAGTGACTATGGCTGGGATGTGAACATATAGAGATGTTGGTGATGGTCCTTGCAGGCTGAGTAAGTGGTATAAATACATACATAGAGCTATGAAAAGCTTTGTGGCATGGATGTGAACAGTGAGAGGAGGAGGTAAGTTAAATACAAGCATAGAATGGGGAAAGAAATGTCTATCATGTGTGAAGCACATGCACATTGTGTCCCGCTATGTATTTAGTCAAGTGTCTCTTCTTGCTCTGGAAGGTATATTTGCGTGGATAGCTTTCTCCCTGGCCATCGTGCACAGTCATTTCTGTTGATAAGTTCTTGCTGATGTAGTGACTGCAGTAATCCTTGAGTTACACAGGCCTCACCAGCCCTGATAGAATGTTGAATGTTCGAAAGAAAAATCTATGTACCTATTAAATCATCAAATGCCATTGTGTGTTTATGAAATCAGATGAAAGCCAGTTTCTGCATTCGAGCAAATCTGCTTCTCTGTACTCGGTTGGGGTTGGAAGGAGGGATTACTCTGCTCCCCTGAGAAGGTTAAGCTGTCATCTCGTTAAATATGGACTTAAAATAATGCTTCCAAAGCAGCTGCCTCTTGTGATTGATGATGATGATGATGATGGATGATGATAGTTTTGAAATCAGTTTTGCAGGGGAAATGGCTGTTTTTCTCTTTGGCCGATGTTGTAATCCGGATTGGGGATTTCTTGTCATATTGGGTATCTTTTTGATTAAATGGGAAATTGCTAAGGACTGTATTCTCTATGATAAAATAGCTCTAAAACTGAGCTATGGGGCAAATGATAATGAGTTGTTCTGTACCTATTAGCTGAGTGACAGCAGTTATTCTGGGCTTTACAGTGTCTTCCATTTTGAGTTATATTTGGGGAACAAATAGCAACCCAAATCTAGACAGAGAAGTGGCAGACAGTGTGGTACTTTGAAGATAATAAATGCCTTACTAAAGTCTTGCAAGAGTGTTGACACACATTAATATTCAGTGTTCTCTTCAAGTTCCTCACGGCTTATACACTTGTCCCCTCTTTTTGGATTGATCTTCCCCCCAGATACCTGCATGGTTGGGGCCCTTACTTCTCTGGATTTCTGCTCAAATATTTTCTCGTCAGAGAGGCCTTCCTGGCGCATCATCTCTAGAAGAGTGTCTGTACCTCCTCTGTTTGTTCTCTTTGCTACATAGCACTTTTCACCCCCCGAGGTATTTATTTATTGTCTCTTTCCCAGGATGTAAGCGGCATCAGGGCAGAGACTGAACTGTTTAGTGCTGTAAACTGAGCGCCTGTAAAATTTTCTGCCCCATAAATGATTAGCTGGATGAATTTTTATTGTAGGCACAGAGGGGGCTAAATAGGGTGCTAAAGATGATTTAGAAAGCTAGCTAATATTTGGCTCCAGAGCCAAACTCAAGAACTTTGGTTTATTAACACAAATTGTTTTAGTTTGTATATACCCGAATAATACAGGCAACAAAGAGCCCTGAAAAGGAAATGGAACATTTCCTTACTTGTAGGTAGACCACTTTCACACATTCTAGGAAAAATGAATCAATTTTTTTATACAAAATCACTGGTAACCACTGTTCCATACCATTCCATTGTGTAAGCCTGAGCAGATGCTGGTCGGAAAAAGCCATGTTCAGAAAGGACAGGAAAACAAAACATTACCCCCCCCCCAGTTTTTTTTTTAAAGGCCAGTAACATTTGTATCCATTGGGTAAACATTATCAATCAAAGCTTTACAAGCTTTATATGGGCTGCTTCCTTAACAAATGTGTTTTTTTGCCTTGGTCATTCATCATATCTGGAAGTTGGGATGATAAGCTTGAGCACTCTCTTAGGTTAACACTGAGAATAGCTGCTTGGTGGATATGTAAAGAGAAAAGCTTGTTACAGTGGCAGAACAACATGTATTCTCCTGACACCATAACATAGCATATTGTAGCCTGTTGACATTTGTGTTGGCTGGATGTGGTGAAATCCAACTAAATTTCAGGAGGAGGATTTGTTGTAATGGGGAAATGAGATATGTGTGGAACAAGCAAAGATGCAGATGGTGAAAGTATTCCCTTGAGCCCTCCTAATGCATGGGGGATTTTCTGATGGGACTGAAAATATTCGTTGCTGAAAACAGAATCATCTACTGTTTTAAATAAGCTACCTTAAAAAATCGCACAGGGCCTTAAATAGCCAAGATACAGGTAGCTGTTGTCACCAGCACTATTTAGAGGGATTGATGAACAGTTTTGTGCAGGAAGTAAAGAAGTGCTATGAAAAATGAAAAGTTGAATCACTGGAAGCAAGCTTATGGTATCACATCCAGAGAACACTGCACATAAATGGTCTGTTGCAGAGTGGTCCAAATCATGCTGAGACCTCAGCAGTGAGATAATAATCCAGTTGTATGGCATCTCATGAATACAAATGTTATTTGTTTCCCAGATCAGTTAGTGCTAATGAAAGAGAGCAGATAGATGGGCTCTCTATAAATGTCTCTAAAGGCTGTCTCTAAAAGACAGGCTCATTTATTTTTTGTGGTAGAACTGGTAGGGCTGGGGCAAAGGATCTAGCTCATTGGGTCAAGTTCAGACATTTGAGGTTGGTAAGAACAAGTGTGGAGAGCATTTGAAATAGATTGGGCAAGGAGTTGAATGGAGGGGGAAGAAGGGGGTCATGGAAAAGCATACATTGAGATCCAGTGAGTTGGAAGGAAATCAAGAAAACAGAAATCTTAGACCTGGAAAGTCACAGGGTGAGAGAAATTGTCCCACAAAAGTGTGGTTTATATTTCCACTCACAGTACCGTAGTACTCCTTGCCATAGATATTTTCTTTTGAAAAAGCTGCAAGCATACTTCGACCTTATCCTCTACATAATGAGTGTTGTTACTGGGTCTCACTTTTAGATTTTGTTCTTTTCAAGATTCCTGCAGAGGGACTTTGAATCATTTCTATGTCTGCTTTAGCTGGGATGTGTGCCAAAATGGAATTTAAAATAAACCATCTCTTAGTATCTCCTCATCCCTTTCCAGGGACTTGCACATCGCCCTAAAATGTTTTCAGTGTGGGTTTTGAGTCTCATAGAGACAAAGTGGCTTCTTGACAAAATAAGGTATCTCGTCACTGGCCCTTGTAATTTAACTTTTCTACATAAAACTACACTAATTTCTGTGTGGCCAGTTAAGAATATAAGCTTTTCATTTCATGAGAGAATCTTAGATTTAAAAGGACTTGGGAGGATGAACTAGTCTTTAATTAGCAGACCAGGGATAAGGAGGGTGAATCCGTGTTTTCCTTTAAATGGCATGGTTAACTCATAGCAAAATGGGATTGGAACCCAGGTTTTAGGACTGTGGCCTCGGTGCTCTTTCCTCATAGGAGAGCAGAGTGAAGTGTTGGTGAGTGTTAAAATTGCAACTGTCATCTCTATTAGCTGTGTGACCTTAATCAAGATATTTACCCTGTAAACTTTTACTTCATCTGTAACATAGGGTTGATAATAATGTTTAACTTAAGAATTTGGCTTGAATGGGATAATAAATATTGGATTGGCCAAAAAGTTTGTTGGGGTTTTTTGTAACATTGTATGGAAAAACCCAAACAAACTTTTTGGCCAGCCCAATGTAGGATTTCGCACAATGCCTGCAAAGTCTTCGAAAATAATCAATACATGATAGCCCATCTGTATTATATTTTTATTGCTGTGTAACAAATGACCACAGATAAACAAGCTTAGAATAATCCACATTAATTATCTTGTAAATTCCCTGGGCCAGGAGTCCAGCATAGTTTAGCTGGGTTGTCTGCTCAGGGTTTCAAGATGGAAGCATCAGCTGGCCGTGTCTTCATCTGGAGGCTGAATTAGGGAAATGACTGTTTCTAAACTTCCTAAGATTGTTGGCAGCATTATTTTGTTGGAACTGTGAGGCTGAGGTCTGGGCCCCTGGCCTTGGTAGCTTTCTGTCAGTCAAGACTGTTCTCAGCGCCCAGAGGCTGCCTCTGGTCCTTGCCAGGTGATGTTCTCTGTAAGCACCTTACAACACAGCAGCTTACTTCTTCATATTCAAGAGGACAATCTCTGTCACTTGACATCTCTCCTTTTAAGAAGGGAGCCTGTCCCTTTTAAGTTCTTACCTCTGTAGGTCAAGATTCCAAGAGAATCTCCCTTTGGAATAACTCAAAGCTGACTGATGTGGAGCCTTGATCCAGTCCCCTTAGTCATATAAGGTAGTGTAATCTAAGGAGTGAAATCCATCATATTCATACCATCATTACGAGGGAGAGGGTTACAAAAGTGGTATATACCAAGGGGCAGGAATCTTGGGGGCTGTCACAGATTTCTGGCTTCTTCAGAAAACTATTATTAATTTTTATTAATTATTCTCATTATTATATACTTCTGAGATTATGATGTCTGAGAGCTCTGTAATTAAAGGTGATTCTATGATAATAGTGGTAAATAAAGGTAACAAAACTATTTTGGAACATTTGCTTATGAAATAATTTGCATTGTGTCCCTCTTTTTTCTTGTTGATTTGGTTTTTGGATTGCATACCCATATTTAAAACGTACTAAATTTTACCCCGCCTAAACTATTACATTTCTTCTAACATGTCCCAGATGAAGACACAAGTAGACGGTGATCATGGAAACCCAGAATATAATACTCAGTGGTCAATATAATTCCTAATTCTTTAAAATAGAAAGTTTCACTGATTTTGTTCTTGTTCTAGTTAATAGAGGAAGAAAATAAATTATTTTAAAAGAATAATTAGTAATGGCACTTGTAAATATTACACATAAATCTGAGGAAGAGAAATTCTGCTTACTATGCTGATGTTGCCTTGTCACCTATTTACAGAGTGTCATTATCTAAATATTTTCAGAATTTAAAATAGGAATGTCTTACTATTTACCATAGAAAAGAAGATAATGAGAACAATGATCCTTCTGACCAGTTATTAAAATGTATTTTGCGTCCTATAAGCTCTGTCGTTAATTTCCTGGTACACCTTGAATATGCCACAAGCAATTTGTAATAACATCAATTAACATTTGGGAAGTTGAGCATAGCCATCTAGGATATTAAATATTTGCTCCAGGAATGCTAATAAAATACAATGACATTTTGTTCCCAAAGTATTTTTTAATGGTAACAGCAAAGTTAAGGGTTATCAAATGAATGAAGGGATATCTATTTAGATTCATTTTGCTCAATTCTTCTGATTTTTGTGTCCCCATTTAAAGCTGACCACTCTCACTTACATTTAGAGGTCCAAGTTTGGAAACAGGGCTCTCAGGGCTACATCACTAATGGTCCCTTAGGAAATATGTCCTTGCATAATCAAGTCATTAAGGAGACTTTCGTAATAAATTGAAAGAATGAATTTGCCCTTCCGTCTACTTCCTCATAGGTCCACTGCCATTTCTGTATTAGGGAATTTTTGGATAGCCAGGAAATAAATTATTATTTAATTTAGTCCTAGTTATAAAATACTATGTAATCTCTTCTCTTAGGGTTACAAGTTGGCAAAAAAAGAGATACTGTTCGATTTTAAAAAATTGAGTTAGTACTATTAATCTTTCTTGATTTGTAATGTATTGTGGAGGCAGGTTTCATATTTTTCTGTATATTATACACCATGGATTCCACGGAAAAATAAAGTTGGTTTAGTTTCTTTGAAGCAATGCCCTGGAGCATAGATAGTAAAAAAGAGGAGGCTGTTGTACCATTTTAACTAGTTGTCTAGTTGATATATTTTTATTCAATCTATGTAATAAAAACCAACCCTTAGGAAAGTGAGCACATCAAACTGTTGCACTGATTTGATTTTATATTGGCCTAACCTAATTCACATCATCTCAATATGTATGGCATTGTAACCTGTGATGATTTCTACACACACTCTACATTCATATTTATAGGAGGTGGAATATTACTTGGCATATAATAGGTACTAGATACATACTGACTTAATGAATGAAGGGACTATGCTTATTAAAGCCAACAGTTGCTAATGAAATGATTGAATTTATTTTTCCCTCCAATGTAGTTGAATGGTAAAAATACTCTTGATAAGGTTTTTGATTATAACTTAATAAAGTCATGTTGAAAATAAAATGAACTTATTTCCCAATGAATCTTTAGCAAAACATTTAAGTGTTTACGTTACATTTATTACATTTTTGTATATCACTTTTGGGACTTTATTATTGCTTTATTAATTTATAACATTATGGTATTCCGTAAACATGTTTCCATACATTCATGGTATCAATAAAGATAAAAACTACCTTCTACTCTTCCCTTACCCTTCTTACATTTCCATTGATTAAGTTCCATACATATGAACCAGATAAAGGAAAAAAAGTTGGAAGGCGTTCATTGAAAGTGAAACAGTATTGCTTGTAATAATGGCCAAATCATAGAACATCACTTTGATTGTACCTTTTGGCTCTTATAAAATATGTTCTCTTTTTCTGGGTTAAACTGTAGGTTTAACATGGCTGATGATTAAAAGCCCATCCACTAGGGAACTTAACTCACATACTTGAGTAAGGTGATAAAAATGCTGAATCCCTTTAAGTACAGATGGGCTTGATAATCGTATTTGATGATTCAGTGGTCTTCCAAAGCATTTTTGATTCTTTCTAAAGTCATCAATACTGTTAATATCTAAAGGCCTCAGGAAAAAGATTATCTTAAATTATTTATTACTTCTTTGCTTGCCAGGGTGTGGTGTTTTCTTACTTAGTCGCTTTTAAGCTAGTTAATTTAATGTTTAATTTGTTTTGTTATAGAGACTATTATATTCACAAAAGCATAGTAGATAATATATGCAAAGCACAAAGAAAAAAACCCATATTTAGTAGTTACACGATTGCTTTGAGTATATAAAGGCCGTTAAAAGTAATTTAAGATCCAAAGAGCATTCCTAGACTCTAGAATTACTAGCTTGGTTTTCTTTTAATTGAAGTTGATCAAGGTGACTAGATTCTAAATCTCCCGTGTACTTTGTGCTATGTAATTATTCTAAACATATTGAAGAATTTGTCAGTGTTCTTAAATGAGTTTAAACTACTTCCATTTCTGCTGCCTTATTTTTCCGCCCATTAGAATGAACAGTAACTTTATTTCCGAAAGAAGTAGCCTTATTTCCTTTAAATTTTTTTTGTTTTTGATAGGGGTTGATGTTATGGTGTCTATGAGAAGTGAGATCAGAAATTCAAAAGTGATACTATGTTTTATTAACAAAGCAAAACAACCAATATCCTGCCATATGATTTATGCCCTAATTCTAGAATTTCTTTTATCTAGCCTTTGATAAATGCACTGCTAAAAGCTCTGCTCACGAATTTTTATTTAATTGAATTATTTCCTTTTTTTTTAATTGAATTATTTCCTTGAAGCAGAATACAGCTTTCTACTATTAATCTCCTCTTCAGTGGAATCAGTATGACCATAATGTGCCAAGATTTCTTATTAATTTAACATTTTCAGTTATATCTGCATAGCTGATAGATGTTACTTTCTGATATTCTGATTCAAGAAGTTTCACTGAGTATTGCAAAAATATTGTTTAATTTTTTTGTCTTATTAAGCATTTAGATAGATACTTCCTAATAAGTAAGAAGTAGGCCTAGATAGTTGTTAGATGAAATATTTTATTTTAGAATGAAATACTGCTTAAGAAAACAATGGGAGAGTTTTCCTACCTTTTTAATCATATCCTCCTGCCAGATGCACTTTATTTGCTCATGTTTGTGAACTCACAACCCGTACTATAATTGGCTTTGAACATCCTGGATCACAAATCCTAAATTTAATAATTCTGTTCACACAGTCTGTTTCTCATGTAATTTCTGGAAACTCTAATATTTGGCTTAACAGATATTTTGAATTAGCATCTCATGTCTTAACCTTAAAATTTCTGATTTTTGATTTTTTTTTTTTTTGCTGTACGCGGGCCTCTCACTGTTGTGGCCTCTCCCGTTGCGGAGCACAGACTCCGGATGTGCAGGCTCAGCGGCCATGGCTCACGGGCCCAGCCGCTCCGCGGCATGTGGGATCTTCCCGGACCGGGGCACAAACTCGTGTTCCCTGCATCGGCAGGTGGACTCTCAACCACTGCGCCACCAGGGAAGCCCTATTTTTGATTATTTTTATTATTCATATATTGATTTGCTCATGTCCCCCATTGAAATGTGGGGCTTATGAGGAGAGAGACCTTGTCCATTTCATCCACCGTTACTTCGCAGATCCTCAGGGTGTTGTTGGGCCTAAGAGGGATTCTCAAAAAACATACAGATATATCACATGATGGTTGTTATTAATATATATCATGCCCTATGGTTGTTAATATCACAGCAGGTATTGTATACTCCGACACAGTTCTTTTTCTTGTATTTCATTTAGTTCTTATAACCTTATGAGGCACAAGTACTATTATCCAAATGAGGAAATGGAGACTTAGGTTAAATAATTCACCCAAAGCTATATTGCAATGGCTAGCTGATTATTTAGTTATTGTTTATTCTCTCTAAATTTAAGACGTTTTGACTTCAGACCCCTTTGTTTTAACTTCTCTTCTGCATGTATCCCCTTCACCCCGCCCCATATCTTTATGGGATCTGGACATGTGTTTGCTTTTGGACCTAAGCCTAGTTTTTTTGTTTTTTTTTTTTCCTTCGGTACGCGGGCCTCCCACTGTTGTGGCCTCTCCCGTTGCGGAGCACAGGCTCCGGATGCGCAGGCTCAGAGGCCATGGCTTACGGGCCCAGCCGTTCCGCGGCATGTGGGATCCTCCCGGACCAGGGCACGAACCCGTGTCCCCTGCATCGGCAGGTGGACTCTCAACCACAGCGCCACCAGGGAAGCCCTAAGCCTAGTTTTTTAAGTCAGTATGTGAACACAAATTAGGACTTCACTAACCAGATGATAATGAAGCAAGGAGAGAAGAGTGAAATTTGTCTCTAATGTTGATGATAATAAGTAACACTTGGAGAGCATGTTATGTTTTATAAAGAGCTTTGCATATGTATTCTTATTGAGTAATCTTCATATTACAAGTTGGGAACTAGGCTCGGAGTTGAAAATGTTAAGTCTGCATCTGATGGGTGAGTGGCAGGCCTGGGACCCAGATCTGGTTATTTTGTTTTCATTCCCCTCTGTTGCACTGTGGTACCTGCAGGTAGTTCCCTTTTTCCCATACTTCTTTGTTTCGTTTGTCCCTTGGTTTCGGGAACTTTGCTCTATTATTTTCAAGCTTTTTTGTTTTCGTCACCAAGCTTTCCCACAGTTTCTACAGATCACTGGACTTTTTTAATGTTTCAGGAAATATAAGGGAGGTACTTGGCCGTAGTTAATTTTTTTTTATCTATGTTAAAGACTGATGGGCCTCAGTTTCTTATCCACAAATGGGGGTAGCAGTTCGTTTACTCTACCATACAATGTAGCTGTAGGATTAAATCAGGGTTTCTCAGCCTCATATGCTGACATCTGGGGCCAGGCAGCTCTTTGTGGGAGGATGCCCCGTGTTTTGTTAGGTTTGTCAGTAACTTCTACCCAGTAGTACCTTCCTAGTTGTGACAACCAAAGATGTCTTTGGGCAATGACAAAATTTTTACCTCTCAGGGGAAGCAAAATTGACCCTGGTTGAGAACCTGTGGATTAAATTAAGATAATGAAGGGGAAAATGTTTTGTAAATTTTGAAATGCTCTTTAAATTCAAGGTGTTATCAGGATGAGCTTTAAGAACAATAAAAGTTCACTGAGGTGGTTGAGAAAAGGAGGCATAAGAGAAAACAGTGCCGATGTATTAAGGACAAAAGTTGGCCCCCCTACTGTTACTGCCTTGTGAAAGCTCACTCACTCCTATGCCTGCTATAAATTCCTTGCTTTTGCATTATTCTAAGCAAGTATTTAATATATGTTGCCTCTTAACAGGAGTTCCCATTACAGATTTGAGTTTTCATTACTTCATGAAATATCCTGCAGCACATTCACTACCATATGATGAATAATTAAAACTAAATTACAGTTGTCAAAATAAATGAGCACACCGCATTTGGAGATGGGAAAAATATTCCCTAATTTTTTCCCACATGGTTTATTGCATATTACTCCTATTTGTGGTATTTGCTGGTATGTAGTGAATCAAAGTTATTATTCAGAGTGAGAGCATTTATGCTATATTAGCTTTGTTGAATTGAAATTATAGAAGGTGCCAATTAAATTTAAAGGTCTACATGTTGGTTTGTCTACTACTCAGAGTAAGAATTTACCAGTCCTCTGAGATGGCATAAACATGTTATGGCTCACACTGTTATTATCAAGTCTGCTGATATTCATATATGAGATGTTATTAAAATGACCCATTCATACATTATATTATAGGCTTTAGTGGTGGGGCTTTGAGAAGAATGTGAGCATCTTCTCCATCAAGAATTTTCTGCTCTTTTATTTTAATGTAACTCGCTGCATTTAGCATCTGGGATAGAAGCTTGAGCACTAGCACCGCCTATTCCAGGCTGCAGAGGATCAGTTCAAAAATTATATGGAATAGAGTAAACAGTGTAGGACAAGCTCTCTTCATTGCTCTTTCCTGGCAGTGGAGTATTGTTCAGATGTGGAAGTTAGTTTAATTTTCAGACAGAGCTGTGTACCTTGAGAAGCTAGACATCTTCCACTTGTACTGTTTTTTGTTTTTGTCAGAACTGATCAACTAAATCTGCCTGAGTGTCTGTGTGTGGGTTGCATGTTGAAAGTGATTTTATTTTTGCCCAGTAAGTCCCAAACATGCTGTCATCTTCATTTTATTTTTCCTCTCCCATAGAGTGCCTTTTGCAACTTGCCTCACAAATCACATTGTCTCTACTTATTACCCAGGTCTTTCTCCAGCTGGTAAAATGCACTTTTTTCCCCTCAGCAATATTCAGAGTTTTCCATTTAGTTATTCCCTGTATGTTTCCCTTCACTTTTAATGTGAAAATTGCAAATATATTTCTAACCCTTCTGTACAACGCTTTCCATTTATTGAAAACTCAGGCTATATAGATATAGAAGGGATACCTAAAAAAAAAGGTATCATCTGTTTTCAGCTGTGTATCCCCAACTGGACCAGTTTTTCCAGATAATTTTTTCTTTCTTTGCAATTTCATCTGCATGATATAATTCAGAAAAATAAAAGCTATTTTTTTTTTGCAGAATCATTTTGTGCAGCACACTTTCTGACTAACAAAACACTACCAGAGCCCACTTACAGTTTTTTGCAATTTTATGGAGGGGTTTTATGTAAGGGAATGAAAATCCTCATGCTGGACTAAGGCAAGCAACCCCTTTAGGCACCTGAGTGAAGAGCAGGTTTTATTAGCTTGGACTTGTCTTATAACCTCTTTGTGCCGTGTTCTTCTATTTAAAAGGAAAATTCTATCATCTGTCCTTGTCCTGCACAGAGGATTTTTGAGGTTTCCAAAAGTGAGGTATACAAAGATGTGAAATACTTTTGCAGTTCCATGTTTATTTTATTTTTCAAATGCACTTTTTTAGAACTTTTTCTGATAACTATACCATCAGACCCATTAGAACTTTAGATAACATTTCTTCATACAATGTTAGGTAGAGTTAGAGTTGGCTGCAAGAGAAAGAAAATCCATAATAGCAGAGACTTAAATGAGATAAAAGTTGATTTTTCCTTATCAAGTAAAAGTCAAAGTAGGCAGTCCAAAGTAGTCACAGTGTTGCAGGATGTTAGGGATCCAGGCTTTGTCAGACATCATCTTTGTGGATGGAGCTTTGGTGTCATAGGCACATTCCAAGCAGCATAATAGAGAAAGGGAGCAATTATTTTCTCTTAAGGGAAGTTCCCAGTAGTTGCCATACAAGTGCTCTGGTTAGTGTCATGGATTAGCACTTAGTTATATGGTCATGTGTAGCTTCAAAGAAGACTGGAAGATATAGTTCTTCTTGTGGCCCTGTGCCGAGCTAAAATTTCTGCCTTGTGGAGGAAGACTAGCAGTATTTTCCCCACAAATAGTAATTTTAATATATCTTCCACTTGAGAATATTGCTCAGTAGATTGTGAACTACATGCGGACAGGGACTAGTATAATAAAATAATTTTGTGTTATCAGTCTTAACTTACTGCGACAACAAAGCAGTGAATAAATAGTCATTGAAGATGCACACAAAGAGTATTTTTAATGTGAAATATGACTAAAAAGGAGACTGATTTTTTAAAGTTTAAAACAGTTGTATTCAATCTTTATTCTTTCAATAACTATTGAACTTCTGCTAAGTACTGTAGTCAGATTACTAGAGTTTTTCTCAAACTGGTAAGTGTGATGCAACCATTTATCAAGGCATGTTGTGGATTCCTCTTCGGAAATGATGTTCAGACTTAAATTTTAAAGCATATCAATATAAGAAAATAATTCTCTTCACTACTTATTTTGTTCTCTTAAAACCTGCTTTTGTTATTTTTTGCTCTGACAGCTTTCTGATTCTTCCAATAAGAAAAAAAAAAAAAAAAATCTACCATAGTAGGATGGCAAATAGTAGAGATTTGGTCCCCTTGAAGGATTTTTAAATAAGGGCTGTTAACTGTGATTGAGGTTCCCATACTCCTGAGACAAGGATCCTTAATGTCCTGGGATCAGGTTAATTAAATGTTTCATTTATTGAGCTCTGTTGTTGAAGGCGTATAATGCCTTCTATGCAAACTGATTCATTGGTAATGAACAGCATTGCTGTTTTGAGTTTCCTAGAAATGTCACAATATTGGAGACTTCTCAGAGGATTGCTGGAGAGTTCTCAGCAGGGGAAGGTCATATGTAGTAGCAACAGCTGCCATCACACTCGAGCAATATGCTTGGCTTGGGGTTTTTAGATACCAAAAGAGTACGGGCTCTCACGGACTAAAACCAAAGATGAAATTGCCAAAGTTATTTTTATGGTTCCTCAAATATAATCAAGCAGTGGAGTGACACTTATTATTATAGAATTTTAAAGGGAAGTCAGTTAAGAATTAAATGCATTTATTCTCAGGATCTGTCTGTCTCAAAGAAACAAAGATGGTACTTGGGGAATTTGCCTTTCAGGGATGTAAAGAGCTTCTGATGACTGAACTTTGCCTGTGTCTAAAAGATACCATTCATATGGCTGTGTGGTGCAGAAATTAAGCATAACAACCACTGAAAGAACCATTTCCTGAGGTGATACAGCCATTTAGGAATAAGTAGGTTTCCTTTGAATTGACCTGCATATGTATGTAGAAGAAGCAAAAGTATCTCCTCTTCTCATAGGAAGAGGACTGTTTCAAAGAGCCATTTTCTTTCCTAACAAAGAAATTCATACTGAAGACAAATCAGCAACTTCACAGCTGCTGGTTTGTGAAATCCTGAAATGATGTATACAAATCAAAGCAGGAGAGTTTCATTTGGAATGAAAGGAATATTTGAATTGCATCCCAAATTCTAATAGGATATTATTTCATGGTTCTACACCATTATAAACATGCATGTATGTTATACATGACAATCCTATCTCATCGATGACTCATGAACTTCATGAGAAAGTGACAATTTGAAAGCATAGAATTTTGGGATTGGCTGGAACTCCTTTCTAATCTCTCTCCTTTCCCTACTTTCTCATTCTTGACTGACCTTGCTGATCGCTCTCTAATACGTTCCTCAACAGCTATGTGAAAAAACCCATTGCTTCCTAAGGTAACCTATTAGGTTTTTGGAGAGTATTAGATTTTCTTATGTACATTGAAAAATACCACTTTATTGATTTTGATTCTGCCACCTGGAGTCGCATAGGACCAAGGCTTTCCATCTTACACATTAATAGTCCTTGTATATTTATATATTGTTGTCTTGTCTCTGGAACCTTTTGAGTCTCAGGTGAGGATTCTAGCAGTGGAGGGGATGAGAAGTGATCATATTCAGGATATGTAGTAGCATTAGTTAGAAGGTACGGTCCACAGGAATTGATCGTGAGATAGATGTGGGCTGTGAGAGAAGGGGCCATAAACATTTTTAGCCTGAACACATTTTCCTATATGTTCAATATACTAGATTTGGTGCAAAGTCAAACATGCATTCAAATAGTTGCTCCATGATACACAGATAGGGCTGTTCTGTAAGTCTAAGAGAATGTTTGCCAGACTTCTTAGGGTCAAATAGGGGCATAAAAATTGTGTTTTGACTTGAGACAGCAGTCCTATATGTTCATTATGGATTAAGATTAGATATTTAGCACTCAGCTTTATTTTAAGTCTAAAAATGTAATTGTTGTTTTTACATCTTTATTGGAGTATAATTGCTTTACAATGGTGTGTTAGTTTCTGCTTTATAACAAAGTGAATCAGCTATACATATATCCTCATACCTCTTCCCTCTTTCATCTCTCTCCCACCCTTCCTATCCCACCCCTCCAGGTGGTAACAAAGCACCTAGCTGATCTCCGTGTGCTATGCGTCTGCTTCCCACTAGCTATTGATTTTACATTTGGTAGTGTATATATAAGTCCATGCCACTCTCACTTCATCCCAGCTTACCCTTCCCCCTCCCCGTCTCCTCAAGTCCATTCTCTACCTCTGCGTCTTTATTCCTGTCCAACCCTAGGTTCTTCAGAACCATTTTTATTTTATTTTATTTTAGATTCCATATATATGTGTTAGCATACGGTATTTGTTTTTCTCTTTCTGACTTACTTCACTCTGTATGACAGACTCTAGGTCCATCCACCTCACTACAGATAACTCAATTTCGTTTCTTAAAAATATACTTTTGAATGTCCAGTATTTACATGAGCGTGATTCCACAGGACTTAAGAGACAGTCTTTGATAAATTACCAGGGGATACATTTTCAGTCCAGAAATATTACTCCCCATTTACTACCACTAAATTTTCAGCTACTTTGAGAGCAGGAATTTGATTCTTTTTTATGGTACCTGTTGGATACCAGGAACATAGTACATGCAGTCTGAACTGTTGTTAAATTACAGCAGGAGTCTGCAAGTGGATTTGCTATATAAATTAGATTCTAGTTAATATGTGATATATCTAAATCTATCTAGCTATATCTGTCTGGGAGGAAAATAAGAGCTAGTCTTGACAAATCTCAGTCTCTTTATAATATTTTGCAGTTCTCTTACTCCTTTATCATCCATGGGCAGACAAATACCATTATGCCTGAAATTCAAATGTGTAGGACAGAGTAGGCAGGAATCTTAGGTATATTTCAACCTTTAACTTTTTTCTCTGGGGTAAAAAGCAGTTGGTTCTCTCCTGTTTATACACACAGAGAGGGAATTAGGTGACTAATTACTTTGCGATAAACAGGCTTCTCCAGCTATCCACAAGGTAGTTGAGAAATCTTAGTGCCACTATGACAAATTAACTAAATAGGCATCTGTCTAAATGTCTGATGCATTAGTTGCCCTTCCTATAACAGAGCTCGGCTGCCTTCGGAAATAAACCCAGACTGAATTCCAAATGTAGATATGTGCCCCAAACTAGCATTGTTTTCAAAGGTATGCCCTTCAGACAAGAGCAGAAGTAAACTGCACATTAAAAGAATTAGCACTCAGAGGCCTTTGTTTAATCGATGGTTAGTTTGGTGGTGACTGCACAAACTCACTACATTAAATTTAATCAGAAATGTTTTTGGCCTGTGGGTGGCAAGCCTACTGATTAATTCATTTATATTCTGGAAATGATATGTTCTGTGGGATGCATTTCCATAGTTTGGTGATTCTACAGTGTGCATTTCAGCATCTCTAAATCACTACTTTGTTCACAATATCAGAGTCCAAGTCTTGCTGGATGCTGTGGACTGATTAGCTCACCAGGCTAAGAATGACAAACAGGAAGTGGTGCCATTTTAGTTCCTCCCTGGAAAAAACACCAAAGGAACAGTTTAGATGGCTGTAAATGCTTGAGGATTTTGATGTTACCCACTTGAAATGCCTTAAGTAACCAATTAGGAGTGGAAAGGGAGATCATGATAAAATGAGAATCTTGAAGAACTGTACGTTGGTCAGTGGGGTGCTGAAATTGGTTAAGTATACCCTATGTCTATGATGTAATGGATTACATTAAGCCTGTGACTTGTGGGGTAGAAAAGAGACTGGATAGATTATAGCATTAACTCTCTATTTCAAAATAATGAAAAGGAGACTCTAAGAAGTTAAGTGACTTTTTTTGGAAGTAAAGATAGTTTTGTAGTAGAGCTTTGAACTCAGTTTACTTACTGATCCTGTTTTCATAGCAGGTTTAAAGTGTGTGTGGGTGTGTGTGTGCACGCGTGGGTGTGTGTGTGCACGCGTGTGTGCGTGTGTGGTCGTGGTGGTGGCGGGAGGCTAGTTTCTATACATTCGGGGACAGAGAACTAAAGGAATATGTGGGATCACCCTGTGTAAAAATGTCATTTGACTTCAAGTGTGAGGATGGGACAGGAGTACTTGTTATGACATATAGGACCCCACTTAGTCCATTTTCAAAGATATTTTACAGATGGCTCTAGGAGGACTGCTGGCGAGGTGTATTCATGGGCACTGTGTCCATGCTCATTGACACAGTGACAAGAATATGGTTCATTGTGATCACTTTCTAGTATTAACCATGTGATTTGCTTGAGGAAGACTGAACTATGCACTGTGACAGAAAATGGATCTTAGAACTACCCAGGATGGTGACATTTCTTTTGTTGGTCCTGGGAGGGACAGACCATGGCTCAGTTCCTTGTGTTCTACTAATTTCTCATAGTCCAGCTGCCTCCTGAAATGCAAACCAGCCATTGTTACATATGTGGGCTATCAGTAGCTCATAGGTTTATAGGCTGAAGTATCTGCTGTGTCTTAAAGAATTATTTCTGAGGTTGAACAGCTCTGATTTTCTTTATAGAAAGCTGAATATTGATTTGGCCACTTCTTAGAACTTGGGGAACTATGTGCTTTTGGTGATACATGGTAGCAAAAAGAATGTAAATGGTAGGAAAAATCATACCATTTTTCAAAATATTTTATTTATGTCTGTATATAATCAACCTGTTTATATACTGAACTTGCAGTCACTAGAAATATGAACAAGTAAGTGTGTCTTTCTTCCTCTTCTGCTTGAATCTCATTTACCAGATAATTTTGTTGTTGCTGAAACAGAGTGGAATGTGATGGAAAGATCCTGAATTTACCCCTGAGTTCTGATCTTGGATCCCCTGATAACTAAGTATATGTTCTTGAATGAGCCTCATATTTTGTGAATTTGCTCATAATTTTGAAGAAAGTAATTACATGGAATCTCTAGCCATAGTGCTGGGTTCAGTTTCTATCTCTGCAGTTACTTGCTGTGTTATCTTTACCCCCTTATATAAACTCTTTTGGCCTGTTTCTTGTTAATTAGGGATAATAATAGCACCTATATCAAAGGATTATTTTGAAGATGAAATGAGTTAATATTAGTAATGTGGTATGTAATTATTCACCGTTATTATTTTAATAGAAAAATCATTGGTTAGATAATCTTGTTAAGGAAAAGAATAGTATAATCGCAAGTAGATAGTCAATTTAGACATTTTCTTCCTAGACTATACTGATTATATCAGTACCTCTGAGCCAGGACATGAGATGATCTACAGCAGAATCATCTGGTAGGGTCCCATCCCCAGCAAATGGTTTTTTGGAGCCTAAGTATTTTTTTATTGAAGTATAGTTGATTTACAATGTTGTGTTAGTTTCAGGTGTGTAGCAAAGTAATTCAGTTATATATATTTCAGATTATTTTCCCTTATAGATTATTACACAGTACTGAGTATAGTTCCCTGTGCTATACAGTAGGTCCTTGTTGGTTGTCTGTTTTATATATAGTAGTGTGTGTATCCAAACTCTTAATTTATCTCTCCACCAGCTTTCCCCTTTGGTAACCATCAATTTGTTTTCTATGTCTGTGGGTCTACTTCTGTTTTGTATATAAGTTCATTTGTATCATTTTTTTTTAGATTCCATATATAAGCGATATCATATGATATTTGTCTTTCTCTGTCAGGCTTATTTCACTTAATATAATAATCTCTAAGAGCCAGCTATCCTTAACTTGAGCACCTTACCTTCTATCACCATCTGAACTTGTTCTTCAATAAATAACTCTGTAATTCAGAATCATATCATGTAATTACTTTCCATATCAGAAAACTAAATAATAGTTAAAAACTAATGTATTATACAATGAATACTAAAGTCATTAAAAACCATAATTTGAAGAATATTTGAAAATATGGAACATGTTCACAAGATGTTAAGTAGAAAAAACAGGTTAACAGGTTGAAAAATGGTATTTAAGTATGATCCTAAATTTTTAATCATCAAAGAATTTTATTATCAAGAAAAATATTAAAATGTTATAATCCTATGATAAATTTTAATGAGTACTCTCTTGATTTGGCCTTAACATTTTCCAGAATGAAAACTACTTAAGAGGTTTCTTTTTTTCTGATTATAAAAGTAATGAAGCTCATTGTAGATATGTCAAGCAAAACAGGAAAAATATAAAATCATCTGCAATCTCACCTCCTCAACATGATCGTCACTAATATTGTTAATACCCTCCAGATATTATTTATGAATTTCCATATTCACTACTTCTTTCATTTTACATAAATGAAGTTTGAATTATGTACTTTTTCCCACTCAACAATACGTCATGCACATTTCCATTGTCAAAATATACTGACTTTCATTATTCTAATGGTCCAGTCCACTGAATAGATGTATAAAAATCTCTTATATATATGTGTGGGTGTGTATTTTGTTTATCTTTCACAATTAATGCACTAAAACCTACACCCTGGAAAACGTTCTTGTGCATACCAATTTATATTACCAATAAAAGTATATGCAAATACTTCTAAGCTAGTTTTTAAAAATCTCATTATTGTTTTAATCTACTTTTATTTAAATATTAATGAGGTTGAGTATCTTCTCATAGGTGTACTTGAGCCCCTCATCTAGACAGTTGGATTCAAATTATTCACAATATAAGTGTGATCATTCATTTATTGGAGGGAGTATTTTAAGAATATCAGAAACACTTAGACAACTTTTAGTTCTTTTAATCACACTCCCACCCTGGTGATTCTGGCCTCCTTCCTGTGAGGGTGAGGGGATGATTGGACTCCCAGTCATCACTTTTGTAATATCGTGTGGTCCAATCACAGGAAACCAATGGGGTTGCAGTTGAGGCAGGAGCTGAAGTGTGTGTCAGGGGACAGATGGAGCCCTATCAGAGCACCCTGTTAGGCCTTTTTAGAGAAGCTGTGTGTGCCTAACACCAGACAGCTCTCTGCACCCTCAGGCAGGAATGAAAGTTATTTTTTAGAAAAAATATCATATAGGATGTAAAGCCTTCTCATAGATTAAGTAAACTGGGAGGAAAAATAAAAATAAACATAACCTCAAAATTTCCTTAGTGGTCCAATTTTTCTACCCTATCCAGTGCTGGAAATCATACACTGAACAGATTAGGGGATGCCATCCTAAAGTTGAAATTTTATTAAAGATCTTTTTGAAAAAAAATTACAGTAATAGCAGTAAACCATGATACTGTTAGATTATCTACAGAATTTTTCAGTGATCATTTAAAAAGTATTTATTTGTTGTATTCTCCATTTTCACTTTATAATTGATTTTGTGCAGCCTTATGAAGACATTCAATATCTCCTTCAGTCCTCTTCTCTCTGTTTCTTTCTCTTCCTCTGTTCTCCGTGTCTGTGTGTGTGTATATATATATATATGTGTGTGTGTGTGTATATACACACATATGTGTGTGTGTATATATATATACACACACATATATAATTTTTAGATTTATATTTTTATATTTACCCAGGGAGGTGATAAAAGGCCCATTTCAGCTTTCTTTACATTATAAACAACAGTAAGACATATTGCTTGGATGTGTCCTCTGAGTTGGTTTTCTTGCATTGTTGATGTCTTACGTGGAGACATTTAACTTCACCTCTTGATCTCATTTGTGGTGACTACCATGACTGATGAGTGAGTGGAGTTTAGGATGATGGTATATAAATGGAAACAGGGTTTCCTTGGTTGGCAGTCAATTGCTTGAATCCTCAAGTTTGTTTGTCTTAGAAATTTAATTGACTGAGCCTGCCAGATAAAGGAAATCTTGGACACACCAGTGTGAAGGTCAACTCCCCACTTTACTCTTTTCCTCTTAATACTAATATGTATTGAATCAAAACCAGAACTCTGTTCAGTATTATGTAACAACCTAAATGGGAAAAGAATGAAAAAGAATAGATACATGTATATGTAGAACTGAATCACTTTGCTGTACACCTGAAACTATCACAACATTTTTTTTATATCACAACATTGTGAATCAGCTATACTACAATATAAAATAAAAAGTTACAAAAAAAAAAAAAAACACACAGCACACCCAAATCCTGTGCTTACAGCCTAACAAAACTGATTTTAAATTGTAGCTCTGTCATTTATTATTCAGGTCAGTTTTCCCCGTGTAAAATAGGATAATAGTGTCTCTCTTCAGACTAGGTATCCAAGAAATAAAATCTTCTTTCTCCTTTACTGCATCTAATGGGGGTTTAGCATTATTTTCCTGTTCTACATAAACATAGCAGTAAGCATACACTGGAGATTTGTGTGAAAGAAAACATTCCATTTTGGGTCTTAGGAAGGTAGATACGATTTTCCATTCCTTCTCCAATCTGTAGAGGCCCATGCCATACTCAGATCTCCATCCACAAACCAAGGGACCATCCTGGAAATTACTTGTTCTTCAAATCTGTACGTGTTTCAAGATCCTTGTTTCTTTACTTCTCATAAAACCTAGAGAAATACCGTTATTTTTTTCTAATTAAAAACTTTTTTTGGTGGAGGTGTTATAGCTACTTACCTCCCTCCTTCATCAATAAATGTTACCAACACTGAATCACTTCAGTTTTCTTCTGTTAAATCTGTCTCGAATGATACCCTCGGCACATTAGAAGGCCAAGTGTATGGATCTTGGAGAAAGAAAGTTGAAAACATATCCTGAGGAAAGGAGGGAGGAAAAATGCCTTAGTCAATTTGACAATATTGATTTTTCCAATCCAGCAACATGGTATATCTTTCCATTTGTTTCTGTCATCTTCAATTTCTTTCATTAGTGTCTTATAGTTTTCAGAATACAGGTCTTTTGTCTCCTTAGGTAGGTTTATTCCTAGGTATTTTATTCTTTTTGATGTGATGGTAAAATGGATTATTTCCTTAGTTTCTCTTTGCCTGATTTATATTTTAACAATTATTAAATAATGGGTCAATTAAATGATAAATATTCATAGAGTAGTACTGTTGTATTTTTTTGTGATCCCCATAACATAATGCATTACAAATAAAAGTTCTCAATAAATAGCTTTTTATCTATCTATTCATTTATGTATTTATTTATTTTTGGCTGAGTTGGGTGTTCATTGCTACACTCGGCGAGCAGGGGCTATTCTTCGTTGTGGTGCATGGGCTTCGCATTGAGGTGGCTTCTCTTCTTGTGGAGCACGGGCTCTAGGTGCACGGGCTTCAGCAGTTGTGGCACACGGGCTCAGTAGTGTAGCTCGTGGTCTCCAGAGCTTAGGCTCAGTACTTGTGGCACACAGGCTTAGTTGCTGTGTGTCATGTGGGATCTTCCCGGATCAGGAATCGAACCCATGTGCCCTGCATTGGCAGGCGTATTCTTAAGCGCTGCACCACCAGGGAAGTCCCAATAAATAGCTTTTGTTTGAACTACATGTTGGTCAGTTTCTAAAGTTATTTGCTCTTTTATTAGAATCATTTCTAGTCCATAAATAGATCAATACAATTGCTTTTAAAGAATCCATGTGCCTCAGGATAGCCCAAGGTGTAAATCTTTACCTTTTTATATATGTATAAAAAGATTATTATATAAATAAATGACAACAAAAGTGAAAGAAAAAAATCGGTAGGTTTGGTAAAAACAGACCCAAAAAAGCAAGAGAGAAGGAAGGAGCTATATGTTTTAGAATCCATTATTTCACCAGGGGAATTTTAAGGGCTGTGAGGGTTCATACAATCATTGTATCCCAAGTCATGTGAGAATATGATATAGTACATTACTTAATTGTTTCTCTTTTCTTGTTGGAGAAAGGTGGTGTAAACATCTTGGCAGACTATCAGCAAGGTTAATAATGAGCAAAATGCCTGTTGGGTTGGTTTTTCAAATATTAGAGTGAATTTTAAAGTTATTGTACATGTGTAAGTTGTTGCTTAGTTTAAAGACATTCCTTGAAGCTGAACAAACATTCCCACTAAACAGTTTATAGAAAAATACAGAAAGGAAGATAATTTTCAGCAGGCTCTGTCTGCCGTAAAATATTTTTATGCTTTTTTCCCCCTTTTTCTGGTCTCCCCCTCTTGGCACTATTCACAGCTGGGTATTATCGTATACCTTTCAGAAACTTTGAATTTTCCTCTGTAGAGCACAAAGATGCATAATTATTCATCTTCCCCTCCAGTCCCTATTGTTGGCAGAATTCTCCCTGAAGCTAGTATTATATACTGCTTGCTTTGTTCCTCCTCCTGGTCTGTCCTTTTCTTGCCTGGGGGATGTTGATTCCCCTTCATTGTAGGTGGGATGCACCTACATGGCTCATTTGTGCTTACTTCCTTCTTGTTTGGAGACTCAGCAAGTTCAGCACAATGCTATTTATTGAATTTATCTGTCAATTTCTCCTTCCTTGCATAACTAATTCAGTGGAACCAGCACAATACTGGAGTGCACAGGATAATGACAAAATTTTTAAAAGAAAATTGTAAACCAAGAAGAGACTTTAGGTTTGAAGACCAATCACTTCAGAAGGTGACAACTTTGAAAGTTTGTACAGGACTTTTCTAGGTGAATATGGCAGCACAGTTTGGTTTTCTGATGGACTATCTCTCAAATGTTCATTAAATGTTTAAGAAGGTACACAGAAATAGACAAATTGGCAGCAAGATTATAAATAAGAATGAGAAGAGCCTATAACTCAAGTAGAAACTCCTCCAAAAATAAACAAAGATAATCTGTAAAGAACTAGAAATCAAACTAGCCTGCCTTACTTTCTCCATATCACTAAATAGTAAAAATCAGTAGAGGAAATTTCAATAATAGCTCAGTCTTGGAATTGGCTTAGGAAGTACATTTGTAGTCTACACATCCTAGAGAACACCAATATACCAGCTGGACATGGAGAAAGTAGGAAAGTAAACTGAACAATAATATACCAATCTAGTTATGCACTGAAAAAATTTACTAGAAAAGTATGTAACCCTTCCTGAATGGGGTACCACCTATAATCAGAGGTAGAATACCACTGTCCTCACTCCCCATCATGGCCAGCTCATGTATTTCTGCATCAATGCAGAAAGTACAAATCTCAGAAAGCAACATGTTTGAGATAAATGGCAGTGTTTGAGAAAGGCAGGCATACATAGCTATGGAAAGAGAAATACTGTATGTACTGTATACATGTCCCCTTCAAAGAAGACATTTAAAATACACTTATAGTAGTTAAAAGAAAGGATGTTAAATAGGACGATTTTGAATTCCAAAATAACTGTGTGCTGTTGAACACTGGAAAAGTTGCCAAACTTCTTTGTGCCTTAGTTTTCTCATTTGTAAAATAGGGATAAAACACTTCATAATATTATTGTGAGGATTAATAAGTAAGAACTAAGTCTGGTATTTGGTGCATATTGGTAAACACTGGATAGATGGTCACCTCTGCTATTGGTTTATCCTTAGGTTAGGGTCAAAAGGAAATGAATCCCTGCAAGCTTTGCAGATCGAGCTGATAGATCATGCCCATCAAGTTAAAATTCAAGTTTAGACCTGACAATTGAAATTGCCAACCTTGTGTTTACCTTCTGTGTTGGCAAAAAACCTGGCCCAAGTAGATGTCTCCCTGTTCAAATGTAAACAAATACAAAGAAACAAAGCAACTAACGGAAACGAATAAAAACATCCAAAAGAAATTATTGATTTGGGTAAGGGTCAGCAATTTTTAATAAATTGCTTTATGGGGAGCCAGATAATTTTATAATATCAAGGTAGAACTAAACATATAACTTTCCAAAGGGAAAAGATATACAATGAAGGAATTAGGTTGTTTTCATTGTAATACAGTAGTAAGTCAGATATATGCCTCTTGATATAATGCAGGCTATAACAGACAGTATCCATGATGTATTCAAAGTTTTGTTAATATCCGATCATCAGGAGAAACAGGGAATAAACAAACTAGACATCATCATACAGATGCAACAAGACAAATAACAAACGAGAGGCATTCTGTGGGATAGCAGGTCTGATCTCTTCAACAAGTTAATGTCTGGAGAAGGAACTGCACTGTATTAGAAGGGGCCAGAAGAACATAATGGGTTGCGATGCTTGGTCCTGAATTTGTTGCTTATTTTGTCAAGTCAGATTAAAAGGACATTTTTGCAAACAGTGCCTGCCTTTATAAACCAGGGTATGCCTTGTAAAAAATAAAATAAGCAGCACTTTCATTAAAATATCCCTAGATGCAGTCGTAATACATATATTTTTTATGACCTGCAAGTGTTCTCTTGCTTTTATCATGTTTTCTTGATTACCAGGTATAATACTGGACTAATCAATAGGCATTTATAAGCATAGTTATGAATCTAGTGCTCTTGACTAAAGGGATATTTCAAGGATTGTTTATTATTCTCTGAAAGGTAATTATGAAAGCAAGAGAAAGAAAGTGAAAGAAAGAAGGCACATCTCCCTCTTTCCCCTCCTTTCTTGACTTTACCCTTTAGACTCAGGCTGCAAAACCTTAATTTACTATTGAGGATACAGTTGGAGAGTAACACTCATTGCTGTGGGTCCCTCAGCTAGTGGCATTTGGAATTGAAATGCAGGCAGTCTGATTCCAGAAACCATGATTTTAGCCAGTATCCTATAGGGTCTTCAGCTATTGACCTCCTAGGAATATAAGGTCACAACACTAGAGCACATGGTGAAATACCAAAAATAAAAAAGGAGACACTAAACTTTACTGTTTTTCATGGAAAAACCTAGCTTCTGTTGCCTACTTTCTTTGTCAGTTTATAAGAACTTCTGTATGAAGTTTGGTACTTAAGAGCCCCAGATCCTGCAAAGTTGGTCTAAAAGTCTCAACCCCACTTAATTTAAGTTCTTCACAGAAGTTGGAAACATTATGAGAATGACACACATGGTGTTTGTTCCAATCACCTGGGGAAGGCACATCACACTGGCATCAACCTCCAGCAGAGTCTTGGAGTGACAGAAGCAGCCTTCAGAGGTGGCACCTACTTGCTCTGTTAGTGGAAAGCTGAGATTTGGATGGCATTTTCCACACCCTTGACAGCTCATGACATGCTGATGGGATGAAACAGAGACACTGAACACTAAAAGTTAGCTGTGACCTAACAAGCAAAGTTAGAGAAGTCATTCCTGGTCACATAAGAGATGGCAAACCTTGTTTAAAAGCTGGTTCTTTGAGAAGATAAACAAAATTGATAAGCCAGTAGCCAAACTCATCAAGAAAAATGGGAGAAGACTCAAATCAATAGAATTAGAAATGAAAAAGGAGAAGTAACAACTGACACTGCAGAAATACAAAGGATCATGAGGCATTTCTACAAGCAACTCTATGCCAATAAAATGGACAACCTGGAAGAAATGGACAAGTTTTTAGAAAAGCACAACCTTCTGAGACTGAACCAGGAAGAAATAGAAAATATAAACACACCAATCACCAGCACTGAAATTGAGACTGTGATTAAAAATCTTCCAACAAACAAGAGTCCAGGACCAGATGGCTTCACAGGTGAATTCTATCAAACATTTAGAGAAGAGCTAACACCTATCCTTCTCAAACTCTTCCAAAATATAGCAGAGGGAGGAACACTCCCAAACTCATTCTACGAGGTGACCATCACCCTGATACCAAAACCAGAAAAAGATGTCACAAAGAAAGAAAACTACAGGCCAATATCACTAATGAACATACATGCAAAAATCCTCAACAAAATACTAGCAAACAGAATCCAGCAGCACATTAAAAGGCTCATACACCATGATCAACTGGGGTTTATCCCAGGAATACAAGGATTCTTCAATATATGCAAATCAATCAATGTGATACACCATATTAACAAATTGAAGGAGAAAAACCATGTCCTCTCAATAGCTGCAGAAAAATTTTCTACAAAATTCAACAACCATTTATGATAAAAACCCTACAGAAAGTAGGCATAGAAGGAACTTACTTCAACATAATAAAGGCCATATATGACAAACCCACAGCCAGCATTGTTCTCAGTGGTGAAAAACTGAAACCATTTCCACTAAGATCAGGAACAAGACAAGGATGCCCACTCTCACCACTATTATTCAACATAGTTTTGGAAATTTTAGCCAGCAGCAATCAGAGAAGAAAAAGAAATAAAAGGAGTCCAAATTGGAAAAGAAAAAGTAAAACTGTCATTGTTTGCAGATGACATGATACTATACGTAGAGAATCCTAAAGATGCTAACAGAAAACTACTAGAGCTAATCAGTGACTTTGGTAGAGTAGCAGGATACATAACTAATGCACAGATATCTCTTGCATTCCTATACACTAATGATGAAAAATGTGAAAGAGAAATTAAGGAAACACTCCCATTTACCATTGCAACAAAAAGAATAAAAGACCCAGGAATAAACCTACCTAAGGAGACAAAAGACCTGTATGCAGAAAACTATAAGACACTGATGAAAGAAATTAAAGATGATACAAACAATTGGAGAGATATACCATGTTCTTGGATTGGAAGAATCAGCATTGTGAAAATGACTCTAATACCCAAAGCAATCTACAGATTCAATGCAATCCCTATCAAGCTACCAATGGCATTTTTCATAGAACTAGATCTAAATTCACAATTTGTATGGAAACACAAAAGACCCCAAACAGCCAAAGCAATCTTGAGAAAGAAAAACAGAGCTGGAGGAATCAAGCTCCCATGCTTCAGACTATACTACAAAGCTACAGTAATCAAGGCAGTATGGTACTGGCACAAAAACAATAATATAGATCAATGGAACTGGAGAGAAAGCCCAGAGACAAACCCACACACATATGGTCCCCTTATTTTTGATAAAGGAGGCAAGAATATACAATGGAGAAAAGACAGCCTCTTCAATAAGTGGTGCTGGGAAAACTGGACAGCTACATGTAAAAGAATGAAGTTCGAACACTCCCTAACACCATACACAAAAATAAACTCAGAATGGATTAAAGACCTAAATGTAAGGCCAAACACTATAAAACTCTTAGAGGAAAACATAGGCAGAACACTCTATGACATAAATCACAGCAATATCCTTTTTGACCCACCTCCTAGAGAAATGGAAATGAAAACAAAAATAAACAAATGGGACCTAATGAAACTTCAAAGCTTTTTCACAGCAAAGGAAACCATAAAAGAGACCCACAGATAACCCTCAGAATGGGAGAAAATATTTGCAAATGAAGCAACTCACAAAGGATTAACCTCCAAAATTTACAAGCAGCTCATGTAGCTCAATATCAAAAAAACAAACAACCCAATCCCAAAATGGGCAGAAGACCTAAATAGACATTTCTCCAAAGAAGATATACAGATTGCCAACAAACACATGAAAGAATACTGAACATCACTAATCATTAGAGAAATGCAAATCAAAACTACAGTGAGGTATCACCGCACACCAGTTGGAATGGCCATCATCAAAAAATCTACAAACAGTAAATGCTGCAGAGGGTTTGGAGAAAAGAGAACCCTCTTGCACTGTTGGTGGGAATGTAAATTGACACAACCACTATGGAGAACAGTATGGACATCCCTTCAAAAACTAAAAATAGAGCTACCATATGACCCAGCAATCCCACTCCTGGGCATATACCCTGGGAAAACCATAATTCAAAAAGAGTCATGTACCACAATGTTCATTGCAGCTCTATTTACAATAGCCAGGATATGGAAGCAGCCCATGTGTCCATCAACAGATGAATGGATAAAGATGTGGCACATGTATACAATGGAATATTAGCCATAAAAAGAAACGAAATTGAGTTATTTGTAATGATGTGGATGGACCTAGAGTGTGTCATACAGAGTGAAGTAAGTCAGAAAGAGAAAAATAAATACCGTATGCTAACACATATATATAGAATGTAAAAAAAAAAAAAAAAAAAAAACAAGGCTCTGAAGAACCTAAAGGCAGGACAGCAATAAAGATGCAGATATAGAGAATGGACTTGAGGACACAGGGAGGGGGAAGGGTAAGCTGGGATGAAGTGAGAGAGTGGCATGGACTTATATATACTACCAAATGTAAATTAGATAGCTAGTGGGAAGCAGCCGCAAAGCACAGTGTTTTGTGACCACCTAGAGGACTGGGATAGGGAGGGTGGGAGGGAGGAGATATGGGGATATATGTTTATGTATAGCTGATTCACTTTGTTATAAAGCAGAAACTAACACACCATTGTAAAGCAATTATACTCTAATTAAGATGTTAAAAAAAACATTTCTAACAGTTACTGGGTTTTGTGATAAGTGGGTGTACCTCTGTCATATTTTGGTGCCTTCTAGTCCATTAGCATGGATAGTAGTGTTGAGTTCAGGATCTGAAGTCAGTCAGTACTATGATCTTAACCAAATTATTTAACTTCTTTGAGCCTCAGTATATTCATCAATTAAGTGGGAGTGAGGACAGTACATACCATATACTCTAGTCGGGAGGATAAATAAAATGCCCAGCACTGTGATTGTCCACTATATACTTACCTCAGCTACTGTGCTTGTTACTCTCCGTGGCGCATTTCAAGACTAAAGATTCTTCAGGAGCTAAGCTCTAGAATGCACTGAAAGTGTTTTGTAATGTCTTCTGTCTACTGTACACTGGTGTCTTCTATCTCTTTTGGCCACTTTCTAGCTCTCCCTAAAGGAATACAGCAATTTTTGTGGCCCCTGAAGTTCTCTGTGACACCTGGCAGTGTCATCATGTGCCAACTGATAGGATCTCACATATTTACTAGGAAAAAGGTTTGGCTAACAGCTTTCTGTTTCATTAGCTATTTTGCATTTTCCTCTTCCCTTTTTGTGCTTTTATTTTAGTGGTTTAGTGTCAGTTGCTTCATTTGTCAAGCGCGTTACTTTGCTGTTCGGTGTCTTCTTGTTCTGTGGAGATTGGGTATTCTTGACTCACTTATTTTTGGCTGGCAACTCTACTGACTCTGACACGAAGATTTTCATGTGTTTTAAATTTTAATAAGCCATCAGCTTTTAACCTCCCACATTTTCCCCAGCAGCTATTCATTTTTTGCCTGTATTTTTACCTATACGCCTGCCCCATTTTTACAGTAACCCTTTGAAATTTTCTTATTTTCCTATACATATTATCCTCAATATGTTGAGGATAATAAACATTATTGTCTGAAAGATCATGAATGTAAACTTTTATTTTACAATTTTTTGTGAATGCTTGTTTCACACGGTTGTCAGGTGCTTGGCCTGAATTTTATGAGGCTGGTTACATGCAGTAAACATTTGGAAAATTACTGAAAGTGTATCAGTGGTGACAGACATTTAATTACTTTTGTTTATTGCCGATTGGTTGTAATTCCATTCGTCTCCAAGGTATGTCCTTTAAAATAAGGATATATCAAACGAGTCGTTACACAGTATGTATTTTTCCGTGTTCTTTGACAAAGAGAACAAGCACACAATTTTGTGATCACTGTCAGCCAGTCCGTGCTGTAATGTGCTGTCCTTAGTTGTATTCTGTAGTGTATGTTGTTCATGAGTCTATGGCCTGTCTGATGCTTTTTTCCCCTCCTTCTGTTTTGATGAATCATTTGGACAAAAATGGCATACCAAATATGTATATTTAACATAACAGAACAAAGCAAGACTATCACATTGACTATTAAAATGCTGGTTTTAAGTATCTTGAGTTCTTTTCAAGAAGGCCTTATATCCAAGAAAATCGAGAATCTATTTTTAAAGAAAAACCTGTGCACAAATATTCATAGCAGCATTATTTATAATACCCCAAGAGCATAAACAATCCGGATGTCCATCACTTACTAAATGGGTAAACAAAATGTGACATAGCCATAAATGGAATATTAGTCATCCATTAACAGGAACAAAATAATCATACATGCTATAACATAGATGAACCTTGAAAATACGTGACATGAAAGAAGTCAGACACAAAAGGCCATATCTTGTATACGTCATTTATATGCAATGTGGAGAATAGGCAAATCTATAAAAACAGAAAGGAGATTAGTATTTGCCAGGGGCTGTGGGTAGAGGGGAATGGAGAGTGACCACTGAGTGGGATTTCTTTTGGAAGTGGTAAAAATGTTCTGGAATTAGATAGTGATGATAGTAGTGCGAGCTTGTGAGTATTTTAAAAACCAATGAATTGTACACTTCAAAATAGTTAGTATTAACCTAACACAAAATTCATCATGTATCTCAGTAAAAAGATGTTATAGTGAACAGAGGGTATAAAAATAAAAAGCCATTAGAATTAGTGGAAATGCTTTGACATTAAGAGCATCATCAAGTCTAGATTTCAGTGTAATTGATAAACATATATGACCGACTGCAAAATAATAATAACATTAAATGCAGGAATGCTTTTGGATAAGAAACACTTAGCCCAACCTTTATTATAACGCTAAGTTAACGGGTGTTCCAATTTCCATGAATGGATTCCCTCTCCCCCACAAAATAAAAGCAGATAATAAGCCATTGAATGTTGGATGGAAAATAATGTATTCACTAATCTGTCACCGAACATGCTCACAAAGAGTAAGTGCCATGTCTTGAGGAGTGGGGTACAGAAGAGAGGGTAATTGACACTTCATAGCTGAATGGTTGTAAAGAGACCTTTTGCCAGAGAGATTCTATTTCAACTACTTTTGGAAGGAGGTATAGGAGTTCCCCACGGTGTGGGTAAGGAGGGGATAACACGATCAGTAAGAGCTTTCATCTCAGCTTAACTCATTTTTCTATCCAGGAAGGGTTAGTTCTTTCTTCATTGAGCCCAGTGATTCCTTCCCTAAATATAATTGAAATAGCTTTCAGTCCTTATTTTTGGTTCAGTTTGTAAGGTTTAGTTTTCCTACCACTTCCACATTTCTGCTCAAGGGAGACTATTAGAACTTTTTTTTTTTTTTTGGTCCTACAAAAGCTAAGAAAGCATATTTCCCGTTATGAATTTTTCATATGCTCATTTGATGCTCATGTGTTTTCTCACCCTTTGCCTGGCCTGAAATCTGCTTCTTACTTATCTAGTTCATCTCTTGCTATTTGCCAATGCAAATGTGAAACTAAAAACAGGTAAAATAGTACGGGCATGTTGGCAAAGTGAAAAGAGGAAAGAGAGGCAAATAGAATAAGTACCCAAAGAGGGAAAAAGAGCTGGGGTGTTAGATTGCTATATGAGGTTTAGGTAGAAGGAAAGAAAGGAAATGAGGAAACAGTTGGGAAGAAATTAGAATGATGGCTGTAGGCTGGGAATAGCAAAGGAAGCAACTCCAAGAACGACGCAAAAGTTAAGAACAGGACATAAACCTTTTTGTAAAAAAATTGAGTTGCAAGAATGCAGAACCAATTAAGTTATTTGCAAATATATTTTTCTTTAGGTCCATCTATAATATACGTTTGAAGACTTAGCTTGTTCTGGTTTTGAAGGCAGTTTTACACTTTTTGGATATCTTGCAGTAATTATCTCATTCATCTTTATAACCTTTTATGAAAGGTGGTTTGAAAAAAGTTTCTTAATGTTTTTCATGAATTTTATTTTTGCCATCTTCTCATTGCTTAAAATGAAGCAATTCTACGAGGTTTAGTTTCAAAGAATTTATAATATAGCATCACAGTTGGGGTTTATTCTGTAATTGTGTTATTGAAGGATAGCAGAATATGCCCTTCACAAATATGCACCTTTTGCATAAGTATTATTTTGAACTGTAGTAATTTGAGAAGAAGCAGATACAAGAAAGGACCCCTGCACTATGCCTGTTTGCCTAAAAGCAGGAGATAAATTTTCAAAGGTGTCACTCTTCCCCTCTCTACTAGAAAAGACAAAAGTTAATCAGCTGAGAACTTTATGCTCTATTGACCTGGAGATGGCACCAGAGGAATCTGTATAACAGACTTTTCAGACTAGCCTTTCTCTATCTTTACTTCATTACCCTACGAGTTTGCCATCTTTGAAAGCCTAAAACTGCTTTCCTTTGTCCACAAATGGATTGTTTTTTTGTTGAAGATGCTATTATATAAGTCAGAGTTCGAAGCCACCTCTTTGAGTTACTCAGTGTTCCTGGGTATCTCCCATGAACACATGAGGTACGCATGCTAATAAACCTGTTTGCTTTTCTCTTGTTAATGTGTCCTCTATTACAGAGGACTCGACCAATAACTCATAAGGGTAGAGGGAAAATTATTTTTCCTCTCCTATGCAAATGTAATTTTCTATTGTAGAATAATTTATTTACATAGTTAGTGAAACCTAACTCCTGCAATAGCGCTATTAAAATGAGTCAGCATCATCTTTGGGGATGTTCATTTTTATCAGTAATAAAGTATTTGACAGTAGTGGAAGAGTTAATCTATGTACACAGTGTACTGAGAGTTATGAAAATAATCTTGAAGAAACATTTAATAATATGCAAAATATTCCTTAGGTAGGAGCATAAATATATAGTATAGGAAATTTTTAATATTGAAATTTTTCAAATTATACCACACAGATAAGTCTTGAAAAATATGTTAATGCTTCATTAGTTGTAATCTTAGGAGGTAGGTAATAGGATAGTTTTAATTTTAGTTTCTTACATATACTATGTCTGCCAGTTTGTTTACCAGGGTATACTTTAAATAATAAAGTATATTTAAAGAGGAATAATAAATAAAACATATAAAAAATGAAAAGGGCTCAGTCTACATAAAAATTAGATTTTAATTTTATTGCAACAAACACAAAATATGGAATTAGAAAGTGATGTTAACAATTAGCAAACAAGAAGAATATGGAATTTAGTAGTACCTAGAAAAGTACTGCAAGATAAGTAACAAATATTGATACATATTTAAAAAGTCATAATTAAGAAGTTCTTAATCTGCAAAAAATACTATATAGGATTTAATTAGATGAATGGGCTGGTTAAAAAAATAGTTTATCTGGTTCAATTACAGTTGATAAATCTGTTTAACAACATTGCAATTGCTTATTCTGTCATAACATAATTTCATTAATAACACATATTAAAATTATTGAAGTGGAAACATAAGATTGCATTGGGGCATTGCGGTGCCTAACAGTTTGCCTTCTTTCCCATTCTTTTCCTATATCATACCTCTTATTTCTTATATTCTAAATATACTGCTATGTAGGAGGAATAACCAAGTGAACACTTCCTTATATTAAAAAGTATCAGGGCTTTCCTGGTTGCGCAGTGGTTGGGAGTCCGCCTGCCGATGCAGGGGACATGGGTTCGTGCCCCGGTCCGGGAGGATCCCACATGCCGTGGAGCAGCTGGGCCTGTGAGCCATGGCCGCTGAGCCTGCGCGTCCGGAGCCTGTGCTCCGCAGTGGGAGAGGCCACAGCGGTATAATCCAGGGGATTATAACCAATGTCATTTTGGTGATGTCAATCTAGGTATGTTTTTCCTGTTTAAATAGTCACATAAATAAATGATTATGTATTTTTCAACTGTATTATGGCCTGTATTTTACACATAGTTTTATAATATGAACACCTTCCATCTCAGGAAACACTATTTTCCATTATTTTAATGGCAAATTATTCCATTTACGGATATACACAGTTTATTTAACTAATCTTTTATCTCTTGAGGGTAAATTCCTGAAGCATAATTGTTGAACCAAAGAGTGTATATATTTTATGCTTTTAATGGATTAATAAATTTCCATTAGGAAAATTTGTACCAATTTACATGTCTACACTGAATTAAAGAACCAATTTAGCTACATCCTTGCCGATTCGGGGAGGCATTTTTCTTTTTATTTGCCAATATTATAAGCAAGAAAAAGGTGTCATATCATGATGAATTCTGTTAATTTAAAATTTTAACTGTAGTAAATTTAATATATCTCTCTGTATGAAATTGCCACCCATCCCTCTCTCTATATATAAGTATCTATTCACCCATTCATACATACAACCACATATATACTAGACTTTTAAAAACATTGTGAACCTGTATTTTGATGTTGTGTTTGGTCTGTACATCAATTTTCTTATCGATTAGAAAGATGAGTACTTCCCTTTCTTCAAATTTATAGTAACTTAAAATATAGTGAAACCTGAATGGAAAATAGCAGAATTCTAACCAGAAAGGGTCTAGTTAGCTTAAAAATACATGGTTATTAAACAAGGCTTATCAAAATATATAAAAAGAACAGGAAAAAGATAAAAATTGCAATTTCTAAGTAGGACAACTGCCCTGAAATAGGACTGGTGCTTCGATTAGATGAGTGTTATAGTAAAAATATCTGCTTAATGTGTGAATCGGATGCATTACTGCTGATTAGGTTATACATATATTTACATTTACAATAGAGCACTTCTTTTTCATAGAACATAGTGGAAGCTGTAAATATCTTGGGATTATCCAAGGATGTAATTGAACATATGTTTAATTTACTCTGGGTAACACATTTTGAAAGGGACATAGAGAACTAGAGAATGCTTAAAATACGGAGAAAAGATTAATCACAATGTCATGAGAAGTGTTTAAGAAAACCAGGAAAGGATATTGAACTTGTATCATATGGCCTCATTTCTAAATTTGTTTTCATTCTAGTACTTTTTTGTTGTTGTTTGGTAGATTCCCTAGAATTTTCTTCATGAGCAATCATATTGACTACAAGTAAAGATAGTTGTACTTCTTCATTTATAAAGTAAAAAAAAAAAAGAGAAAGAAACCAGGGAAGGTTTAGTTTAGATGAGTTAAATGGCATTCAGGAATGGCATTTTTGTATACAAACACTAGAGGGGCTATCAGTGTAGATTGAATGTTTTGATTATAGTCTTAAGATAAAACAAGGAATTGTAGGTTAAAAGATGAGGAATGTCATACCTGTCATAAAACAAACATTCCTGTGAGGAGGTTTATGGCATATTCTTTCTTTGGACCTCTTTGTTCAGAGACTGGGCATTCACCTGGCAAGGTTATTGTAGAGATGCTTTTATCATTTGATGATAGATGAACTAGATTACCTTTAAGGCTATTTCCAGCTTGGCAATTAAATATGAATCCATAAAGTTGAACAACTAAGGGACTTTATACCATTCTATCCATTGTAGCTCTAGGATGTAATGTGTGAAAAAAAAAGGTTCTATTTTACAATAGCACATTAGCAATCTTGAAGTTTGAAATTGGCTGTATGTTTATAATTTGGTTATAATTGGTAGTGAACTTAGTAAACTTTATATTCATCTCCTGATGTTCAAATTATATTACAAGAGTAAAAAGCTAATAAAATTTTAAATGAATAAGTTGAGAATTAAGATCTCATTTTTGGTTGTATTAATTTTATAAAGAAATATGAGGAACAGAGGATTTCAGTCATTGGCAATTTTGACAGAAACACTGACCTCTAGTAATGCAGTGAGAAAATTGACAGCAGAATTAGCAAATAAATTAGACGAGATATTAGTAGAAATAAGGTGGTCTGGATTTGAAAAGAAAACAAGGAAGGGAGGAAATCGTTATGAAGGCAGATTAAAGAAACTGGGAGAGTTTGCACTGTTCAGGGATCTTCAAATAGTTTCTGTTTGGAATGGAATAGATTAAGCTATAGTAAGTATAAAACAGAAAATATATCACAAATGCATTGTTATCAAATAAGTAGAAGAACAGTAAGAGAAATATGAATCTGAAAACCAGAATTAAAGAAAATAACTCATTTTTTGGATTTCTTGGAAGAGAGCTGGTAAATGTTAGATGAGCATATAAATAAAGGAAAATAGTTTGTTACTCAAGTTAAATAACTTGTTTGTTCAGTAATGTAGGGAAGGTGGAAGAAGAGCTAGAAATTTGAAGGAATGGAGTGAAATGAAGTATATACTGCATTAATGCATTATATACAAGCATTAAACATAGGTAGTGAGGTTAAAGGTACACAGAACCATTTGAGGGCTAGAAATATCTTATAAATCATTTGCTCTAGCTCCCTATTTAGTGAGTGGATCTTACCTAGCCCCGTATTCCTGAAAAGTGCTTGCTTAATAGAGACTCAAGAGAGGGGATTAATTATTTTGTAAGGTAACACATTCTAGATTTAAATAGCTTTTATTTATAAATTTATATATTATATTCATGTATTTATATATTTATATGAGAAATTATAAGCTATTATAAAGATGCAAAAAGGAAATAATCAATTAACTTCTGCCCAGTTTTATCCAAGTTCAGACTCCTTTTAGGTAAAACTTCTGCAAATTGATGGGCAATAGGACAGTGACATCCATTTTTTTTAACGTGTTGAAATTCTACTTCTCATTGTAAACATAAGTAGGTCAGAGAGGTAAAACTAGAAAAAGTGAGTCAAGACTAGTAGTTGAGCTGGCATGTAGCAGAAATTCTACCGCGAGTGATCTCTCATGACAGGTGGAAACTGGTACAGGAGGAAGCAGGTGAAAAGAATGAACGTGATGAGGAAGTCCCGCAGTGAGGCTGGGATCTCAGCAGGGGCAGGTGTACACTGGCATAAACAGATTCAGTAAGGGTTTTCTCTGTATTCTCTGAAAATTGCAGACAGTTTATGTTAAATTCATGCAGATCCTCTCCTTGGAAAGGGTGGAAGCATAACTGATCTGAAGGTGGGCCAGTTGAAGACTGGAGCTGCAGTGGACAAACTGGTAAATGAAGGGGCGACAGGCATAGGTCAGGTGAGGAAGTTGTGGGGAATGGGAGACCAGGTCCTCTAAACATGAGCTGGTTAAATGTCATGATTTTGTATAGAATGATCAGCATGGGTCAGACCTAGGTTTTCCATTGCATAGAGGTATCCTACGCAAGTTCCTCTACTTTTCTGTGCTTAGTTCTATCATCTGTGAAATGGGGATAATAATTGTACCTACATCACAGGGTTGGTGTTAGGATTAATTTGATATAATATGTAAAGCACATAGCATGGTACCTGGAACATTTATGATGTTCATTAAATGCTGTTGTTCATAATAAAAAGCAAGGCATGAAGACATCTGCTTTTAGTCAACAGCTGTGGAACACACTGTAGTGGAGGGTAGTTGAATCACATATGATGATCTTTCTGGTCTTTTCAAATCCACGTGGGGTTTTGACTTTAGGCAGCTCTCTACCACCTCCAAGCCTTGCTTCTCATCCTATGGAAATAAAAAGGAAAATAAGATAATGAAGACCAGACTGAATCAATTTTGGCACCTCTTGTGACTATCTTTAGTTTTGAGCCTCTTTCTAATTTTCTTCGACTGTTTTGCATTTATAAGAATAATCATTTGATGTATAAGTTGTCACAATAGTGGCTGAATAACTTACTGAGAATATTTCTTTGTAACATAATTCTATCTGGAAGTTTGGTTGGAAAATTAAGACCACCTTATTTGGAAACTTTAAAGTGTTGTTTTCAGAGTTTTAGAACTCTCCAGTACCTTGAGGTCTGGCCTCTGAGCCAGGCACTTTCTGAGATCTTGTAACCTCCTCATCTAACATGGTGGAGTAACGGGGGCTGGACTTAACTTTCTGCCTAGTATAACGGCACCAAAAATGTAAACAACAACAACAATAACAAAACAACAGTTTTTAAACAGTGAACAGAAGAGGCAGGGTAGAACAATGATCCCAGAAACAAGGGCAGCAAATGAGGTGACTGTAGGATTATCCTGGCTACATAACCTAGAGAGAGCCTCCTGGTCACAGCGCAGGAAGGGGAAAGCCAGATGGACCCTGGACCATATGTATAGTAATTTAAAGAAACTGCTCATTTTAGTCTGGTACATTATGACTTGAATATCATCACACTGAATTGTGTTTTATAGTATTGATTTGGGGGCCTTTCATCTTTTCATTTATACATGTAACTTTCAGAGTACTTAAGTTCCATGGTTGCAATTATAGGCAAAAATCATTAACGATGATTTTTATATAGGAAGTCCAGAGTAGAGAGAGACTATATATGAAATAGGAGTAAGTGGACAAATAATGGTACACCCAAGAGAATGAAGATTTTCAGTATGACTGAAATCACTTGTTGAATCAAAATTGGGAAGAGATGACTGAAGAGGAAGAGCTGAGCCAGGCTACATGGGGTCTTGGGCTCCACCTTAAAGATACGTGTATTGATGTGAAGGCATCAGAAGTTTAGGCAGGCATGAGACCGTGGTCCAGGTACAGTGTTTTGGGATGGTAGCTGCGGAGATAGGCAATAAAATATTTCTGACTTCAAATAGATCAGATTGGAGGAAACAACTCGTGTTCCTTTAAATAGAAACTCTCGGTCTGAGCTTTGTTTATTTTATTTTTATTTTATTTTATTTTTTGCGGTACGCAGGCCTCTCCCATTGCGGAGCATAGGCTCCGGACGCCCAGGCTCAGAGGCCGTGGCCCACGGGCCCAGCCTCTCCGCGGCATGTGGGATTCTCCCGGACCGGGGCACGAACCTGTGTCCCCTGCATCGGCAGGTGGACTTCCAACCACTGCGCCACCAGGGAAGCGCTGTTTAGTTTATTATTATTGAAATGACAAACTCTTCCAAAGCAAAACTCAAGGAACTAATGGAATTTTTTTATGATCTGTGGCTGATTTTTATTAAAGTTCTACATTGTAAAATGCTATCACTTTTCTTATTGAGCTGCGTTTATTGAAAAAAATAGAACTATATAGGATGAGAGTTTTGGTGCACGTTGATCATGACTCATGCCATAGCTGTATGTTTGGATGATTGCATCCCTAGCCATTAAGATTCCTGGACCCCATCATTACAAATAGGATGATTTTTCATTCTTTACTGTTCCTTTGCTTCGTTTTGTGTACATGTTTTACCCTTCCTGTATACCCAAGTACATCAGAATTTTCTTGGTGGCAGAGAGTATATTTGAATAGCATGTTAACTTCCCCAACACTGAATATAGAGCCTTGGCATGCAATAAATTCTTGTTCAATGATTCTTATGGAAAAACTTCAACCCATGGAGGAGACCTCTCACTATTCAAGAATTTATCTTGTAGCGTCATTTTAAAATAATAACTTTTGACACGCTATTAGACTAGCAGAGCCACCCTAGTTACCACTGGTGCTTATTCACTCCTTTAAATATTTGAAGAACAAAATGGGGTTAAAAAGCCTCAGTAGGAATGTTAAATTATGATTGTTGAATGGATGGTAAGATATCTTTTTGTTTATCCCATATTTCACCACAGGATATCAGGTGCTGTAAAATCATTAAGGGATTAACTGATGTGTTTATGATAAACGATTTGGAGGTCTCGAATTCTTCTGGGATATAAGTGATTTTACTTGGTTGCTTTGTTTCAAAGTGTAATGTTTTAATGACTTTTTAAAAAGATAGTAAAATGTTAATCTGTCACCTCATTAACTCTTAAAACACAATGTCTCATGACTGCTTATTCCCTGTTTCACTTATAACAAGTGGTATTTGTGTTGTCACCTCTACAACACTTGTCTGACGCACATATCTTAGCAGCAGATTATTTTTCTCTTGGATTTTTCCCTGAGTTTTCTTTCTCATAATGGGTGAACTTTTTTTTTTTTTTTTTTGCGGTACGCGGGCCTCTCACTGTTGTGGTCTCTCCCGTTGCGGAGCACAGGCTCCGGACGCGCAGGCTCAGCGGCCATAGCTCACGGGCCCAGCCGCTCCGCGGCACGTGGGATCTTCCCGGACCGGGGCACGAACCCGCGTCCCTTGCATCGGCAGGCGGACTCTCAACCACTGCGCCACCAGGGAAGCCCGATTAACTTATTAATAGCATAGAGTTTTGCAAGATTTCCTTCTGTCACTCAGGATTGCCTTGAGCGCAGTGCTAAGTACATAGTAGGTACCCCATAGGTATTTAACTTGAGTAAGTTGAAAATGATCACTTTTGTTTCATTTGCTTTTTCAACTTTGATGTGCACCCAGTAAAATGCTCATATCTAAAGTTTACAGTGTGTTGACTTTCTGATACCCATTTGCCACCACTCAAATAAAGATACAGGACACCTTTATCATTCCAGGAAGTTCTCCTGTGCACCTTTTCAGGCGTAGTCTCCACTCCACCACAGGCAGTCGCTTTTCTGACATATTTATTACACCTCGGAATGTTCTTAGTGTTCTAGAATTTCTCATAAATGGAAATATTGATATATAGTATGTACTCTTCATCTGCTTTCTTTGGCTCAGCATAACATTTTGAAATTCATATATGTTATTGCATGTATAGGTAGGTTGATCTTTTAAAATTCCTGACAGTATTCTGTTATATGGATATACCACAATATATTTTTCCTGTCTCTTATCCATGGACAGTTTGGGACTGCTAGAAGTAAAACTGTTGTGAATATCCAGTACAAGTCTTTTTGTGGACGCATCCACTCATTTCCCTAAGGGTGCAATAGCTAAAGGATAGGGTAAGTGTGTGCTCATATTCATTAGAAACTACCAAGATGTATTCCAAATTGATTGTACCATTTACACTGTCACCAACAATGCATGGGAGTTCTGTTTGCTCACACATCCTCACTAATGTGTGGTAGTGTTGGTCTTTTTAGTATTAGCTATTCTAGTGATCTTTCAGTGGTATTGCATTGTGATTTCAAGGTGGATTCTCTTGATGACTTGATTATAGTACCAAATTTTAAGGGGCACGTGTATAAATTATCCATTTTATAATAATATTTAAAAAAATTTTCCAGCACAAGAAGCAGCACTAACTTTATCTCTCTGTGCCTTTGTTAGCTGTTTAAAAATAGCAATCTTAACAGTAATATTTGTTTTCTCTGAGCAGTAAATGATAAATTTAGCACAATACCAGACAGTACAATCACTCAATAAATTTTCGCTATTATTATAAGATAAACTAATATTTTGTCATTTTATTATTGTTACTATTGTTATCATTATTTTTTTTTAATAAATGTATTTATTTTTGCCTGTGTTGGGCATTCATTGCTGCACGTGGGCTTTCTCTAGTTGCGGTGAGTGGGGACTACTCTTCGTTGCGGTGCATGTGCTCACTGCAGTGGCTTCTCTTGTTGCAGAGCATGGGCTCTAGGCATGCGGGCTTCAGTAGTTGTGGCACATGGGCTCAGTAGTTGTGGCTCGTGGGCTCTAGAGCACAGGCTCAGTAGTTGTGGCACACGGGCTTACTTGCTCCGCGGCATGTGGGGTCTTCCCGGACCAGGGCTCGAACCCGTGTCCCCTGCATTGGCAGGCGGATTCTTAAGCACTGTGCCACCAAGGAAGTCCCAATCGTTGTTTTTAAGAGGCAGAATGGAATAGTATTTATTACTTGAATTCACATCTTGGCTTTACCACTCACAAGCTATGTGACTTTGGACAAGTTACTTAACCTGTGTTACAGGTTCCTCATTTGGGAATAATATCACATATTTTATAGGGTGGTTTTGATAGTAAATGTGTCAATAGATTATTTGGCACATAATAAACGTTATACATGTGCTGGCTGTTAATATTATTAGCAATAGTGTCACTCTGTTATATATTGGTTATGAGTATATTTCTTTAATCAGTAGGAGTAGCAATTTATTTAAACATTTTCACTTTAACATCTTTATGAAATATTAATTGTAATCCTATAATCTGGTTGAACTATTGATTAAAAGTATAAACAGTACTCTTAGTCTTGCTTTTGTGCCAGTTGTCCATTGCTGTACTACGCCCCTAAAGCTGAGTGGCTTGAAACACTGTTATGCAGCTTACAATTTTGGGGATCCGCAATTTGAGCTCAGTTCAGCTGGTATTTCCTCTGGTCTTGAATGCACTGCCAGTCACCTGACTCTTTTTCTGAGAGTTGACTTGCTTCCGTTAGTGGTGGCACCTAAGACGCATATCTCTCATCACCCAGCCAGTTATGCAGACTTGTTCACACGGTAACTAGGTAGGACCTCAAACACAAGATACAGGATGCCTTGTATCCAGTGCTGTGTTGTTTCCACCATGCTTTATTGTCCAAAGCAAGCGGCAAAGCCAGACCTGATTCGGGAGCTAGGGAGCTAGCCTTCCCCTGTTGTGAGTGGCGACGTGAGGAGCTGCAGTTATGTGGCAAACAGAGGGTAGAGGAGTTGTGTCTTTTTCAGTCTACCACAGCTTTGCAAGTTTTTCTTACTAAAAATATTATTCAAATGCTTGTTAAGAACAGACTGTTTCTAATTATTTCTGTGGAAGTTATTGAAGAGCATTAAAATTTGTTAGAACAAAATGCTGATACCACTATGATTTATCATCATTTAAAAGTGATAAATATCTGAAGACTAAAAGGAGGAGACCAAGCTCAAATGGTTCTGCCTGAGAAGAATGATTTGTCTCAGGAAGCCTAGGTATAAATGTTGACAATTTACCACGACAGAGTTTCGTCGAATAGAAATGGCAACAGTAGCTTTGAGATTTTATAGGACAAAGGGCAGAAGGAAAGTGAAATGATCCACAGATACTGAAGCTGACAAGTAGTGTATACAGAAGGGTGTCTGTTTAGTTTCTGTTACTACCTCTTCCCCTAAAAAACCTATAAATCCAATGAACTAGAAGATTAGACTTTAAGGAAGAACTAGCCTTTTAGATTGTCTTGGAAGATTTTTGCTTTACTATTGTAAAGGTTCTGTTGAGTTCATTGTATTGGTAAATCATGTCACTCCTCTTTTTTTTCCCCCTCTAAACAGAGTGGAGTTGAATAAGTTTGGTTAAGGGAATGGTGAAATAAACTCTTCACTCATGCCTTTGATTGTAGGCGTTAATTTGATTTTGAATGCATTGATTGGGAGTTGAGAACTTTTATATGATTCTCGCCATCTAAGGATCCTATTGACAAAATGTTGATTTAAATCACAATATAAATTCAGCTTAAGAGTGCTTTATATGTCAGCTATAATGTCTTTCAATGGATTCATTAGTGAGATTTTTCCAGATTTGATGTGAGGTATCAGACAATTTATTTGCAACTGTTAGAATACACAGGATGCTTTATAGGACAGACTGTTTCTATTTTTATTTTAAAATTCCCATCAGCAGGAAATCAAATCATCTGTATAAATCATATTATAGAATATTGTCAAATGATGTTAAATATTTTGATGCTTTAACAATTACTTAGAAAATTACAGGATATTTTGAAGATTCTGTTAAGAGTTTATGTTGCCATTTTAAAAAAGAATGCAGTAAAAAAATGAATTAAAAAACATAGTAATCAGTTGCAGCCTTCTAAGTGCTGCCTACCCTGATCCACGTATAAGATTGCAACTTCCTTGTACCTCTGTCTGATTTAACCCTACCCATTTAATCCCCAAGGCATTATGGACTTATAAGAGATTGTACACTTCTCTTGTTAGTTACTTTTATTTCCAGGCTATCTACACATGAATTTAAGCTTCATGAGAGCAGGGAATTTTGAGTGTTATATTAAGGGATGTGTGCTTAGCAGCTAGACAGTGCTTGGTACAAAGTGAACACTAAATAGATTTTGAATGAATGAGCCATTAAGTGGATAAATGAATGCATTTAACTGATCCTTAAAAGAGAACATAATTAGTAATAAATCATTTTATGATATATAAAATACATATTCTATTTTATGTTTAAAGATAGTTATAAATGTATAATTTTAACTTCCTCTGACAAGGCTGTCTTCATCTTGTCAGTCAAATTAAAATCTAGTCTCGGCCTTTTTCTTGGTATTTAACAGGCTTATTTTCAAACCTGGCTTTTGTCCCTGCAGTTATAATTACTTAGTTAGAATAAGTATATTAATTTTTTAAACATGCGGTACCTCATGTATTGCTCAGCTCAACAAATTATCTAATTAACCTTGCATTCTAAGAAAGTAGTTCTCTAATTACATTCTGTATGTTTCAAAATGCCTTTGAAACAAATGGGATTTTAAAATTTGTTATCCTCTTTCCCTTTCCCCTTCCCTTTTTTCTCCTATCCCTCTGTCTCTCTGTACCTCTGTCTGTCCCTTTCTCTTGTAAAACTGAATGGAGAATGAATTTCAAATTCTTTTACATTCAGAGTTTAAAAGCTAGTAACCTAGTAATCATGCTTAATATTTACCCAAAGGACTTGAAAACTTATATCTACACAAAAACCTGCACATGGATATTTATAGCAACTTTATTCATAATTGCCAAAATTTGGAAGCAACTAAGATGTCCTTCAGTAGGTGAATAGATGAGTAAATTGTGGTATATCCCAACAATGGAATATTATTCAGCGCTAAAAAGAAATGAGCAATCAAGCCATGAAAGGACATGGAGGGAACTTAAATTTATAGTACTAAGTGAAAGAAGCCATTCTGGAAAGGTACATACTGTATGATTTCAACTATATGACATTCTATGTCATAGAATGTGAAGACTATGGCGTCAGTAAAAAGATCAGTACCTGAAACTTCAGGGTAGATTTGCTTGTGTAAGTTTCTCAAAATAGATAGAATTGTTTGGAAAGTATCGCAGTTTTTATCTTAAGCAATAATTTTTTCCTTAAAGTCAGGGGCCTTGAAAATTGCAGCAACAAGTGGATGTTTATTTTGAGGCCAAATGGTGGAGCTAACATTCTCATTTATAACTGTTTGCTCTTTTCATTTACCCCAGAGAAAGGATCAGAAGATAGTCAGTCAGTGAAGCCTTTTTTTTTTTTTTTTAATAAAACATTTTATCAGAGAAACCTGAAAATACCATGAAGTCTTGCCCGTTTGATGGCTTTCAAATAAAACCTTGATTCACCTGCAGGAAGCACAACTTAGTGGATAATCATTTTCAAAATATTATTAGTATTATTCCTCAAATCCGGATTTGGGCTAAGCCCTCCTTGATATGTCCTTGACCATTCATTGATGCATTGCAAATTGAAATACATAAATCCACCAAATGTTCTCATATTGAATGCTAACTGTACAGTAGTAATGTTGAAATCTCAAATGCATGCAGATGCAGATGCATTTTTAGTACCCATTACTATTAAATAAAAAAAAACTTTGTAAGCAAACACTAATTACTTTTGTGATGTGGAGGAAAACAAATTTGTATCAATTTAGATTATTATAGCCTGTGTGGTATCTGTTTATGAATAATCTGTTAGCCATTTATTAAGTTATAAATACATTTTTATAAATCTGGTTGACATTTAGATATTTTATAAAGCACAATAAATGCCAGGGAAAATTGAATCAAGAGAGCTTGTAATATGCTTTACTACTAGTTAAAAATTTTTTGGTGGCTGTAAATGATTCTGCTCTGTATCAAGAATAAATCTAATCCGAGAATAAGTGTTTTTTTTTTTTTTTCCCTTTTTCATGCCGGAGGCCTTGACCTTTTTGTTGATAGCTGGTTTTTAACAGTTTCACCTTATGTTTTATTCCTTTTGATTTGTAAGAAATTTGATTTTCAGCCTTGAGCAGAAATCATAATCACAGAAAAAGGATGCAAGTCATATAGGGAATAATAGAGAGTTGTTTGAACACAGTGTGAAACCTGAGTTTGGCTGAGTCAGATGCACATTTCTAATAGAGCATTCATGTCAGACTTCAGACTGGAATCCACTTTTGGCTTCTATAAGCACTTGTATTGGATGTGTCCCTTAAGCCATCAAACTTGTGATTCAGGCTGGCTTGGCCTGTCTTTTTAAAAAAAATCTCTAAGCCATATAATAATGACTAAATTTAAAAATTCACTCCTAGTTTCTACATTTTAGCAATCTACTTGACAAAAATCACTAAGAGCATCAAACTGTAGTCTGAAATTGATAAGAAATAAGCAGTTGGAGCCACTTGTTATTAATCACACCAGTGTGTATATAGTTTATTCTGTCTAAATTGGAATTGGGCTGATTACTATTTACGTTTTCCTTTGTGAAGGAATTGTTGTGGGATAAGCATACTGTTTACCTTCTAAAGCTTTGAGTAATTTGATTATGCAACTTAAAATTAATAAAAATGTATTACAGGAAGATCTTAGTTTGCGTTAATTGGTGTACCCTAGCTAAAGTCATTATAGCTCTTATTTTTGCAATGGAATCCTACTTTCTAAAATTGATTCTCCTGCCAGAAAACCTGAGAGTCAGATCATAGTTGCCTTACTTTCATCTAGAGTTACTCCATCTCCATCCTTTTTTATCATGGGAAGTTCATGAAGGACAGAGAACTCACTGTTTTTTCCCACTGAACCCATTGTTTCTTCCCACTATAGAGGCTAAGGATGTATTAGTCACTTTGTCCCATAAGAAGGAGCATCTAATGAAACGCTGGGATGTCTCATCAATAAGCTTATTAGTCCATCTAGAGTTTTATTTGTACCTAACAATGCCAAGCAAACAGTATGTACTCCATTAATATTTAAGAATAAACAAGTGAATGGAATTTTGAACAATGAGGTGCCCTTTTTTTGACACATATGTTACACACAATGGCAGCCATCAGCTTTCAGGAGATACCCTGGAAGAAGATGCTTTGGTTAGCAGTAGTAACAGCTCATGTTTACTATGTGAGACATTGTCCTAAATGCTTTACATATATAAAAATTATTTGGTCTTCAAAACTATGAAGTATAGTTACTGTTACCATCTCTACTTTCAGATAATGTCCTGAAGCTGAGAAAAGTTATGTCACTTTCCCATCATTGCAGAGCTCTTGAATGGTAGAGCCATGGCATAAATCCATGGTCTTGTTAAGAAAAATAACAACTTTGTTGGGATATAAGTTATGTACCATATGTTTCACCTGTTTAAATTGTGCAATTAATGGTTTTTAGCATATTAACAATGAATAGTAATTATATTGATTTGTTGTCTCAGTCAAATTTAGAATTTTTTCTTGTCCCCCTCTCAAAGAAAACAAACAAACAAACAATAACCCTTGTACTCATTAGCAACCACTGATCTTTTCCCCTAATTTACTATCCCCCCCCTAGTTCCAGGCAACCACTAATCTAGTTCATGCCTCTATAGATTTTCTGATTCTAGACATTTCACATAAATGGAGTCAGACAATATGTAGTATTTCATGATTACCTTCTTTCCGGTAGCATAATATTACTTTCCAGGTTCACCTATGTTGTAGCATTTATCAATACTTCACTATTTTTTGAAAAGTAGTTTATTGTATGGATATACATTTTATTTCATCATTTATTAGTTGATGGATGTTAATCCATGTTGTTTTAACCACACATCTTTGCTACCTCTCTCATTACTTAGGTACAAAAAACCTCTAGTGGTTATAAAAGTCAACCCTAACAGTTTAGACAGCTCAGCTGACTGTTTCAACACCACCACAAAGGACAGCTCTGAGCTTACGGTTTTGGAGTCCGAAAGGCACATCTGATTTAGCCTAGCTGTGATCTCTGAGAAGTGAATACAACAAGGGAGCATGAGGTAGGAGCACACGGACTTGCCCTCTGTCTGCCCTCTCATCTCCCTTCAGTTGAATCCTTACCTCAAGAGTCACACTTACTGGAGCTTTCAGGACAGATTGGGTACTTGGAATACTGTGTAAGGAGTACGTTTCGTTTAAAATAGAGCATCACTTTTGGAGTTACCCTTTTCAAAAAGAAATTAGATTATGGCACCTTTAGTTGAGTGTTATTCAAGTTTCCTGTAGATCTTGATCACATATTAGTAGGTGAGATGCACAATGATATTCAGTCTATCTATTTTTTGATGAGATGTACAAGATAAGTAGTATCAAGAAAGGATCATTTGGTGGCATCTGTTCATTTATCTGTAATGGGAAGTTGGGAGCTACTGTGTAAAATAGAAAAATTCTCTTACAAAATATTTTCTTTAATAGTTCAGATTTATATGCCTGTTAATTTCATCATTCACATCAAATAAATTCCTTATTTTATGACTTATATAATAATTATATAGTTTAGTTATGATGCACAACTTCCCTGTTACTAAAGGGAGTTAGTATATTTAGAGAAAGAAATTAACTGCATATTATAAATATCTCATTGGAAAATATTCGTTTATTAATGTACACCATTTAGATGCAGTGAAATATATTTAGAGCCAGTTTCTATTAGTAGTTTTTTGATTTTTACGTGATCCACGTGATCCTTGGCATTGATTATGATTAAAGAGGGACCGAAGTGAGGGAAGAGGTGTTATATCACGTACGAGCAAGACAGTTCACACTTTCTTGCTTGAATTCACAGCATAATTTAGATGAAACACTGTTGGCCTTGGTAATTAGGAAAATAATGAAGGCAGAAAGTCGGTTTTATCATATTATGTGATCTGACCCAACAAATGATGTATCAGATAATTCCCCATATCCCCAGCATGTTTATTTAACAGGAGTAAACAGAATGGGCCTTTTTCTGTTGTAACATGTGGTATGTGGCTTGAGACCATCGTGTCTCTTTGTGATAACCTGTTGAAATTGTATCTCTCAAAAACATCAAATATGCTATATAAAAAAATGTTGGTTGACCAACGGGGAAACTTATGCAGTTATTTATTTATTCCTAAACAACCAAAAGAGGCAAACTGATGTTCTAAAGAGAAGACTAATAAGTATGATATGAGAAAGTTATTTTTAGCTCCCTGTGTGCAGGTAGAATTCACTTATAGGACTATTTCCCCAGTGCTGCTATGGCCTTTACCTTGCTTTTATACTCAGAGCTGTCCAATGTTTCCATATTTTGACACTTGGAAAGTAGCTGTATGAATGGGACAGAGTGATCACAAATTTCCGACAGTTATCAGTGTTAGAAATTTCCGGTTCTACTCTGGCCTGGGTAGTTAACAGCCCAGCCTGGCAGTACATATTAGGGAACGGACTCTGTTTAAAGAAAGGAGACGTATTTAACAGCTGAAATCAATTGTTCCTCTCTGGGAATTAATTGAAAGTTCTTTTACAGTATATTTGCTTCAGGGAAATCTTTGGGAGTTATTTTGCTTAAAAAAAATTTTTGTTGGTAGTGACTTTTCTGTGTACTTTTTTGCTTATTATTTTATATCGACTTAATGTTTAATATCTAAGTAAAGCACTTTACCAGTTGCCAGATTCAGCTTCTCTGCTGTCCTGTACTGATGTCTTAGCTGCCAGATGTTACATTCCTCTTGCGTAGTCCACTTTATGCAGGCTAATTCATAAATTACACTGATATCTTCATAAAAATATTTTTGTGGATTTCCTCTTTTATATTGAAATATTCATATAACAAACTTTTGCAACCATCACCACTGTTTAATTCCAGAATATTTTCCAAACCAAGAGAAATTCAGGGTCCATTAGTAGCCACTCCACGCTTGCCTCTCCCTCAGCCCCTGGAAATCATTAATCTATACTCTGCTTCTATGAATTTGCTTATTCTGGACATTTTACATAAATAATATAAAATATATAGAGTTTTGGGTCTGGTTTTTCACTTAGCACTATGCTTCATTTTCGTTTATATTGTAGCAAGTATCTGTACTTCATTCCTTTTTATGGATTAATAATACTGCATCATATGGTATACAACAGTTTATTCTTCATCATCTGATGACATTGGAATTGCTTCCATTTTTTACTGTTATGAATAATGCTGCTATGAACATTTGTGTACAAGTTTTTAAGTGGATGTACTTCTTATTTATCTTGGATATTTTATTAGATCTTATAGATATTTTTAGTGGGTTCCATAGTATTTTCTGTATAGATCATGTCATCTTCAAATCTGTTTCCTTTCCACTTTGGATGCATTTTATTTCATTTTCTCGCCTAATTACCCTGGCTAGAATCTCCAATACAGTGTTGAATAGAAGTAGCAAGAGCAGACATTCTTGTCTTGTTTATGACCATATAAGGAAGGCTTTCATCCCTTCACTAATAAGTATGTTGTTTCCTGTGGGTTTTTTGTAGATACCCTTTAACGGGTTGAGTAAAATCCTTTCTTTTCTTTGTTCCTGGTTTAGTGTTTTTATCACGAAAGGGTGTTGCATTTTGTCAAATGTATTTCATGCATCTATAAAGTAATCATGTGGCTTTTGTCCTTTAATATATTAATATAGTATATTAAACTGATTAATTTTCATATATTTAACAAACCTTGTATTCCTTGTATAAACGCACTAGGTCATAGGTTCTCTTTATACCTTGCTATATTTAGTTTGTTAGTATTTTGTTGAAGTTTTTGTTGGTGTTGTTGATCTTCATAATGGGTATTAATCTGTAATTTTCTTTTCTTGAGGTGTCCTTAACTAGTTTTGGTATTAAGGTAATACTGGCCTGACAGAATGAGTTGGGAAGTGCTCCCACTTCTTTTATATATATATTTTTACAGCATTCCATTAAACATTTGCTAGAATTCACCAGTGTAGCCTTCTGTTCATGGACTTCTCTGTGGGAATTTCTTTATTACCAATTCAATTTCTTTAGTGGTTATATTCAGAATTTCTATTTTTTCTTGATGCAGTTTTAGTAGTTTTATATCTTTCTGGGAATTTATCCATTTCATTAGGTTATCTAATTTCTTGGAATACAGGAATTCATAACATTCCCTTACAATCAGTTTAAAAAAATATATGGGAGTTTGAATGTAGTCTCCCGTCTTTTATTTTTAATTTTAAGATTTTGAATCTTCTCCACTTTTTTTTGACTGGTCTAGATTTTGAATGTTCTCCAGTTTTTTCTTAATCAATCTAGCTGAAGTTTTGTCAATTTTATTATCAGAAACAACTTTTGGTTTCATTGATTTTCTCTATTGTTTTACTCTTCTCTAATTTATTTTCTGTACAATCCTCATTATCTCGTCCCTTCTGGTAACATTTAGGTTTCTTTTCCTCTTGTGCTTCCACTGTCTTACCGTGGAAGGTTAGGTTATTGATTTGAATGTTTCTTCTTTTTTAACACAGGCATTTACAGCTCTAAATTGCTCTCCAACACTACTTCATCCACATTCTATAGGTATTGCCATATTGTGTCCTCATTTTCATTTATCTCAAAGTAATTTCTCTTGTACTTTCTTCTTTGAGCTCCTGGTTATTTTGGGAGAGTTATTTAATTTCCACATACATGCAAATTTCCCAAATTTGCTTTTGTTCTTAATTTCCAGTTTCATTCTTTTGTGGTCAGAGGACATATTTTTTTATGATTTCAGTTCTCTTAAATTTTTGAAACCTGTTTCATGACCTTTTGTAGTCTATATATAGTCTGTAGTGTACTAAATAGCTTAGAGACCTCTTATAGTCTAAAAATGTTTCCATTTGCACTTGAGACACATATGTATTCTGTTGGTTTGGGATGGAGTGTTCTATAGATTCTGTTGGTTTAGTTTGATTATAGTGTTGTTAAAATCAACCATTCTCTTGTTGGCCTTCTAATTTTGTTTCCACTCCTGAAAGAGAGGGCTATTGAGGTTTCCAGCTATTGTTGAATTGTCTATTTATCCTTTCACTTCTCTCAGTTTCTGTTTATGTACTTTGGGTCTCTATTTTAAGTGCATATATATTTATTAATTATTATATTTTCCTGGTAGTTTGGCCATGTTTCATTAGAAAATATTCCTCTATTGCTAGTAACATTTTTGGCTTGAAGTATTAAAGCCTGATGTTAGTAACGCCAGTCTAGATCACTTTTGTTTACCATATGCAGGGTATAACATCTTCCATCCTTTAACTTTCAACCTATTGTGCATTTGAATCCACTTTGTTTCCCTTGTAGATAGCATACAGTTGGATCTTTTTTTTTTAATCCATTCTGCAAATCTCTACCTTTTAATCTCTTTTTTTTTTTTTTTTTTTTTTTTTTTGTGGTACGCGGGCCTCTCACTGTTGTGGCCTCTCCTGCTGCGGAGCACAGTCTCCGGACGCACAGGCCCAGCAGCCATGGCTAACGGGCCCAGCCACTCCGCAGCATGTGGGATCCTCCCGGACCGGGGCACGAACCCATGTCCCCTGCATCGGCAGGCGGACTCTCAACCACTGTGCCACCAGGGAAGCCCTGTACCTTTGAAGCTCTTTACATTTAATGGTATTATTCATAAGATAGGATTTATATCTGCCTTTTTATTATGTGTTTTTTTTGAATTTTACTTTTTGTAGAGCAGGTTCTTATTAGTTATCTATTTTATACATATTAGTGTATATATGTCAATCCCAATCTTGTAATTCATCCCACCACCCCCGCCCCGCCACTTTACCCACTTGGTGTCCATATGTTTGTTCTCTACATCTTTGTGTCTATTTCTGCCTTGCAAACCAGTTCATCTGTACCATTTTTCTAGATTCCACATATATGCGTTAATATACGATATTTGTTTTTCTCTTTCTGACTTACTTCACTCTGTATGACAGTCTCTAGGTCCATCGAGTCTCTACATATGACCCAATTTCATTCCTTTTTATGGCTGAGTAACATTCCATTGTATATATGTACATCTTCTTTATCCATTTCTCTGTCGATGGGCATTTAGGTTGCTTCCATGAGCTGACTATTGTAAACACTGCTGCAGTGAACATTGGGGTGCATGTGTCTTTTTGAATTATGGTTTTCTCTGGGTATATGGCCAGTAGCAGGATTGCTGGGTCATATGGTAATTCTATTTTTAGTTTTTTAAGGAACCTCCATACTGTTCTCCATCGTGGCTGTATCAATTTACATTCCCACCAAGAGCACAAGAGGGTTCCCCTTTCTCCACACGCTCTCCGGCATTTGTTGTTTGTAGATTTTCTGATGGTGCCCATTCTAACTGGTGTGAGGTGGAACCTCATTGTAGTTTTGATTTGCATTTCTCTAATAAATAGTGATGTTGAGCAGCTTTTCATGCGCCTCATGGCCATCTGTATGTCTTCTTTGGAGAAATGTCTGTTTAGGTCTTCTGTCCATTTTTGGATGTGGTTGTTTGCTTTTTTAGTATTGAGCTGCATGAGCTGTTTATATATTTTAAAGTTTAATCCTTTGTCCCTTGATTCATTTGCAAATATTTTCTTCCATTCTGAGGATTGTCTTTTAGTCTTGTTTATAGTTTTGTTTGCTGTACCAAAGCTTTTAAGTTTCATTAGGTCCCATTTGTTTGTGTTTTTTTTTCCCCTTACTCAGGGAGCTGGGTAAAAAAAGATCTTGCTGTGATTTATATCAAAGAGTGTTCTTCCTATGTTTTCCTCTAAGAGTTTTATAGTGTCCGGTCTTACATTTAGGTCTCTAATCCATTTTAAGTTTATTTTTGTATGTGGTGTAGGGAGTGTTCTAATTTCATTCTTTTACAGGTAGCTGTCCAGTTTTCCCAGCACCACGTGTTGAAGAGACTGTCTTTTCTTCATTGTGTATCCTTGCTTCCTTTGTCTTAGATTACTTGACAGTAGGTGTGTGAGTTTGTCTCTGGGCTTTTTTTCCTGTTCCATTGATCTATATTTCTGTTCTTCTGCCAGTGCTATATTCTCTTGTTTACTGCAGCTTTGTTGTATAGTCTGAAGTCAGGGAGTCTGATTTCTCCAGCTCCGTTTTTTTCCCTCAAGATTGCTTTGGCTATTTGGGGTCTTTTGTGTCTCTGTACAAATTTAAAGATTTTTTGTTCTAGTTCTGTAAAAACTGCCATTGGTAATTTGATAGGGATTGCACTGAATCTGTAGATTGCTTTCGGTAGTAGAGTCATTTTCACAATACTCTTTCTTCCAATCCAAGAACACGGTATGTCTCTCCATCAGTTTGTATCATCTTTGATTTCTTTCATCAGTGTCTTATAGTTTTCTGAGTACAGGTCTTTTACCTCCTTATGTAGGTTTATTCCTAGGTATTTTATTTACTTTTTTAAATTTTTGCTATGGTGAATGGGATCGTTTCCTTAATTTCTCTTTCTGATCTTTTATTGGTAGTGCGTAGGAATGCAAGAGATTTCTGTGCATTGATTTTGTATCCTGCAACTTTACCAGATTCATTGATTAGCTCTACTAGTTTTCTGGTGGCATCTTTAGGATTATCCATAGTTACATGTCATTTGCAAACAGTGACAGTTTTACGTCTTCTTTTCCTATTTGGATTCCTTTTATTTCTTTTTCTTCTCTGATTGTCGTGGCTAGGACTTCCAAAACTACGTTGAATAATTGTGGTGAGAGTGGACATCCTTGTCTTGTTCCTGATCTTCGAGGAAATGCATTCAGTTTTTCAGCATTGAGAATGATGTTTGCTGTGGAGTAGTCATATATGGCCTTTATTATGTTAAGGTAGGTTCTCTCTATGCCCACTTTCTGGAGAGTTTTTATCGTAAGTGGGTGTTGAATTTTGTCAAAAGCTTTTTCTGCATCTATTGAGATGATCATATGGTTTTTCTTCTTCAATTTGTAAGTACGGTGTATCATATTGAATGATTTGCGTATTTTGAAGAATCCTTGCATCCCTGGGATAAATCCCACTTGATCATGGCATATGACCCTTTTAATGTGTTGTTGGATTCTGTTTGCTAGTATTTTGTTGAGGAATTTGGCATCTATATTCATCAGTGATATTGGTCTGTAGTTTTCTTTTTTTGTAGAATCTTTGTCTGGTTTTGGTGTCAGGGTGATGGTGGCCTCATAGAATGAGTTTGGGAGTTTTCATTCCTCTGCAATTTTTTGGAAGATTTTGAGAAGGATGGGTGTTAGCTCTTCTCTAAATGTTTCATAGAATTCACCTGTGAAGCCATCTAGTCCTGGACTTTTGTTTGTTGGAAGATTTTTAATCACAGTCTTAATTTCATTACTTGTGATTGGTTTGTTCATATTTTTTTTTTCTTCCTGGTTTAGTCCTGGAGGGTTATACCTTTCTAAGAATTTGTGCATTTCTTCCAGATTTCCATTTTATTGGCATAGAGTTGCTTGTAGTAGTCTCTTAGGATGCTTTGTATTTCTGCAGTGTCTGTTGTAACTTCTCCTTTTTCGTTTCTAATTTTATTGATTTGAGTCCTCTCCCTCTTTCTTGATGAGTCTGGCTAATGGTTTATCAATTTTGTTTATTTTTTTATTGAACCTGGTTTTAGTCTTGTTGATGTTTGCTATTGTTTTGTTTGTTTCTATTTCATTTATTTCTGCTCTGATCTTTATGATTTCTTTCCTTCTGCTAACTTTGGGTTTGTTTCTTCTTCTTTCTCTAGTTCCTTTAGGTGTAAGATTAGATTGTTTATTTGAGGTTTTTCTTGTTTCTTGAGGTAGGCTTGTATAGCTATGAACTTCCCTCTTAGAACTGCTTTTGCTGCATCCCATAGGTTTTGGGTCATCGTGTTTTCATTGTCATTTGTCTCTAGGTATGTTTTGATTCCCTGTTTGATTTCTTCAGTGATCTCTTGGTTATATAGTCACATATTGTTTAGCCTCCATGTGTTTGTGTTTTTTATGTTTTTTTTCCCTGTAATTGACTTTTAATCTCATAGTGTTGTTGTTGGAAATGATTCTTGATATGATTTCAGTTTTCTTTAATTTACTGGGGCTTGATTTGTGACCCAAGATGTGATCTGTCCTGGAGAATGTTCCATATGCTCTTGAGAAGGAAGTGTAATCTGCTGTTTTCAGATGGAATGTCCTATAAATATCCATTAAATCTTTCTGATCTGTTGTGTCATTTAAAGCTTGTGTGTCCTTATTAATTTTCTGTCTGGATGATCTGTCCATTGCTGTAAGTGAGGTGTTAAAGTCCTCCACTATTATGGTGTTACTGTTGATTTCCACTTTTATAGTTGTTAGCATTTGCCTTATGTATTGATATGCTCCTGTGTTGGGTGCATAAACATTTATAATTGTTACATCTTCTTCTTGGATTGATCCCTAGATCACTACGTAGTGTTCTTCCTTGTGTCTTGTAACATTCTTTATTTTAAAGTCTGTTTTATCTGATATGAGTATTGCTACTCCAGCTTTCTTTTGATTTCCATTTGCTTGGAATATCTTTTTCCATCCCCTCACTTTCAGTCTGTATGTGTCCTTAGGTCTGAAGTGGGCCTCTTGTTTTTTATCCATTTAGTGAGCCTGTGTCTTTTCATTGGATCGTTTAATCCATTCCCATTTAAGGTAATTATCAGTATGTATGTTCCTATTATCATTTCCTTAATTGTTTTGTGTTTGTTTCTGTAGGTCCTTTTCTTCTCTTGTGTTTCCCAGTTAGAGAAATTCCTTTACCATTTGTTGTAGAGCTGGTTTGGTGGTGCTGAATTCTCTCAGCTTTTCCTTGTGTGTAAAGTTTTTGGTTTCTCTGTTGAATCTGAATGAGATCATTGCCAGGTAGAGTAATCTTGGTTGTAGGTTCTTCCCTTTAATTACTTTAAATCTATCATGCCACTCCCTTCTGGCTTGTAGAGTTTCTGCTGAGAAATCAGCTGTTAACCTTATGGGAGTTTTCGTGTATGTTATTTGTCATTTTTCCCTTGTTGCTTTTCATAATTTTTCTTTGTCTTTAATTTTTGTTAATTTGATTACTATGTGTCTCGGCGTGTTTCTCCTTGGGTTTATCCGGCCTGGGACTCTCTGCGCTTCCTGGACTTGGGTGGCTATTATCTCTCCCAAGATAGGAAAATTTTCGACTATAATCTCTTCAGATATTTTTTCACATCCTTTCTCTCTCTCTTCTCCTTCTGGGACCCCTATAATGCGAAAATTGGTGCATTTAATGTTGTCCCAGAGATCTCTTAGGCTGTCTTCATTTCTTTTCATTCTTCTGTCTTTATTCTGTTCCGCATCAGTGATTTCCCCCATTCTGTCTTCCAGGTCACTTATCCGTTCTTCTGCCTCAGGTTTTCTACTATTGATTTCTTCTTGTGTATTTTTCATTTCACTTATGTATTGTTCATCTCTGTCTGTTTGTTCTTTAATTCTTCTAATTGTTTGTTCTTTAATTCTTCTTGGTCTTTCTTAAACATTTCTTGCATCTTCTCGATCTTTGCCTCCATTGTTTTTCTGGGGTCCTGGGTCATCTTCACTATCATTATTCTGAATTCTTTTTCTGGCAGGTTGCCTGTCTCCACTTCCTTTAGTTGTTTTTCTGTGGTTTTTCTTGTTTCTTCATCTGGTACCTAGTCCTCTGCCTTTTCATTTTGTCTGTCTTTCTGTTAATGTGGTTTTCATTCCACAGGCTGCAGGATTGTAGTCCTTCTTGCTTCTGCCGTCAGCTCTCTGGTGGATGAGGCCGTCTAAGAGGATTGTGCATGCTTCCTGATGGGAGCGACTGGTAGTGGGTAGAGCTCAGTAAAACTTTAATCCAGTTGTCTGCTGATGGGTGGGGCTGAGTTCCCTGCCTGTTGGTTGTTTGGCCTGAGGTGACCTGGTACTGGAGACAACAGGCTTTTCGGTGGGGCTAATTGTGGACTCTGGGAGGGCTCATGCCAAAGAGTACTTCCCGGAACTTTTGCTGCCAGTGTCCTTGTCCCCGTGGTGAGCCACAGCCGCTCCCGCCTCTGCAGGAAACCCTCCAACACTAGCAGGTAGGTCTGGTTCAGTTTCCTATGGGGTGACTTCTCCTTCCCCCTGTTTCCTGGTGTGTGCACTACTTTGTGTGTGCCCTCCAAGAGTGGAGTCTCTGTTTCCTCCAGTCCTGTCAAAGTCCTGCAGTCAAATCCTGCTAGTCTTCAAAGTCTGATTCTCTGGGAATTCCTTCTCCCATTTCTGGACTCCAGGTTGTGAAGCCTGACATGGGGCTCAGAATCTTCACTCCAGTGGGTGGACTTCTGTGGCTTAAGTGTTCTTCAGTTTGTGCGTCACCCACGCAGCGCTTATGGCATTTGATTTTATTGTGATTGTACCCCTCCTAACATCTCATTTTGGTTTCTCCTTTGTCTTTGGATGTGGGGAATCTTTTTTGGTGAGTTCCATCATCTTCCTGTTGATGATTATTCAGCAGTTAGTTATGATTCTGGTGCTCTCTCTATTATTTGTTTTCTATGTGTCTTATGTCAGTTTTGTTTGTGACTCTACTTATTTTTCCATTTCCATCATCTTCCCTGCAATCCAGGCCTTCACCTGGCAGGAGCTCAACAGAATACCTGACTTGGTTTAGGTAGGTAGTGTCATTACAGAATTGAGTCCTAGTGATGTCAGTTTTTCCAGTATGCCAAAAGAAGTTAGAATTGTGATTTTTTTTTGGTTTTACTCAATTTTAAACTTTTGGAAACTAATTTAGATTTTAAAAGCATTGTTGTGGATCGAGCAAGCTATATTTACTGGGCAAATAGAGTCAAGGAGAAACCATTTGCCGCCTGTATTTTCCATATTTAGAAGGTCTCCTGGACAAGCTGAAGTCTGGCATTCTTGCTTCTATATGTTGTCTTTACACACTTAAATAAGTCCTGCTTACCTATAAAATAGTATGAAACAGTAGTAGTAAAAACTAACTTTTATTAAACACTTGATAGTATGTGGGTACTTTCATGTCATAACTCTTTTTATGCTAACATATTTCAGTTGCCAGATGGAATATGTGAAAAATTTATCAGAAACCAGTTAAACACCCCAAGAGCTTCTGAATGTTAGAGTTTTGGGAACCAGCTGCATGAGTGGGAAATATATTCTGGATTGAGACTTCGTGATAAAAGGGACAAGTGTTGGACATAACAGTCAAATGACTTGGCTTTTGCCTGTCTTCAACTAAATTTCTAGGTGCTTTTCAAGTTTCCCACTCTTAAAGAGATGCATTTCCATGAATGACATTGTGGTGCTTTGATCATGAATGACACTGTGGAGCTATGGAACTACCTGAAGAAACTTCTACCTAAGTTTTTGCCATCAGTACAGAATGTACAGGGGAGGACAATGCAGTTTGTCTGTCATTCACTATTCCTAAAAGTGATGTCTTCTATGACTTACAAAGCTACTAGAGAGACATTTATAGCATGAGGATTTGCATTCCCACTTTTTCACCCTAGCACATACTGCTTCATCATATAACAGCCTTATTTTTAGTTTGATGCCATCAGCTGTAGCAAATGTTCGACCACTACTTGCTCCCTTTAAACATGGTTTCTTTCATACCCCAGTAGCATATTAAGCATCTGTGTGTCTTTAGGTGTCCCTTGATACTTTAACTAAAGTTACCATGGTTATCTGTGGATATGAAAGCCTTTTAACACTCCACCATCTAGGACTTGCTCTGTCTCTGCTCCCACTTGTTTTATCTTATCCTATAGAAATAGAAGGATTGCCATTGAAATGCTATAAAATGTTCTTACTGTGAGTGCTCAAGTGCACAAATCTGGTTGACTATCAAATGATAGGTATTCAACCTGTCTTTCAATGCAGTGAATGTGTTTTGAAATTTTCACGTTTGATTTATAAACAGAAAGCCTCCCTTGACTTTATCCTCCTGTTTTTCACACTTTTTTCCTTCTTAATGAATGAAAAATAACAGCTAAGGAATGTAGCCTAGAATGAAAATATCAGAAACAGAGAGGCAGACTGAATCAAAAACGTACCTACCATTCCCCCTTGAAGTGACATTAATGTCTTAATGAATCTGACAAATTTCAATGAATTTCTAATTGAAGGCTGTTTCTCCGTTCCTGATTCAAGCTGTCCCACCTAGCAATAGCAGCAGGAATGAGTCATAGTCTCTTCAGAAAGGAAAGCACTGTGGATGAGTCGGTGATGTATATTTTCCCTTGATTTGAAATGCTCTTACTTCTGTCTTCCTGTCAACCTGAGATTTTGATTTGTAATTTTACATTGATTTTAATTTACTTCATTATTTTCTTGGAACCATTGAAGAAATATATCAAACAGAAACGTATTTGACAAGAATCAGAGAGGCCTTTCACTGACGCAGGCACTGTTGGGTTTTCCTTCTATTGAGGCTTTTAATAACTCTTTGCCGTTCTACTTTTTATCATCTGCAGTAAAAGTAGTGAATGGAGTATTACTTGAAACAGTCTTGTCAGAGTGCAGCTGTGCACCTGTGAGAACAAATAACTGATGCTCTTCCTGGCCACTCAGCAGGAATAGCATTTCAGTAGGTTTTCTTCAGTGCTCTGACATGCTCAGGGGAGTGAGGAGTGTGCATCTCGTCTTGCGTCTATACAGCAAGTTTGTTATGTCAGAGCAACGGCTGGTACACATTTATAATACTTTGGAAAACCGTATGAATAGACAATTATTTGGAAAATTGCTCATATGAAGAGTAGTTGAATAGAAATATGTTTTCCAAGCAATTATATTTCTTTGTTAAAACTCTTTGCCCTTCTTCTAAACATAACAGAATATTTCAGGCAATCCTTTGATATTTTCCAGAGGTATGAAATTCAGAGGATTCTTTTTTTTTTTTTTTTTTTTTTTGCGGTACTCGGGCCTCTCACTGTTGTGGCCTCTCCCATTGTGGAGCACAGGCTCCGGACGCGAAGGCTCAGCGGCCATGGCTCACGGGCCCAGCCGCTCCGCAGCATGTGGGGTCCTGCCAGACCGGGGCACGCACCCGTGTCCCCTGCGTCGTCAGGCGGACTCTCAACCACTGCCCCACCAGGGAAGCCCCTCAGAGGATTCTTAATCAGGGATGTGTATCTGGTATAGTGTAAGCACTTAAGAAATAGTCATCGATTGGGTGTATGAAAAATGTGAGGGTTTCATGCCATGAGAAAAAGCAGTTTTTTAAGCTAAAGGGAAAAGTAAAGAATGAATTTTATGCAATATTCTTATTCTTACTGTCTTTCTGGGTACATGGTAGGGTTGTACTTCTCCCAAAAATGAGGCCTGACCAACTGCTGTGGCCAGTGGAATATGAATAGAAGTGACATGAATCACACTTGGATTAAAACAGCTTTAAAAACCAGTGCCTAATTTACTTCCCTTCTCACTGTTGTGGAGATTTTGGAAATGTTTGTTGATACTCTCTTTCATGCCCCTGAATAATTGTGGTAAACAAACATTGCCAACAAACATTAGACATAGAGCATGAATCAGAAATGAATTGCTTTAAGGCCTTGATTTTAATCATATTGGGCTATAACCTAGCTGTTCTGGCTGATTTAAACGTCTTAGTTATCAGCTAATTTGTTACAAAGATCTACAGGAAATTCTGCATCCCAGTAAGCCAGGAGGAAATCCATCCTGGTAGATCCTGAAATCTGTGTAATATAATACTCGTGATTCTTCATGTAAAAGGTGATGTGACCCAAATGGTTCAGTCCTTTCTAATAATAAAATTTGTGCTTTCTGGAATATTTCTGTTTTGTAATACAAATCACATCATAAGTACAAAGAACATAGTTTTTGGAAAATAAACTAATTTTTTTCTCAAATGTTACAGAAACCTGTATTTTCAGATGAGTTGACCTAAACCAGGTATTTTAGGTGCGAGCATCTGGGTTTTTGGTTGGTTGTTTTTGTGTGCCTGTTTCTGTGTATGTGTTTATGACTGAGATTGTTTTCATATATTGTGGACATAGATAAAATACGAACTAAAATTAGAAACTAGAGTCACATACTATTAAGCACATGACAAAAATAAAAGCACTACATGTCAAAGCCCATGAAGTAGGACCAAAATTGTACTGCAGGCAAACACATAGCTTTAAATAAAATGTCATCATATGACATATTATTAATGAAGTTAAGTTGATGTTCAACTTGAAAAGTTAAAATAGATAATAAAGCTATAAGAGTAAAGAAAATAATGAAAACATCATTAAATAATGCAAAACCAGAAAAGAGATTAGATAAATTTGAGAGCTGTGACTTAAAAATCAAGACATACATAAATTGCTCAAATGTCTCATGCACAAAAAATAAGGAAAACATATACACTGGATTCATAATTATAAGGGGGTTATATCAATACAGAAGATATAAAAAATGTTAGATGAATGATTTTTTTTGAGCAATACAAATTATATAAATTGACCCAAGTAAAAAAAAAAATAATAATCTGGAAAAAATGCAAAATTTGTCATAGTTATCCCCAATGGGATGACACTGGGATGCCATCTTAATGGATAAACCACTTCAAATTAATGATACATGTGTACTTTATGTTACATAATTGTTTCAGAGCACGGAAATAGAGGGCAAACTAACAAATGTCCTTTATGAAGTGGCATAATCTAGAAGCACCTGGTGCAGAGTCTGACACTGAATAAAAGTCAGTGTTTCTGGTGTTGTTGGTGGTGATTCTGAAACCTCTGTCATAGAGGCATGCGCAATGCTCTTGTCTGAATGTTTGTGTCCTCGACATTTATATGTTGAAACATAACCCCCAAGGAGATGGTATTAAGATATGGGGCTTTTGGGTGTTGATGAGGATATGAGGGTAGATTTCTCATGAACGATAGCAGTGAGCTTATAAAGAGACCCTATGGAGAACCCTAACCCCATGTGAGGATACAGTGAGAATTTTCCTCAAATATAGAACTAGAAAATATGTTCAGATACACTGAACTGGCCTATTTTTAGCCAATTAGGATTTTCCTTATATAACAGAAGAATTCATGGATCAAGAATCAGGAGGCTTCAATTCGCGTTATGGAATTACCAGGGATGATTGTTGGTAAATCATTTAGTTTGTGTGACTCTGAGTTTCCACCTGCAAACTATAGGCTCTATTAGTAATTAATTTTGAAGACATGGCTTATCTTTTTCATATGACATATTTCCCTTTTTTTGCATCATAATTTCATGTTACTGGTGAAACCAGTAACATGATACATTGATAGATAGCTACATTGATAGATAAAAATATCAGTAGACTATTTGGTGAGTTTTCAGTAAGTAGATATTAAACACTCTGATGTTTAAAGTCTTTATTATACATGATCTGTATGTATTAATTCATCTGTTTGACAGTAAAATTTCAGTTTGAAAAGGACATTCCCTTTCAAGATATATTTGAGGCATACCCCCTACTTACCTGTCTTACTTAAAGTCTAGAAGGTCAAATTATACTAAATGATTGGAGAAAAAAGTCTTAAAGTGTAGATTGCTGATGATTTAAATAATTGTAACAGACACATTAAAACTCCAGTTTATGGTAAATATTCTGACAGCCCTTTCCCTGAGGGAATGCTCCGTAACAGAGGCATCAGCTGTGATCTATTGTGAAGTTGTTTTTATCCATTTCATCCATAAGTAAAACGTAAATCATCGCATATCATACCACATCTTCGCAGTAACGTGAACATTGCAGTTGCCCTTTGAAAGGTTTAATTTATCCATAGTTATCTTTTAAAGGTGTATTGATACAAACTTTTAAAGTAAATAACTCAAAAAAGGGGAAAATACTTGCAAATTACATTGAGGTTGAGCCAATGTGTATCTTCCTTTGATTTCTCTTTCAGGACTTCTTTCCTCCTGCCCACACCTTCCTTTCATCCCACAAACAGGAACACTACCACTTTCCTTATTTTCTCTGCTGTTAGTCACCACGTTTAAACTCGCAGACCTCTAAGTCACTCATTTCTAAAACAGGTGTCATAATAGCAGTCTTCCCTATTTCTATGGACCACACGGCAGATATTTCTCAAACACACTGTATAGTTTCTGTATAAATGTGAGGTATAGTGCTTCCCACTGAATCTAGACCTGACAGATTATCATAAAAAGGACAAATGTACGTTTCTGAACTCAATTAACAGTGGTACTTGTTTGTGAAGCAGTTGGTGTTTCTTTTAGCTTAACCTCATTAATTTATGTAAGAAGCAGATATCTATGTTGTTTATATTTTAGTATAAGCTAGCAACCAGAGGATTCATCAGAATAATAGCTGAAGTACTTAGAAAAATCAATAGCTACTTTTTTAATCCAGATCTTTATCCTCACCCAGAGTGAGTGCTGGGCACCACTGTCCAGGTTATCATTCCTGGATGGACCCTCTCCTACTCACACTCAGATCATAACTGGTGCTGGCGCAGTGGATCACCAAGCCATTCCTTTCCGTGTGTTCTTTGGTCTACCATTCTGTTCTAATGGGCAGTCATAGTTTCTAGTGACGTCAGAAGCTTTCTTCTAGTTAATCTGTCAATTTTGCTCACACAGTGTGGCTGCTATGAAAGAAATTGGAGCTGTTACACTCTGTGCTTTGATACAGTTGGTAAAATGCAACGTGGGAGACAGTAAACCAAACACAGCATGCTAGTAATTTCTTTAAAAAGACTGATGTGCTAGCCCTCAGAGTCTGTGGCCCAGGAAGCTAGCATCCCTTTTTTCTGAGAAGAGTAATATTGTTTCAAAGAGTTATCTTACTTTCGCATCAACAGTACACATGTCTTCGGTATGTCCTCTAGGACTCCATTCAGAACACTTTGTCTTTTAACTTCATTTTCCCTGTTGTTTTGTATTTCTCTCGATTTAAGTCAAAATTAATTTGAGTGTTAATCTTAGTGTGATCTGGTACATTAAAAGTGGCAGCTTGAATATGCTGATATATCATCATGTGAATATACATCCTGTATATACTGAAGGACCTAACGTGCTGGAAATACATATTATTAGAATTATCCTTATCAGAAAGGTAACTTGTACCAGAAGAGCTTGACCCTGCCTCCATCAGAAATTGTCAGAATACCTGGGATGTAGCAAAGTGTCTTTTAACACATCAGCATTGCTCTCCCTTGAATAGGATGACTCTGTTCTTCTCCACTGAAGCATTTCTAAGATTAATCCAAATTTTGGTATATTCCTCTCCTCCTAATGTGAGAGCTGCACATACTCGTTTTAATTGAGGATACTTAGGGGTGTGTGGTACCATTTCAGTGAGCAGATTTACTTACTGTTTTGTATCTTTAAGTTGTCTGCTTACGTTATAGAGAAGCTTACTAAGTCGCTCTCTATTGTAATAAAATAATTTTGTAAGTACAGATTTGTGCCTGCATATTAGTACTATTTAAAATTTTGCAATTTAATTATACATATTCAAAGGAAAGAGGGAAGATTCAAAAGGAAGAGAAATGAAAATTAATATTTATCCATAATTATCAAATGTATACTAGGGTCCAAGTATTGTCCTGTATTTTATATATATTATTTAATATTCACAACTACCATATAAGAGAAATATTACTGTTAATGATTTTAGACGTCTAGAACATCCAGAGATATTCAGGAATGGTAGCCAGTAAGTTGAGTGAGACTTGCCTAGAAACCACATTTTCCCGGTCTCAAAGCCTGTATTCTTCTGGGCTACTTAAAAAAGAAGAGACTTTTCAAAGGAGAGTTCAACTTTTTCAATGGCTTAAAAGTTACTTTTATTTTTATAATAAATATATATATATTTATATTTGCAATAAAATAATATAGTTATACAATTATTCCTATTATGAACATAAAATATAACTGTTTACAGTTTTCAAGTAAGATTTCAAGAACATTTGGTTTGTCCATCATAATACATCTATTTATTAGGCATCATTACCTCTATTTTACTTACTTTAAAAGTTGGTCTTGGGACTTCCCTGGTGGTGCAGTGGTTAAGAATCCACCTGCCTATGCAGGGGACATGGATTCGATCCCTGTTCCGGGAAGATCCCACATGCCGTGGAGCAACCAAGCCCGTGCGCCACAACTACTGAGCCCGTGCCCCTAGAGCCCGTGCTCTGCAACAAGAGAAGCCGCTGCAATGAGAAGCCTGCGCACCGCAACGAAACGTAGCCCCTGCTCGCCCCAACTAGGGAATGCCTGCGCGCAGCAATGAAGACCCAACGCAGCCAAAAAAAAAAAAGTGTTGGTCTTCTACAATCTGTCAGAGTTAGAGAACAAAAGGAGAGAAAGTGCCTTAGCAAAGAGAAAGCTGGAATGAAAATCAAGCAGGTTGTAGGGGGTATAATTCCAGAGTGAGAGTTAGACTGAGGCTCTGTTCTTCTCTCTGTGCTTCAGGATCTCTAGATCTTCGTTTCCTCATGTATAGAATGAGAAGGTGGAACTTAATTATCTCTCGTGACCCTTCAAGCTTTAAAAATGTTCTGCTCTTTGTCAGTGTAACTAAGATGTATTAATGTGGTTTAGAGAAGGAAACTTTGGTCCCAGCTACTTAAAACTCATCAACACGAATGATAGGAAACAACATCAGTGATGATAGGGGATAGGGAATCCTGAACTAATAGAGCTTATGTGTCATAAATCAAAAACCTTTATGATTTTTATTTCAACCAAGGTTTTAATATTTAGTTTCAATTGCCTTTCCCTTTTAACATCTACATTCCACCTTAACATCGAGTTAATATATATTTGCTGTGTATCCCAGGTGGATAAATGTTCTTGTAGTTGACCTTCATGAAATAACTTTATTGGTATAGTTAAGGTTAATGGCACATTAATGTTACTCAAAACATCAGTCAGTATTCCATTTTAATTTACCATGTTAATAAAGACTACCATTCTAAGTTGATGGTGTCAGTTTTGGGATGCCATAAATTATCGTGAAGCAAATCAATGTGAACTCCAAACCATGTATACTGCTGACTTCTAAAATCATTACTGCCGGTGCACAGGAAAAAGAAACACAGGAGTCTACATTTGGTTGATAATTCCTTCATAGCTTACGCTCAGTGATTTTCTGTAGGCAGATTGCATAAGTGCTCCCTGAGTTAACTTGCTCCAAAGGGAACAATAGTGATAATTAAGAATAATTACAATAGCAACAGTGAAACTCTCTTTAGAACATTCTAGATATGTTTCACTTCTAAAATATTTATATTTCAGTAAAACAGCCAACGTTAGAAGCTCAGGGGAGAGGTCTGAAAGAAACGGTAGATGAATCCACGTGGAGCCACGCTGGGTTGCTAAATTCTCAGAATGGAGAAATACCAGATAATGCGGGAACTGTCAAACACAGGCTGAGCAGGCTCCATCTCATAGCTCTGAGGGGACCCATTTTAATTGACAAGGCACGTTAATTCTTATCTCCCTCATAAACACATACTTGCTTGAAGCATTGTCCCAGTTGTGAAATGTGGTTTGGACCAATTGCAGATAGCACAGTCATAAAAAGCTTTATCTCCGGAGTCACATAGATAGTGGTTCAAAGTTCACCTCCACCGTTAACCATGTGCCCCCATGAGAGTTATTTGAAACTCTTAGTTTCCTTAGCTTTAAATGGAAATAACAGTTTGTCCCCAAAGAACGGCCATGAGAGTTCAATAAAGTAATATTACGTGAGTGACCAAGACTTAGTAAACATCTTAAAAATGTAGAGTTCTGCAATTGTTCAAATTAGAAGAGCTGCTGTCTTAAAATAAGGTTTCCAAAATTTCATTCTTGGGTATGCAGTTACTGTAACATTTAGCAATCTTTGTTTTCAGTACCATTATTTTGTTAGTATTTTTATTTATATCAGCTTTAAACTTACATTCCTTTTGTTCTTAGCCTCGTCACAGCTAGATTGCCTCTGAAGTCGTCGTTTTATACAACCTAGTATCTCAGTTTTACATTCATGGAACTACAGAATTAATATATTGACATGGTTAAGAAGGACATTTGTGGCCACATAAACTTCAGAATCATTATATCTAGCTCTGCTCTGTCACTTGGCTGTTTGTGGTAAAAGAGAGAGAAGTGTCTTATGATATATAGTGAAGTGATTTGACCTTCACTTTAACTTAATCAAAGATGTAGTGAGCTGCTCTGAAATGGAATATTATTTGTTTCTTCAAAGTCCACGTTCGTGATCTGCTGATAAGGACCAGGTATTTTGGGTGGCCATAGAAAGATGAAAGAATATTACCAACAACTGTACTTATTTGTTGTATATGCTTTGGAAAATAACTGAAGTTCTCCAAGTGGCAGTGTTCATATTTGTAAAAATTATCTCTACCTGTGCCACAAGGAGTCACATAAGATCATATTTAAAAAAAAAAAGAACACTAGATTATCTTACTTTGTAACACTTTACAGCTGTCAGGTAGTTTTTTTTCTTTTTAATGAGCAAAAATGAATCAAAATTCAAATAGAAAGCAGGGACTCGGATACTTTTACACCTATGATGTTAGCAGCATTATTGAGAATGGCCAAAAGGTAAAACCAACCCACATGTTCAACAGATGAATGGGTAACCAAAATGTAATATATCCATATAATGAAATATTATCGAACCTTAACAAGGAATGGACTTCTGATATATGCTGTAACATGGATGGACCTTGAAAATGTGCTGGTGAAATCTGTCACACAAAAGGGTATTTTTATGTATTTATTTAGGTATGTATGCATGTATTTATGGCTGCTTTCGGTCTTCCTTGCTGCGTGCTTTCTCTAGTTGCAGCGAGCAGGGGCTACTCTTCATTGCAGTGCGCGGGCTTCTCATTGCGGTGGCTTCTCTTGTTGCGGAGCACGGGCCCTAGGTGCGTAGGCCCCATAGTTGTGGCTCATGGTCTCTAGAGCTCAGGCTCAGTAGTTGTGGCGCATGGGCTTTGTTGCTCCGCGTCATGTGGGATCTTCCCAGACCAGGGCTTGAACCCATGTCCCCTGCATTGACAAGCAGATTCTTAACCACTGTGCAACCAGGGAAGTCCCACAAAAGGATATATTTTGATAGAAAATTCCACTTATCTGAGGTTCTAAAATTGACAAATCCATAGCAACAGAAAGTAGAATAGAGGTTACCAGGGACTGAGGAGTGATTGTTTAATGAGTGTAACATTTCTTTTAGGGATGATGAAGAAGTTCTAGAGATGGATAGTGGTGATGTTTGCACAACATTGTGAATGTAACTTAATGCCACTGAATTATACATTGAAAAATAGTTAAAGTGGCAAATTTTACTTTAAATTTATTTTACCACAATAAATATATATTTTAAAATGAAAAACCAAATTGAGATCCTAAGATACTGAAAATCTAAATGCCTGAAACATGCTACCAGCAATGTCTGTTTTTAATTGAGGTACTAACTGTTTATGTAATGTTGTAAATGGATCAGAGCTTTAAAATGGAGAAAAAATTGAGGTCTCCGATTAGTGGATTTCAGATTAATGGAATACTGCAGGGTTACCAAAATTCACTCTCCTAAGTGCCCTAGCTCATTCTGGCTGCTGTCACATGGGCCCAAAATTGCCATCTCACTGACACAGAGCCTCAGCTTGATAAGCAAAGGTATTTTTTTCGTGCCTGAGCTGTCTTGCCTCGGAGGGAGTGATCTGGATTGACTGTCAATAGCAGCAGACACATACCTGAAGAATCAATCTCTTCCATGTTAATTTCATAGACATGCACTGCTGGAACAATGATGATTACAGGATGAAGAGTCCTATAGGAATGCTGGCTGGGGTAACAAAATCAAGCCCCGTTAGCCTGTCTCTGGGGCACAGACTGTAAATGACAAGGAGAGAGAAGGACAGCCAGGAGAGGATTTTGAAATGGATGGAAACTGTGGGATCTGGGAGAACATATTTGCATGCCGTGGTCTCCTGGAGGTTCATGGAAGCTGGCAAACAAAAGCTCAGAGTTTTCCCATGAAGTGTCATTCTGCTTCAAGTTATATTAAGTCTATGTGTATAGACTTTTAGATGTCTCTTTTTCTTCCATTTCTCAGAGCTCCTCGGTAGTGATGATCACCCATTCTTTTTGTTGTCAGAGTGTGCCTCAAACCAAATGAACATGTTTTGAAGCTAAACAAATAGTCCATCCATTAAGTTAAGTTTCTTTGATGCTTTATTTTATTTTTTGTCCTGGCACATTGTGGTCAAAGTAACTGTGGCATTGACACCCTGATTTGAATAAGCAAGCACATATACAGTCATGTATCTGTGTATACTGCCATTAGTGCATTGACTCGAATTAGAATAGTTTGAACAATACAGTATGAATACAAACAGCTTCGGGAAATAGTAAAGTTTAATACTGGGCTTAATAATATTGTCTGGGTGTTTGTAGAGATTTAGATAGTAAACTGGCAATTCAGAGAGTGCTAGCCTAGAAAAACAGAAATTCTCAAACCAAGGTTATTTCCTTGAGATGAACTTCTCAGCGTTAGCACTGTTGACATTTTGGACTGGATAATTTTTTGTTCTGGGGACCTGTCGTGTTCAATATAGGATATTTTGCTGCATCCCTGGGCTCTATCCACTAGATGCCAGTAACACCCCCTCCACAAGTCATGACAATCAAAAATGTCTCTAGACACTGTCCATTGTCCTCTGGTAGGGAAAGGACAATATTGTGCTGAGTTGAGAAGCACTGTGTAGAGTATGGTGTAGAGTTCCCGGGCCTCAGTTTTGGCCTGGCTCAGAAAGCTTAAGTTTTTGGAACAGAAGGTGGGGGCAGAGGAGAGGAATGATGGAGAAAATAGACAATATATCTGTAGTATTTTTCTCTTAAGACAGACACACACACACACACACACACACACACACACACACACACACACACACACACACACACACACACACACACACACACACAACGTACTTCACCAGATGTACATATTCTCTGTGACATGAACTTTATCAGAACTTGCCCATTTTCTAGTCCAGAAGCATAAGACACTAACTTAAGTTGTGCCTTTCTCTATTTCGGCCAGGAGTGTGTTTTCTTCCAGATACTGTCTTTCGCTTTCAGTTTTAATTGTATAATTGACATTCCCTGCATTCAGTTTAGGCATAGTTGAATCCAGGGGTTCACGCTGTGCTCTCAGTAGGTGTCTGTCTGTGTGTCCCACCTCTGCTTCTCTCAGGCTGGTGCCAGGACAGAGGTAGGTGGCTCCTGAGAAGCTCGAGCCTGTCCTCAAAAGTTCATAGATTAAACTCAGGGAAAAAAGTGTTTGGATCTGCTTGCGTCTTACGTGTTCTCTGGACCCAGGTGCTTTTCCAGGGGGATGAACCAGCCTGCGTTACCCAATCCCTACCCACTCCTCTCAGCCCACGCTCACTGATCCCCCCAACCCTGAAAACAATCACAAAGAGTGATTCCCCTGCAAAGCAGAGATCTTTTATTTACTCTGTAGGAGAGAAAATTAAGCTGAAATCGCTTTATGAAAACCTCCCCCCCCCCCCGAATTTTGCTCATACATGTTTTCTTATTCTTTCTTTTTTCTTCTTTTTTTTTCTTTTTTTTTTTTTTTGCGGTACGCGGGCCTCTCACTGTTGGGGCCTCTCCCGTTGCGGAGCACAGGCTCCGGACGTGCAGGCTCAGCGGCCATGGCTCACGGACCCAGCCGCTCTGCGGCATGTGGGATCTTCCCAGACCGGGGCACGCACCCGTGTCCCCTGCATCGGCAGGCGGACTCTCAACCACTGCGCCACCAGGGAAGCCCTTTATTCTTTCTTTTTATCTCTCTGTTTAAGTGAGGTGTTGCTTCTCTCTGCTTCCAAGGCATCCTCTTACAGTAGTTCTCAAAGTCTGATCCAAGGAACCCTGGTCAGGGTGATAACCAAGATTTTCAGGTGGCCGGTCAGATCCAAGCTATTTTTATTATAATACTAAGATGGTATTTACCTGTCACTCTCAGTCTTTCACAGGTGTACAGTAGAGTTTTTCAGAGGCTGCCTAGCATGTGATAACACGTAAATAATACTGAATGCAGAGACAAATAGGAGAATTCAGTTAATATGCTATTGAGTCTGACATTAACACAATTTGTGAAAATGTACCAACATACCACTCTTCTCACTATTTCTTCAGATAATATAGTTATTTTTCCATAAGACATGTTGTTTATATTAGTGTGTAATATACTGATTGTTAAAGGAATTACTACTTTTAGAAGTTTCCGTTTTAATTTCTAATATGGTAAGTATGATATACATAACCCATACAAATAAAAGCTCTTTGAGGTTCTCAGTAAATTTAAGAGTGTACCTTTTTAGGGTCTCAGTTGAATACCTGGGGTGTTCATCAAGTTTTTTCTACTCTGGCTTCTGGATCTTCAACATCTCCAGCCCTGGGAGAAAGATGGTATATGTTCATCTCAAGCTGCCCCAGTGTCTGTTCTCTGCCAGGCCTTGTGGAATCTTGCCCTTGGCATGTGCATTTTAGTTTTTAGCTGACAGCTCAAGATGTCAACAGATCCTTCTCTGTGCAGCTCCCTCCTTTTCATTACCTACCCTGGAAATTCTAAATTCCAAATAGCCCCAAACTCCAGTCTCTACTTTACCCAGCGAGACCACATTTCCAGTGTGGGCATCACTTCCCTTTGGTGTGGTTGGGAAGGTGCCCACAGAAGTCATGTCAGGATGCATGAAGAGCTGATATCATGTGCTTCTTTTCCCTCAAAGATCAGCCTTGTGCTGTCTGTTGTCCAGCACCTGGAAACAGTTTCCTCAGTATTTTGTTCACTTTTATAGCAGTTTACAAGACTAAAGTAAGTGTGGTGCTCATTACTCTGAAATGGCCAAAATTGGAAGCCTTTAATTGTTCCTGTATTTAGGTGTTTCTTTACAACAAGGGACTTACCAGTGGTCAGATGCATGCTGGATGATAGCCAAATACAGTTACTTGTCCTTTGGGGTCTTTAGGGAATTGGTTCTAGGACCTGTCCCAGATACCAAAATCTGTGGATGTCAGCCTTCTTTATCCACTAATTCCATATCCACAGTGATACAGGGCGAACTATATGTTTATTGAAAAAAAATCTGTATATTAAGTGGGCCAACACAGTTCAAACCTGTATTGTTCAAGGGTCAACTGTATATCCATTTGAGGGTGGGAAAATAGGAGAACTTCTATTTATGTATTTTACATCATTTAAGATAGTGTTTAAATGTCATATATATAATTTAATAGTACAATTACATACTTTAGAGATAAAAATACATCATTAGAAGTATTATTTTTGTGTGTTTTTCCTAACAGAAGCATGCTATCAAAAAAACATGGAATTTCTCCTACAGTATTTGAACTTTTTTTTTTTTTTTAGAAAATTATAACATGGTACAGAGTGAAAAGGTCAAATAATTGGGGATTAAGAAAACCATCAAGGAAATATACTTTAGCATATAGCAACTATGAGGGGAAATTTAGCCCTAACTTGGATAACCTTCTCAGTCTGAGAACTCATTCAGGTGACTTGGTCTCTTTCCAAGGACAGAACGAGGGAATAGGGTCTCGCTTGAAGCAAGGATAGGAGTGACCACCACTGTCTTTTAATTAATACCACGTGCTGGGCGCTGAGCCGTTATTATGGCCTTTGTTTTACAAATGTAGAAATCAAAGCTAAGAGAGACTCCTTTGCCTCTGGTTATACAGGAGTAAACGAGATGGCTAGGTTTGAACCAGTGTTTCTCTAACTCAGAAGCCTGTTCTCTTACTAGTTCACTAAGCTTTCTTGGACCTGGACTATATATAAAGCTTTTATCTATCTACAAAAATGTAGGACACCAAGATAATTTTTTCAAATGGTTTCAACGGTAGCAGTGCCTACCCTGGAGTTTAGTTAAGTCATAACTGATTTATAGTGACCTGGGGAAATTTCAAGTTGGTATGATTTACACAATCCTTACAATCGAAGTGTGCATGTCTATGTGTGTAGAGTGCTAAGTTTCTTTTCAAGAAAGCTAAAGAAATTTGCCACTGACTAGGAAAATGTTTGCATTCTTCACACACTTGTGCATGGATTTCCAGATTCATGGCTATTTGCTTCAAAAGTAGACAGAGAATCAATCCTGGAAATTATTGTATGTGTAACTCAATTTAGTAAGTTGTAAAATATTACTTCTTTCATCCCCTTTGTGCTGTTTAGTTACTATTTCATTCTTCATGGTAATAACAAAATATTCGATGATATTTTAAATACATACTGAGCTTTAAGATTCACTTTAGAGTTCAGTAGCCCTTTGTTGAGATGACACTGGTCTTTTTGCATCAGCAAGTCTCTCCCTCTTTAAGGAAGAAAAACAAGTCATTCTTTGTACTTTACCTTTTGTTCTGGATGCCTTTCCCTTTCAAGATACGGTGTTGTGCAATTAATGCTTCTGTCTTTAAAAAGAACCATAACATAGATCTCTTTCTGAACCATGAACAGCAAGAGATATGGAAAAGAACACACATTCTCAAGTGTACTGGTGGGAAGTAGTACTCTTCCTTCAGAAACCCAGAATAAATCGATGTTCCTAGTGACAAGCAGGGTAATATTTGAAACCCTCTTTATTCTAGGCTCATAGATCTAATTATTCAAATAGAATTTCCCTTTTCAAGTACGAGTATTCCCCACATTTTGGACAGTTATGTACCAGGGTCATATTTCTTACCATAGCTGCATACCATCTCTACTATTGTCTACTTAACATTTTCTATAAATTTAATGGATTTTTAACTAATTGTGGATCTGAAGAATGCTTATATCAGTAATACAAATAGATGAAAACTTGTAATTAATGGAAAATAAACATACAAATAAATATATAAATATTTACACAAACATAAAATAAATACACATAGATTTACATTAAAATGTTCAGAAAATAAAAATAATGGTGTGTACCCCTAGAAGTCCTATGACCATATTTTTGAAAACTGAGATCCCCTATAATCCTTATTTATCAAGGTTCTGAAATTGGAGTTCAGAGCCCTTACCGTGGTTTCCATTATATACAAGCCGCTTATGGCTATGAACAAATTTTCTGCCTGGAGGGACCAGATTGTGAGACTCTCAGGCCTCCAAACTGTTTCCTTCAGCCCACTCTCCATTATGTCATCCATCATGTATAGTTGTGTGCCGTGTACTTGGTATGTGCTCAGGGAGTTGAGATCTCACACAGCAATCACACAGCACACTGAGGTCCATGCAGCTATGAGAACAGGGCAGTGCTGCGCAAACTCAAGGAAAGAGTGAATCTGGGAAAAGTTACTTAACACTCACAGAGCTTACGTTACTTCTCAGGTAAAATGGGATAATACACTCTGCCTATCGAGCTGTTTCTTTTTATTTAAAAAAAAAGAAAAAAAAAGGAGGTCATAGCCTTTACTGTGTATCAGGAGGGATTCTAAAAACTTTCTAAATATTAATTTATATAATCATCATAGCAGCCTTATGAAGCAAATAGGAATAATACCTTTGTTTAATACACAAGGAGAGTAAGGCACAGAGAGTTTAAGTAATTTGCTGAAGGTCACTCAGCTAGACAGTGGAGATCTGAATTCTGAAAGCCCGATTCTGCACTCTCAACCATTATTCCATGCTGTATTTCATCTTAAAGTTTATGAAGTTATCCATGTGAAAATATTTGGACTCTAACATCTATAGTTACTTTCTGCAATTTTTGCTTCATTTCATTTGTCTTCCATTTCTTGGACAGAAATATAGGTATTTTATTCCCCCTGTGGTGGTAAAACTGAGATAAGTAGCATGCACTTATAGGAAGTATAAAATTCCAAGTGTCCAATATATTTTAATATCACATCACATAATGTGATGTGGTGGAATGTGAAGCATTGGAGTTATATATGACTTGGGAATGCAGAGTGACAGGTTGTCATTACAACTGTGCCAAATTTTTGTGATAATGGTGAACCCTTGCAAATTTCATTTTCTGGTTTTGCAGATTGCCAACCCATTGACTCTACCCCTATGGTTTCCCAAGGGGAAAGACAATGGGATTTAGCCAAACTGATAATTATTCTTAATGGAAATTTAAAGGGCTGAAAAGCCTGCATTTGGATATGGACTTCAATAATTTGAAGAGAATTATTTTCCATCTCTATTCCTAGGATGTTGAGGCTGATGAGGTAGTTTTTCACAGCACTGAATTGTAGATGTGGGTGCCTCATGAGATAAGTCATTCAAATTATGAGTTAAGTGGTAACAGTAAGTGTCTGTATTTAAAGAGGACAGGAAACAGGGTCCTGTGCATCGTGGGAGGTCTGGCAATATCCATGTCATCCACCTCCTAGATGCCAGAGCAAACCATCCTCCCCCTCCCCCAATTATGACGATCGAAACTATCTCCATACTTTGCTGAAACATTGCCTCTGTTTGATAATCACTGATTTAGAGCAATAGAATTTTTGGCTCTTTTATGCTGTAAACTCCTAAAATCAGTAACACCTTTGCACATGTTTTAAGACTTTAGATGTTTTGAGGATAGTATCTTAGGGGCCAAAATGCCAAGCTTACAGTTCCAAGCATATTACAATAAAATAATTATTAATATTATGTATTCTCTACTAGTATTATCTCATAAAAATAAACTTAGGTCACATCACTGGCAGAACTTTTGAGAAATTATGTATTCTCACCCCATTTTTAATATTTATGTAATTAATCTCTCCAAATCATATCTGACAAATATACGTTGTTATATAATTACAGAGTACTTTCGAACTCAATATTTTCTTTACTTTTCCCAGTAACTCTGAGGAGGTCTTTTTAAAAAACCCATTTTATTGATTAGTAAATGGAGACTCAAGAGTATTTTTTGTGAGTTAGGGAGACCGGAAAATACCACCGTTCCGAGTAATTTTTTTTTTTTTTTTCTGCGGTACGCGGGCCTCTCACTGTTGTGGCCTCTCCCGTTGCGGAGCACAGGCTACGGACGCACAGGCTCAGTGGCCATGGCTCACAGGGCCAGCCGCTCCGCGGCATGTGGGATCTTCCCGGACCGGGGCACGAACCCGTGTCCCCTGCATCGGCAGGTGGACTCTCAACCACTGCGCCACCAGGGAAGCCCATTCTGAGTAATTTTAGGTGAATAGAGTTTTCTTGCTGATTAGAACCCTCAAGTAAAGCTCTATCTTGTGTATGAACTTTTTTCCATCCTTGAGAGTAGTGCTAAAGACTCATGCCTGTGTCTTTTTCCTACTGTCCTAATTCTAAATCCACTTGCCACCATTCCCTTCTTCGATGTCACTGGTTGTTTGTCCTGGGACTTCCTGGAGGCTGGAACATATGTCTTTAGTCCCTCAGGTGAGCTGGCCTAATTATGTTTCATCAGGACAACTTGAGAAACTCAGAATCTCAAGTCCCTAACCTTACAACTGATAAGCCGTATAAGCCATTCCCATTGTTCTTCACAGTCCCTTTTCTGTCTTAAATAGATTTATAGATCTCTAGGCCCTTAAGCATCTCCCAGCCCTGTTTATCTTGTCGACAAGACCCTAGAAATTAGGCTTCCAGAAAATGGCTCTTCAAGCCAGACTCTTGAAGGTGATGGTGCCCGTGTAACCTTGATATGAAGCCTCCTACACTGTGTAATATTGTCATCTCAGGGAGAGCCACTCCTTGTTAGCTTAAGTTGTCAGCTTTATGTTTCGGTAAAATAAATGCACATTTTCCCTACAGTAATGACTTTTCTTCTCACTTTGTGAAAACTGCAAGTACCTTGTTATCGAGAGATAATCGTGTTTTAGCAGTGCCACTTACTGTGCCCAGTGAAAGTCCCAAGGATGTGATTATCTCTTAATAACTCTAAAACCTGTTATGTATCATGTTGTATTGTTGTTTACATGGAGTGTGTGTGGGGGAACCCATTAGTGATCTCTGTGGTCGATATTATATGTCATGATAATGACAAAAGAATCAAATGACCATTTGTTTGCTTCTAGTTAGACAGCACAATTAGAAATGCATCCCACTTCCCACTGGAAAATGCATTTAAATGTAATCTCTTTCTTAGTATTAGTTTTATAACCCGGATATTAGTACTAAATTATGTCAAGCCAAACTAATGGAAATTCTGGAAATAAACATGGGTAATTTAATGTCTACATGACCTTTACCTCTCACAGAAAGGTCAGGCTGGGTTTTAAGTACCTGAGAAGGAAGTAAACACCCATGAAAAATACCTGCTGATTCAGTGATGGAAAATGCCATCGATAACTGAAGTAAAATAGAACATGTGTAAGGAGAAACACCTTAAACGTAATGGCCTTTGAGAATATGGACAGCCATTGAACGGCATCTCTTTCACCTCATGCTATCTTTTCATGTTCAAACAAAGCAGTAAAAACAGACATCATTTACTGAATACCTGCTGTATGCCTGATAGCTTTCATAACGTTCTATCGTTTTATCTTCACAAGAACCTTGCAAGGTAGTTAATGTTCCTCATTTACAACTGAGGAAACGGACATGGTAGGGGTTAAATGACTTGCATGAGTTCACGTAGCAGGAAAGTGGTGAAGCTTAGATTCTGACCTGAGAGCCCATGTGTTTGTTTTCCACTGATTATGTAAAGGCATAGTGCACAGGAAGCTTCAGTGCAATCATAGACTTGTAACCGCCGTGATCATTTACATGTTTATTATTAGATACATACCTATCTGAGCCCAGTGAAGGTGAAAGAGCCCACTGAGTGGAAAGATTCTTGTTTCTCCCTTCTAATTTTGCATCCTACATCTGTGAGAACTGAAACAATTAGAGATGTCTCTTCGGGTTTTTTTGAACATTTTCATGAGTCTTATTTTCATTCCTTTACCTGTCGCTTGGGAAGGATTGTTTTGTCCTGAATAAATTACCAACACACCATTTAGTTCTGAAGTATTGGGAAAGGTATAGATCAGGACATTTTGTTCTCTAGAGTAAAATGATCCTTTTTGACCCAGGCTTTACCAGCTGCTGCCTCTTTAGAGTTGCTTTTTGCCAGGAAGGTCTATGGTCATTCATGGATTTCTGGTTCTTTTGTATTGTGATATAGCCAGTGCATTTGTGTTGATACCAGCTCATTTGTTCAGAACTCTGATTTGTCCAATCTTTCTTTTAGCCGAGGGAGATTCATCCATTTATTAATTTGTTCGTGTATTAATGTCCTCTCTATTCTCACATGTGCTTTTTTATAATAAAAACCATCATTAAAATTTAAACATAACTTAAAATTATTACAACAGCAGCTAAATGACATGGATGGTAATATTGGAAAATATAAATTTTCAGTGATTTTAAAAATTAAATATTTTGTGCATATTATGAGCTGGACACTGTACATAGATTATCTCATTCTGCCCTTATAAAAACAGTGTAAGGTGGGAATATAATTATTATGCTCATTTTATGCATAAGGAAGCTGAACTTAAAGAAGATGAATGGAATGAAAATGTTTCCTCATGTTCTTGTCCAGGGAGAGGCTATTACACAATCAGTGCATAGACGCATGGTTTCTTTGCTTGTGTAAAGCAGCACAAAGGTGGTATGGAATAATTTCTGTATTTTTACCCCATTTCAAGGAATGGACTTGGCTGTCTGTCTACCTGATTTGTCTCTGTGTATGCTGGCACATCTGAAGGGAAGTTTTAACTAAGTCACTTTACCCCTGATAAGAATATGGCTAGTCAACTTTTCTTCCAATACGGACTGAAAAAACATTTCCTAATTATTAAATCGAAAACTTCTCAGTATCTCCCTAGGCATCAATAGAACTATCTTTTTAAGACCAGCCATGAAAATACACTATGGAAATAGAACTTATTTTTAGTGTGCATCCCTTACTATAACTTAGTTTTTAAGTTGGATTCATTCATTCAGTCAGCACACATTTAAAGAGCACGTGTTTTAGACCAGGTTGTACTAGGCTCTGCAGCTGCAATTTGAAGAAGACGACAAATTAAGACAGGTAACTGTTTCCCCACAATAAATGATGTGCGTTTGTGTGTGGTGTGGGTGATAAATATATTGTGATTGTTGTCATGCTGAATATAACAGGAGCACGAGATCCAGTTTGGAAATACTATGGTTTTGTTAAAAGGGTTATTTCAAAAATATTAATCTATTACTCTGTTACGTTTATTTAAATGATTTTTGTTTGTTTTTTTGGGGGGTGGTAGAATAGTAAATTTATGATGACAGCAAACCCTATGATGTAAGGGACCTTGTTGTGTTTCTTCTCCTAGTAATATTTTTGATTAAATGAATAAATGCAAACGTAAAAACTCTTGGCCTATAATAGTAAAGAATAGCTGACTATGATTCATATTCGGGAGCCAGGAAAATTTGTATATGGGGATTTCCTTGTAAATAAATGGATAGCATGATGGACTGATTTTTGTTTGTTTCTGTCTATTTTTCACCTGTATGTTTCCCTTAGTTTCTGTAGACACAAAGATGGGACTTGATATTATTCATGGAAAGCTTGCCTTCAGTGGGCTTATTTCTTGACAAGCAGTTGTTTAGTTAAGATGCAGAAACCTGCTCTAGCTGACAGAAATAGAAGCACTATTGAAACCACATGCCAGGCAAAACGATGGCCCTCTCAGAACAGAAAACTAGATAAAACCTGACCTCATGCGGACTTGACTTGAAAGGTGGAGAGATGTGGCTACTTCTCACCTCTTTTACCTTATTTTCATTCCCTTATTTCTCTTGGGGATGAGGAATAAGGGTATATGTTATCTCAACTCTCTCTTTTCTCAGAATATTTGATTCATTCCCCAATTCTCTCCGCAGACTGGCTTATTTGCCAGTTATTCCACCTTTACATGCTTGGACCTCTTGTTGCAATTCAATGTCTCTGAGAGACTCTTACCGGCTTAATATGGGTTGAATGTTCATGAGTGGTTCAAAGCTGTAGCCAATTAGGGTGAATCACATAGTGCGTGTGGCTTTCCTTTTTAGGAACTATGGGTAGGGCAAGTTCTTTTAGAAACAGACGTCCGTTCAGAGGCCTTCATGGGTAAATCTCAGATATTCCTCCTTACTTTTCAAACCTTCCCATCCCTCTTTCCATTCTCTGTGTTATCATTCTTTGCTTGGTGGCACCTAACAAATCTGATAAAGGTATTCATGATGTTAGCCCATCCAACAGGTAAATTCTTTTGACTAAGTTTCCCTCAGGAAGCAATTCCTAAAATCAAAGGGGTGGGATTAGTGCTAAGTGTTCTAGACAATGGGGAAATTCTTTGAAGTATATACTCATTTGTCATGAGACTATTCATAATGGATGAGAAACTCTTAACAACATTAATATCAAGTTACTGGTTACCATATGCCAAGTAGTAGACTGAATACTAAATTGCATTATGTTACTTACTTTTCAGTTGTTTTTTGAGGCTGAATAACATTATCCTCTCTATCTTATAGGTGAAATTGAGGCTTCCCATGGGTAGTAAATAATTGAACCAATATCCCATCCCAGGCAGCTTTCTCAGAGATTGTGCTTTTAAACAGGTGGAACATAATTATAATTTAATGAATAAAGTTACAGTCTGTTTTCATTTCAAGTCTGTGTCATTCCAGTGGATAAATGTAATCCTTACTTTCATTCTGTGAGGAAAAAAAAATAATAAATATATATATATATATATATATATATATATATATGTATATGCCAAGATTGTAGTAATAATTGAAAAGAAAGAATGAAACCTTGACCAAAGTTTTTTCATTTTTATTTTTAGGATAATTCTCATTTTAGCTGTTGTTTCTGATATGTAAGCTGGAATTGCAAATGGTGTCAGCAGCTATAAACAGAGCTTTACCTTCTTACCAGTGGGTATCCTTAGTGTAAGAAAATAGTCAGGCTTTGAGGCACATACACATATATATGGCTGGTGACCAACCATATTAAAATAAAACAAATAGTGATATAGTTATGATTCATGGTGAAGTTGATAGCATTTTTTTCTATTTCATAGGAAGCACCTCCTTAGATTTGTTAGAATAATTTGTGGCACTTTATTTTTGGAAAATATGTAAGAAAGGAAAGAAAAAAAAATGCATTCTTAATATATGAACAATATAAAGAACACATGTTTGGTTCTTACCTTCCAGACATTATTGATACTAACCTGAAAGTAAAGGTAGTTAGGTACTTAATAAAGTGATGAACTATTATGGTACCCAGCAGGGGATAGCATAAGATTAAGAAGTGATAAGGTATTTATGGCTAGTCAAGAAAATACTATATTTCTATCCCAGTCAAATATGCTATGTTTCAGTGTAAATTAGATGAGAATATTATAGTTAAATATATTTTTGAGTGGCTAATTTATATATATATATATATATCTACATAAAATGATATTTTCAGTTATGAAATATTAAAAGACAATCATTTTACTCAGAAATAAGGTTAACCACAGTAGAAGCTTGGTTAGCAGTTACACACATATACATAAACATGAAGCTACGAGTATATACATTTACTCTTAGTAATATCATGTATATATTTTCCTTAGAAAAAGTATTACTTCAAGGAAGAGTACTCCCAGGTAGAAAATTATTTTGCAATTAAAGTTTAACTTGGTGGATTTAAGAGAAGATATAATGCCATATTTATTGGAAGAGTTTTTTTTTGTTTTTGTTACCTTCATTTTACATATTTATAAAACTAACAAAAACAATAGGATGCCTTCTAGTTCATTGCTTACCTTTTCGTTATTTGAATCCGTTTGTAACATATTTTGTTAGGAAATGGTCGCTCTTAGTGAATTTGAATAGCATAGAATGTCACAGGCTCCAAGAGCTGGTAAACTAACAAAGAAGGGATAGAGTGGTGAACTGACTTGTCAGTAGTCACATGGCAAGTCACACAGCTAGTTTGATTTAGTTTGTTCATTTACTTTGTTTCTCTTGTTTATTAGTTTTTTATATCCTATATATACTATATATATATATATAGTATATATATATCCTATATCCTATATATCCTATATATACTGTATGAGAGAAGTCATACAGTATTTGTCTTCCTCCCTCTAACTCATTTCACTTAGCATAGTACCCTCCAGGTCCATCCACGTTATTGCAGGCGGCAAGATTTCACCTTTTGTAATGTCTAAGTAGTATTTCATTGTATGTGAATCTTTTTTTATCCATTTATCTGTTCATGGGCACTTAAGTTGTTTGCATATCTTGGCCATTTAAAATAATGCTGCAATGAACATAGGGGCGCATGTGTCTTTTTAAGTTGGTTACCAGATGGGAAGGGGGACATGGGGAGGGCAAAATGGTTAAAGGTTGACAGATGGAAAATAAACTTTTGTTGGTGAGCACACTTTTTTGGTAGGGTATACAAAAGTAGAAATATAATGTACATATGAAACATATAATGTTAATAATTAAGGTTACTTCAATAAAAATAAATTTAAAAATTTAAAAAATACATGAGGTAAAAAAAAAAAAAAAAAAAAAAAAAACCCAGAAAGTGCACACAGCTAGTGAGACACAAAGCAAAGAAAAAAACCCAACCTCCTAATCTAGGCTCCTAATCTAGGCGATTTTACCAAGCTGGAAATCCACACCAACTGTATTTAATTTTTATTTCCTTCTAGTTTAAGTTTAGAATGGGAATAATTAAGCATCAGCTACGTATAAGAATATTGATCCTTGAAAAATGTATTTATTTGTATATTTTTTGTTTCTTTTATTCTAGGAATTGTTGACATATAGTAACTCCACAGCATGTGGCCCCAGGAACTACCCTAAATGGTAAGCTTCCCACAGGGAAGATTTTTTCTTACATTCATTTCACCTTTGATTAGCATCCTTAGTTACTATGGAAACACTGAGATCCTTTCCTTAGAGAGTGATAGCATGAGATCATTTTTGATGTTTTTCTTAGGGTTGAAGTTAATGAAGGTAGTGAAGTCATATAAATTTAAGCCTTGAAAATAGGAAGGTGAGACCTTTCTGGGTCCTTTCTGGAGAAGATACTTGAGGCAGATTGTTGGTGGTTCAGATTAATTTGATAATTCAAAAACTTCAGAATTTGGCGTCATGGAGAAAGTCCTGGGAATAAAATGAAGGTTGTTGCATTTTTGCCCATGGTTTACAGATAAGACGTTTTCAGTCAAATCTTCAAAATACTAAGTTAACTAGATCCTAAAATTGAAGTCTTTTAGGGGTAAAACATGACTGTTGTAACTTACTGTCTATAGTGCATGCAGTTTTTTCTTTTATGAAACATACAGGTCTAAAAAACTAAAACTGTTACTGTTTTAGTTTCCTAAGACTCCTGTAACAAAGTACCATGAACTGGGTGAGTTAAAACAATGGAAATATATTTTCTCATGTTGAGTAGGGAAGAAGTCTGAAATCAAAGGGTAAGCTGGGCTGTGGTTTCTCTGAGAGCTCTATAGGAGAAATCCTTCCTTGATTCTTCCATTTTCTGGAAGTTGCCAACAATTTTTCGTATTCCCTGGGTTGTAGTTGCATCACTCAAATAAATCTCTGTCTTCACATGGCCTCCTTCCCTGTGTGTGTCTGTGTCCAAATTTCCCTCTTCTTATAAGGACACCAGTCCTTATATCAAGGCCCACCCTAGTCCAATATGACCTCATCTTAACTTGATTATATCTGCAAAGACCCTTTTTCCAAATAAGGTCACATTCACTGTTATGGGGTTTAGGATTTCAGCACATGTTTTTGGGGGACATAGTTCATCCATAATAGTACCTGGCCCTTAAGAGAAACAAGAGTGATCGTGAAGTTAACTATGGTTAACTAGACATAAATGGAGAAAAATACTAACCTGGAGGGTGGTGGTAGAGGAAGATCTCATTGCATTGTTATACACAAAATAAAATGCTCACTTACTTTAAAAGATGCAATAATTATCTCCAGATGGCCCAGTTGTCTCCCAAACAATATAATCAAAATATTCAGCCATTCACCATAAGGATTGATGGCAATGCGTAAATATCAGTGCATGCTTTTGACTCTCAGGGAATTTTCTTAACACCCTCTATTGAAAAAATATGTAGAAAAAATTTTATTTCACTTGATTTCTCAGATGATTTTCATAAGCCAAGTTGGAGTAAGGTATCCTTTAACAATTAGCTATTAATCCATAAAAAACCACCCAAAAATTCAGTGGCTAAAAACAGTGACCATTTATTATTTCTCACAAGTCTGTCAGGTCAGCTGCTTAGGTCTTCTGATCCGAAACAAGATTCCCCCAGTCTTGCTGGGTGCGTTTGTGTGTCCTGGATCAGTTTGTAGGTTAGTTGGGGGAGACTTGCTCTCTATGGTCGCCAGTCCTCCAGTAGGAGCCAGGCTTCTTCTCATGGTGCTGGCTTTATTCCAAGATATTCTGAGTGTTTTCAAACTTGCTGTGAACTTCTGTCTTTACCTCCTCAGACTTGTTAAGCAATAATCCATCCCACACAAGGCAATAGAATTGATCTTCTTAAGTCACAATTCTAAAGCTAATCCAACTACCAAAAACACCTGTAAATCTGCCACTGTTCCCTATTTTCCTTGGTTCAATTCCAGCCATTTAACATGGTTTCAAAAGATTCTACATTATTAGGTTCTTGCTTATCTCTCTACCTTTCTTTCTTTCCCCCACCCCACGCTTTCCAAAATAGGTTCTGAATTTCTTTAAATTGTTAAAATATGCCGTCTTTTCTCTTGCTTTTGCTCATTCTGTCCCTTCTTCCAGGAATAGTCGATTTTCCTCCTCCTGCTTACTTCTATCTTTGTGTGATCAACTCCTTCTTTCAGGAAGGCTTCTATGTTTTCCTTTGCCTGAATTAGGCTTCCCTCTGCTGCTAACATTGATGTAAACAATATGATAATCACAGTGTACTGTAATTACTTGCCTGATTATCTTACTCTCCCACCGTAGACTCTGAAGCCAGTGATTACATCTTCTTGTACAGTATGGTATTCCTAGAACCTAGCAGTACATGCAGAAAGAATGTCATTAGTAATTATTAATGGAAAGAATGAAGGATTCTTTTCTGGACATCTTTTCTGCTCCAGTTCTTCTGTCTTTAAAGGTTTAATTTGTTGGACATTTTTGGAATTAATATTGAAAGGCAGGAGGTCACCTTCACTCAAATTTTCCTGATCCTCCTTTGGCCCCATCTTAAGGAGGGCTCTGACACCCTCCGGTGCCCTGGCTTTTTTGTTTTCTGTAAAAGCAGTAGCCTGTGGAACAGAACAGCCGCAAAACAGGGTTATTTTGGTTCACGCGTTTGCTCTTTTCTTCTTTTGATTTGAAAAAGAAAAAGTTTAATTTGTTGCTAACCCTTGAAAATTAGATTTCACATGAAATGATGGTTTCTAGATTCTCTTAGAAGGAATCAGATTATCTTTCTACCCTGAGCCTGCATTCCCAGATGCCAGGGGGCTTACCTGAGCAGCAGGTGCCTTCCTCTACCTTCAGTTCATCATGCCCCATCATTTACTACCTATATGGCCCTGGCAGGCACTTGAGTTCAATGTCCTCACCTACACAGACACCTGAATTGATGGTATGTGGTAGCTTAACTTGGCTTCTAAGAGTTTGTCTCTCATGAATGAAAGATGGTAGGTTCGGTGGCTGGATGAGCCATTTAGTTCTTGCTGACATGTATCTATCAACTATGTGAAAGTAATTTTGGCTTCGTGTTCAGAAGTCTGTGCTTAATCTCCTTCTCAAATGCTTGAACAGATAAACTAATCTATCCAAGACTCTTTCTTCCCATCTGTAAAATGGAGAAATAGAGACTGTGATACTGTGTATGGACTTGTATCATGTAAAGTTGCTTTGTAAAAACCACAAAATTCCACCTAACCTATACACACAGAGAAAAAGGAAGAAGATTGTTAGTTCTTTTTTTCTGGATTGGTACAAATAATTTCCATCTTTTGTTAGGTGATGTTAATTAACATAGATAAGGGAAATTAAGTATCCATACATACTACAACGTGGATGAACCTTGAAAATGTTATGCTAGGTAAATAAGCCAGACACAACAGGCTACGTGCTGTATGATTCCATGTATATGAAATGTCCAGAATAGGAAAAACGATAGGCACAGAAAGCATTTTAGTGGTTTCCAGGAACTAAGGGCAGAGAATAATGTGAAGTGGCTGCTAATGGGCCCACAGGGTCCTTTTTGGGGTGATGAATATGTTCTGGAATCAGATAGTGGTGGTGGTTACAAGATCTTGTGAATATACTAAAAAACACTGAATTGTGCAGTGAATGGTGAGTTTTATGGTACATGAATTATATCTCAATAAAGTAATAGAATATGAAATTCATGTTTTAGGATGACAAAATTTCTGTTTCAGATATGGCGACTAGGGAGTGTAACAAAATAAGCAGGTTCCTTGGGTTGTCACTCAAATCAATATACAGTGTCTTCTTAAAAGTCCTGCTGTGTCCTCCAAAGCCAAAGACCATGTCACATTTCTAATTGTAAGAATTGATCATTTAATACAATGGTTATGAATGATGGGGTCAGACAGAGATGGGTTCATTTTTAAAATTTATCAATTACGACTTCTCTAAGCCACACATTCTTCAAATGATAAAGATACTAATAGCCATTTTGTTGGGTTATTGTAAGAGTTAGGAAGAACGAATGTCAAGTTTTTACCATGGTGCCAGTTACAAAACAGCTCCTCTATAATTTATATCTATATACACACATATATATATAGATATTTAAATATATATATATTTGAATTGAAGTATAGTTGATTTATAATATTATGTAATTGATGTATTTTAATTAGTGTTATTTGCTTGTAAGTATTAGGCTATAGATTTTTTGGCGACTCAACTAGATTTTTGGCGAGTCAACTGTTCCAAAGTTGGCTTTTTTTTGGGGGGGGGGGTGCGGTGGGCATCTGGGCCAGAAAGAAAAGAACAGCTAGAATATCTGCTAGTGCTTAATGAATTTAATCAGCCCCACACGGACTTTTGATATAGCAGGGAAATATTTAACAGAGAAACATGATTTTTGTGCTTCCTGTGCTCCTCTTGGTAGTCGACAGATCCTTCCCTGGCAGAGGTAACATTACCTGTGCTGAGAGAGGAGCATTAACATACCGTGAAGGTGATGTTAGAGCTAAGAACACATCCCTGTGGCCTTATATTAAAATCCGTCTGTGCATGTGCTTCTGAATGCAAGTCAGGCTGTTGCCAATAAGAAAATAAACTGCTGCCTTAAAATGTATGATTCAATTGTCCATCATTTTTATTATTTATGATTTTTTCCCTTTAGAACACGGTAGAGATGCTTTTACCTTTGGCTTTGGCTTTGGAAATTGAAATTAAAATCATACTGTGGGAATATAGAAGATAATTGAGTTATTCAGTGAAGTATACTATAAATTGTAACATTAAGCAGAATTGTTTAATCTTCATTATGAAAAAAATGACTGTATGAATTGCTCCATTTGATCCAGTGGCTGATTTATGCTTTCCCTTATGGATAATGGAAAGGATTATGCTATGGTGAGTGGTCAGATAGCCTGAGACTGCATCATTTGTTCTTGGAGCAAGTATGTACACCAGCATCTTCCTTAGGACCTGGCAATATGGTGACAAAATAGGCATGTAGCCTCAAATTCTGGGTTTGATACCTAATAGGCGTGGCAGGTAATAAACAAGTAAAAAAGTACTAATTGTGTTAGGTGCTATGAGGAAAGGAAGAGGATACAACAATAAAGAAGCACAGCTGATAGCTCTGCATCAACTCTAGCTTGTTATGTGACCCTGGGTAGGCTGCTTCTCACCAAAGGGCATCAGACTTCCTTTCACATAATGAATTGACCCTTTGATATTAGGGTATGATCCTCTTTCTGTTCAGAGTAATGCTTTTTGACATCATATTTATTTCATATCATGTTCAGATTACTATTCTTCCCTTATTTAAGTTGATTTTTGCCAGGGGTTCCTTTTCTACTTTGTTTTCAGTCCTTATATGTCATTTTAGGTGTGTCTCCTTTTAGTAGCATATAGCTGTATTTTTTCCATCTAATATTTTTTCTCATTTATCAAGACAGTTGAAAAGTTCACACTTATTTTGAATCTTGAACTATTTTTACATTCTTCCTACCACCTTATTTTGTGTTGGCATATTTTGTGTGAGTTTTTTTTTTTGTTTGTTTCTGCATATTTCTTCTTTACTGTATTCTAATAGACCAACTGATTTTTCTTTTTTTCTACTGTTCCTTCCCATTATTTCAGATTTCTTACTCTATTTCTGCTGGTAGGAGGCTCCCTTAATTTTAAACTTAACAATGCCAAATTTAACAATATTCTCAAATAAAACCTAAAATTCTCTAACTCTAATTGTACCACTCAAAGTTCCAAGTTTTTGTTGTACACATAGTATTTTAGTTCAACTTGATTTTTTTCTCAGTTAGTGATTCTAATTGTTATATTTAATATAGTTAAGGCTTCATTTACATAGATTTCCCTATATATTTACCTATTTATTTTTTCATCGTTTCCAGCATCCTGCTCTTTTGTGTTCAAGTTCCTTTTACTTAACACACCCACAAAAGATTTCTTTTAGCAAGTTCTTTTAGTGGTAAATTCTCTCTTTGTTTATCATTAAATGTCATTCTTTTACCATTAGTTTTGAGTAATATTAAACTAGGTTGGGAATTCCTAGTTGACAAATTTTTCCCCTTAGTACTTTGAAAATATTGTTCTATTGTTTTCTACTCTTTATTTACTGCAGATTTTGAAGTTGTCTGTTAGTCAAATTGATAATCTTGTATATGTGATCTTTTTCTTTCTGTTTCCTTTTAAGATTTTCTCTGTTTGGAGTCTGAAGTTTCATAGTGATTTGTCCAATTATGCATTTATTTTTAGTTTTTCTCATGTGATGTCTTACTTTCAATCTGAAGGCATGTTCTTTTTTTCAATTTTGGAAAATTCTCATTCATCATTTATTTGAATATTGACACTCTTAACATTTTGTTTTCTATTGTCCTTTTCTACATATCTAAGTAGACATATTTTGGACCATTTATTTCTCCTATCTATAATGCCTAGCTATCCTTTTAAATGTTCTATTTCTTTACATCTCCATTTTGCTTTTTGAGAAAATCCCTCAGATTCCTCCTCCAAGTTTTAAACCCTTTCTTCATCATTGTCTACTCTGTTATTTAACATTTTATATCAGTCAAAATAGCAAGTTGATGCTGCACTAGCAAACAACTCCCAAGTCCTATGGGCTGAAGCAGCAGCAGTTTATTTCTCCCTCAGGTTACATACCCAGTGCAAGTTAACATGGGGGCTCTGCTCATTTTATTTACTCAGGGACCCATGTTGATTTAGTCATTGTCAGGAAATGATTCCATAAGTGCTGAGGCAACATACAGAGAACCTGTGGGATCATGAGCTAAGCCTGAAAGCTTTTTCCCAGGATGGACACATGTCACTTTTGTTTACATTTCATTGGCAAAAGAAGTCACAAGGCCATGGATGACTACAAAGAGGGTAACATTTGCTTGGAAATAAAGGACAATACTTGTGAAAAGCATTTAATTGCAATATCAAATGTCTGTTGGCTTTTAAATTTTCTATTATTTTTTTTTTCCTTGAACTTCTATTTGGTTTATTTTGTTTATCTTCTGTGTATCTTTTATAATGTTCTGCTGTTTTATTATGGGTTCAATTCCTTTTTATCACTTTCCAAACTCTTATTTTCTATTCATGTTCATGATCTTTTATTATTCCTAGTGCTTACATTGCTTTTTTTTTTTTTTTTTTTTTACTGTGCTAGCGGATTCATTTTTGTGATAGCTTTTTCTTTCTCGCATATATTTCGTCATTTTGTATTGTGAACTCACATTAGGTATGTTTTTTTTTCTGTGGGAATGCTGTGGACCCTGTGTTGTGAAAACTTACCCCTGAACTAGTTTTGCTTTTGCTTTTACCAAGGTCCTGGGATGTAAAGTGTCCCAGACCAGTGTTAATTTCCTACACCTCATGAGTAGTATACATTTAGATCATATACTTAAGCCTGGCAAAGGCTTGGAGTTTCATTTTCTTCCAGGGGGCACATTGAACCTGGTGCAGACAGCAAAATTCCAGACTGTGTCTTGAGGTGGCTTGAGATCACATAAATGGCTCTCAGCAGTGACTTTGTCTCCAAAGAGCGTCCCATCTGGTACCTGCCTCTCGGGCAGATGCTTCAAGATTAGTAAGTGGGTTCCTTTCACCTACCGCCCAAGCACTTTTCAATCCAGTGTTTTTGTGCTGGTTTTCGTGTTGAGTGATTCTGCACACGAGCCTTTTGTAAAGCAGGTTTTCCGTTTCCTGCAGCTTTTTAGTTTTCGTGAGCATATGCCCCTTTGGTTTTAAAACCCAGAGGTTTTGGGGGCTCGTCTCTGTTGTGCAGGATCTAGCCATTGGGGTGTTTGATGTGGAGCTCGAATCCCTCACTCTCCAAGGGAAATAACCCCACCTTTGTAATCCCTCCTGTCTGTGGATTGCTGTGGCTGGCATGTGAGTTTTTCCTTGGTGAGCCCATATGGCTTCCTCTTCTACCTGTCTCAGTGCTGTCCTTTTACCTTTTGTTGTGGAGACGCTCTTCATCTAGCTTTCAGGTCTCTTTCTGAGGGAATTATTCCATTTGTAGCTGGTGATTCCTTGTGTCTGTGGAAGAAGGTTAGTTTAGGATCTTCCTATGCCACCATCTTGAACTCTCTAGATGGTAAAATACTTTGCCTGTAATAAGTTAATGGAAACTCCTCTCCCACTCCCTTTCCCAATAGCTGGAAATGGATTAAACAATAGAAAATGGAAACCCTGAATCTTCTATTGAATTTTCTTTTATACAGGATTAGCAGTCAAGAAGCACTAAGTGAAACAAGGTAAAAAACATACAGGCAACTGCTAATGGGAGTTTTAGAAGGCAGGGAAGAAGTGGCTCCCCTGGTGTTAAGTGCTCATATTATACATTAACCAGGGATAAGCCCCATCCTTGCTATAATTTGAGTCAGATCAGAACTGAACATTCAAAGCAATCTGCTGAATACAAAAGAAATCTTTGGGTTGTCTGCTGAGTATGCAGCCCTTTCACTTAGAAATATCCAAGTGCCACAGCACAGGCTGAAAGGATGTCCGGGTGTCTCCTTGTACCACAAACTGATAGGAGCAGGAGATTTTTCTCTTTGAGGATTTTGATGAGGACACAGAGACTAGATGAGACCTGAGCAAGGGAACCAGTGGGTCATGCTAATCTTGGGCTATTTAAACTGACTATGACTACATACTAACACAGAAAGAAGAATGTGAAAAGAGAAAAGAAAACAACATGGCAGAGAGAGAGAGAGAGAGCGAGTTGAGTGACCACATGGTCCCAGAAATAGAGAAAGGGTAGCACCTTTGCACCTGCCCTGTTGGTTGTGATTTTGGTCTAGCTGTACTTTGTAGCAGTAGGTTTTCCGAGATTCCTTGTATTCTTCCAGTAAACTTTTTGCTTGGTCTGCTTTAAGGGGTTCTCTCTTTCTTAAAACTGAGATTTCTTGGCCTGGACATTGACCACATGAGCTCTATGACAACAAATTGATACTGTCTATTTTTAAAAACCAAGACTCCTTGAAATCAACATCGTAGTTTTAAGTCATTGACTGAATAACTGGGAGATATTAGGCAAAACTTCTCTAATTCTTTTTATTTCTGTATTCCTACCATTACACATAGATAAAATTCCATTATGATGGAATTCCAGACTCACAGGTTAGAAGTTAGGACAAATGCTAAAGCTACTTGAGAAACGGGCAAACTGTGCATAATTCAAGGATGTTGCTAAGCAGATGCTAGTTTGAGGGCATTAAGATAAGTGCTGGCACCTTTAAATAGTTAATACAGCTTTCTTCCTAGGCGGCCCAAATACTGACACAGTATGGTTTATCCACTGGGAGGCTGTGACTCACTTATTCTCCCAATTCCCCTATGTAATCTGACACAGTGTATCCCCAAGACACTTCCTGCTGCTAATGCTTCTATTTCTATCTTGGAGCCTTTTAATTTGTATTTTCCCCAAATGGCTTACGTCTGCTTGTCAAGTGGGGTTCTCACCTCACTTGGAACTCCTGGCTCTTTGATAAGGAGTAGCAGGCTGGCAAGAGGAACTGGCATGCCACAGAAACCGTGTAAGCAATCAACAGCTTCTTTACAGCCAAGTGTGATCTGTCTGCAGCGCTGCGCAAAAGCAGCTCAGCACAACTGTCTCCTCCTCATGGCAGATTCTCATACACAAAGTTCCGGTTAGTATTGTACCACCCTGTGGAAGGTAAGAGTTTGGGTGCAACAAACTGCTCTGACATCACCCTGGTGGCTGCCTTTCTTCAATCCTATGCACGTAACTCCTTAATTCGCACTTGGAAGTTCAAGAACATTCAGTTCCTGTTACCTGCAGACCTATGAACAGTTATTATGAATCTTGGTCCTGGAATCAAGAAGGATCTGAGTTTGAATCCCAATTCTGCCACAGATTTACTGTAAAATATTGGGAAACTTATTTAACCTCTCCAAACTTAAGATTATTTATTTTAAAAAATGAAGAAAATGTTAGAACCTACTTTTGGGTTAGATTTTTAAATTTTGAAGATGAAAATGTGTTCCTAAAGATTAGGAAAGTGCCTGGCACATCATATGTGCGCAAAATCGATTAGCCGTTATCATCATCATCAAGTGAGGACCCTGTGTTCTCCCATTTCTGTTGAGCACAACTAAATGTCATTCAGTTCTTTAGGGGAAGTAAGATCATCCTCCTTCACTTGAGGGAGGGAAAAAAAAAACTTTGGGGAAAGTAAATTCTCACCATTGACACAAGGAAGACTCGCCATCATTGTGGACAAAGCACAACTCTGAACTTCAGGACTGCTGTTTGGTATGAGTGTGAATCTGGACAAGTCATTAACAATTCTGAGCCTAAGTTTTCTCAACTGTAAAATGAAAGTTCTGGCCTGGATGTTACCTGGGACTCTTTTTTACTTACTATGCTCTAGGAGTTTCCTCTTCCTACTTTGAACGTTAAATGATCTCACATTCATGGTAGGAGTGATGCTATACAGTTCTCCAACTATGCAACAAACAGAACTTGAGCTTCAATAGTCAATATGTTTCAGGTAAACTCAATATAGGGACTTTTAAAAATAAAGAATTACTAAGACATAGAACCATTACATTGCACCAAAACAATTTTTATTTCATGCTTTGTGGGGAGCGGGGGCTGTGTTAATCAGGATTAGTTAGGCTCTACTATAATAATCAGGAATATTAGTTGCTTAATATAGTAAAGTTTTATATCTCTCACAAAGTCTGGTGCCTGTTGCCTGCTTTGCTTCTCGTTTTCCTTTGTTGCATTGGCTTTGCTTAAATTTTCCTTGGATAGTGAGACATCTAGATTAGTTCCTGATTAAATTTAATTTATAAGCATCAATTAAATATTGACTGAGAGCTATTCATTTCTAGCTATTTCCTGGGCAAAAAAATTAATAAAGAGACATTAAGAGGGATTTAGACCCTCAGTGAATAATAGCTTTAGATGTCCCTTGAAGACAGGACCACCCCTAGAATCCTACATCCTACTCTGTTGTATCTTTTTTTTTTTTTTTTTTTTTTTTTTTGTGGTACGCGGGCCTCTCACTGCTGTGGCCTCTCCCGTTGTGGAGCACAGGCTCCGGACGCGCAGGCTTAGCGGCCATGGCTCACGGGCCCAGCCGCTCCGTGGCATGTGGGATCCTCCCGGACCGGGGCACGAACCCGTGTCCCCTGCATTGGCAGGCGGACTCTCAACCACTGGGCCACCAGGGAAGCTCTGTTGTATCTTTTATGTAGCCATACTTATTACGTCTTTATCTTATACTTGTACACAGCTCTCTACAGCAACTGCCTGTGTCATTTTTTTCAAAATTATTAGCGTTAGGACAAATTTGCCCTTGTATACTTTTGATGCTCCTTCTATTTCACTGCCATCAACCACTTGGTGGAGGTTTTTATTTTCCTGCTATTTTTCTTCCTGTGGAATACAGATGAGGTTAAGAGGATTATTCAGCAGCTGTGTCCAACCACCTGCTCTCCAAATCCTTGATTTTCAAGCTCTTAAGAACACTGCTGGGCATACCTTAGGTTCTGTTCTTACCAATGCAGTTAATCCTGCACGTCCCTAAAATTTGGTATCCACCTACCTTGAAGGCAGCTGTAATTACGGCTCTCCTTTAAAAAGCTTCATTCTTCCAGCAAGGATCCAGTTAGCTTTCATTTTATCTCTAATCTCTTATTTCAAAGGTGGATTAAAAGGTAAAATAACCACAACCACGTCTGTAGGGCACATTCAGTCGTTGACCTTTGAGACAAGTACCTGTCTCACTTCAGAATAGATCTCAGTGGGGACAGTAGATTGCTCTGAATGTTCCATGCCCTGCCCTCAACAGACTCACTAGAGATACGTTAACATCCTCCTGTTGTATGATATTTCATCCTTTTCAGATAAAGTTGGCTGTTGTTTCCTTTCATTTTCCCTGCACTGATCCCCAAGTTTAAGCTTCTCATATTACTCTGGCTTGTTTCTGGTTGTTTGCTTCAATGTACTCAGTTCAGAATATTGGTCCATCAGCACTCTGAGATCTTATTCCACTTTGTACTTGAATATCTCCACTGGGGTAACATTATCCAAGTCGTGTGCTTGCAAAATCAGAGCTATGCTAACAGTTTGCATATAGTCCATCGGTCTCCTGAAGCCTGGATTTTTAATAAATTTTCTGTACAATCTTCAGGCAGATATATCTTTATTTTTTCCTTAAAATATATGTGCTTAAGACAGAACTGACAGCAAATCATTAGCTTTTGGGTAATATCTGTTAGGATATCTTCGACTTCTATGTTCAAATCCTGGGAGTGGTTTGGACATAACTTTTAAAGAGGATACTCTAAAGGGAATTACACTATGTTTTGGGTGGTCTATGAAGTTTACATTCTTTGATTACACATGTAGTTAGAAGGGTGATTCTGCACTGAATATACTAAATTCAAGACTTTGTTTTGAAATTCTGACAAGCTACCATATGTCTTATTTTAAACATGACTAACTAAAAATGTACCCCAATTCTTTTTTTCCATATGATGAAATAATAAGGCATGCAACTTCAGAAGGCCTCTTGAAAAAGTGTCTTATGACAATCAACAAACACTTTATATTCATATTACCTCTTGAGACCCTTATAATAGCAATTGTAATTTCATTCAATCCATAGGTTTAAAAAGTCATGATGGTTCTTCACACACTTATAAAATATCACAAACCAAGTGGGCTTAAGATGTAATCTTTTCAGTAATGTATGTTAAAAAAATTCTATTAGAAATAATTGAATAATTAAATGTTAGAATATTGGGAATGAAGTAGGGTCTTTCCAAAAACTTGCCAGTTCTAAAGTTGCTTATTGTAGAGAAGAGGATCCATTTACTTGAGGCATTGATTCCCAACTTCTAACTTTATAGATTGGGAAACTTAAGCCCAACAATATTTAATGATTCCTCTAACATCATACAATTGGTTAATAACAAAGTGGAAAAAAGACAGGAGACTGGTCTTTTCAGTCTAGTTCTTCTTCCCAGTAATTCATAGAGAGATATGTCATAGAGTTGTGAGATCATTGTGGATAATATAATTAGAGCACCATTTCTAACAGATTAGAAAGTTGATGCTACAGACTTCCAGTTTTGAAAACATCATGGACTTGGCTACTGTAGACCAATGCCCACATACAAACACAAAGAAATAATGAATAAAATCATGTGCATGGAATTTGTGTAAAAGGGACCCACCTACTAATCTTGAAGCATCTGCCAGGGAGGAAGGAACCAGGTGCAATACTCTTTGGGGACACAGTCACTGCTGGGAGCCATTTATGTGGTCTCGGATTACCTTGTTAATACCAGTGCTGGTGGGTGCCATTTTGGAATGGCATTTTGGAAAAGATAAACAAAATTGACAAACCTTTATCTAGACTAACTAATAGTAATGAGAAAATTAGAGACGAAAGAAGTTAAAAGTGTTACTACAGAAATACAAAGACTCACAAGAGAATACTATGAATAATTATACCCCAACAAATTGGACAACCTAGAAGAACTGAATTAATTCCTTGAAATGTACAATCTTCCAAGACTGAATCATGAAGAAATAGAAAATCTGAATAGACTGATTACTAGTAAGGAGATTGAAACAGTAATAAAAGTCTCCCAAAAACAAAAGCCAAGGGCCAGATGGCTTTATTGGCAAATTCTACAAAACATTCAAGGAAGATTTAATACCTATACTTCTCAAACTCTTCCAAAAAATTAAAGAGGGGGAAAGCCTACCAAACACATTTTATGGAGCCAGCATTACGCCAATACCAAAACCAGACAAGGACACCACAAAAGAAGAGAAAATTACAGGCCAGTATTCTTGATGAACATAGATGCAGAAATCCTCACAGAAGTGTTAGCAAACAAATCCAACAACACATTAAAAGAATAATATAGCATGATCAAGTGGGATTTATTCCAGGGATGCAAGGATGGTTCACCATTCACGAATCAATAAATGTGATGCATCACCTTAACAAAACAAAGGGTAAAAATCATGATCATCTCAGTAAATGCAGGAAAAACATCTGTCACAATTCAGCATCCATTTATGATAAAAACTCAAGAAAGTGTGTATAGAGGGAGTACCTCAACATAATAAAGCCTGTATATGAAAAACCTACAGCCAACATCATTCTCAGTGGTGAAAAACTGAAAGCTCTTCCTTTGTGATAAGGAACAAGACAAGGATATTCTCACTACATTTATTCAACTTAGTATTGGACGTCTCAGCCACAGCAGTTAGGGGAGGTTGTAGATCCTGTCCTTGAGTTGAGAGGTCTTTTTTGTGATGTCTAACTGTTAAAATCTGAAGAGTTAATTTTGACAAGAGATCTTTTAGTACCCTCAATGATTTTCACATTTGTACTAAAAATTCCAATACTGTCAACACAATCAGATTTATGCAGACTAGATGACATGGTGCCTGTTTATTATTACAACTTGATGTCTAGACCAGTACGTTTCAAACTTAAATGTGCCTACAGATCACTTTGGAATCTTGTTAAAAATGCAGATGCTTTTCCAGTAAGCCTGGGTAGGGCCTGAAACTTTAATTTCTACCAAATTCCCAGGTGATCTAGATACTGCTGGTCTAGGGATCATGCTTCAAGTAACAAAAACATTAGGATATATATACATATATATATATATATATTTTTTACATCCACAATTGGTGGATTTTTCAGAATGTAAGAGAATATCCTAAGTTCTTATTTGAGACCTGAACAAAACAAACCTCAGTGTAGTGAGACAACTTGCATAAGGACGCTCTGGTTTGTAGCAGTGCTGGAATTAAAAACTAATTTCTGTTGATTCTAACAACTTCAGGGACTCTCATATTTATTATGTTGAGTCCGTGCTCTTTTGTTCACGTAGTAAAAGTGCTGCATTCATAGCAGCTAATTCATTGTCACTGTCTGGTTTTCAGCTCAAGCAGGTACTGGAAATATAAACATGCACACAGAAAGACAGATTTATCTGTTTATCAGCCAAGCTTTTTCAAAGCAAAGCCCAGGATACAGAGAGATGGTTGATAGATACTAAAATTTTGACACCTGGGAGTATATTTTCAGCAAGAAGATGAGTAACTTGGGCTGAAGGGGACCGATGAGAATAAAGCTCAGATTTATTAAGGACCTTTCCAGTGAGTGGGTTGTACCCTTCTCAAAGCAAAAATAAATCGTCTGTAATTCCAATTATATGATCCTGCAACATGTAGTTTAGCTTTGATTAACTGCTATAAATAGCCATCATCTTCTTAATCCTGTATATATTTGGTATCATGCTTTAACATCTGTAAATTTAAAATACTGTGGTAGTCAATATATTTCTGAAAGAATACTCTCAGAATATACCATATTTCAGTTAGAGGTTTTTAAAATAACTCCAGCAACTGTCTTTTGTGCAATAAAATGCATGATTTCTGCACTTTGCATTTGATTATTAAACCTACTGTGTAGCAGAATCAGTGGTCTGGGAACATCTATTTACCCCCCATGCAACATTCTTATTTAGTGTGGATGAGAGAAAGTCTGCTGGGGCAAATCTTTTCGTTGGGTTTCTACCAGTTTTATCTTTGGATAAAAAGATACACAAAAAGGATACAATATTTCTTTCTATTCAAGATGGATATCACAGTCCCCTTAGCAGTTTGAGTAATAACATGTTTTGGTCATTGTGTGACTTTGGGTAAGCTTAGCATTTTGAGCCTCAGTTTTTGCATTTATGACATGAAGATAGTAATATCTATCTTACAGGGTAATGTGGGTAAAATGACAGCGTATTAAAAAGCATTTAACCAGCACTTGGCATGCTAAGCTCTCAGGAAATACTCTTTTCTTCTTATTCCCTGAAGCATTTAATATCTCCAGGAGCAAGCTGTAGCAAAATGATAATTCTCTTTATTTATTTACCTCAGGCACCTAGAATACTCTTGGATACGTGAAATAAGTTTTAATTGTAACTGGACAATTAATAGTGTAAACTTACTGTGGGAAGAGTAAAGGAAGCATGCTTTCCAGAACCAGTTAAAAATGAGTTTTGATAATCTGTTATTTCATATGCCCCAAATTGCTTCACCTATTAGCATGTATAAATGAGAGTTAATGATAAATAATAGCAACCCAAACCTGCACTAATGTACGTAGACATTTTTCATCATGTAGCTATAATGGTATTATTAGTATCAATTTCTTGGGTATACATTGGAGGGGTATTGGAGGGGAATTTTTGAATTTTGTAAAAATCATATTTTTGTCCCTATATAGGTACTTAATCGAGGAGAGTAAGTCCCTTTTAAAACCAGAATATATGGTGAATGAACAAATATGGCTGGTCCAGACATAGGGTGTGTGTCCAAAAGCATGCATTTTTCTCTCTTGTACTTCCATGAGCTTCTAAGAAGAGGTACTTTCCCCTTCCTTCTAGTTGCTGGTAGGTACTACTTGTGGGTTTATGATTATGTCATATTTGTATCAAGTCATCTGATTATTCTGGGCCTTTTCACCCCATCCAAGTAAAATCATCATCTTCTTTGACAGAATTGTGATAAATATTTATTTGCGGGTTTTAAACAACCAATGGCAGCCCTGTGACATAATCAAACAATGACTTTATATGATTTGATGCCACACAGATACATCAGTCAGGTCTGCACCATTTAATTAGCTGGACGTGAGTTTACAGATAGAGTTGACTCAGTTATAGCTGGTCTCATTGTCTGGTTGGAGTGGAGTGAATACAATTATGTAATTATTGTGATGTATAATGTACATTGAAATGCATTATAATGTGTGATACCCGCATGTTCACTTTGCAGCTCCTCTCTGGGATTGCAGGAATGTCTGTTACTAAGAGCTTAGGTGCTACGTTTCCAGAAAGAAGTTACACAAACATCAAGGGAGTTTAATCATTATGATCTATAACAAATCATCATCCTCCAGTTAAGTCTGAGGCATACCCAAACTAGCATGTGCTTAACATAAACCATGTATATTTCATTGCTCATTTACTCATTCATTCACTTGTTACACAGATATTTTGGAGTTCCTCCGAAATTCTCAGTACTGTGCAATATAGTTATAAACACATGCCTTGCCTGAAGGGATTTACCAGAGCAGAGTGAAAACTAGGTGAACAGATATTCACTCTACCTTCTGACTAGGCCTGTCCTCTTCGGAGCACAGAGTATATGGAAAAGTTCACAGGGGAGGTGACATTGGAACAGGATGGTGAACAGTAAGTAGGAGAGAAGACACAGCCCTTCTAACAGAAAGTCATTTAGAGCAAGAACTAATGATTACTTTGTATTGCATTTTTTTTTTTTTTTTTTTTGCGGTACGCGGGCCTCTCACTGTTGTGGTGTCTCTCGTTGCGGAGCACAGGCTCCGGACGTGCAAGCTCAGCGGCCATGGCTCATGGGCCTAGCCGCTCCGTGGCATGTGGGATCTTCCCGGACCGGGGCACGAACCCGTGTCCCCTGCATCGGCAGGCGGACTGTCAACCACTGCGCCACCAGGGAAGCCCTGTATTGCAATATTTAGCAGTAAAAACTGTTTTACTCTTCACGTCAATAATGTTTCTAGAATCTTTAGAATTTTCTTCCCCTCCAAAAAAAACAAAACAATTCTATTTCATCTTTCATTGATCTGAAAAGACTGAAAAACTATAATTTCCCCAGTGTTTCAGTCTTCTGTGTTTGCCCAATGAAATGTGAACACAGTCTTGCATAATGCTGAAAGTTTACTCTAAACCTTTTCTGAATGCTCGACACTTGCTTCTCCTGAAAGCCTGGTGTGGTGTTCACTTTTTCTTCTGGCATAATAATAATCAAAGTGCTGATGGTTGTGAATGTTCCCCAGGGCTCTGTGGTGGGGTACTGTGCAAGGTATTACTGCTTTTATTAAGCAGTTTATAATGTTGATTAAGAATTGAGATAGCCATGGTAAATTAGCGTGAGACAATACATAATGAAATGCTAACTCCTTGGAAAAGGAGAGATTCTTTTTTAAGTCTAATAGCATTTTTTATGTGTCTCAGTTATTCTTGTATGCCTGTATTAACACCACCCACATAGGTTTGCAACTCATCAGAGCAAAGACTGTGTTTTAATACAGATACTCTGCATCAGTGGTACTCAACCAAGGGATAATTTTGTTCTCAAGGAAATAATTGGCAATATCTAGAGATACTTTTTGTTCTTACAGCTGGGGAGTAGGTGCTATTGGTATCTGATAGGTAGAAACCAGGAATGCTACACTGTACATGATGCATTGTGCATTGTACATGATAGCCTCCTCAACAAAAAATTATGTGGCCCGAATATCAGTAGCATTAAGGCAGAGCAACCCTGCTCTACACTATAGCTAAGGTCATTCTGTGACTTAGATGTTAGCTTACAGGTTTATGCCTCAGTATAAAAGGGAAATTAATTAACCAGTGTGTGTATGCAACTATATTGGAATAAGAGCTGAATAATTAGGCTGGAAATTACATGCTCTGCTATAAAACAGAACTAAATCTTTTCTTTTATAGAATAAAAACATTTTCACATAAAATAGCTGAAGAAACAGCTCCTTGATTAACATTGTGTGACCGTAACATTAGTGTCTTTGTTCTGTGAGTGCACACTTGAGCACTGATTGTAACGATAGACACAGGCATTGCTCTCATTAGGTCTGTAATTTCATGGGCTCAAGAGAGATACTAAACAAATAATTATAGAAATGCCTATTAAATTAAAATTTAGATGAGTGTTTTATGATACACGGGGTTATCTGAGAACTGTAGGAGGACCTGAGTTAGAAAGGTCTGACAAAAGTTCCCATTTAAGTAGAAAAAAGGAGTGAGAGTTGACAAGGCCAAGTAAGAACCCCAGGCAGAGGGAACAGTACAGGCAAAGGGGGAGGTAGGAAAGGGCTCGGTGCACTCGAAGAACAGTCAGGGGTCAAGTAGGACTAAGCGTAACAGTTAAGGAGAGTGTCTTGAGAATTAGGCAAGACCCACATCAACCTAGGTACTGTAAGGCCATGTAAAGAATTTTTAACTTTATTCTAAAAATAAGATTCGACTTTTAAGACTTTCAAGCAAGAGAGTGACTATGTTAAGATTCACATTTAACGCCTAATATAGACATTTAGAAAACATTATATTCTAAGTTTCTACAGGAGCCTCTCTTATAATACTCTAAAGATGGAAGGGCCGTGGGTGTCCGTATCTGAACCAGTCAAGGCCTGGTGGATTCTCTCATCTATAGATGTCCAAGTCTCCCCTATTCTATGTTTCTCCCTTAGTGAACCTGTTTTTTAATCAATTTGTGGTAAATTGATCACATCACTTTACACAGTGATGTGTGGTATCACATCACTTATGTGATACCAAAAGGAAGCCAGCATCTTTCAAGTGCCTCCTGTGTAACAGGGAAGGGAACTAACATTTACTGGTTATTTACCAAGTGTCAGTACTCAGCTAAGATGCCACAGCTATCCTTCCTCTAAGGCAAGTGCCATTTTTAGCATAAAAATCAGAAAATCAGGTCTCAGATCTTAAGGGACCCTACTAGTTTGAGATCCCACAGCCAGTAACTGGTAAAGATGTGATGAAAGTTAACCTCTCTGATTCCCCAAACTCTACTTTTCTCTGTATATACTACAGGAGATAGGTGATTTTTATGTCTTGTTTTTGAGCTTATAATAACCACGTGAAGCAGATGTGATTTTGCGTCTTTTTTTTTTTTTTTTTTTAAGATGGGAAAATTCTGTCCAGGGTGTCTTTGTTAACAACTCCTGGGAGACGCAGTTTAGATCCACGTGGGTCTGACTCCAAAACCGTATATTCTTTTCACTGCACCTTTATGCTGTCACCAAAAATTACCAAAGTCTAACATCTTCCCTCTTTTTATAGACTTCTGTGCAGATGCAAAAAACTGGTCAGCATTCTCTTCAGAGTAGCTTTCTATATAATTTAAAGTCCTCTTCAAGGTGGTATTGACAGCAAGCTTCATAAAGGGTGGAATATAGTAATTCTGCTGAAGACTGAAACAATAAATAGTAAGGGAACACATAATCTATAGCTTTAATGTAGGTGATTTCCTACAAATTGAAAATAAATAATGCGTATTTATTTGAAAATAAATATGCGTAATGAATATTTCCAATTATATGATCGCCTCTTAATGATCACTGAATAATGGAACATTTATAACAGACTAGGCAGATTTATGTTCCGGCCGTCTCAGGACCAGAGCTTTGCTTGGATATGGTGCTATCCTATTTCAGTGCTACTCCTTAACCTTGTGTTTTGTGGGCAACATGGAAGAGTTCTACTAAATTAAGTTAGGAAATCAGATAGCCCTGTGTTTGAACTCTAGTGCTGAAACCAGCTGGCAGTATAACTTTAACTTTTTGATTCTCTGAGCCATCTTCTATAAAATGGAAGTATTTCTCTCAGAGGAATTGTCAGAATATTTTTATAGTGCCTAGAACAGGATCAGATAGGAACCCAGTAAACTATCATAGTTTCTACACTTGCTGTTTCCAAGAACCACTAAGTGTTGGCATGTCAGAGGAGGAAGGGGTGTTACTGCAATCTTTGAAAGTGATGACAATAAAATTTCCATTTTCCAAAGTGTCAGATGTTAGCCTGAGTTACATCATTTCTGGCATTCTTCAATACTACAGCCATTCTAGATCTCTTAATTTAGTTGAATCCCCGAAGAACAGTTAAATTGTTATATAATGCAGCTTTGCTTAAGAAGCAAATGATGTCAATGGAGAGTGTATTGCATTTTGTTTTGGAAGTTGCAAGGAAAAGGAAAAATTATGCAGAATCTGATTTTATGAATCTTGGTTTCCTGTTAATTGAAAGCATCTATTAATGATTCCAACAAAGTTAAAAAAAATTGTTACTATTTTTAAGAGAGACAACTCTGTGGTGAATCTAGGCCATTGCCATGACAATACCAAGCCCTGTAATTTCTTTCTTCCTTTTTTTTCCTCTGTGTGTGTGTGTGTGTGTGTGTGTGTACTTTATTCTGCTTCAAATATACTGTTTTTATAGTCCACAAAATATTCTTAATAATGCTGCAATTTAACTTTGTAGTGGAGACCTTTTTCAAACCATTTATTTATCCTTCGGGGATATGGAAGTTACAATATTTTATTTTCTTATTTTTTTTTAATTGAACACGGTGACTTTCTTTTGATTTCCTAGATTTTGCAGGTAAATGTTCTTTATTTTTTTTTATTTGTTTTTTGGGTGTGTTAGTTTCTGCTTTATAACAAAGTGAATCAGTTATACATATACATGTATCCCCATATCTCTTCCCTCTTGCGTCTCCCTCCCTCCCACCCTCCCTATCCCACCCCTCTAGGTGGTCACAGAGCACCGAGCTGATCTCCCTGTGCTATGTGGCTGCTTCCCACTAGCTATCTATTTTACGTTTGGTAGTGTATATATGTCCATGCCACTCTCTCACTTTGTCCCAACTTACCCTTCCCCCTCCCCGTGTCCTCAAGTCCATTCTCTAGTAGGTCTGCAAATTGTGTGTATTTCACCTGGTGACTTAAGCACTTTTCTAAATATCTAATTTTGAGAGATCCTGTGGTAGTTATTTAGTTTAATATTATTATTTTATCATGGGAGAAAAGATCACAAAGGGATTTGAAACAGTTGTAATAAGTACAGGTAATAATTTATCCAACATTTCTTCTCATCAGCACAGGGTGACCATATTTGGTTTAGTCTCACATTTTCTTTGGTTTGTATTTCATTATCTGTTTCTGAAGATTCATCTGCCTCTGGATCCTTATGTGGATAAAAATTCCCGCCATTACCTGTGCAATATAGAGTCGCATCTTGCCGTTCACTGTTCTCCATCATCTGTGCTAAATATGCTGTTGTCATCTCTGTTCTGATCATGTTTTCCACTATTTCTCAGGCCTAGTCATATTAATCTTATTGATGTGTAATTAGGTTAGACACAAATTAGTCTTTTCAAATTCTACTCTACTGGTTAATAATAAAGGAACAAGGAAAAGGGGATGGAAGGAGAGAAAAATTAAAAAAGAGAGAGATGGTAGAGTGCAGACATTTGCTCTTTACCTTCCATGAGTGAGTGATGCTTTTTGCCGAAGTGAGATTGAGATGAGATGAGATTCTGCTCTGCTAGTTCCCATGTGACCATCTTGCCAGGTCCAGTGTGATTCTAGAGTGTAAATATTAATAATTGTTAGGGAATGTGACCCCTAAATGCCAGTCAGAAGTCAACCAGGTATAGTGTTCTGTGAAGAAACAGTGATCTGTTCCAATGCTAGGGTAAAATAAAACAAAAACATAAAAATCTTTCCATGTTGGGCCTATTGAGAGAAGGTAAATTACTTCCATCCCCAACAGGGTACCTCCTTAATGAATGAGGTTAATTTTGATTATATGATATTTTCAACTTATTCTTTGAGTCTTAACTCTCAATTCTATTCTTCTGCTTTCTGTACTGATTTCTCTCTGTCTTTGGGAAGCAAATTCCTTTCTTGACTATATCCTTTCCTGAGAAGTGAATCTGTACATCTTCACATTTTGTAATTAAGTGAAAGCCCAGGAAACTAAATTCATCAAATCAAATTTGTCAGTTTGCATCCAAATATTTTTGTTTTAAATAAGTGATCCATAAGAGAATAAAATTCAGGACCTAAATTCTGGGCTTCTGACGTAAATTCCATACCTCTTTTCATTCTTAACATACTTTTTTGTTTTCTTTTTAAAATTTATTTTATTATTTTAGACAGCAGGTTCTTATTAGTCATCCATTTTATACACATCAGTGTATACATGTCAATCCCAATCGCCCGATTCATCACACCACCACCACCCTCTGCTGCTTTCCCCCCTTGGTGTCCATATGTTTTTCTCTACATCTGTGTCTCAATTTCTATTTTCTCCCATTCTGAGGGTTGTCCTTTTGTCTTGTTTATGGTTTCCTTTGCTGTGCAAAAGCTTTGAAGTTTCATTAGGTCCCATTTTTTTATTTTTGTTTTTATTTCCATTACTCCAGGAGGTGGATCAAAAAAGAATTTGCTGTGATTTATGTCAAAGAGTGTTCTTCCCATGTTTTCCTCTAAGAGTTTTATAGTGTCTGGTCTTACATTTAGGTCTCTGATCAACTTTGAGTTTATTTTTGGGTATGGTGTTAGGGAGTGTTGTAATTTCTTTCTTTTACATGTAGCTGTCCAGTTTTTCCCAGCACCACTTATTGAAGAGACTGTCTTTTCTCCATTGTATATCCTTGCCTCCTTTGTCATAGATTAGTTGGCCATAGGTGAGTAGGTTTATCTCTGGGCTTTCTATCCTGTTCCATTGATCTATATTTCTGTTTTTGTGCCAGTACCATATTGTCTTGATTACTGTAGCTTTGTAGTATAGTCTGAAGTCAGGGAGGCTGATTCCTCCAGCTCCATTTTTTTCCCTCAAGACTGCTTTGGCTTTTCAGGGTCTTTTGTGTCTCCATACAAATTTTAAGATTTTTTTGTTCTAGTTCTGTAAAATATGCCAGTGGTAATTTGATAGGGATTGCATTGAATCTATAGATTGCTTTGGGTAGTATAGTCATTTTCACAGTATTGATTCTTCCAATCCCAAGAACATGGTATATCTCTCCATCTGTTGGTTTCATCTTTAATTTCTTTCATCAGGGTCTTATAGTTTTCTGCATACAGGTCTTTTGTCTCCCTAGGTAGGTTTATTATCATGTATTTTATTATTTTTGTTGCAATGGTAAATGAGAGTGTTTCCTTAATTACTCTTTCAGCTTTTTTATCATTAGCGTATAGGAATGCAAGAGATTTCTGTGCATTAATTTTGTATCATGCAACCTTTACCAAATTCATTGATTAGCTCTAGTAGTTTTCTGGTGGCATCTTTAGGGTTCTCTGTGTATAGTATCATGTCATCTGCAAACAGTGACAGTTTTATTTTTCTTTTCCAGTTTGTATTCCTTTTATTTCTTTTTCTTCTCTGATTGCCATGGCTAGAACTTCCAAAACTATGTTGAGTAATAGTGGCAAGAGTGGACATCCTTGTCTTCTTCCTGAACTTAGAGGAAATGCTTTCAGTTTTTTACCATTGAGAAAGATGTTTGCTGTGGGTGTGTCGTATATGGCCTTTATTTTGTTGAAGTAGGTTCCCTCTTTGCCCACTTTCTGGAGAGTTTTTATCATAAATGGGTGTTGAATTTTGTTAAAAGCTTTTTCTGCGTTTATTGAGATGATCTTATGGTTTTTATTCTTCAATTTGTTAATATGGTGTATCGCATTGATTTGATATGCGTATATTGAAGAATCCTCGTATCTCTGGGATAAATCCCACTTGATCATGGTGTATGATCCTTTTAATGTGTTGTTGGATTCTGTTTGCTAGTATTTTGTTGAGGATTTTTGCATCTATATTCATCAGTGATATCGGTCTGTAATTTTCTTTTTTTGTAGTATCTTTGTCTGGTTTTGGTATCAGGGTGATGGTGGCCTTATATAATGAGTTTGGGAGTTTTCCTTCCTCTGCAATTTTTTGGAAGATTTTGAGAAGGATGGGTGTTAGCTCTTCTCTAAATGTTTGATAGAATTCACCTGTGAAGCCATGTGGTCCTGGGTTTTGTTTGTTGGAAGATTTTTAATCACAGTCTCAATTTCATTACTTGTGATTGGTCTGTTCATATTTTCTATTTCTTCCTGGTTCAGTCTTGGAGGGTTATACCTTTCTAAGAATTTGTCCAATTCTTCCTACCTGGGCTCTTTGGTGGGGCTAATGGCGGACTTCAGGAGGGCTCACGCCAAGGAGTACTTCCCAGAACTTCTGCTGCCAGTGTCCTTGTCCTCATGGTGAGGCATAGCCACCCCCCGCCTCTGCAGGACACCCTCCAACACTAGGAGGTAGATGGGTCTGGTTCAGTCTCCTATGGGGTCATTGCTCCTTCCCCTGGGTCCCGATGCGCACACTGCTTTGTGTGTGCCCTCCAAGAGTGGAGTCTCTGTTTCCCCCAGTCCTGTCGAAGTCCTGCAGTCAAATCCCGCTAGCCTTCAAAGTCTGATTCTCTAGGAATTCCTCCTCCCGTTGCCGGACCCCCAGGTTCGGAAGCCTGACATGGGGCTCAGAACCTTCACTCCAGTGGGTGGACTTCTGTGGTACAAATGTTCTCCAGTTTGTGAGTCACCCACACAGCAGTTATGGGATTTGATTTAATTGTGATTGCAGCCCTCCTGCCATGTCATTGTGGCGTCTCCTTTGCCTTTGGATGTGGGCTGTCTTTTTAGGTGAGTTCCAGTATCTTCCTGTCGATGATTGTTTAGCACTTAGTTGTGATTCTGGTGTTCTAGAAAGAGAGAGTGAGAGCATGTCCTTCTACTCCACCATTTTGTCTTTCCTGAGGTATCAGGTATTTCTTGGTAGACTTGACCATTAGGTTGAAACTAATAGTATGAATTTTAATGTGGAAAATTCGAAGTTCTGCAAATATTGACCACACAGATACAAAGATGAGAGACCAGTTCTTATAAAGGAATTTTGCTGAGCCTCATCTTCTGATGTATAAAACTGGATATTAACTTTGAATGCTTTATTAGTCCCCAAGCTGCTCCCTTTGGGGAGGAAGGAGACATTTTCAGTAGAAACACAAATTCTTAATCTTTGGGGCTCAACATGTAGTGCAATAAACAGCCTTTTGTTCCCTAGGTAGTTTCAGAGTGGCAGTGAAACCTTCATTCCTAACATACTTTTTGGTGTTATAATTTCCCTCTGTAAAAAATGAAAGGAAAGGGGACAAAGTCTACCTTGACAAGGTCTGTGTCTCTTCTTAAAACTTGACTTCAGAGCCATGTCTTCCTGAGGTTTATTGTCAGCACTCTTTTTTTGATTATGTTTGCATAATTTCTTTAATGGCTAAAGAAGGTCATGTTTAATAATTTGTATCCCAACATGGTAAATTTAAAATACTCATGCTAAGCTGTAGTTTGTTAAATACTCATGCTAAGCTGTAGTTTGTTTTATCCAAATAATAAGGATAAATGCACTTTGTGTGATGTTTAGTCAAATTTAATATATGTGACCTCTTTGATCTGGCTTTATTTAACTTTTTTTTTCTAATAATGTTTATTAAGCATCTGTGTGTGTGTGTGTGTGTGTGTGTGTGTGTGTGTGTGTGTGTATGTGTGTGTATAGGAGTGTCCTGATAGAAGACCAAATGGTATATAAGAAGAGTAGTTTTTAGCGTAAAAAACAAACAAAAAAATCATAGAAAATACATAGATCTGTAGAAGAAAAATTACTGGATTTCTAGATGTCACATTTTATTATTTTTGGAGAAAACCTCTTGGATGGCACATGTAAAATGTGTAAGTTGCTTTTCCAGATTTTTCATTAAAATAAAGGCACATTACTAAAGCTGTATTGAAAGCTTAAATTATCCTCCTCTCCCTCATGTTTTTAGATTAGTTTCAAGAAAATAAAGAAACAAACTATCCTTGAAAATGTAACAATCTTAATTACAGTTACATGGATAAGTGGGAATAGAATATCCTTCCACTGGTAGAATAATCTCACTTGGCTTTAGCTGAATCTTTCCCTTTTTTAACATATGGATAGGACCCATTGAAACTGTTTTATCTGAAACTCCTAAAATGACTCAAAATTTGAACCTTTAACCCTCTTGGCTGTACTTGGTATTGTTAAATTCACCTTAGAATTCATGAGTACTGTTGTGATATTGAAGTGTAAGGTTGTGTCTACAAAATAAGGAAACAGATTTTCTTCTCCGGTTAACTCATGGTCATACCTCAAACATTATAAAGAAGCAAATAGAGGCTTCCCTGGTGGCGCAGTGGTTGAGCGTCCACCTGCCAATGCAGGGGACGCGGGTTCGTGCCCTGGTCCGGGAAGATCCCGCATGCCGCGGAGCGGCTGGGCCCGTGAGCCTTGACTGCTGAGCCTATGCTCCGCAACGGGAGAGGCCACAATAGTGAAAGGCCCGCGTACCGCAAAAAAAAAGAAGCAAATAGGAAAATGCTTATGTAAAATTGGATGGTGAATTAAACTTTCCTCTGTGTGTTGAGCTAAGCATCAGGTCAAAGTATGGAAATATGTCAGTAAAAGTGGTGATTTGCTGATTTTAAAACATAAGTATCCCCATTTCTTTTGAGTTTTGGAAAGGTAGCATCTTAAACTCCTATTCATAAGGCAGGTAAGAAGAATTTCACTCGCTCCTCTTGGTCTTTCAGTTATACAGTTACTCTTGTTCTTGCATTAATTAAAATGAAAAATCAGAGCCATTATTATTTAGCAACCTACATTTTTCCCTCTAAGTATCAAATGGCAGGTTCTGACATGAAGAGCAAGAAGTTCTCCAAGGAAGTCTCCTTTGAACAGAGACTATCATGAAGTTGAAGCAATTAGAAAAGTTACCAGAAATCACAAATGTTCTTAATTTTAGACAGAATATAATGGCCCGTGTTACACATACGGCTTTAACCTCAGGATGTGAACCTATGCATCAGAATGTCCAGGCTATATTAGAAACTAGATGCTTCCTTTCTCTTGCTTGGAAATTAGAAAGATATTTACATTTTCAGAAAAGCACGGGTTCCCTCTCTGAGGTAGAGCCCTGTCTAGCATCTAATGGTGGAAACTACAATGCTTGTCACAGATGTTAAGGAAAGAAAGAGAAAAAAATTGCATTGATTTGGAACTGGCTTCCTTTCTTTTATCCACCATAATAGAGTGGTGATTTAATCATTTCTCCTAAGTAAAATGTTTCCCTCTTGAGAACGTCTGGATCTATTTATACTGTGACCACTGTTTTGATACAGAGTGTAATTGTCCATATTGGTAGTCTCTTTTCATACTAAATTTCCTATAGAGACTGTGAACTCATTGGGATTGTAGCCACCTAGCCCCAATATACAGCCTTACTGGCAAAGTGCCCAGCCCTGGGTAACTGAGTAGAGACATCACCTTTAATTCTAGAACATAGGAATGAGTTGTTGTTTGTTTGTTTTTGGTCTTTGCATTCTCTCTGCTCTCTTTAATACACACAACTGGATTTACAGCCTAAAGCCAGAAAAGAGGTTAGTTACCCACATCTAAAGACCTGATATTAGAAAATACATTTGTGATATTTAATATCTTTAAAAGCACTTATACAGGACCAATATTATCCTGTGGTATGCTTAAATCCATTACCTTTTTTTTTTTTTTAAAGCTCACTAATAATATTATATTGAAGAGAACTGTTTCATAACTCTGGTGCTTTGTTTTGGTCCGCCTGAAATCATAAAATGGTCATAAAAATGACTTACAGAAAAACCAGGTTAGAGTGTACCAGAGTCAAGTTCAGTGACATCCAGAAGAATGAAATGAGCACAGATAAAGGAGGGTAAGGTGACAAAGTGATGAAATGCCCCCTACTGCTTCTGTTCCTATTTGATCTGACAATATTGGAAGGATAACTACTTAATGAGACTATTTGATTCAAGACTATTTGCATATTTTTTAACAGAGAAAGTGGTTCTGTAGTTTACGGAATAGTTCTTTTATACTGAGTATGGTGGTGATCTCAAAGACAGCTCTCCTCTGACTTTTTATAAGTGAATGGGTTATCTGATTTATTGCTTACCAGTGTCGATGTGTTTTTGTCATAGATTCCTAGAGTTTTAGCATTCTAGATGTTTATCCCAGTGTTTCTCAACTCGGAGGTGGATGTAGACCAGTTTTTCAAATTACGTGCTGGGTTCCACATCCACCTTTTTCTATGAAAGAAGCTCAGGCAGACGTTTGTGAAGACCCCACCTCCCCATAGGAGTGATAAGCTTCACTCTCCTGAAAAGTATGATTTGAAAGTAACAAACCGAGTTATAGGGAAAGTTATGGCATTTCTTGGGGTTTTCCTGATTTCATATTTATATCGAGCGAGAATTCAAATCTAACTTCCTTATTTGTGTTTGGGTATAATTTAGAGATGGGAATGGGAGCCTGTGTAGAGTGGTTTCTGATCCCTTCAGTATTCTGGATGCCGCAGTTGTAGACAAAAGGACTGACAGCTGAGGACTTTATTTCTTATACTTTCCCCTCTTTGCTAACTCAGTAAATAATCCCACCATCCATTTTATCAAAGGAGTCAGAAATTTGAGCCATCCATGATGACTCAAATTTTCCATAACGTTCGCTTCCCACCACACTTGGCATAAACACCACACCCTTTTCATGGCTCACACATCCCTGCCTGACTTTCAAGCCTCTGTTTTGTAATAGTTTTTCAAGGCATTTAATACCTTTTAAAAGTCTCCTTAATGGTCACCTTTCAGTAAAACTCATCCTTAACATGCTTTTTAATATTACAACTCCCAGCTCCAATGCTCTGAATCCTCTTTCCTCCTCCACTTTTTCTTCTTTTTCTCCAGCAGTTGTCATGGCATCTGCCTCTGCATCCTGGAAGATGCCTGCAAAGAGGGCACTGATTTTTGTCTGATCACTGATGTAACCCAAATGTCTAGAAATAATGCCTTCCGCATTGTAGGCTCTCAATAAATATTTGTTGAGTGAATGAATATTTAGTCAGGAAAAGTTTTTGTGTTTTATTTTCTTTTAATTAATTAATTAATTAATTTTTGGCTGCATTGGGTCTTCGTTGCTGCACGTGGGCTTTCTCTAGTGCAGCGAGCGGGGGCTACTCTTTGTTGCCATACACGGGCTTCTCATAGTGGTGACTTCTCTTGTTGCAGAGCACGGGCTCTAGGCTCATGGGCTTCACTAGTTGTGGCTCACGGGCTCAGTAGTTGTGGCTCACGGGCTTAGTTGTTCCACGGCATGTGGGGTCTTCCCGGACCAGGGCTCGAACCCATGTCCCCTGCATTAGCAGGCGGATTCTTAACCACTGCGCCACCAGGGAAGTGCCAGTTTTTGTGTTGTTTAATCATTATTTTTTGCTCCCCCAGTAGACTAAGATTCATGAAGATAGAGAAATGGTATGTTTGCTTTTTGTACTAAGGATTGTATCCCCAGTGCATTGCCCATAATAGTCATGTAACATATATTTTTGAATGAAGGAAGGAAGGAACTAAAAAAGGACTTGGGCAAATTGTAATATTCATGTCTGTTAAAATCTTCCCTGCAGTCCTCACAGAAGCGCAAAGCTAATGTGATGCTGATTTCTATTAAATAATTTCCTTTGGCAGGTGATGATTGGGAAACATGCTAAATAATCAAGTGCTTGTAGTTGTAATATTTATAATACAGCAGTTGGCCAAGTCCTGTAAGTATACAAATAATGTTTTCAGTGGAGGAATTAAAACCAGATTAAATCCAGCATCTGATTACTTTGTGCTGTTTGGTTTAGAGAAGAACAATTTCATTTCATTTAAATAAACAGTCATCATGTTTTTACGTATAAACGATGATACAGACTCTGGTAATAAAGGTTTATATTTCTGCTTAGAGTAGGAAAGTTGCATAAACGTGATCATTCTCATTATAATCTTTTGTTAAACCCTCAGTGGAGTTATGACTAGCCCTTGCAGTAGCCTTATTTATGTATGTATGTATGTGTGCATGTATGTTGAAGACATATGCTTCAGAGGCTTAAGACTTGCAAGACTGAAGCGGTGATATGAAGGAGGCATAAATCATGTTTAATGCTTGCTGAATACCCAGAACTATAATAATTGTGTGTTGAGTTTTGAAAATAATGGTTTTATGTGATTGATCAACTAAAAGACTGATGAACATTCTGGCTGGAAATATATGATAGGATATAGAATATAAAAGGCAGCAAACGGGGCTTCCCTGGTGGCGCAGTGGTTGAGAGTCCGCCTGCTGATGCAGGGGACACTGGTTTGTGTCCCGGTCTGGGAAGATCCCACATGCCGCGGAGCAGCTGGGCCCGTGAGCCGTGGCCACTGGGCCTGCGCGTCCGGAGCCTGTGCTCCACAACGGGAGAGGCCACAACAGAGAGAGGCCCGCGTACTGCAAAAGAAAAAAAAAAAAAAGACGGCAAACGGTATGGCTGATTTGTACATTCTTCCCTGTTCATTAAAGTATGTGACACGTGCCATGCTGAAAGGTCCATAGAAGAAGTGTACTAGTACTTCAGAAACTTGCAATGAGAAACAGAGTTGAAATTTGACATCTGGTTCCAATTCTTAGTGTCTTGTAAAACACATGTTTAGAAAGAAAAGAAGTGTTTCCAAAGACAATTCCATTACCTTTCAGAACTGGCTAGCTGGCATTCAGAGTCTGACTGGAATGTTTTTATCTATTCAGTTCTTGAAAAGGAGAAAACAGGCAGGAGATGATAGAACAATTGAACGGGAGTCAGGAGATCTGGAGTCTAGTGTCAGGCGGGCTCTAATATATTGTTTGACGTTGGAAAAATCACTTTATTTCTAATCCTTCCCAACACCCAATTTAAGATAGGATGGAACACTGAGGTTAGAGGACTTAATCTCGAAGGTTCATCCAGTAATTACAGATATGGGAAGTAATGTTGATCTTTCGTGAACATCAGAAAAGCTGTGTTAGGCCCTGCATGGCTGAGGCAGACTCTTACTCCTTGAGGGTACTGGATGATGAAATAAATATTGCTACTTAGATATGAATGAAATTTCTCTCCCTGAACCTATTTCCTCATCTTTAAAATAGAAGACTCTTCTGTGCTTCCCAGGAATGCTGTACTTTTCAAAAGGATTCAAGTAGGTAGAAGTGTTTTATTAACACTGAAAACCAAAGTAAGAATTAGAGAAGTATGGATGTCATGATTATATGCTAAACACTTCCAAATGGATCCACTGCTTAGAAGATGTTAGGGAAAAACCCGAACGAACTTTTTGGCCAACCCCATATTTGCTTGGTATCTTGAAGCAAGTTTTGTTTTTTGTTTAACCCACCCCCACCCCAAGAACACAATTTTTAGCGTTTAGGCCAATTCTAAACTAGTATAAGCAAGTATTAAAATTTTAAATCTCTTAATGGCTTCTAAACAGAACTCTAATGTTTGACAGAAGTGACAAAAATAATAATTGTTGTCTAGAACAAATATTAAATTGTGATTTTAAAGCTTTTATAATTATATTTGGGTAGATAGATTGCATGTGAATAGTAGCATGCCGAAGCATTTTAAAGGATTTCAGTTCTAGAAAAGCTCTTTAAAGGTCAACCTGATTAAGGCAATGTTTTTGAACCACTATAAAGCAGACACTATTATTGGAAATTCGTTGCAGTAGCACGGAATGGCATTTTACTTACAGTTTAAACTTTTTAGGTGTAATTTGGAAAGCAAAAATTATCTTTTTTGGGGTTTCTGATCTCTCACTGAAATGACATTTTAATCAATAAAAATGATTTATTTCCTATGATTGGGAGGACTTTTGTTCTCCAGGGTGCGTGGTATGCATGATTAACCAGCTCTATTTTAGAACCCCTGAGGGAAAGGGTTCTTTTAGAAGGTAAGTGTCTAATTCAGCAAAGGAAAATGGGCTCCTGAGGTAGAAGGTGATATTCAGGAACATTCATTTACAACCTTCTATCTATAGGTCATGGAGTAAATTGGCCTGGGAGGGACATCCAGGATTTCCCACCCCTGGCTCACAGATAGAGCTTCATGGAGTACAAACAGGCTGTGCAGGGAATGCTCTCTTCAAATCCTTCTGTAGTGAAGTTGACTTCCATGCTTCTTGATGCAGTTTTAACTCTAATAATATCTAGAAAGAAGAGTTGTTCTTTTCCCTTTTGATGTCATATCAGCTGTTGATATTAAAGCGTTTAATGTAGGGACTTCCCTGGTGGCCCAGTGGTTAAGACTTCACCTTCCAATGCAGGGCGTGCGGGTTCGATCCCTGGTGGGGGACTTAAGATCCCACATGCCTCACGGCCAAAAAACCAAAACATAAAAAACAGAAACAATATTGTCACAAATTCAATAAAGACTTTAAAAAAAAGAGTTTAATTTTTAAGTGTTACTGGTGAATATCTACCCAGTATTCTTCATAGAGTAGATATTTTGGAGTCTGTTGCACTATCAAGTAACTAGAAATCCCCAGAGCTGTTGCTCACTTGTCTCTTATCTCTGTGTACAGAAGGACATCATACATTCCTGATGGACCATTCGAAAGTGCCAAGGCTTCTTTTTAAAAAAAAAAAAAAGGCTATGTTTCTAATGAGAAATAATTATTAGAAGCAATAAAATATTTATGCTTTAGTCATTAAACATGATTGACCATGAGAAAATTAAAAAGTCTCAAAAGCCAAAACTCTCATAAATACAGAAAATATAAATGAATGTTTAAATTGTTATCTAACGATGACATAAATAAAAGATCATATTCTTTGAGCTCTGATAGTAATCAAGTGTCACTGGTTGAAATATTGATAAAATAAATAAGAAGACAAATTACTTTTCTAAAATGCTAGACCTATATATATAGACATAGAATAGCATTTTATGCCAAACTCTGTTACTTATTTGAGCAAATTCAAAATGCAGTGATTATTGTTAAATTGAGTGATATATTTTTAAAAATGTAAATCATCTGACAATATACATATAATGTGTTATCTTAAAAAGTCATGGTGCAAATCTTCTCCAGTCACAACAGTTTTACTGAGACTGCATATTGTTTGAAATTAATCAACAAGTTGATGACAGTAGATAGTTTCTAGTGTTTCTAAATATATGGCATATCTCTGCCACAAAATAGAAATTGCTACCGTAGGGGCATTATTTTTCGTACAGAGAATATCTGTAAGACAAATGATTTATAAACAAGCTTCATGTTTGCCAAAATGTTATGCTGTTTCTATTTTCCTTGGTATGCCCAAAGTCTTTGTACCCTTTCCCCCCTCACTTTGCTTTTGCCTTTTTTCTTACCTTTTTTTTTTTTCTTTTGGCCAAAAGCGAAGGATATGGGTCATTTTGAAGATAGAAAGTTTATTACAGTGGCCTTGTTTTCTTCAGGGCTTTTCAGTACTCAGTAATATGACTGCTCAGCTTCTCTAGTGAAAAAGGCCACACAAGTACATCAGTTAAGTCACAGATGCTTTTCCTCTTTTGCTAGAGATAGAGGAAGCCCATGATTGCTTAAACACAAAGCTTCTGTCCAGTGCTGAAAGGTGCTCTGGCTGGAACAGAATTCAACTCATCTTCCCAGGGACCTGCTCTGTTTGGAACACCTCCAAACAAAAATGATTCTTTTTTTCTTTCTTCTTTGTCAGTCTTCAGTCACTGTTTTTATGTCATGAAGTGTCACCAGGTTTATGTGCCTGTCCACGTTTCATAAAGTAGAGAGGATACATGATAAAAATCTCAGAATAGCATCATAAATCATCCATGCCTGTGAATTGCTTGGAAATGTTAAACACCTTGGTTTCGGTCCAGATGTTCAACTCGCCCCTTTTATACCAGCCTGACATACATCAATTGGAAAAAAAAAAAACAAAAAACAAAACACAGATGGTTCTACAAAACCTCACTTGTTCACTTGCAGCTTAATATTTGGTGTATTTTCCTTTTTCTTCTTACTTTGCTATTTATTGAAGCATAGAAGGGTGCCCCACCTTCCAGGAAAGCTGTGTTCTACAACTCACGAAAGCTAAGGAAATGTGAGATAACTACCTACTGTTCTGTTCCCGGGTGACAGTAGAGTGTTAGTAGTTGAATAAAGGCATGTAGTCCCAGGACTTCTTTAGGGCCTCCACTCTAAATTTGAAGTTATCAGTAATCCATGCATCAGATAGAAATTGATACTCTGTTTCGCACTATTCTTCTAACTGTTCCTATTGGACTATTTAATTGAAACAATAATTCTTATTATATATTCTCTAATCCAAACCAGAACATTTGCCTGTTTCTATGTTCCTAGTAATTGCCCAATGTGTATTAGTGGTGACGATGTGACTGATGATTTATCTTATGAGGAGAACCAGGAATATTGGGAGCACACGAAAGGCAGATTACCTTTCTGTTTTTGGACAGGGGAAGATAGGAGCAAGTCAGGAAAGGCTTCAAAGAGATGGTGATGTTTGAATTGGGCTTTGAAGCGTAGGTACTTGTGTATCACCAGGCAGTCTCTGAGATAAAGGTGTTTTTAAGCACAGTCCACAGAGTTGTCACTGTGTTTTAGGTCTTTTTACCTCAAGAATTCTTATTTCTCAATTTTCACGTTTTCTTAATTTCTCTGTAGTTTTATGGAAGGAGGCATTCATATGTAAAAATTGTATGCCTAGCATTTAATATGCTGTAATATTCCAACTTCTGGAGTCTGCTTTCTGCTCTCACCTTGCTTGTCTGCTGACCACGTGTTGACTCATTATCAACAGTGTACAGGTCTGAGATGGTTTTAAGGCACCAGCTGTATTAACACAAAAAGAAAATGACCTAGAGCTCTTCTCATATCAGTTTCCAGGTACAATATTCAGTCTTTCTTTTTTTTTTTTAACATTAAGGTGTTATTAGTGTTTCTGATCGCTCCACTCTGGGATAGGATGCAAATAGCATGCGTAGCACACTGTCTTTAATATAGATGCCACCTTGAACTGTGCTTCATTATACAGAGTATTAATAGAATGATGGGTTGTACCTGCAAGGCACAATCTTCCTCTCTATCTCCTTCACCCACACACAGATCGTTAAGTCACCGAGAGATGTGTGGTCCCTGGGCACTAGTAAAGCTTTCCTCTCTGTAGACGTGACACCTTCACGGGAAAGGACAGGCAGCTTTCACTGTCTGTGTACACTAACACACTAAGTTTATATTTGAGTTTTTTTTTTTTGGAAAAAGAGCTCCATTATAGCTAAGAAGACAGTAAAACTGAAGCTGCCCAGAATATTTATAATATATATGTCGGCATAAAATATTTTTAATAAACAAACAAAATGTCAATGCAAAGGTTTCTTTTTCTAAAGGAAAGTGTTAGTAAAAGGTTGAGCTCCCACCAGCTGTTGTGGTCACGTCATGGTTTTGTGTGTCGTGTGTATGAAAGGGAGCAGTTGCAAGCTCTTTCATTATTTGGAATATATATATTGTGTAAAACCTAGATGCCAAAATGTGATTTGGGGCTTGAGTTCTGTGATTACCCATTGCATTAATTTAGGTAGGAGAAAGAGATGCAACAAATGGACCCAAATTTCATTGAGTTAATAAAATGGAATATTAGTTCTCAAGTTCAAAAACCTAGGGTGGTTCCATGTCCAGGAGCTGGGGAGGTTGGTGTCATCTTAGCTACGTCGTTGTTCAGGGATCCAGGCAGACGAGGGTTCTGCCTCTTCAGCATGTGCCTTCAGGATGGTTCTGGGCCTCGCGTTTCCAGTCAGCAGGATGAAGAAAAGAACTTGGAGCAGCTAGTGAGAGGCTGTATAGGACAGGCCCTGAATTCCATTCATTCACCTTGGTTGAACTTCAGTCACATGGCCTTCTTCTGCTATGTATGGGAAGCTGGGAAACAGCATCTAGAATAGCATCCTGGAAAAAGAGGTAAATGGATCTTGGTGGACAGACAGCAGTCTTTACTACACTCCCTCATTTATTCTTTCATTCAGTATGTTTTGGGAGCAACCTGTTTGCTAGGCATTGGGCTGGGGACTGTATTAGTTCATCTGCCCATTGGCCTTCTCACAGTGCATCAGAGAAAACGGCTAATTTGATTTATGTCTTGTATAAGAGAAATAAGGCTGAAAATTCAGATAAAGCATGTGGGAACTTGAGAGGTCAGGCTCAGCTTCTTTTTCTTTTTGAGAAGGGAAGGATTACAAATAATTTTGGTAATGGCATTAATTTTTCTTTTCCTGCCCTTTGTATTCACCTTAGTAAGAGGAGAATCTGCATTATTTTTATTAGTGTTCCGTAAGAGTGCTGCCCTTTTATTATTGATACTAGAGGAATGGAAATGTTACACTACAGTTCCATAAAATTTTCACTCTAAGGCGCTTTATTCAATCTCCATTACTCTCCATACATTAACAGTTTTTCTTTCCATTGTCATGTAGGTTAAATGAGGGCAGATGAATCGCTTGTGCTTCTTGTACTTCCCATCCATTGCCAAGCATATTTTCTTATACAATAGGGGTATGATATTTGATCATTCAAATGGGATCACGGAATAATAGCCAAAGCACCATAAAGGAGTCAGGCTTTTTCTAACAATCAGATCATATAGCCCTTTTTTTTTTTTTTTTACTTCCCTTTCTTTCCCTCCCTTCCTTCCTTCCTTCCTTCCTTCCTTCCTTCCTTCCTTCCTTCCTTCCTCCCTCCCTCCCTCCCTCCCTTCCTTCCTTCCCCTCCCTCGTTTCTTCCCTCCCTCCCTCCCTTCCTTCTCTCCAAATGGTTATCATTGTGGGTAAAATTCTTCAAGAAACCTGCAGCTCTGCCTATTGTAGAGGGGAAAATAGTAAGGTTACAAGTTGTGGGTTCTGTTGCCACTCTTGCTACTAACTTCTGATAGTACCTCATTTTATTAATGTGGTTGACCTCAGTATCCTTATCTAAAAAAGGAGGACATTGTAGCAAGATTGTCACAGGCCTCTTTTAGTTTTGTTACCTAATTGCTATGTTGGTATAAATTGTTGGTTAAGGACATGAAGTAGATGTTTATAAAAGAAAACACTGGGGAGGGAGCATTTATTTATTGTTAAAATCTGACCTTTGAAATCAGAGTGCTGGGATTTGAATCTGTTGTTACCACTTGATTTAGCCACATGACCTTGGGAACAATGTGTAACTTCTCTGAGGTACGGTTTCCTCGTTAGCTTAAAAAATTGTGGATTATAGGAGTATCAGCTTCATAGGGTTTGGTGAGAATTTAATATTATCCTTCTTATAAGCCCTCAAAGAAATGTTGATCAACTTAAAAAAACAAAGTCATTCCCTTTCCTCAGTCCATTGTGTTTTTATAGAAGTTAGGGAAGATAGGGTGAAACTTTTCCAAAGCACCCTTTCATTTTTTTTTATGTGAAGTTTGGATATTGCCTATATATCTCAGCCTTGGGGATGACATTGGGGGTTGCATTGGTGTTTCTCACTTTCAGGGATCTGTTTTTTCTCTTTTGATTCTTTAAGGCATTTCGATAAAATATTAAAGAGCCCTAAGATCAGATGTTGAAGATTGGAGGCAGGAAATAGATGAAGAAAATGAAACGAGTCTATTTTACATTTATATAGCTTTGTGGAACAGGGGAGATTTGGCATTAATTTGAATAGTAATGATGCTTACCACTCTTGGAGCATCCTATATTTGCAGAACAGTTTGAAAACTTTAATTAGTTTATTTGAGCATCACTTGTGTGGGCTAAGTAAATATTCTCACTTTACCCCTGTGGACATCTAGCAGAATGTCCAATTTACCTGATTCATATACTGTACTGACTATTACTAAATTAAGCATACCCTGATTTCACGTGCTGATCATGCATGCTTTATGTTGTTTGTTTTTTTTTTCTCTCTTTTTATCTTATTTGACGTTAGACTAAATAAATAACTCTCTAGAGTTTAGTAGCCCCATCTGCAAAATGTGAAACCTAAAAGACAGAAGGGCAGATTAAATAGACATTTGTTTGTAGCTTCAGACTACCAGCAATTCTGTGATCCTGGATCAGTGATTTATAATTGACCTGCTCCCATGTGTTTTGTATGTGTTGTCTGTCTTCTCAATTCAATGCTGTTGTGGTCTGGTGTCCCAAGTACAATTATGTCAGAATTTTTAAACCTTGGTCTTCTTTTTCCTTTCCAGGGAGAGAGGGTGCCTGATATGTGCTTTAGTATAGTATGTTTCTTGGTTAGACTTAGACTCAGAAGATCTGGCTGACCCTTTTCATTTAGGTCTCTTCAGTAGATACCACCCACTAGTCGGGAGAACCTGGAGAACAATGTAAATGTTTTGAGCTATACTGTTCTCTTGTATAATGTGAAACTATATGGATCATGTGGGAATTACATGACAAAAATGTGTTAAAGTGCTTAGGAGAGTATCTGGTACATAACACATAATAGTCATTTCCTTCAAGGTCTGTAGGTTAGGTTGGAAATTTAAAGAATTTGAGATTTGTTATATCGAAGTTAAAATTAGTACTTGTAAATGATTTGTAGACTGTCTCCATTCTTTAACAAAGGCTTAACTATAGTAATATTTTGATTATATAACTCAAGAAATGATCCATTTCTTGTAAAATATGGCATATTTGGAAAACATATTTAGCTCATAGGAAATATTTAGAAAACAGGATATAGTATGATTTTTATTTTTTGCCAGTAGTTTGAAATTTTCCTAGCAAGGTAGCTGTGTAACATTTACAAGGTATAATTTCAAACTGTCAAGAAAGCATATTGTTCTTTTTGAATCTTGTGGCAAAGACAGTGTACACAAGGGAGCAAAGCGAGTTTCACACACATAATAATTTTGATTTGCTTATGAAGATGGTACATATATGACTGTGATTTCAGCTAAAGGTATGTTAAACCTGGATCACTGTACAACTTTACTTTAAAAGCCCAGTATATACTTTATTGACAGTGGCTTAACTTTCTTTTGTCACACTTTTTGTGTTATGTTTAGGTTTCTTACCCCAGATATTCTTCCATCTAAACCATAACCAGTATAACAGGAACACTGTCTAAGAAATGCTCCCTATTCTCTAAAAGGCTTATTTTGCACCTCAGTTCTGCTCTTTTAAGTGATGGTTATTTGATTTTGAATTACTGATGAGTTAGAACCAAAAATAAGGAACACTTCTCTTTGGCTCCAGATTAGGCACTTTATATAATATGTGTAAAATAACATCAACATTGTGAGTTCTACTCAAGTGTAAAGTCAATGAAGGGTCATACAGCCTGACAGAGCTCAGAAATTCTGAGTTAAAAGCAAGAGAAACAGCTTCATTGACCTTTGAAACTCTTGATAAACCTGACTTTACTTTTGAAATTGCAGGAAGGGAATATATAATGTAGTATTTCCCAGACTTATATGATCACAGATCCTAACTTGCAGGATAATGATTATCTTACCAATTACCTATTCAGCCTGTGAATCCTTTTTATAATACCCCTGCTGTGTATTTGTCCAACTCCTTTTTAAATATCTGCAGTAACGAGTAACTACTTACGATGATGATGACGATATTGATGAAAATGATAACACTAGCTACGTAGTACTTTCTACCTGCTTTCTATGTATGGTTTCATATAGTAACTCTTAATCCTCCCATCGCCCTTCAAAGTACCTACTATTTATTTTCCCCATTTTACATTCTGAGGTCTATAGGGATGAGGAAAATTGTCCCAGGTAACACAACAGAGATGGACTTGGATTTGAATTTTGATCCTGCAAAATCTTGTCAAGAGCCCGTAAACTTATTTTATTTTCTCTCTCCTCTCTCCTTCCTCCCTCTCCTCGTCTCTCTCTCTCTCTCTCTCTCTCTCTCTCTCTCTCTCTCTCTCTCTCTCTCTTCCTCCCACTCCCTCCCCCCTCCCTCTCTTTTATCTCTCTGTACACACACACACACACATACACGTACACAAATGTGTTATAGACATTTGGTACCTATGATTGACTGTAATAACCTAATGATTAAAAGTACATTCAAATCCTTAGTTCACCACTTGGAAAAGTTATTTATCTTTCCTGAGGTATGGTTTCCCTATCAATAGAATGAGAATAAGATTATGGCCTACTTATTGGTTTGCTGGGTAGATCAAATAAGATAATGCAGTGAGTTTATAGTATGGAGCCTGGCACATGATAAGGGCTCAATAAACATTAGCCACTATTATTATTGTTAGCATCATTATTGAACCAGACAAGCCTAAACAGACGCCTCAGCCTCGGTGTACTGACTGACTGACTGTTATGTAAGTTCATCATTCTGACCAAGTGGAGGGTAAGTACTGTAAACCCTGAGTTCAGTTGCTCTAGTCCAGTGGAGGTATGTTTCCATCTAAGTTCTTTTCTTGACTTTTCCAAAGTCATGTCCACATTAATCCATCTGCTAGATTACATTGGGAGAAAAAAGCAGGGAAATTTTCTTACAGTTTAGATTTAATGTCAGAGGATGCCAAGGAGAGATATATTTATTATGCTTATTTTAATGGTTTTAAAAAACAGATTGGGAAATAGTAACTTTGTCAGAAAACAAACCCTAAGTCAAAGTAAACTACAAATGCCCAGATAAATCAGGATTTAGGGGCAGTCCCTTTGTGAAGTCTCTTTTTCTGCTTTGAGACTCAAATAGGATGCTCACATCTGCCTGGTTTTTAGCCCAGCATTTCAGGCAGCTCTCTCATCTAGATTTCTCTCTGGCTCCCACACTAGGAGCGACCCAGCATGTTTGTGTACATGTGTGTCGGTGTCATCTCTACATTATTCATTTCTAAATGGAAGGACTAAATTTTACTTATCATTTAATCTGTTTTTGAGGGGTTTTGTTGTTGTTGTCTTTTACTAGCACCATTGCTGTAAACAATAGTCTAAAAATTAATAGAGAAAATTGGTTACCCATAGCCTCTTCTCTGTAGCTCTAAGTTTGAAATCAATTTGACTTGAAAGTCCTTGCTGCGACCACCACCATCACTCAGATCCTCATTTTATCTCTTGCTTGTCCTATAACTGTAGCTTCCAAACTGGTCTCTCTCCTTCTGCTAGTGCCCAGATCAAATTGATTATCTTGCTAGCAGAGTGATCTGCTGAAAGTATAAGCATATCACTATTTCCCTAACTTCAACCATAAATCATACTGTTATTAACAGGATTAAACCCACACTCTTCACAAATACGAAGAAGAGTTTTTTGGGATCTGGGCCTGCCTTCCTCTCCAGCCTCATCATCCCACTTTTTTCTACAGTAATATCAAATCACGTCCAACTCTCCCAGTAAACAACACCTACTCATAACTTGTGTTTTGTTTATATTATTGCCCAGGACAACCTATTAGCATCTTGAGTCTTTGTTCTTTTCACTACCATTTCCTGAGTAATACTCTTCACGTGTTGTCCATAGTAGATGCTTGTATTAGTTTCCTAGGGCTTTTGTAACACAGCGCCACACACTGAGTACTTAAACAACAGAAATCTATTCTCTCACAGTTGGGAGGCTAGAATTCCAAAATCAGGGTGTTGGAGATTGGATCAAGATGGCGGAGTAGAAGGAAGTGTACTCACTCCCTCTTGCGAGAGCACCGGAATCACAACTAAGTGCTAAACAGTCATTGACAGGAAGACACTGGAACTCACCAAAAAGATACCCCACATCCAAAGACAAAGGAGAAGCTGCAGTGAGACGGTTGGAGGGGTGAAATCACAATAAAATAAAATCTCATAACTGCTGTGTGGGTGACTCAGAAACTGGAGAACAGTTATACCACAGAAGTCCACCCACTGAAGTGAAGGTTCTGAGCCCCAGGTCAGGCTTCTCAACCTGGGGGTCCGGCAACGGGAGGAGGAATTCCTAGAGAATCAGACTTTGAGGAATAGCAGGATTTGGTTGCAGGACTTCGACAGGACTGGGGGAAACAGAGACTCCACTCTTGGAGGGCACACACAAAGTAGTGTGCACATCAGGACCCGGGCGAAGGACCAGTGACCCCATAGGAGACTGAACCAGACCTTCCTGCTAGTGTTGGAGGGTCTCCTGCAGAGGCTGGGGGTGGCTGTGGCTCACCGTGGGGACAAGGACACTGGCAGCAGAACTTCTGGGAAGTACTCCTTGGCGTGAGCCTTCCCAGAGTCCACCATTAGCCCCACCAAAGAGCCTGCTGGGTCGCCTTAGGCCAGACAACCAACAGAGAGGGAACTCAGTCCCACCCATCATCAGACAAGTGGATTAAAGTTTTACTGAGCTCTGCCCACCAGAGCAACACCCAACTCGACCCACCACCAGTCCCTCCCATCAGGAGGCTGCACAAGCCTCTTCCTAGATAGCCTTATTCACCAGAGGGCACACAGCAGAAGCAAGAAGAACTACAGTGCTGCAGCCTATGGAATGAAGACCACATTCACAGAAAGACAAAGTGAAAAGGCAGAGGACTATGTACCAGATGAAGGAAGAAGACAAAACCCCAGAAAAACAACTAAAGGAAGTGGAGACAGGCAACCTTCCAGGAAAAGAATTCCAGGAACCTTCCAGGAAAAGAATAATGACAGTGAAGATGATCTAGGACCTCGGAAGAAGAATGGAGGCAAAGATTGAAAACATGCAAGAAATGTTTAACAAAGATCTAGAAGAATTAAAGAACAAACACCTGGAAGAATTAAAGAAAAAACAAACAGAGATGGACAATGTAATAACTGAAATGAAAAATACACTAGAAGGACCCAATAGCAGAATAACTGAGGCAAGAGAATGGATAAGTGACCTGGAAAACAAAATGGTGGAACTCACTGCCACAGAACAGAATAAAGACAAAAGAATGAAAAGAAATGAAGACAGCCTAAGAGACCTCAGGGACAACATTAAACACACCAACATTTGCATTATAAGGGCCCCAGAAAGAGAAGAGAGAAAAAAGACTGGAGAACATATTTGAAGAGGCTACAGTTGAAAACTTCCCTAACAGGGGAAAGGAAATAGCCACCCAAGTCCAGGAAGCACAGAGAGTCCCAGGCAGGATAAACCCAAGGAGAAACATGCCGAGACACATAGTAATCAAACTGACAAAAAATAAAGACAAAGAAAAATTATTAAAAGCAACAAGGGAAAAACAACAAATAGCATACAAGGAGACTCCCATAAGGCTAACAGCTGATTTCTCAGCAGAAACTCTACAAGCCAGAAGGGAGTGGCATGATATACTTAAAGTGATGAAAAGGAAGAACCTACAACCAAGATTACTCTACCCAGCAAGGATCTCATGCAGATGTGTTGGAGAAATCAAAAGCTTTACAGGCAAACAAAAGCTAAGAGAATTTAGCACCACCAAACAAGCTCTACATCAAATGCTAAAGGAACTTCTCTAAGTGGGAAACACAAGAGAAGAAAAGAACCTACAGGAACAACCACAAAACAATTAAGAAAATGCTAATAGGACCATACATATCAATAAACCTTAATTATGAATGGATTAATTGCTCCAACCAAAAGACACAGGCTGTCTGATTGGATATAAAAACAAGACCCATATACATGCTGTCTACAGGAGACCCACTTCAGACCTGGGGACACATACAGACTGAAAGTGAGGGTATAGAAAAAGATATTCCATGCAAATGGAAATCAAAAGAAAGCTGGAGTAGCAATACACATATCAGATAAAATAGACTTTAAAATGAATGTGACAAGAGACAAGGGAGGACACTACATAATGATCAAGGGATCAATCCAAGAAGAAGATATAACAATTATAAATATATATGCACCCAATATAGGAGCACCTCAATATATAAGGCAAATGCTAAGAGCAATAAAAGAGGAAATCTACAGTAACAAATAATAGTGGGAGACTTTAACACCTCACTTACACCAGTGGACAGATCATCCACACATAAAATTAATAAGGAAACACAAACTTTAAATGAAAAAACAGACCAGATAGGTTTAATTGATCTTTATAGGACATTCCATCTGAAAACGGCAGATTACACTTTCTCCACAAGTGCACACAGAACATTCTCCAGGATAGATCACATCTTGGGTCAGATCAAGCCTCAGTAAATTTAAGAAAATTGAAATCATATCAAGCATCTTTTCCAAGCATAATGCTGTGAAGTTAGAAAACAATTACAGGGAAAAAATCACAAAAAACACAAACACATGGAGGCTAAACAATATGTTACTAAATAACCAAGAGATCACTGAAGAAATCAAAGAGGATATCAAAAAATACCTATTGACAAATGACAACAAAATCATGACGATCCAAAACCTAGGGGATGCAGCAAAAGCAGTTCTAAGAGAGAAGTTTATAGCAAAACAATCCTACCTCAAGAAACAAGAATAATCTCAAATAAGCAATCTAACCTTACACCGAAAGGAACTAGAGAAAGAAAAACAAACAAAACCCAATGTAAGTAGAAGGAAAGAAATCATAAATATCAGAGCAGAAATAAATGAAATAGAAACAAAGAAAACAATAGCAAAGATCAAGAAAACTAAAAGCTGGTTCTTTGAGAAGATAAACAAAATTGATAAACCTTTAGCCAGACTCATCAAGAAAAGGACGGAGAGGACTCAAATCAATAAAATTGGAAATGAAAGGGGAGAAATTAAAATGGATACCGCAGAAATACAAAGCATCATAAGAGATTGCTACAAGCAACTCTATGCCAATAAAATGGACAACCCGGAAGAAGTGGACAAATTCTTAGAAATGTATAACCTTCCAAGACTGAACCAGGGAGAAATAGAAAATATGAACAGACCAATCACAAGTAATGAAATTGAAATTGTGATTAAAAATCTTCCAGCAAACAAAAGTCCAGGACCAGATGGCTTCACAGATGAATTCTATCAAACATTTAGAGAAGAGCTAACAGCCATCCTTCTCAAAGTCTTGCAAAAAATTACAGAGGAAGGACCACTCCCAAACTCATTCTAAAATGCCACCATCACCGTGATACCAAAACCAGACAAAGATACTATAAAAAAAATAAAATTACACACCAATATCACTGATGAATATAGATGTAAAAATCTGCAGCAAAATATTAGCAAACAGAATCCAATAACACATTAAAAGGATCATACACCATGATAAAGTGGAATTTATCCCAGGGCTGCAAGGATTCTTCAATACATGCAAATCAATCAATGTGATACACCATATTAACAAATTGAAGAATAAAAAGCATATGATCATCTCAATAGATGCAGAAAAAGCTTTTGACCAAATTCAACACCCATTTATGATAAAAACTGTCCAGAAAGTGGGCATAGAGAGAACCTACCTCAACATAATAAAGGCCATATATGACAAACCCACAGCAAACATCGTTCTCAATGGTGAAAAACTGAAAGCATTTCCTCTAAGATCAGGAACAAGGCAAGGCTGTCCACTGTCGCCACTGTTATTCAACATAGTTTTGAAAGTCCTAGCCATGGCAGTCAGAGAAGCAAAAGAAATAAAACGAATACAAATTGGAAAGAAGTAAAACTGTCACTGTTTGCAGGTGACATGATAATATACGCAGATGATCCTAAAGATGCCACCAGAAAGCTACTAGAGCTAATCAATGAATTTGGTAAGGTTGCAGGGTACATAATCAATGCACAGATATCTCTTGCATTCCTATACACTAACAACGAAAGATCAGAAACACAAATTAAGGAAACAATCCCATTCACCATTGCAACAAAAAGAATAAAATACTTAGGAATAAACCTACCTAAGGAGATAAATAACCTGTATGCAGAAAACTATAAGACACTGGTGAAAGAAATCAAAGATGACACAAACCGATGGAGAGATCAACTATGTTCTTGGATGGGAAGAGTCAACATTGTGAAAATGACTATACTACCGAAAGCAATCTACAGATTCAGTGCAATCCCTATCAAATTACCAATGGCGTGTTTTACAGAACTAGAGCAAAGAATCTTAAAATATGTATGCAGACACAAAAGACCCTGAATAGCCAAAGCAATCTTGAGGGAAAAAAACGGAGCTGGAGGAATCAGACTCCCTGACTTCAGACTATACTACAAAGTTACAGTAATCAAGACAATATGGTACTGGCACAAAAATAGAAACATAGATCAATGGAACAGGGTAGAAAGCCCAATGATAAACCTGTGCACCTATGGTCAACTAATCTATGACAAAGAAGGCAAGGATATACAATGGAGAAAAGACAGTCTCTTCAATAAGTGGTGCTGGGAAAACTGGGCAGCTACATGTAAAAGAATGAAACTAGAACACTCCCTAACACCATACACAAAAATAAACTCAAAATGATTAAAGACCTAAATGTCAGACCAGAGACTATAAAACTCTTAGAGGAAAACATAGGAAGAACACTCTGATGTAAATCACAGCAAGACCTTTTTTGACCACCTCCCAGAGTAATGGAAATAAAAACAAAAAATAAACAAATGGACCTAATGAAACTTAAAAGCTTTTGCAAAGCAAAGGAAACCACAAACAAGATGAAAAGACAACCCTCAGAATGGGAGAAAATATTTGCAAACGAATCAACGGACAAAGGAGTTATCTCCAAAATATATAAACAGCTCATGTAGCTCAATATTAAAGAAACAACCCAATCCAAAAGTGGGCAGAAGACGTAAATAGACATTTATCCAAAGAAAATGTACAGATATGCAAGAGGCACATGAAAAACTGTTCAACATCTGTAATTATTAGAGAAGTGCAGATCAAAACTACAATGAGGTATCACCTCACATCAGTTAGAATGGGCATCATCAGAAAATCTACAAACAGCAAATGCTGAAGAGGGTGTGGAGAAAAGGGAACCCTCTTGCACTGTTGGTGGGAATGTAAATTGATACAGTCACTATGGAGAACAGCATGGAGATTTCTTAAAAAACTAAAAATAGAATTACCATATGACCCAGCAATCCCATTACTGGGCATATACTCAGAGAAAACGATAATTCAAAAAGACATATGCACCCCAATGTTCATTGCAGCACTATTTACAATAGCCAGGTCGTGGAAACAACCTAAATGCCCATCAACAAAGGAATGGAGAAAGAAGATATGGTACATATATACAATGGAATATTACTCAGCCATAAAAAGGAACAAAATTGGGTCATTTGTAGAGATGTGGATAGATCTAGAGACTCTTGTACAGAGTGAAGTAAGTCAGAAAGAGAAAAACAAATATTGTATATTAACGCATATATGTGGAATCTAGAAAAAATGGTACAAATGAACCAGTTTGCAAGGCAGAAGTAGAGACACAGATGTAGAGGACAAATGTATGGACACCAAGGGAGGAAAGTGGGGGAGCGGGGGTGGTGGGATGAACTGGGCTATTGGGATTGACATATATACACTGATGTGTATAAAATAGATTACTAATAAGAACCTGCTGTATAAAAATCAAGGTGTTGACAGGACCAGGTTGCTCTGAAACTTTTAGGAGGTGACCCTTCCATTCCTCTTCTAGTTTGTGGTAACCCCAGCCATTCTGTGGCTTGTGAGAGCAGAACTCCAGTCTCTGCCTCTGCCTTCAGTAGAACATATTGCCTCTGTGTCTGTATGTATGTCCTAATTTTCCTTCTCTTATGAGGGCACTGTTTATAGTAGATTATGGCTCACCCTAATGACCTCATCTTAACTTGATTATGCCTATGAAGACCTTATTTCTAAATTGGTCACATTCACAGGTAGCAGACATGAACATCTGTTTTGGGGAACCCAATTTAACGCATAATAATGCTTCATCAGTATTTGATAAGTGGATGCATAAATGCATGTGTGCTCAACTACCACTTCTGAAAAACCTTCTTTTATGCTCAAAAGAGAGGTAATCACCTCACCTCCATATTACAGTAATTATGTGTTAATATACTTTGCACATGTTGTTTATTAATTGGCCTGTCACAATGCATTTGTTCATATATATGTATCTTTATATGACCATGAATTCGTCAGGGAAGGGCCTATGTACTATTCATCTTCATATCTCATTGCCTAGCACGGTCCCTGGAAGGGAAGAACAAATGTTTATATAATTAAGTTTCTGCTTTCTTTATGACTGGATTATTTCCCTTATTTTCCCCCGAATTACATTGCTCCTGCTCAACCTTTGTGTGGTGGCAGCAGATTGGCCAGGTGGTAAGTTTGTAACATTGAGATATACAATTCATAGTCTTTCTGTGGGGCTAGTTTACTGTAACCACTTAAGACAGTAAAGAATGCTGTGACCATCTGTGGCCAGCTTACATCACCAGCAATATCCCAGAATACTATATAATAGTATGGTTTGTGGAAATTAGTTTAAATCAGTGCTTGCAAAGTATGTTTACGTTGCATTTAAAATATTTGTTGGAAAAGATATTTGCATTTTGGGCAATAATTTTTGGAAAACTTTATGTAAAGAGGAATAATTTTCTAGCTTCACATGCTTGAAGCTAGAAAGTTTCTGAGATATGTGAAAGTTGCAAAGATATTTCTGTTTGTATCTTTTAGCTAAAAAACTGATGGCTAAGCGTATATTTTCCTCTTTAGATACAAAAGGGGAGCTTATCTTATTCTTTGGGATGGGTTCTAACTAAAATATTGAATAGGATAAAGATAAATTGATAATTTAAAGATTACCTTGAGCATAGGAGATAATTATCACAACAAACTGAGGTAAGATATAGCTGCAACTGAGTGTTTAACTTCAAGATTACCTATTTACAGGTGGTTGGTAAAGGAGACGGATAAAAGTTATAGAAGTCATATATGTAGCAAATCCATGAATATCTGGCTTTTGCTTTTTTCTCCATCTCCTGGCTTTGCATCCTTATTTCAGGAAGCTACATACAAGGGAGGAGATATCTTTTAGAGTTTTGAACTTGCTAATGTTATGTTATGCAGTGACTTCTAATGTCAGTTATTACATTCTGCTATGGTAACAGATGTTCATTTTACATGTCATCTTGAGTTATTCAAAGTCATAAAACCTATCCTTACGTTAAATAAACATTAGGTTAGCTAAACATTTTTAAAATATGAATAATTATAATAAAAATTACTTAGTTGTGACTCAGTCCATTATTTTGCTATTAGTCTCTTAAAAATGCTGTTGATAATCCAGGAATTGTGGTTCTACCAGACAGTGGAAGTAATGTCTTTACAAACGGTTTGTTAGTCACTTCTAATATATGTTAATCTGGTGGGTTATTTCTACTATTCTCAAGGCAAATATTTATTAATAGTAAAAAGAAAAACATTTAAAAATAAAATTGGCTTAGAGTTTTGATGCTCCTGTGAATTTATTTTTTATCAAAGGAAATATAATTTCTTTGTTTTATTTTGACTACAATGTCGAAATAAATAAATGAATAAATAATAAAGATACCCTCTTCCATTTTAAGTAGTTTTATTATTGACTAAGAACTTTATTTGATTAATACATGGAAGAATATTTAAAGGACAAATTTGAAAATTATAAAAATTATAAGGAATTTAATTATCATAAACCTAAAGATAGCTAGCTGGATGAATTTCACTTTTTATTTCCAAGCTCTTATCCAAAAAGCCAATTTTCAGAGATTTTCTTGTTTTGCTTTTCTGTTCTTCCTGCAAGATTTGCGATGCTAGTTTTAAGGGATACACTTCCATTATTCCTCATTAATGGAATTAATTATTTGTGATGTTCCACCCATTATACCTGAAGTATGTGTATCACCAGAAGACTGACAACTAAGACTTGGTCTTCCCAAGAATAAAGTGTGAACCAAATTGATTTTAAAATTGCACTGCTCCACGCAAGCTCCAAGGTTCTAGAGGAGTACCGTCAGCTTTTCTGAAAACATGGTTAAAACAATAGTTAGGGTCCATCATTTTTGGTTTCTATATAATGACTTAATTAAGTGTGGTTATTAGTATTTTGGCAAAGGCTTTCATTCCAAATTTAGTCAAGAAAAATTTTAAATATAAGAAGTTAAATAATATATGTTTTTGGAAAACATTAAAAAAATTTTTCTCTCTGCAAAAGGTACTTAAAATGGAGAGTTAAATGCTGGAAATATTTCTGATGAGTTTTAGATATGTTCAGTTGAAAGTTTCCAGGTATTATTAACACCATAATCACTACATACATTTAGTTAATCTGTCTTTCATAATTGAATTTTCTGGGTACAAAAATGCATAGAAAGAAGGTATGTGAGAACTGTTTTCTCTTGCAACCAATGCAGTGACACTCTCAATGGATGAAAAGCTTGGGACCCAATGTTGCAAACAGATGAGCCCATACTGGCCTCTCTTCCTCTCCTCTTATAACTCTGTACAGTTCATTATCCAAGGAAAACATGCATTATTTCACTCCTTGGCTTGCTCTCAGAATAAAATCCAAACTCCATGCTACCTCCTGCATAGTCTCAACATGATTGGAAATCTGCCTAAGCAATCTGATTTTAACTCTTGCCCCTCATTTCTGTCTGTTGAATTTCCTGTTTTCAGTCAGGAATACTCTTCCCCCTTGATAGACCTTCACATGGCTGGAGCCCCTTCACTATTTTGTTCACTGAGGAAATGTTTACTTCCTCAGGGAGACTTTGCATCAACTCTCTTCTAACTGTCCCTATTCTAAAACTCGTAGCCTTATTCTAATTTTTACCTAGCATTTACTGCTCCTGGAATTGATCTCTTGCTTGTTTGTTCTTTCTTCCTCTCCTCCTTCACTGTCTTTCTCTTTTCTTTCCTTTCTCCCTCCCTTACTTTCTTTCTTTCTTTCTTTCTTTTTTTGCGGTACACGGACCTCTCACTGCTGTGGCCTCTACCATTGCAGAGCACAGGCTCCGGACGCACAGAGTCAGCGGCCATGGCTTACGGGCCCAGCCGCTCCGTGGCATGTGGGATCTTCCCGGACCAGGACGCGAACCCGTGTCCCCTGCATCGGCAGGCAGACTCTCAACCACTGCGCCACCAGGGAAGCCCCCTCCCTTACTTTCTTTTCATTTTATTACAGTCTACATTCCTTGATAAAATGTACATTCCATGAGAGAATGGGCCTTACGCATTTTCTTTGTTGACATATGCTATTGCCTAGAAGGGGAAAAATAGAAACTTTATAGTGGAGAAATCTGTCATTCCCTATCTTAATCCCATGATCAGAATTAGCATGATCAGTGATGAGACAGATCAATATCATGTGCCTCTTAACACGTTACACTGAGGAGAATACAAAAAAAAATTCACCGAAGAATCTAATCATGAGGAAACGTCAGACAAAACCACATTATATAATTGTCCATGACATTCAAAATTTCAAGGGTATGAAAAACAAAGTAAGATTGAGGAGTTGTTCCATTTTAACTGAGAATAAAGAGACCCATCAAGGGACTACCCTGGGACTCAGTGGTTAAGAATCCGCCTGCCAATGCAGGGGACACGGGTTCGAGCACTGGTCTGGGATGATCCCACATACGGCAGAGCACCTAAGCCCTTGAGTCACAACTATTGATCCTGCGCTGTAGAGCCCACGAGCCACAACTACTGAGCCCTTGTGCCACAACTACTGAAGCACGCAAACCTAGAGCCTGTGCTCTGCAACAGGAGAAGCCACTACAATAAGCCTCCTTGAGTCACAACTATTGATCCTGCGCTGTAGGGCCTTCGAGCCACAACTACTGAGCTCTTGTGCCACAACTGCTGAAGCACACACACCTAGAGCCTGTGCACTGCAACAAGAGAAGCCACTACAATAAGCCTGTGCACTGCAACAAAGAGTAGGCCCCGCTTGCCACAACCAGAGAAAGCCTGCACGCAGCAATGAAGACCCAACACAGCCATAAATAAATAAATAAACAAACAGAGAGAGAGAGAGAGAGAGAGAGAGAGAGAGAGAGAGAGAGAGACCCGTCAAGCGGAGTATACGATCTGAAATTTGCTTTTGCTCTAAAAGGTATTATGGGTACAATTAGAAAAATTTGAGTAAGATATTTATGTTAGGTAATACTACTATATAATTGTTAATTTCCAGATTTTGATACTTTTATTGTGGTTATGTAAGAGAATGTCCTTACTTGTAAGAAATATATACTAAATTATTTACAGTTAAATAATTGTTATGTCTGCAACTTACTGTCAGTGGTTTCAGGAAAAACGTGTGTGTGTGTGTGTGTGTTTATAGAGAGTGTGACAGACAAAGACAGAGAATAGAAGTGATAGAGAAAATATGGTAAAATATTAAAATTTGGCCAATCTTGGGGGATTTGAGCATACAGTAATTCTTTATACTATTATTGAAACTATCTTTAAGTTTGAAATTATCAAAATTAAAACAAGAAATCTGCATCCAAAGTTTAACAAAATAACTACAAACAATTTCAATTACTAATTCACTCTAATTAAAACCTTAAATATCCTTAAGAAAAACACATGTTCTAATTGTTTATAAACTAAACTGATGTGAAAACCAAAGATTTGTATTTATCCTATTGAGATCATTGTAGGTCAGCTAAAGAGTTTATGGGTTCTACTTCGAGAGTAACAAACAAGTTAACTCCACACAGTTGGTGATTAAAGAATAACCTAAATAGGATTCAGAGATTTTATTTCTACCTTACTTTTTCGGTGTAAATTAATATTTGTAGACTGAGAATAGTTTTACAAAAAATAATGCTGGACACATAACTGAGACTTCATCAAGCCTCATTAATTTCTAAATAATGATGTTTTATTTATTTCTTACCGTGGGGAATTTTGCTCAGAGAGTTGCTAAACCCAAGCTTTTACTTGAATGCCTTTTAAATAGTGCAGACTCTGAAAAGACATTTCCTTCTTCCAGAAGATAGTTTGTTCTTTAAGTACATTTTTTAGGTTATAAAATAAAAGATGCAAAGGAGAGTTCATAATGGTTAATATCTGGCTTAAAATTCTAATTACAGGTGTTCCTCACAGATTCTGAATGGCTGGACTGTAATACAGGAGCCAGGTTTAGTTTGTAATGGCCTCAGTATTGACCTTCCCTGCCATACAACCTGTGGGTGTCAGGCTAACATGACAAAATGGCTACTATCCAAGGAGTACCTTTGTTCATGGGATTGGATACCTTCCATATCTTCGAACATAATAACAAGCATCTAATCCAAAATTACTGAAGCAGATAAGTGAAACAGAGTACATAATAAGAGTATGTTAGGGTCATTCAGTGCATGCTTATTTTAAGCTCATCTGCCTCCTTGTTTCCTGATTAAATCCATGCTAGGCCCTTTTATGACCATTTTTACAATTGCATTATCTCAGCCCTACATGGCTGAGAGTCATTATCAAGTTCAGTAGATGAAACCATGACAAATCCTAAGAAAAATGGAAAAGCTGTAATGTTCGGTGAAGTAACTGGCCACTGTTAGAGAGCAAGAAGAAAGTAAAACCAAGGCAGACTGCTTTCTAACCTCTGTTCCTTTCTACACCTGAAAATTCTACCAACATGGCCCCTCCAAAAATAGGTATATCAGAGAAAATTGAGCCTTACTTTGTTGGATAGTATCATGCATGAATCAAGGCTGGAGCACAAAGGACATTTACATGTGGTGCCTTCATAGATTGAGAAAGATAACTGGATGCACATCATTGTACGTACTGGTCATCTGTATGACCCCAGCCCGATGACCGGGCTGGGGTCATGCAGATTTTGAGCTTGGAACTGCTTCTCCCATAAACCAGCAGTTGAGAATCAAAGATCATTTATGATCATAAAAACTTTACTGGTTAGCTTTTTTTTTATTGAGTTTGTGACCCATGAGAGCTTATTGTAAAACTGGAATGACCCACCAGTTTTGGAAAAGTGGAGTTAAGCCCCTTATGTAGGTGTTCTCAGTCTGCTGGTTCAGTGGGTCAAGTTAGGACAACAGCATTAAGTAGTTGGAGTGAGTTTTTATTCAACTTGTTTCAGTTAAGATGTTAGAGTTTTTGTGGCTGTTCTTAGGGAGCTCAGAACAGAGCTGAACCTCTTCCACACTGCACCCTGCTAGTCAGATCGAGCCAAGAAAAATGCTGCTCCATGACCCCAGATCAGAAGGTTAAATCAAATTCTACCAGTCTGTTTGTCAGCCTTCCCAGATACATTTGGCTACCTTGTCAAAGGACAAGTTAGTATCAAAGAAATAAAAACAAGTGTCACTTTGTCCCTGTATGAAGATTCCTCTTCAGGAAGTCCATAACCGGCTCTCTCCTGGTAGAGATTTGGTGATTTGATATGACTTAGCTCCTTCTCCTTCCCCTTTATTACCTCCGACACCTCCTTTGGAAACTCTACTCTGTACCCTCATGTCAACAAATCCTAGTCATTAAGTATCTCCTGTTGCTTTACTAGTAATTATGCCTGTTAACCTCACAGTAGAAATAAATGCAAGGTCTTCATGACCGAGGAGACATGACATCGATTCTCCCATAGCCTCTCATTCTGCAACTCTTGACTTACCCATTGCTAGGGCTGCTGTAACAAAGTACTGCAAACTGGGTGGCTTAAAACACAGAAATATATTGTCTTATGTTTCTCAGGTCCAGAAAGCCTAGATCAAGGTTTTGGCAGGACTGGTTCTTTCTGAGGGCTGTGAGTGAACCTCTTCCATATCATTCTGCTACCTTCTGGTGGTTGGCTTGTACCTTTGGAGTTTTTGCTTTGGCAATCTCTGCCTTTATTGTCACACTGACTTTCTTCATGTGTGTTTGTCTCCACATTTCCCCCTCTGTAAGGACACCAGTCATATTGGATTAAGGCCCACACTAATGACATTATCTTAATTTAACTAATTACATCGGCAGCAACTCTGTGTCCAAATAAGGTCACATTCTGAGATGCTGGGACTTAGGACTTAAGCAGATGAATTGGTATGTGGGGTTGGGTGGGGGGCACAGCTGAACCTGTAAGATACATCATTTTCCCGCACACTCTTGAGGCTCTCTTTCAGCCTGGTGATAGTGTATGAAAAATAGAAATCAGCCATTACTTTTGGTACATTTTTTTTCATAGAGTTATGTGGATTATACTCCTTTTTGTCTATTTTACTATACTTGTGTAGGCAGAGAAAAATAGTTACCTTTACTCTGACAGCAAATATGCACTTAATTAAATAATCAAAACTTTTGTACATGCATCTGACTTACTCTGTGACACTATATCAAGTGCAATAATAGTGAAGATTTTGCATCACGTTACCTTATTTTTTCCATTATCTTTATAAACTATAAATAATTGTTAAGTATTATCATCATCATCACTGAAGCTTACAGATGATAAATTATGTGCCTGAAGAGATCAAGTGAAATACAGGAAAGAATCACCATAAATCCACTAGTTCACTCAAAAGAATTATCAGTATGAATTGAGATCACCTGCAGATTGGGTAGCAGGTGTCATAACTACTACCACCTCCTTACCTCTGCTGCTATCGAGGGGTCCAGCTACGTCAGGTACCTGTTGTCTGTTTTAATCTTCATAACAACCCTAAGAGAAAGCTATTATTCTCATTTTACAAGTAAGAAAAGAAAGAATCAAGACATGAGTTTTGGTCAGGGTTACCTATGGATGTTCAAATACCAGTCTATCTTAGTCCAACATCCAAAAGTAGATGCTAAACTTTTAGGTATGCTAATGGGCAGAAGTTTGCAAAGAGTGTCAATTTATAAACAATGGAACTTATTTTTAAATATTGAGAATGAAAAAATGACCAAAAGACATAGCATCATCAAATCAAAATAAAAGGAGAAGTAGGGAATGAGTAGGTGTAGGGCTTAGGGTTTCCGTGTTAACAGGAACAGTATCCGCTCACAGGGGCAGGGGCTACACCTAGCTGAATGGAAAGACAGTGTTTCATTAGATGCACTGATTCAAAGACAATTAAGTCTTAGGCCTATGTGGAAATTCTCTTCTGGATCTATCACTAACTCAAAACCCACTTTATTAACAGTTAGTGAAGACTGAACCTATTACCAATAAGCTCATGAAAAAAGTGCTCAACATCATAAGTCGTTGGAGAAATGAGACCATATGGCCACTAATACTCACTAAATGGCTAAAATGAAGGCAACTGACAGCCACAAACATTGGTGAGGGTGAGAAGCAGCTAGCACTTTCCTACATGATAGGTGGCAATGTGACATGATGCAGTTACTTTGGACACTTCAGACAGTCAGTTTCATAAAAACTTAAAATGAATATACCCTGTGACCTAGCAATTATGTTTATATGCATAGAAATTTATCCAAGAGAAATGAAAACATGTCTACAAAGAGCCTTGTATCCGAACGTTCATAGCAGCTTGATTTGTAATCATAAAAAACTGGGAACAGTCTATCAACAGAAGGAAGGGGTAAGCAAATGGTGGCATATTCAGACAGTGGACTACTATTCAGCAGAAACAAGCAGCAACATGAATGCATCTCAAAACTTGATGAGTGAAAGATACCAGACAGAAAGAAATACATACTGTAAGTTTTCATTTATGTAGAAAACTAGAGTAGGTGACGTAGTCTCTAGTGAAAGAAGCCAGCTCCTTTGAGGGCAGGATGTTGACTGGGAAAAAATATAAGGGAGCTTCAGGAGTGGTGAAAATATTCTGTGTCTTCATAGGACTATGGATTGAACTGTACACTTCAGATCTGTACAGTTTAGAATATGTAAGTTACTCCTTGATACAACTATTCTTTAAAATTATTAAGCCTTACAGGTTATGGATCGCTCAGGCATTGAAGGAATTGTTTGTATGAATGACTGTGTATAGCCAAATATTCATAGGGGAATGAGCACAAAACAACACAGTTACACATAGCATATGGATGGTGGCTGTGTCCCTGACTGATCTGTTTTCAGGAGTGACGTAATGAGAAAGAGCGTACCTTTGAACCTGAAATGTCTTCTCAGAAATCCTATCAAAGGTTACTTTTTAGGAACACCGGGTGAAATCTTCCCCTTTTTCGGTACAAAGTGCCCTCAAATTGAATTTACTGACTGCTCCCCCAACTTCCTACATCCCTTAATTTTCCCTGGACATCCTCAGTAGCCAGATGGTCATTTAAAATGATATGATTATCCCTTTGAATTGACTGTGCTCAGAGAGGTGGAACTCCCATGATGCCACAACAAACCCAGCTTGTGCAAAGGCAGGACTAATTTTAAAAACTCAAGTGTTATGTCTGGGATTTTTTTTTTTTTTTTTTATTAACCTCTCCTAGAACTCTTCTCTGCTGTCATACATAAATCAGAGGATTATGAAAGAACTAGTCAAAGAGGCTGTTTCCTTCTAAGGCTGTAATTTGGCTCCATGAATTATTAATTATTGAACCGGTATGGCATCAGCTCCTCAGAACCTAATATAAATGTAAAAGGCTCACCTTATCAGTTATAATCTAAGGAGCTGCAGTAATGTGATTCTTACCATTTAGTGCTCTGTGGTATGTTAAAGGGAGGTGGACTATTCAACCCATCAAACTTTCTGAAATAAAATACGAAGCAAGGAGGAGGATTTTTTCTTTGCAAGTAGATTTGAAATTCAGTATAAGGAAGCAGATGTGGATTGCTTCAAGGGTTTTGATTATCGTGAAGGATGGAGTTGTTTCATAGATGCTGAAGCAAATAACAGGACATGTGAAAGAGTGTGGTTCAAGAAAACTGTCTGAAAGCAAAGCTTTGGAACATCTTGCATCTCTGCTGCTGTTAAGGAGGAAATAAATAATGCACCAAAGATTGAAGTTGTGCTAAAGATAAGTTCAGTATTTGCTGAAAGCAGACATCTGACCTAGTAAGTACAGTGTTTTTCATGTACGAATTATAGCTCTTCAAAGAAGCAAGAACTAACATTGCATGATCCTTTTTGTTTTTTTGCTGGGATACTTAGCTTTAATACTTGATGAAGCCTCCCAGACTTCTTTGGTTCTCTCTTTAATATGTAATGTTTTATTTTTAAAACTTCTACAGAAAAATAAATGAGCTTAAAATCTGTTCTTTTTTTTTTTGCAAACATTAGTCTCATTTTACATGCAGGTTTTTTTTGGTTTTTTCTTAGCAATTTCTGAATATTTCAGAAGTGTGCTCTCCAAGTATACATACAACTGACTATCAAATTCAGACAACAGCAGTCCTAACTGATATTACATTTTCACAACTGTTCAACATTACAATTTAAAGAAGGAAATTACACCAAAGCTCTGATGTAGCCAATGATTGTAAATTGGTGGTTTTATCAATATAAATTTTAATAAGGTAGAAATACATGTTTTGGTTAGCTATGCTAAAATAAATGTGTTATGTGTCTCTAGCTTAGCCAGTATAAGATATTATTTTAGAAATAATTATTTTGCTAAGCCTGTGCAAACTTTCATATTAATAATAGCTAGTTAGTAGCTTTATTACTTTGAGTACACTGCAGTGTTGCTAGTTCTATTTGACTTAAATTAAAACAGATTACAGTTTAAAAAAATAATTTTATGAGGTTAAGTTTGATGCAGGAAAATAGAGAGTAAATTCATTCTACAAAAATGGCTAAATGTGAAAATGACCTAGGAATTAAAAGCACCTTGATTATGCTGTTACTTTTGTATAGACAGTTTTTAACATAATGACAAGTTAACATTTTGCATGAACCTATATGACATTAAAGTATTAAAAATAGAGATGATTTTCCTGGTTAGGCCAGAGAGACCAGGGTATGACATGTAGCACTTCAAAGATAAATAACAGTGCATCAAAAATTATGAAAATTCCTATAATTTTAAGTATTCTTGAACAATAGCATACATATCCAAAGAGTTTCCTGAATGAAAAGAGATGATGCCACATAATTGTAGGATGCATTAGAACAAGAATAAAAAAATGTTTCTCCTTTAGGGTGAAATAATTCATTTTATGTTTTAAATAAATTGTTGATGCAAAATTAGGAGCAAATATGCTCCTAATTTCATGAAATTACATGAAATTGTTTAACTGATAATAAGGTACTACTAATATGGTATGTAATTCAGATGCATTTCCACTACTAGCCAACAGCTACCATTTAAAAAAGTAATATTTTCCTGACTTTATTTTCTGTATGTGATGTTGACCCATTAAATTGCCATTACGGGGGAAAAAATGTATAGAAGTAGGTTTACTACGGGCAGGTTTAGTAAGACTGTATTGAGCAGACTATGCTTTGGTTCAATATTAAAACAAGTCTCTTTATAACCAAAGCATTTCCAAGATCCAGTTTCTGGCCCATCACTTTTGGGCAGCATATTACCAGAACTTGAGACTCTGAAACTCTCGGAAATGAAATTTGATCAGAGATGATGGGCTCATTCTCCATTCCGTTTTGCTAACCCGATTTGATTCCCTACTTTCCATTGCCAGAGATTTGGACTGTGCATTTGGATTTTCAATGAAACTATAGAATGTAGGAGTCAGGCTTTTTCAGAAGTTGGTTTGTTAGATGAATGTTAAATTGTAAATTTGCCCAGTGACAGATGCTAAGTTAAAAATCAATAAGGACTTAGGAACAGGGCAGCATTTTGGGAAGAAAAGCAAAATGCAGAGAGCATCCTGTGGCTCTACCCAGGCATTTACTAAGAAAGCCGTTGAAGGTGGGGAGAAAAGGTAAAACTTTGCTTGGAGACCCTTCTGTTGTTGTTCCACATCTGCAATCACCTTCTCTCCTGAATTGTTCTTGCCCTGGGTTAGTCTCTAGGGTTTGTCCCTAGGTTTCTCTTCGCTGACCATGTTAAGCCAGGATAAGCATTTTAAGCTTGCTCACTTGCTAACACCCTGTCTGATGTTTTCTTTAAATCTTCTTTTTTTTTTTTTTACTCACGTAAGGTTTGAGCCATGGTCGCTTCTGTGACCATAGTTTCAAGACTGTGTTCATGTAGCGGATTTTTTTCATGATGGATATCTTAGGATCCATCTGTGATTTCAGACTGAAGTGGGCTAGAGTTGTTTTTGGAAACAAGTTATGCTGCTTTCTAGCCTTTGTGTATTACATAAACTCTCTGAGCCTCTGTTTTCTCTATTTGTAAATGAAGATATTAAAACCACCTCACTCATTAGATTACTGAGAGGATCAAATGAGAGAATTCATATAAAATATTTAATTTTTGCCTTACATATAGTAAGTGTTCAATAAATCTATTACTGCATTCACCTAGTATTTCAGGAAGGCTTCTGCTTTTCCAAAAAGTCCCTGCAATTAGTTCTAGTTTGGGGTGGTAATGGATTTGGTCTGGTATGTGGATTCTAAGTAGAGTAACCATAAATCTTATTTAAATGTGTATTTATTATTAATGAAGAGTAAAAATCAAATGGTTTCTGTCATTACCAGCTCACCACATAATCATGTTGTGGTGGAAATCTTGTAAAGAGTAACTTTCCCATTTTTCTTCAAATAAAATCAATAGATATGAGTGATTTTATTAGTTATGAAATACATCAAGGAGAAATGTAGCTGTGTACATGATGTAATATAATTTAATGTGGGCAGTCAAAGTGAGACTAATTATGGGTTTGGGTTTTCCAAGGAAGTATTTATATAACTAACTTCTGTAGGTTGAAAGTCACTCCTGTTAGGATTTCCAGGTTTTCTGCCTAGAAAGTAAAGTAAAACCTTTTCTCCTTCAAGACCTATCTTCTTCATAGAACTTTCCTGATAAACACCACCATGAAATAATGCTGTTCTTTTTTAAAAACTTTTATTTTACATTAGAGTATAGTTGATTAACAGTGTTGTGTTAGTTTCAGGTATATAGCAGAGCGATTCATTTATACATATACATATACATGTATCTGTTCTTTTTCAAATTCTTTTCCCATTTAGGTTATTACAGCATATTGAGCAGAGTTCCCTGTGCTATACAGTAGGTCCTTGTTGGTTATCTATTTTATATATAGTAGTGTGTATATGTTAATCCCAACCTCCTAATTTATCCCTCCCCTTCACCTTTCCCCTTGGGTAACTATAAGTTTATTTTCTAAGTATGTGAGTCTTTCTGTTTTAATACTTTTCTTATTTTAAACATTTCTACTGCAACAAAACCAGAAACGTCTTCCTGTATTATTTTGAAATTTTCTCCATTTTTTGTATACTATCTGTTTTTCTCTTAAAGTATATTACAAGGCTTCAGAATCATGTGCTTACCATCAAACCTTCCCCTGCCACTTGATGCATGATTGTGTTTCTGTAGATAAGTAGGGAAGTAAGTAGTAGAGCTTAGCTTCTAAATGCTAGTTCAGTAAATCAAAGAGTTTGTAAATCGTAGATTTAGCAACAATTTAATATTGCCAAAATATTAATAAAATATTATTTTCTACCTGACTATATCTGGATGATGGTACAAAAATCATGCCTGTTATCATTTTTAAAATGAAAGGTTTGGTGATATTTTGTGCCTGTAAGCAAAGAAACTAACTTTGTAATGGCTTTTATTCCAAGTTTTCAAATAACTACTTTGACGTAATTTGGATTATGCTGTTCATTATAGGAATAACACTAACCCGTGCTCCAATTTTCAGGTTCTAACAATACCACCCTCATTGTTTCTCCCCTGGTTTAAAATGACCCCCTTTTGGGGCACATTCTTATAGTTTTCTCATAGGATTTTTAAAGGATAGGGGTTAGTATATGGAGAAACTAACATAAAACATAGCACATGAAAAATAATCATTTCACTTTAATTTTTACTTCTCTTTCCAGCTTTAAGATGTATACCAAATGTTGTGATAAAAATGATCTCGTTATTCCTGCTTTGATCTGCCTGTATTTAGAGTTAGTTTACTCTCCAAATTGGCCAAAATCACAATCGAGAATTATTTCTTAATAGGTTTTGGAGAGTCAGTTACATTATTTGGATCTCATAATTTTAGATTAGAAATCGACCTCGGAGATGATTAGCTCATTACTCAAATGGGGAGATAGTTCCCAAAAGGCCCCTCAAAGTCATAGAGCCCGTTAATAGTGGAGCCAGATACAGAAATTGGGTCTCCTGACTTCTTGTATAACGTCCACTTTAGTGCACCTTATTTCCTCTGAGTCAGATAGATAAACTGTTCCCTGCTGCCGTTCAGACATCTCTCAGATATTGGTGGATAATGTGGCACAGTGGCTATTTTGGAGTACCACCCCAGAAGTTAAGATAACAAAAGATAGTTTTCACTTGAATGTGCTTTCATGTGTAAATTATTTCACAACTTAGAACATTTTTTTTCTGTTAAATAATAGGTTTCTGATATTTTGGGTTTTTTCTAGTTTTCTCAAGTGGGATGAGGGATGGAGACAATTCGAGTAATTCAAGGGGAGGGAAGCAATCAAGAAATAGAATTTCATTCTTATTCAGAATGAACGATACACCTAGTTTGGTGTTTTCTTCAGGGATCCCAAATCTGTTGGTTCTATAGTTGATAGTACTTTGCGCTTCAGATAGGCTGCACACTTTGTAGAGGTTAAAACTTTCACCACACAAGTGTAGCTGTTTGTCCGCCACAGTGCATTGTCAGGTGAATTTTAACCAAAAGCTCAAGAATTGAATAGTTTAATCCTACAGAAGCAATTTTGTTCACTGGCAAATGGGTACCTGGATTCTGAGTATTTCTCAGAGGACCTTGCTAGGAATTTAAAATACCTTAAAGCTCCTCTTGGGGCAAAGAACAGCTGCTGGACAGTTATCTAATAAAACAGAATCAGACAAAGATGAGATCTGTGACATAAGCTCTGCTGAACTGCACCTGACAAACTGATCAAGACAACGGGCTTGTGGAGACGGCCTCACCAGGACAGGGTTCTGCCCCCTACCCGCCCTTGCAGCTGAATTTAATGAGATTTTATCCTGTACTAAACATACAGTCTAAGGGCTGAGCTTTCTGAGCAATTTTGTTTGATCGTTTCTTCCATTTGAGTTTAGGAGTAAGTATGAGGAATTAAGCCAAATGAAAATTCACCAGACGACAGACTGTAGGTCCATCCACATCTCTGCAAATGAGAAAAACAAATATCGTATATTAACGCATATATGTGGAATCTAGAAAAATGGTACAGATGAACCTATTTGCAGGGCAGAAATAGAGACACAGATGTAGAGAATGGACGTGTGGACACGGGGAGGGGGAATGAATTGGGAGATTGGGATTGACACATATACACTATAATGTGTAAAGCAGATAGCTAGTGGGAAGCTGCTGTATAGCACAGGGAGCTCAGCTCAATGCTCTATGATGACCTAGAGGGGTGGGATGGAGGGGTGGTGGGAGGGAGGTCCAAGAGGGAGGGAATATATGGATACACATAGCTGATCCACTTCGTTGTACAGCAGAAACTAACACAACATTGTAAAACAGCTATACCCAATAAAAATAAATAAATAAAATAAAATACAAGAACCATTTCTTCTTCAGAAAAAAAAAAAAAAAATTGACCAAACGGCATAGAGAAAGGTGTGGATTCAAACTTAAAAGTTTCAGATTCAAGCTTTTCCTCCATCATCTCTGATTTTAAGCAAGCTTCTCAAATTATCTTACATCCATTAGTTTCTTGTGAAATACAGTAACGATTCCCACCTTCTTCATGGTTCAAGAGTTGTTTTTCTTTTTTCTTTTTTTTTTTAAGAATTAAATGGACTTAAGCAATTTGAAAGTCTTTTTAAGTGGCTCATAACCTTTGCTGGATAATTTTAATTGCAGTAGTTCCTTGGGTATCTTCTCTTGAGTGGAGGAGTGCATTCATTTACTCAGGCTGCCATAACAAAGTATCATGAACTGGGTGACTTAAACAGCAGTAATATTTGTTGCCCAGACCTGAAGGTTAGAAGTCCGAGATCAAGGTTTCTGCAGGGTTGGTTCCCTCTGAGAGCTGTGAGGGAAAATCGTCTCCAGGACTTTGTCCTAACTGCTGGTGGTTTGCTGCCAATCTTTGGTGTTCCTGTGTGTATACAGACAGCACCCTGATCTTAGCTTTAATCTTCACATGGTGCTCTTTGTGTGTCTGTCTGTCTGTGTCCAAATTTCTCTTTTAAAAAGATATTAGTCCTCTTGTATTAGAGGTCACCCTTCTCTAGTATGAACTCAACTAATTACATGTGCAGTGCCCCTCTGTCCAAATAGGTCATACCTTGAGGCACTGGGAGTTAGGAGTTCAACATAAGAATTTTGAGGGGACACAATTCAGCCCGTTATAAGGAACATGGGCAATTTTTAAAATTACTTTCTTAACTTAGTGTCCTTTCTGGTGACTGGAAACTTTGGGATTACCATAATGTCATTCTTTATCCTTCCATTCCTCCATTCCTCTTACCTTTATTAACTACAAATAACAAACTACCTCCTAATATACTAAATTTATAACCTCAAAGTAGGAGAATATACAATGAGATAATCATTACAGTGAGTAATTATGAATCAGTCTTAGTAAATTAACAGTGTAGACTAATCTGACCACCAGCAATTATTTTATTCAGTTTTTGAGAATCAGCGAATAAGGTAGCCAACCTGACGAGAGTTTATATATTTTCAACTTTCAAAGAACTTTAATTTACATTATGTCACTTAAACCGACACAGTATGATATATACCCATATTAAAGATGTGGAAATTCAAGTTTAGTGGTGATGAAATGTCAAAGGTTCCTTGGCTAATGACTGGATTAGATACAGCCTGGATTAGATTTTATGATCAATTTCAAGTCCAAATCTTGAATTCTTTCTGCTCTATCATCATGTTGCTCTCTAGAAAATTGGTGTAGGTAGGTTTGTGACTCAGATAGGTCTCAAACAGAGACTGATGGAATTATGTAGTGAACCCTGTAAGCATAGATTGTCCATATAATACTTTCTCAATTTCCTTAAATCAAATCTTTCTTATTCCTGTTACCAATTTATAGTAGTCATTATGTATGAGGCTCTATGGTTGACATAGATTATGAAATAATTGTTTCATTTCTCTTAATCATTTTTCTTCTGGAGAAACCTGATATATTTGTTTTCATTGCTGTTCTAACAAATTATCACAAATTTAGTGACTTAAAATAATACCCACTTATTAGCTCACAGTTTTCCTGTATCAGAAGTGTAAGCACAGCATGAATCTCTGTTCACAGTCTCTCAAGACTGAAAGCAAGGGATCAACAAAATTTTTGTCTTTGTTTTTTTGTTTTGGTTTTCCTGGAGCTGTAGGGGAAAATCTTTTTCCAGGATCATTCAAGCTGTTGGCAGGATTCAGCTCCATGTGACTGTAGAACTGGTCCCCGTTTCCTGGCTGGCTCTTGTCCTGGAGTCATTCTGAGTTCCTAGACTCCACCTACATACCTGGCTCGTGGCCATCTTCAAAGGCAGAGTTGGTGGGTCAGGTTCTTCTCACACCTCTCTCGGCCCCCTCTCCTTCATCCTCATTTCTCAGGCCTCATCTTCTTATTCAAATACATCTGATGGGCTCTTCTGTCTCCTGCTTTTAAGAGTTGATGTGATTACACTGGTCCCACTGATTATCCAGAATAACCTCCCTATTTTAATGTCAGCTGATAAATACCCTTGATTCCATCAGCAAAGTACCTTCTAAGCAGTACCTCGATTCATATTTGATGGAATAACCAAGAAATGAGAATCTTGGAGGGACATACATAGAATTCTGCCTGTCATAGCCTAGTGATTTTTTTTTTCTTAAGCATTTTCATATTGAAGAGAATATGCCCATAAAATTGTGTATTTTACAGTATAAAAAGTACCATCACATTTATTATAATAGCATGTGTTTTCATGAAATCTGTAGGGGATAGAGATAATCATCCTCATTTCATAGATAAGGAAACAAGAGCATCGAGCTTAAGAGTTTTTCTCAGGTGCAGGAGACCTGTAGTTGAAAGTATATTAGAGTTCCTCTCAGTGTAAAGAACATCTGCTAGTCCTTAACGTAATACAGAGAACCAGGCCTTTTTTTTACTCCTGCCGTTTTAATTATTTATATAATTGACATTATTATTTCCTTATTCATTTCTGATTTGTGAATCTTACCAAACTAGAAACCAGTTCAGGACAGGGGAGGACATTGTTAGGGAGAGTGAAAATTCCTTGACTAAACGCCTGGGTTCTTCATCAGTATAATACATATATTTCCAAGCTTGGTTTACTGAGAGGGCTTGGAAGCAATAAAACTCCAGTAGCAAAGAGTACACCTAGAACCTAGATCTTGGTATTTAAATACCATTGTCTATGGGCTCCTTGGAGAAGTGGCTGATTCCAGGGCTGGAGCAGAGAGACTATAAGATGAGCTTGTAGCATCTTTGGCACCAAAAGTAAGGGAGTGCTCTAAAAGGATGTAGTCATGTCCAAGGACACAGGTGCTAACCTGAAAGGGCTCCCAAAGCTGGAAAATTAGAGCAGCCCAATAAATAAGTATAAGACTGAGTTTTAACCCACAGGGTAAAATAAATAATTATGAGCCCATACTGAAATAGATAGATAGCGAGGTAGCAGAGAAGACACAATTCATCCTTGTGGAAGAATTTTGGTTAGTAAATATACAAGAAATAAAGAAGACGGAACATCATCATTAGAAAACCATGATAATAATTGTTGTAGGCAAGAACCAATGATGGATGCTAAAACTAGTGGATGAAAGTTTTAGGAAAAGAAAACTTTTCTTACTCAAGACACATCTACCCATAAGTCTTCATTAATTACAGAGGGGAAATTTATAACTTTACATTGGACATACCTAGCAGACACTACCTTAACCAATTGTTCATTCTTAAGAACCATGATCATGATTGACATCACTAATAATGAGACATATGGACATTATGTACCTCTGACATGATACCCTTAGAAGGACATATCACTTCTGTTTTGTTCTTGAGAAAAATACATAACCACCATCTAATGATGAAAAAATATCAGACAAACCTAAATTGAGGGACACTGTACGAAGCTATTTAACAGTTCTCTTCATTACATCCTTACATCGTGGAAAAGGAGAAAGGCATTAGTGAGAACGCTGGTAAAATCTGAATAAAGTTTGTAATTTCTAGTTTTAGTAATGACACTATGGTTATGTAGGTTAACTTTCGGGAGGATGGATGAGAGTATGTGAGAACTCTTTGTACTATATTGGCCATTTTGTAGTCTAAAATAATTTTTTTTTAAAGTTAGGTTCTCCCGTATACTAGCTTTGTAATATTGAATTAACTCATGTAACCTCACGAGCTTCATTTTACTTATCTGTAAAATAGGCTTAACAATTCAGAGGCTGTAACAGACAAAGCATGTGAGATGTCATTTAGACAGCATAATAATTAAAAGCAATGGCTTTGAACTCATACAAATGTGGTATAAGTCTTGATTCTGGTGAGACCATGCACAACTACCTAAGTTCATTAAGCCTCAGTTTCCCTGTTGTTAGTACTGATAGGTTTATTGTGAGTTTTAAATAGGATACAATAGGTAAGCACTTATCAGAGTCTTTGATATAGTATAGACTCAAAAACTTGCTATTATTATTACATATTTATGTTTAAAGTTTCAGTGAATTGGATGGGTTTTAATTATTATGTGTCAAATTCAATGAAATTTTAAAAAGTGTGGTAAAATGTGTATAACATGAAATTTGCCATCTTAATCATTCTTAAGTGTACAATTCAGTAGCATCAATTATGTTCCCAGTGTTATACAACAATCTCCAGTATTTATGTCCAAAATTTTCCCTTACCTACCGAGGGAACCCGTAAAACCAATAAGCAACAACTTCCCATTCCTTCTCCCCCCCAGCTCCTGGTAACCTTGCTGTGTTTTGTGTCTCTATGAATTATCCTATTCTAGATATTTTATATAAGTGGAATCATATAGTATTTGTCCTATTGCCTTTTGTTTCTGTTCAGGGCAGCTTTTTACTCGAATCTCAGCTCAGCAACTATTGCTCTAAACACTATTTTCTATACTTGTATGAGTCGGATGGCCAGGTAAATATTTTGTTAATGTCTTAATAAAAAGGGAAATGAACAATAATCTGTCAGTCTTATTTAATAAATTTAATAACTGAAGAGTTTGCCAAGAAATTATGTGTGAAAATGTTCGCTACAGTGTTATTAATTGTAGCAAATGGTTAACTAAATGTCCAATAACAGGTGAATGATTAAATTAAAACTGGTAGGAATTGTAAGAAAACGCTGCCTGATTATTTCTGGGTAGTGGGATAACAGGTAAATTTTATTTTCTGTTTTATTTTACATATTTGTTATTTTAAACATGTATTATTTTCCTAAGAGAAATATCTAAATATAAGAACAAGTTTACATTTAGTCAACTGATCAGTAAATTTATATATACTACTAATATAGACAGTATGCAAGATAAATGTTCATACTCCTACCCAGAGTATTACTTGTGATACTATTTGTCCATAACTTACTTGTGAATGGGCAAGTAAATCTGTAAATGCTTATGCCAGGAGGTAAACGAAGAATCAGGCAAAAAAAAAATTGAATCCGGTGCTCTGGATTCCAGTATCTCACATTAGATTTTCTTTTTTTTGGCATAAAACAGATACTAAAAATTAAGCGTCTAAAATATTAATTTATTTAGTTTATGTGTTATTATTTGAAGCTGGCAGTAATAAATAGGTTTGATTTATAACATAATAGGCATAGTTGAATCTGGAGAGAAGGTCCATAAAAAAGGAAGTTATTTTTACTTGTAACTTGTTTAATTCAAAACAAAGCGGAAAAAATATTGAGATGAATCAGTTGTCAAGAAACCCAAATATAGACATACTTTTAGGATTTTCTTTATTTTTTTCTTTGCAAATCCATTTTATACACCACTTGATCTATGGATCAACCAAAATGTAATAACTTTTGGAACATAACTGCTATGAATCTATCTTCTATATGGAAGGATGCCTTAAAACATAGAAAAAAACCCATGAAACAAATATAAAGAACACTAGAGTGGGGTTTGGTGGTGCATCTGTATTTTAGTAATCTTAGCTGCATGTGTTATTTGGCCACATTTGTTGGACTTGCTTCCTCATCTATCATGTGGGATGATACTCCCCCTCTGGGTCATGAGAAGGTGAAAATAGTGTGATATGTTGAAATTCATAATCGAAATCAGTCAAAATGTCAAATTTGAGGTCTGATGGATATAACAAATGCAGTCATGAAAAGTTGTCCCCATCTTTACAAGAGAATGTCTCGCTTTAAAAAAACCCAGTATTTTAAAAATTGGTAAATTAAAAGATTAATAAATCTTCACTTCACAAAATAATCCATATGTGATATGTCTAAATTGTTTTAACGTCTAAATTGTTGACAGATGTGTTGACCATACCACTGTAATATGTGTGTGTATGTTCTTTATATAATGTACATATGTATCCCTCCACTTTTACATGCATGATAAACATTTGCAACACATTTGTTTAAAATTACTTCATTTATGAGCGGCTTGGCAGTTCAAAAGGATTAGACTGGTCATTATATTAAAATATGCTTTAGGGAGAAAATATCTGAAATCACAGGGCACTTATTTTTTGCTTTGTTTTCATTCTGATCATAAGCAATTGCCTTATACAAACTTTATAACAGCAAAGAAATATTTTTTGTAAAATCTAAGAGGGAGTTTGGACTAGGGCATTTCTGTATTGATATCCTCAGAGTTACATATCCCTTGAGACCAATTACAAAGGTTCACAAGGTTGTTTTTATTTTGCTTTCTCTTGATGCCTTTTTAATGAGGCCTCCCTGTAAACAGCAAGCATGGTACTTGTTGGAGACCTGTCTGCCGCCTACAACCATTTATTACTAATACATCTGGGAAATGGTTTATAAATTAAATATTAGGAAAATGTACTTTAGGAAAAAAAGTAGTAAGAGGTATAATTTATAATTCTCATTTAGGGAGTCAGGCCAGCAGTTTGCTAATGGAAGGACACTGAGAGCCACTCTTGGAACTATGGTCATGGTTTATGTAATAAATAGAGAGTGGATGAAGGGAGTCTTCAGTGTGTATATTTGATATGTGGTTCATTTTAATAAATTGTGAAAACAGAAGAGCCCAATTCTTCCTTTAGAAAGACCCCTTGGAAAAGTGAGAAATAATAACAAAACTGACATATCAATATGTGTTATAACTCCTCCATAGGACAAAAATATTATGTTTATCAATAGTAAGTGAATATAGTTTCATCATAGAATAAAATGTGATAATAGAAGTCAGTGTCTTCATGGATTTGAAGTAGAAAGGATATTAGAGGCTTTTATTTTTAATTTTTTGTAATTGAAGTACAGTTGATTTACAATATTGTGTTAGTTTCTAGTGTACAGCAAAGTAATTCAGTTATATATATGTGTGTGTGTATTCTTTTTCAGATTCTTTTCCATTATAGTTTATTACAAGATATTGAATATAGTTCCCTGTGCTATACAGTAGGACCTTGTTGTTTATCTATTTTATATAACTAGTTTGTATCTACTAATACCATACTCCTAAATTATCCCTTCTCCCTGCCCTTTCCCCTTTGGTAACCATAAGTTTGTTTTCTATGTCTGTGAGTCTGTTTTGTAAATAAGTTCATTTGTATCATTTTTTAGATTCCACATATAAGGGATATTGTATGATATTTGTCTTTCTCTGTATGACTGAATTCACTTAGTATGATGACCTCTAGGTCCATCCATGTTGCTGCAAATGGCATTATCTCATTTTTTTATGGCTGAGTAATATTCCATTATATATATATTATACACACACACACACACACACACCCCATCTTCTTTATCCATTCCTCCGTCAGTGGACATTTAGGTTGCTTTCATGTCTTGGCTATTGTAAATAGTGTAGCTATGAACATTGGGGTGCATGTTTTTTTTTTTTTTTTTTTTTTTGCGGTACGCGGGGCTCTCACTGTTGTGGCCTCTCCCATTGCAGAGCACAGGCTCCGGATGTGTAGGCTCAGCGGCCATGGCTCACGGGGCCAGCCACTCCGTGGCATGTGGGGTCTTCCCAGACCGGGGCATGAACCCATGTCCCCTGCATCAGCAGACGGACTCTCAACCACTGCGCCACCAGGGAAGCCCACGTATCTTTTTGAATTAGAGTTTTCTCCAGATATATGTCTAGGGGTGGGATTGATGGATCCTATGGTAGCTCTATTTTTAATTTTTTAAGGAGTCTCCATACTGTTTGCCATAGTGGCTGCACCAATTTACATTCCCACCAACAGGGTAGAAGAGTTCCCTTTTCTCCACACCCTCTATAAGAGGCTATTTTAGAACAGTCTTCTCGTTGTAGACATGGTGAAATAGAGGACATGCCTGTTGATGACTTACACAAGGTCTCATAACTTTTAAAATATTAAGCTTTAGAGGTTATTTGCAGGGCTTACTTTGCAATTTATTTTTGTACATATACAGCAGATTTTGTATGGTAGAATTCTGCTCTTCAGCTAATCAGTCAGGTTAGGTCTGCATGTTATGAGACTATCTTTCACATCTGTGTCATTAAAGGAAGATGAACCATAGTTGTGTTTATACACCCAGAATTTAAGGGGAACAAAATTATAGGTTTAGGATCATCTTCTAAAATGTTTTGAATCCTAGGGAATTAAAGCATACTGATCTTGGAGGTTTTATTTAATAAAAAACATCTGTACCTTTTATAAAGTTCTGAAGATTTAAAGATATATTTTCAATATTGCTATAATGGCTGCATATAATAATTTCAAATATATAAGAAATGAATTCATAACTATGAAATCATAACTTTGTAGTCACTTTTATTTCCAGATCCCATTTCAATCTCTTCTATTTCATTTCTGTAAGAATGTTTAGGCTGTATTTCAATATGAATTTCAAAGATACGATCAAACATGTATCATGATATCTATTCTCTCTTTGAAAGAAACATGCAAATATATTCTCTGTATGTACATTATACGTACATACAGTCGACCTTGAACAACATGGGGGTGGGGACACCAACACCTCCCCCACACACACAGAAACTGCAGTTGAAAATCTGCATATAACTTGCGACTCCCCTGAAACTTAACACCTAATAGCCTACTGTTGACTGGAAGCCTTACTAATAACATAAGCAGTTGATTAACACATATTTTGTATGTTATATGTATATCTATATTTGTTTTATGTATTCATGGCATTCCTAACTTTTTCTTAATCTTTTCAATATTTCTGGGATACATGGTTTGTCTGCAATGTTTTTCTGAATATCATAAATCTCCAAAAATATTTTCATTACAGTTTTGGAAAAAAATTGGCATGTAAGTGGAGCCATGCAGAACAAACCCATGTCGTTCAAGGTTCAACTGTATATTTATAGAATTATGTATATCTATGTTTATAATATGTAATTTAATATTACTATTTTATATTATTACATTTTTCAAAATATTTTAATCTAATTTTTTTTAAACATCTTTATTGGAGTACAATTGCTTTACAATGGTGTGTTAGTTTCTGCTTTGTAACACAGTGAATCAGTTTTACATATACATATATCCCCATATCTCTTCCCTCTCGCATCTCCCTCCCTCCCTATCCTACCCCTGTAGGTGGTCACAAAGCACCGAGCTGATCTCCCTGTGCTATGTGGCTGCTTCCCACTAGCTATCGGTTTTAAGTTTGGTAGTGTATATATGTATATACATACATTCCTACAGAGTCATTGTCCTTTTGCTCTTTTGACTTCTGAACTGATAGTTCCTACAGAAATCAATTCACTAGTGGGGCTTTATTGATACCTTGCTGTCACCACATTGTGAAGGGAAATCTATTGTATCATTGATAAATATTTCAGTGTTTGGGGAGGCTAGCTATATCATAGTTTAGTCATTTTTAGCTTTATTTATAGCCATTCATCAAACCCATGTTGGCTTATGAGAGAAACTTCAGAAATCAGTGACATATGTTTAAACATTTCTCTTTATCTAATTTAAATGAAGTTATTTTTTTTAAATTGAGGTATAATTGACATATAACATTTTATTAGTTTCAGGAGTACAACATAATGATCTGATATTTGTATATAATGAGAAATGCTCGCAATCATATTCTTTTGATGAAATGGTATCTTGGCAAATGTAAGAAGATAAAAGATCCTCAAATGAACTTTGTGGGGCAGACACTGAAACTCTGTGTTGACAGCTCTTCTCTAGTTCATCCTTCTGACAATGTTTACAGTTAGAAGAGAACAGACTATTCTATAAGCGTCATAGTTTTTAGATAAAGATTGTTACAGAGGCATAATAATTGCAAAAGATTCCCATCTTCTAACAATCTCCTGAAATTAATGAATAAAGACAATGGCCTTTTATTCATCCAAGTTTACCACATCAGGCAGTGGAAGTAGAAAATGGTTTAAAATTAATCCTTTCTCTTGACAGTTGTGTAGTGGTAATCCTCCATTTTTATTGTCTCAGAGGATATTTGAAGATAACATTTTTATTCTCCTATTTTCATATTCTCTCTCATAATCTCATATATTATATTGTCAGTTTCATTGCTGGTGGCCAAAATAAAACTGCTGTGGAAAGTCAGGGCCAGGTTACTAGTGTTCTGAAGAATGTATCAACACTGAAAATCAATTTCAGGAATATTTTCAATATTATTGTGTTAGAATACATATCCTTTACTGAGAAATCAAAAAAGAAAGACTGGATTAGCCCATTTATGTGAGTAAGCTTAGGGATAAATTAGCTCTGCTTTCATATTTCAAAAGTTGTAGTACAGCCAGTCTGACTATGGTATCTTGGTCTAGCAAAGATAAATGTTATTTTTATTCATGTGTGGTATTAGTAAAGTGTCAGAACTATTCCTTAAGCCCTTTATTAGTTTTGTTTTGTTGTTCTAATCTCTTTTGTTCAGAGTAAGCACCAGCCCACCATAGTGCAACGTCTGTATTTCAGCTGGACTGTACATTTAAAGTAATCATTAGTGCAGTCTGTCTCTTCCTTGGTTATTATTCAGTCAATTTGAATGGTGGTATACATGTATGATGCATACTTATTTCCTCTGAAGTATTGAGCAATTTAATACAACCCATAAAAGTGTTCAAAATCTAATTAATAAAATTTTAATTAAATACATATTTTGTGGAGAAGGTAGACTATTTATATATAAAGAAAAATTGAATGTTGGGGCCTTAAATGATTGCCCTGTTTAGTTTTATGGAATGGCTTTTCAAAAGGAATTTTTTTTTTCAAACTGCAAGTTCTACAGTGCCCTGTTCTATCATTCACTGGACTAATTCCTTCCTTTCCTTTTTTCTTTCTTCTTCCTTGTCTCCCCCTTCCATCCCTCTCCCTCCTCATTATTATGGAAAGGTAAGTCACTGGGAAAAGATACTGAATTCCTTTATGCTGTGTATATCGTAAATTTCATTGTTTTTTGCCTCTTTTCCTTTTATTCTGAGGTTGTTGCATTTTGAAGCATATTTTCTCCTTTTCAATTTAGATACAGTTTACACACTGTAAGAAACTTAAATCTTAAGCATACAGATCAATATATGTACTGATGTAATCATTACCCAGATCAAGATAGAGAATATTTTCTTTACCTGGGAAAAGTTCTCTTTTACCTCTAACCAGTCAATGAGACAATTGGTCTTCTGATTTCTGTCACTATGGACTAGGTTTGCCTGTTCTTGAACTTCATATACAGATAATAAAATAAAGGATGCATCTGACATCCTTTGTATCTAGCTGGTTTAGCACTACATAATAATTTTTGAGATTCATTCATGTTGTTATATGTGCTCCTTTCATTACTGTATGTTATTCTCTCATTTTAAAATATCACAATTCTTTGTCCGCTCTCCTGGTGATGGACACCTCTGAAGCATATTTATGTGTATATTCGTCCTCAACTTTCTCATCAGTTGGATGTACCCACATGGGGTAGTGGTTTACTCTTCTAATTGTCATGCTATGAAAGTTATTCTTTAAAAATATTGTGTTTGAATATTATTGAAATCTCAGAAATTATCTAGCAAGCACAGGTTTTAACGCATATGATTCAGTTACCTGTTTTATCTTCATGGCATTGTTGTACCACCAGGCAGAATTTCCTTTTCTGATGACCATCCATCTGCCTTCTTTATATTTCTTTTTATATTCTATCCTGCCTACTTCTAAACTGGGAGCCCTTTGACTAAAATTTTCCCTGGTTTCTGAGAATCTTGAATATTTTGGCGCTTAATACGTACTCAGTCATGTTTGATGAATTGATAATATTTCACTTCAAGTTGTTGGGTTCTTCATAGAGATATGTTCTCATTAAACATTTAGCAAATACTTAGGTTATTGTTGTCTTTGCCTTATAATGAAAATGCTAATGTAATTACACCTTTTCAACATAGTATCAAGGGGAAGGGGCTAAAGATGAAGAATCCCTTTTTCAAGTGTCAGAATTGTTTTAAATTATTTTATATCAGAAAAATCTCTAACGTCAACTATGCAGTTTTATATCTTCCCAGCTGAGTATATGGTCATCTTTATGAATCATTTGGAGACTGAGTATTGCATGGTATTGTCTTTTATCGTTCTTTTGCTGCTTTCTGCTCAGGCTTCTATCATATATCATTATATTAACTCAACTTTCTACTCCCTACTGTCACTTAAGCCTCCTGGTTTTCTTCTTCTGATCTTCTTTGTGGCATCAAGCAAGTTACCATGTTAGAAGCAGCATAAAAATTTAACTCTATAAGCTGTGAAAGAGTCGAGTCCACAGGCTTGAGTTCATACACTTTGTAAGATTTAAGAGACCATTCTTAGTGAAGTAAGGTGAGGGGGGAGTAGTGTTTCTCTGACATTTAACTTGAACTTTCAAAATAATCCATCTGTTCAAGTGTAGGTGACATCTTGTATTTTTTCGTGTATTCAAGTTTAGAGAGTTAGAGTTTACTAAATACTCAGTGCAGTTAGTCAGAGACCCTCCATGGGCAGTCAGTGCTTTCATAATATGTGTTCTTCCTCATTTCCATCCCCTGATATTTTCATTACATGCACACAGTTTCAACTCTAGATCTTTCTGTTTTTAGTCTCTTTTCCATATGAATTTATGCATTTACCCTTATTTTGAATGTTCATATTACTTGCTTATTATATTTTTAATATTATACATTTTATTAATTTTACTGTAGATTGATAGGTTACTCATTTTTCTCTCTCATATATATATATATATGTATGTGTTTTAATGAGAACATTGAACTCTCTCTTCACTATGCAGCAATATTTGATACAGTTTAACTGAGTTATTAAATAATTGATGATACTTTGGTAATAGGTTCTTTCCTGCACTTATGCATCAAAAGTATACACTTTTGTAATTTAAAACAAGGCAGAATTGCATAGTACTTAAGATAGAAAGCTTTAGAATTAAATGGCCTAAATTTGAGTCATAGATATTCTGCTTGCTATTGTGTGACTTGGAGGAATTTTCTTAAATTTACTGGATCTCACTTCATTCATTTGTAAAAACAGTGGCACTAGAACCGACCTCATAAAGTTGTTATGATGACTGAGTTAGACTATACCTTCAGAATAGATAAGTACTTAACATATGTTAGCTATTATTTCTATTGTTCCAAGCAGGCAAGTCATTTTTATTCAAAATATATACAAGATTCCATATGATCCTGTATAACTTCACATAGTAAAAATGTAGTATGTGAATTAACCTATAGACTATTTTCTGTAACCGAAATTGCCAAAAGGCTAAATATTTTCACTTAGTTTGGCTCTTGTATCTCTACTTTAGCTAAACCAAAGTGAATGATAACAACCATAGAGAAATTGCTTCTTGACTACAAATAATGAGACACTCGAGTTTAAATTACTTCAACAATGGTCTTGATTAAATCACTCTCAACTGCTTACTTTTAGAATCCAGACATTACTTCTAAGAATAACGAAAGAAAAGTCAAACTTCCTTTTTTGAATCACTAAGCCTTTTGATATTGAGAGAATGCTTTAGGTATGAAAAAAAAAAAAGTTAAACATCAAATTTGTTGAACATATAGGTGTGTCTTCCTAAATTATTTACCTTTGAAAAATATATTTTTCTTAATATGTTTCTCATTCTATAAAGATTTCTGTATAAAGCCCTGAGTATATAAATATTAAATTAAATTCCTTTTTTTGACTACCTACTATTGGCAGCTACAGCTGTGGGTTTTTTCAGTCAAACATTTTGCATTTTTGGTGCTAACAACTCAGTGTTTAGCCTAATCTCTGCATTGGCATCCAGAATCTATATTAGTGCTGCTAATTGAGTAACAAAGATGACAGAGACCTAAGTCTCCCCCTCACCATGAGCACTAGGGACAGTGCCTCCAGCATATGAATGATAGATGCTGGGATGGAGGTATGGCTGGAAAATGGTAGATGTAAGACTTCCCTGGTCTGTGGGATTTCAAGTTTTTCCAACAGTGTAAGATGGCTGGTAGGTGCCTTTGAGTTACCAGAGATGCTACTTGAATTATTTATGTAGGCATTTCATCCCCAGCTCTGAGAATGTAACCTCTTTGGGGAGTACATTTTAGGTGTTAATTTGTTTCTTCTGTATCACTTAGCATAAGTCCTTGCACTTATGCCCCACATAAATATTTTTCAATAAATGAAACAAGGCTATAAGATTTTAAAAGGAGAGTGAAATTTAAAGAATACTTTAAAAGAATATGACAACAAAAATTGCACATATGAATAAAAATATGTAAAATGATTCTCACTGAAATATTAATGCGTGGTTGTCTTTTGCTGGGAATTCAAATGGTTAAAACATTTCTTTGTAATTGTATCATTTGTATAGTGATTATGCATTATTTATATAATAAGAAATAAAAGAACATACTCATAGTAGATTAAAAAAGAAAACCTGAGCAAACCATTAACTATAGAAGAAATCAGTGAAGTTTTCAACAATACTTTCCAAGAAATTATCATGCCTGCACCTTCAAAGAACAGACTTTTAAAATTTAATTTTTACTTACGTATGCAGAAAGAAATCTGAAAAATTATTTTTATAAAGCCATCATTACATTAATGCAAAGACCTGACAAAAATAGCACAAAAAAAGAACACTTTAGATCAGGTAGACTTAGGAATGTAAGTTCAACAATTCTGTTTTAAAACCAGCAATAATTTATACATATATTAAAAGAAAAACACATAAAGAGGAAAATGATAAATGTTGAGTGAATTTTGTTGGAAAACTGTCCCAGTATCTCAAAATCAGGAAGCAGTTTCCTCTTCATCTGAATCTTTACTTCTAATATATTAAGCATAATGCAAGTATAGGTTTAATCACTTTCTATGTTGGTTACTCATTCAAGAGCACCCCAATACTTTTCCTGTGGATAAGGTATTCTGATTCCTCTGTTGACTTAAGAGTGCCACCTAGTCAAACATCATAGTGTTAAATGCCTTCATCCTAAGAGAGTCTACTGTCTGTCATGTAGCCTCTATCCTTAGCCTTCTCAGCATGAATGACCACTGCGGCAGCAAGTGTATTTTGTAAAGGTATTGATCGTGTTGGCTTGTGAAGGCCCTATAATGTTTTGCTCACATCAAACCTTCGCTCTCTGAATGAGAGAACTGTAATAGCCTGAGCCTCCCGGTAATCTATATGAATTCTATAGAATTGCAGTTTATGGATCAGCTTTGAAACAGTATGCTGTTTCATTGGGCTTAACCAGGTGTGGGAAATTGTTAGGTGCTTTTATAAAGTCATAACATTTTCAAGGACAGGGATGTGATGGGTCATTTTATAAGAGAGAAGAAATGGATTAAATATACCACATTATTTTTAGTCCAATAGTAAGTGTGAGAAGGGAGGTACGTTTTGCTTGCTGTATTTTTCTGTCTCACCAGCATTTTGCTTTGATGGTCTGCTGCGCTAAATTCCTTTGCTTTTTCCTTTTTCCATCATGTTTTTTTTCTTTTATCCTTGTATTAATAACATAATAAATTCATAAACTTCCTAAAACTCTGATATTTCATTTATATGTCGTTGCTGTTGGCCTTGTTTATTTTCACCTCTTCATTGAATATTGTTTTTAATTAATGTTGGCCCTGTCTCATTAGAACTCTGGATTTCACCATATTCTCCTCCTTCACTACCAACTCTGGAAGCTTAACAACCCAAGTTATAACCCATGTTCATATTCCTGTAATATTCTTAACTACTGGGTGGATTTCAAATATAAGGTGCTTTGGTAGTGAGAATTATTTAGTCAGTCACCAGCTATTGTATAACTATTAGGTTACCTGCAGTGTCCTGTCCTTACAGAGTGAACAATCTAGTGGAGAGAGAAATTTAAAATATATTTAGCAGATAATGATTTTATGTAATGAAAGAGAACTTTTCTGTAAGTTAGAATCTGATTCCCTCATAAGGTCATTCCATATTATGGACCACCTGTATCCTCCAAAAAGAATAGGATCATTAAGTTTCAGACTTTATAGATGATGTTGCTTTATAGTCAGACTCTGCCATGTACTGCCTTTGTGACCTTGGGGAAACTTACTTCATTTAGCTATGCCTTCAGACTTTGCATCTTTAAAACGGAGATAATAGGAATATCTGCCTTATGTGGCATATGTGAAATCACCTTTGTGCAAAAATGTACTTAAATGATAGTTGGTAGGTAGTTGAACCATCTTGTGTTAAAGATGGGAATACTGAGGTACTAAAGTTAGGAGGCTGCCCATAGTAGGGCTGGTGTGCTCCCTTCATGGACTGTATATTGGTGAACTCCATCATGCTTCCTCATTTGAGTTTCCAGTTACCACTGTTCATTCTGAAAAGGCTGTGTAGCTTGTGTTATAAAAAACCACGGGGCTGTCTGGTATCCTGACTTACTCCTGCATCAGATTTGTTTCTCTTATCAGAAGCCTCATAGTTTGATAACTACCCTTCTCCACTGAGGGCTGGTAGACAGGTTATAATGGCTCCAGCTACCTACTAGGTTTGTGCTGTGTTGCCTACTCCCTTGGGGTATTTATCTGCCCTGCATCAGGCAGAGGTGCATTTCGTTTCCATAAAACATACTCTCTGTTTCCCCTCTTATCCTCTGTTTTCCGTGTTAAAGCAAACGTAAGTTTGTGGATGGATGAGAAGAAGCCCACTGGCAGGAGTGGTGGGTATGGGCAGTGTCAGAGCTGTTTCAGTCCATGAGTTATTGGTCTTTTTAGTCAAACAGACAGTTGGTGGCAAATTCAGGAGTAAAACCTAGTTCCTTCAATTGAGTCTACTATCTACTGTATCATGAGCCAACCAAGGACTTGAGCAACCACATTTTGAGCTGGTTTCAAAAACGGTAACCTCAGTCCAGCTTTGAATTCAGAACTACTGAGTTTGCACTGCACTGTTTGATGCTCTACTCCAGGGTTTTGAGCAAGGCCGTGAACTGCTGCTCCTTTCTCATCCCTCACATTATTAACTTACCAACAGGCCCCTTGGGGAGTGATTGTAAAAAAAACTAATAAAATGAGATTAGAGCAACCTCTTGAAAATAATATGTAGAGGGCATTTACAAATGCTAACCAAGACAAGCAATTCACAACACAAAACGGCTTATAGCCCAGGTACTAAAATGACTACTAAACCATTAGCTACAGTAGAATTTCCCCCAGTAGCAAATGTTTACTTACTGTCCTGTTATATGCCTTTTAACATGATCCACTGTCAGCATAAAGCTATAATTTGGCGATTGCAATTGTGTATTTAATAACTGTTGATAAAGCTGAAATAAAGAATCAGTAAAATGATTCCACTTCTGTAATGCACATCCAGGGTTTAAGCAAGAGGAAATCATTCAGCATTTCTGATATATAGAGGGCAGGATGTACTATATATAGTAAGAAGAAATAATGCATAAACTGATGTCTGGGACATTGAATTGAGGAAAGTAATCAATATCATTTTTAATCAGTGTTGGCTTGCATTGTGAAGGAAAGGAATGATTTAAAGTGCATGATGTTTGTATCACAGAGTTTAGAAGATCCCAGGAGATGAAAGAAGTCTTAGATCCATAGGGTGAAAGAAGAATGAATCTTACTGTAGGACAAGGACACTGAAACCCAAAGAGATAACGGGGTTTTTTAAGATTTTGTCATAAAAGTAGATTTAAGTTTGCTCCAGGATTCAGGGCTAGGATTAATAGGTAGAAGGTAAATGGCCACATGGTTCAAGTTTTAAAAAGGATTTCTACAAATTGGATCTTCCCAACAATGGGAAAAAAATAAGCTGCTTTGAATAATAGTGAATATTCCATTATTGCAAGTAATTAATCATGTAACAAATAAGCTTCTGATGTGAATTATGTACCCCAAATTTCCATTGGCTGAAAAGCTTGAATGGTTATCATCTACATTTCACTCTAATACAGCTTTCTGTACCTTATGATTTTCAACTTTATTAAGATTTTATAATTTTTAGGGTGGTAGTTGGGATATTTCTAGAGATCACCATGTGTTTAGGATATGTCCAACATTCATTTGTTCCTATATAAGGGACACAATAAACTGATCTCCTTAAGTGCCTTCCAGCTCAATGATTGAAAAAATGCTGGCATTTTAGTGAAATGTAATGTGGATGACATAATATAACATAGTAAACAGAAAAGTCTGCAACTAAAAGATAAAGCGCTTATATGACAAATAACATTGTGTGAATAAATCTAAAATGTGATTTTGAACCAATTTTTAAAACTTCTACTAACAAGCATAATAAGTTCTCATGCAGAAGATCATGAGGAGCAGAGGGTACGTTAAGGAAATTTACAGATAACCAAATGCCTTCTTGTATTAAATGTATTTGCCAAATCTTTAAAGGAGTAACTGTGTGTATCCAAATGTGAGTGGTTTCCGGGATGTACCTATTCCCCTCTCCCTCACACATATACACAAACATAAGCACACACATCAGCTCAAATAGTTATTTCCTTTATGTTTTCAGAATATTAAATGTTTGTAATCACTGCCCTGCATGACTATAATTTTTAGTTACAGGTTGAATAATTCTGAGGTGTTGATTCTGCTGGAAGTTGTGGTCACTGGGCTACATGATTTCTGGAAGATACTCTGGCATGTAGAGTCCTAGGAAATTTGCTGGAATCTGTTCCTGATTCCACCTGTTTTCAGGGCATAGCATAAGTAGATACTATGACTTCCTGTATCTAGTGCTGTCAGCACCCTGCCTATATGCCTCAGACCCTTAATTGTGTTCCTGAAGACCTCCAACCCCTATTACCTACAGCTTTTTCCTAAGGTCTGTCTTCTTGGAACTGTGGGAAATTGCACTGTCCATATGTATAACTAAGCTTTCAGTGATGAGAATTAACATCCCCTGGAAGTAGCCCTCCGCTAGTGACTCTCAAACGGTGCTGTGTAAGTACCCTCGTTCCCCTGCCCCTCAGGCAGGGTAACCTGCAAGATGTGTTTTACGCCACTTTGCAGAGTTTCTGTGCAGGATTGCGCACTGTATTAGCTGCTTTGATAAAATATTATTTATTGGATGTTTTACTCCTGTGTAACATTTCCTCACTTTCTTCCTAGCATTACCTGCACTTTCTGAATAAACTAGTTTTATTCTAATACTTGTTTCAAAGTCAGCTTCTGGAAGAACCCAGACTAAGACACATCCCACCCCCAGCTGGCAAGAGCAAGCCATCTTGGAAGGGTTTATAGAACCAGCTCTTAGTTCAGGCTACATTTTTCATATTCCAGTCCCAGTTCAGCCATCTCCCATCCCCCTAATAATCAACATCCTATAATAATCAGTGCCTTGTTATCAAGAGGCAGTAGGGAGTGAGCTTCAGGGGTGAGCTTAAGGGGTGAGCTTAAGAGGGTTTCATATGTTGATCTTAATTTCCTTTTTTTACTGCACTATAATGGGCAGCAGTAGGCGATCGGTACTTGAAGCCCCTTTTCACATCCTCACTCAGCGTTTTGTTGAAGGATGTGTGTCCTCACTGAAGTCTAACATTTCTACATCAAAACTAGGGCCAAGACCAAACTCATTTACAATATAACTACTGAGTATGGGACTCTGACCTTGTTAGGCAGAATGCTAAGCACTTCACAGTCATTATCTAACATTATATTCATGGCCATCTTTTGAGAGAGAATGGTTGTTCCCATTTTACCAATGAGAAACCTTAGTCACGGAGAGATTGTATAATTTTCTTAACAACACACTAGCAAGTAAGAGGCTAAAAGAGCATTTGGACTTTTAGATGTTATTTATAATACTTGGCATCTGAACACTGGCGTACTTACTTGATTTTGTGTTCCTCCTAGCCACTATCTAGTCTGACCTCTTTAACTGATATGTTAAAACAGCTTTGTTTCTGTTCTCTGACAGTGGAATAAAAAAGCAGTCACCAGGTGGCTCTCACCGTGGATAAAGTTACACAGACTTGGGGAGGGGTATTGCACATGAGGAACGCTGTCCAAGGGAACAAAAAAGAGGGGAATGCAGGTCAGATTTTTAGGCTAAGTTGTGTTACCCACTGAACTTTTCTACCCTTTTTCCTGAGCTCCTACCCCAGTTCCATTCAAGCACTTCCCTTTCCAAACTTAATCTATACCCTTTGGTTTTAGTTCTGCTCATTCTGCAACTTTTTATAGAATGGAAGGTCTGAATTTGATAGTGGCCAAGGTTCCCTCTTTCACCCCCAAACAGATGTTGTGTTCTTCACTGTCCCTAAAAAACAAAGACATCTTCTCAATGGCAAATTCTAAATGTATTGTAATAGTGAGCTCTGTTTTGATTCCCGAGAGCCAGGATCAGGAAGATAAAGATTTGCATCAAGTCCTTATAATCTAAAGCTGTTGTTCTGCAAGCTGGTTTCCACTGCAGATAGCTTCTTCCCTATAGATTGTTGGTCCTTCTAGTCTAAAATGGGATACATGAATTTATTTTAGTATTTCATAAGCATCTCTACATCCTCAAAATTATTGACAATTTTAGAGGAGTGGCTTTATCTCATCATCAGAGTGTGGAGATCTTTTGATGTAAAGGGAGATCCATTAATATCCTGTTTTATTCTAGTGTCTGAAAGTGACATGGTTTCAAAGGGATGCTTTATCATTTGTAGGCATGGAGGGACCATCAGGTCATGAGATAGGAGATTTCCTGCAAATTAATGAGTGCCGTGTTGTCCAGGAACTAAATTTCTTTTATCCCTGTCTGCCACCTGTCCTGGATTTCTGGTTCTGAATCTGAATTTCCTCGCCAAACTGGAAAAGCAGCATTGCTGTCTTTTCCACAGCAACTTTGGATTTTAGCAAGTAAGTTGGTGCCATTATTTTTAGTGAAATGAACTTTGAATGAACTCCAGTAGTAATAAACCAATAAAATAAATAATTGATTCGTCTCAGAACAGTCTGACTCGTAGAAGTATTGTTCCTGGGAAGCTTGTGTGTAACTGCCCTCTAGAAAAGCCTCACAAGTTTGTGTCTTTCTTTACTTTTTTTTTTTTTTTTCTTTTCCAAATAGACGATTTTTGACAAACAGACTCCTAAGGGCAGTCAAGTATCAAATACAAAGTGATGACTGGTACGGCTGCCTTTGGGATCACACGCTCCATTTAGTCATTACAGAAAGCTCAGATGCACAACCATGCGGTGCCGTCTTGTGTACTTGTCAGTTTAGTTCATTTAATGAACATTGATCATGCTCATTCAGACACATTTCTTCATGCTGCAGACAAGTTAGTCATTTCTGAAAGATTCGGTAGAAACTTTAGTTTTCTGCAAACTGCCTCTGTGGAATGCTTTTTGCCAAAAATAAATAAACAAACATGACTAAAATGTACCTTTATTTTTGCTACAAAAGAGAAAATATGTCAATTAAAAATTTATTCCGGTTTTGCTGATATAAACCCAGTATTTGTCTACTTAAAATTGAATTTTCACTTTCTTTGATAGTCATTAGATTCCTCTATGGATGTTTCAAGGTTTGCAGCTTTATCTGCACCCAAAGTCATTTTTTTCTTCTTTTTCAAACATTCTTTCTATTATAAAACTTCCTACTGGGTAGTTTCACCATTCATAAATTGTGTGGAGTACACTGATCGATTGGTACCAGATTTATCATCCTACATTAGAGTGGGAAAAATACTTACTGTTTTTCTTACCATTTGATTTTTGTATCCTGTCAAAAAGTCTCATAAAGGGAATAGTTTATGTCCTTTAGTTGGAATACACCATTTTTTATGAATGATATTTTGCTTTTCAATTATTATTGGGTGCAAATTAAAAAAATATGTTCAGGGGCTTCCCTGGTGGCGCAAGTGGTTGAGGGTCCGCCTGCCAATGCAGGGGACATGGGTTCATGCCCCGGTCTGGGAAGATCCCACATGCCGCAGAGCGGCTAGGCCCGTGAGCCAAGGCCGCTGAGCCTGCGCGTCCGGAGCCTGTGCTCCGCAACGGGAGAGGCCACAACAGTGAGAGGCCCTCATACCGCAAAAAAAAAAAAAAAAAAAAAAAAAAGTTCAGTTAGTTTGCCTCAGCTAGAGGTGCATTATATTTAGAAATGATTTACTGATAATTGTTGTGTTGGGAGATGATCCTAATCGGGTTTTGGAAAGGGCTAAGTACATTCACATTACTCTACATGTGTTGTTATTTCAACCTGCGTGTTTCTTTTGGTTGAGCTTTTTTTCCATCCCCCTGGGGTCCAAGGTAGCTGAAAAAGACAGATGTGTTCAAATTATAATAGAGACTCATCTAAACAACTTGTGGGGTCTCCAAGTTGCTGATGAAAATTAGAATTAAATCATGATGCCAAGACCCTCACATATCTACCTTTTAGACTTAAAAATCTTGTGAAATAAATAGAGCATTCCATCCAGAATGTAGTACACCTTTGGAGAAAAAAACAATACTCTCCTGGCATTTTTTTTGGTCTAAGACTCTGTCATCCAAGAACATTAAATATGTGTATAATGAAATGTTTTAAGGGATATTCATTGCAGCTTTGTCATACATAAGAATTATAAATAGTCTAAGTATCTATAAATAGGGGAAGAGTCCTGAAAGCTATGGTCCACACCTACAGTGGAATAGTATAAACCTATTAAAATTATAAGGCAGATCAGTATGTGCTGGTATGAAGGGAAATGCAGGTCCATGAGAAAAGCAACATGTAGAATAATACGCAGATGAGGATACTCTTTGTTTAATAAATAAAAAGCATGTCCATCTCTTTATATATGTATGTAGATGCAAAGAATAAATACTGAAAGAGAATTCTCTTCCTCTGTGGAGAAGAATGGGATGTGGAGCATTGAAAAGAGGATTTTGATACATGCAGCTCTACTTTACATTATTCCACAGAAGTCATGCATGAAACCTAATTTTCTGTTATTGTTTATAATTGGCTTTTTAAAAGAAGAAAATCCATGAAACAGGTATGTGGAGTCATAATTATCCAATCAATCTATTCAACAAATGTTAATGGTACTCATTCTATGTACAAATTACTACCATTGCCAATGGGAATACAGTGGAGAACAAAGAGACACACTGGCTCTGAGCTCAGGGATACAGAAATTGATCAAAGAAATACATAAATATACACATTTATTACTATGTAGGAAAAGTACAGGGAGTTAGAAAAGTCTGTAATTATATGGTCAGGGATGGTTTCCTGAGGAAGGAGTTTTTGCACCAACATCTGAAGCCTGAATCAGGCGTAACTAAGCAAGGAGGCTGTTTATGAAGTCGAAACAATGGAAACACTAAAAAGGTGAATAAAAAAGTACAGAATAGAGTATTTCTTAAGAAATAGGCCAGATGATCCAGTCTATCTGATTAACTGTAGTTAATCTGTAATGCTTTGCAAATGGCAAACCATCCAGAAAAATCAGTCAGTAAGTCTCACTGCACAAGCAATGAGCCAGGTTTTATTGAAGTTAGTACATCTTCATGTGTTCATTTCTGACGCACTCAGGAGGCCTAGTCCAATTGATCTTCAGCTCAATTTTTGGACATTATTCGTGTAACTGAACATCTGTCATTGCCCAGGCCATACCCAAATGTCACCTGAATTCCTTTTTTTCCCTCTCTCCATCCATGTGCTCTTGCATTCCTGCATCCAGTAAATATATATGGAGCGTCTTGTATATGCTGGGTATTGGGGAAAGCAAATACGGTCCTTACCCTATAAGCTCTAATTCTACTGGAAGAAACAATCAAATAGTTAATAATAAATCACAAATAGAGATTGATGTTGTGAATGAAATTACTGGGTAGAGAATGTCTACTTGGTATATTCAGGGAAAGTCTTTCTGAAGAGGTGGTGCTAAGCTGAGACTTCATTGTTAGAGTCGCTTATGGGGAGTGAAGGGAGAGGCATGTGTAAAAGTCTTGAGCTAGGGAAGAATTTGGAGTATTCCAGGGATTGAAACAAGGTGAAATTGAACAAGGATCTCAGCCACAGGCGTGTGCATTACCTGGGAGGAAATACTACCTGGAAGTACTGAAAGCACAGCCCTTTTGGCGACAGTGAAAGATCGTAGTGTGTTTTGTAATTTCTAAGAATGTAATTCTTTATCTTGCAATCATTGAATCTTAGACGTGGCGGAAACTCTAAAGATGACCTAATCAAATCATTTCCTTGTTGAATGCACTTTGTAGTGGAGGTCTGTCATTACACAGGGCTTTTTCCTCTGAGTCGATTTTGTGATTGACTCAAAGACCTACTGTCATTTTTCTCCACAAAGTTCATTCTGAATTCATTTGAAGCACCATCCTATGTACTTTTAGTTTGTACCTTCCGTCTCGTGATAGAAAGCCCTCTTTACACCTATGGAATCTCATTAGTTGGAAACATGAAAGCAGTCGTTGTTTTATGTGGAGTCTCTTAAATCCTGAGCCAAAGGAAAATGACCTTCTCTTAAACCATCTCAAGGAAGGAGTTTTTCTAAGTTAATTTCCCCTGGAATCTGTTCTAGTGATTGTTTAAGATGTGTGATATGGAGGATTGAGCCAATTATCTAAGTGAGTCAAATCAAAGAGCTTAATACTAAATCTCCTGAATTATCCCCATGGTTGTGTATACCGCTAAACACCATTAATTCCATCAGTTAATTACCGATTCATTGAAGTAAGTTATGAAAAATTATACATAGATACACATCTACATGCAATCTGTAATAGAGACACTGCCAGACTGCCTTTACCGGGGTTAGACACAACCACAAAACAGAGGAAATAATTCGAGTAACTGTTTTCTCATTTCTCCCAAGGAGTACTACCGCTGTTCTAGTACTCCTCTAAATGTGTAGGAGAAAAGATAATTCATTACATGCAACAGATGTTTCTCTTTCAAGACCACTTAAGAAAAACTGGTAGGTTATTAAGAAGACCTATACATAAATGTATGCCATGTACAATATCTACAGAATTTTAGAGAGCACAATTTATATCCGTTTACTCTTGTTTTCTTCCCACAAAACTTGGAGCACTACTATGATATCCACCCCCTTGTAATTAATTTCTGGTTGTAAAACTAAACTGTGCCTTTATTGGCAAAGTAAAGTGTTAAGGCAATTGAAGAGATAATACAGGTCCAAAAACCATTCATATCTCTATTACAGGCAAAGGCTAGACCCTTCCTAAATGCCTGTTGAATGAAGTTGAATTAAATTAGTTTGAATTGAATTGAATTGCCTGAGAGAGCTGTAGCTGGAGCCAATTATTACTTCATCCTTTGGCCAGTGTTTTCAGCTGAATATTTCAACAGTTATTCATTCAACAGACATTGGGTGCATACTTATTATGAGGCAGGCTGAAACTCAGTTCACAGCTGTGGATTCACAGATTTAAAATAAATATGGTCCTTAGTTTGTAATTTCTCACAGTGAACAGAGGAAGATACCGTACAAAGTGCTCTCCGTGGTGTAAGTAGACAGCTATAGGGAGCTCTCACAGGGATAGGTAAATGAGATGGGAAGGGTGAGGGATGGGGTTGCAGATGGCAACCTGGAGGGGAGGACACCTGCTTAAAGTCCTAAAGTATGATGACCTTTCTAATCAGAGGAGGCAGTGAGTAGCATTTCTGTGCAGCGGGAAATGTGTCATTTTAGCATTTACTCTTAAGTGTTTTCCAAGATCTTTATTACCTTATTGAATTTTTCTAAAATCACTTTCTATTGGCCTCTGGTGTTGTGAATTTGGACCCAGAGTGTTGCAGAGGAATCCTTTGTGATCTCAGAGCTTGATGGTACTGATAAATGCAAACTATAGTGCTTTCAACTCTTGTGGCTGAGCTGGATATATGTCTCACACACACACTCTCACTGTAGTTTTTAATCTCAGCTGTGTAGTTTAATGTCTTATATATATTTTATTTTAAGCAGCTTCATATATTTTTCCCATTTGGTTAATAGATATGGCCATAAGTTGGCATTTTGTAAATGAAATGTATTCGTTAATCTGAGAGTGTTCTTTAGAACTATACTTTCTTTCCCTTTGGAATTGGCTAAGTGATATTTTGTTTGTTTGTTTGTTTGTTTTGCGGTACGCGGGCCTCGCACCGCTGCGGCCCCTCCCGCCGCGGAACACAGGCTCCGGACGCGCAGGCCCAGCGGCCACGGCCCACGGGCCCAGCCGCTCTGTGGCATGTGGTATTCCCCCGGACCGGGGCACGAACCCGCACCCCCAGCACCGGCAGGCGGACCCCCAACCACTGCGCCACCAGGGAAGCCGTGGCTAAGTGATTTTTAAGATTGATTTATTTGAAGTATAAAACGGTAGACGTAGAGTTTACAGGTCTTCATGTTAAATTCCATTTTCATCAGTTAGGAGAATAAAGTGTTGCTAAGATTAATTTTCACCAACTTTAAACCTTAAATGGAGGAAGGTGGTTCTATGTGAAGCTTGAAATTGGGTTACGTAGAATGTGTACTTCATGTGGAGATCGCTTGAGACATACGATGTTAAATATTTCTGCATCTTTAACTTTTGCTCTGATTTCTACCTATTGTCATATGAATGGAACCTGTTAATTAGCAAAGTGCCCAGACATATTTAAGAGTTGTGCATTCCCCAGTCACAATTCTAGCGAGGAAAAGGGAGACTCTGATAATTAAATCTGTTTAATTGACAATTTCATAGTTTTCTTTGTCTTTGAACTCACTTGAGTGTAAGAAACGCTAGATACAAATAAATAACTGCTAAACATTTTAGAAGAAAAGAAACCTACTCCATTAATGTTTCTTAAAATAAAATGCTGAAAGATAAAATGTCTATTAAAAGACTCAATTACTTGAATTATTTCTTCACAACATGGTGAATGACAGTTTTTCACTGCCATAAACGTATATTTTATGTAAAGCTCTTTATATTGTAAAATTTAAAACATATCATTGCCAACAATCACACTCCAAATTTATGAACCCATATACCCTTTTGTTGCAGAGGCCCATCCACTTAAAAGCAATGCAAGAAGGAAGAGATATGGAGACATATGTATATATATAACTGATTCACTTTGTTATAAAGCAGAAACTAACACACCATTGTAAAGCAATTATACTCTAATAAAGATGTTAAAAAATAGTAATAAAATAAAATAAAAGCAATAAAAGAAAAGAAGAAAGAAACTCGTAACAGAGGAAGTTCTAAAAACTTTAATGTGCATATGTATCACCTCTGTATTGGTTAAGATGTAGACATCCAGCCTCATTCCCAAACATTCTGATTCTGAAATCCTGCCTTGCCGTCTAAAACAACTTTTGAAAGATGGAAATCCTGAATGATTATGATGCAGGTGGCTTCTAGTACGCACTTAGAGAAACTTTGAAGCATGAAGTTTAATCACCTCTGTCTTAGAAGATTCATGAAATATATACTGGCAATGGAGGAGGCAATAGGATGGGTTAGGGTTGAGTTAGTGTAAATGTCTGGAGGTAATGGCATGCTTAATCTACTGGGGGGACCTAAACAAATCAGCATTCAATGAGATCTTTACAGTCTTTAGTCTGTAAGCATTAAGAGATCCATTCCCAGCATCAAAATTTTGAACTTGTGACATATTTAAAGCCTATGAGATGATGTGCTTCCCAGCAGAGTCGGTTTTGCCTGCCTTATATTCCATTTATTAATGCTCCTTTTTTGTGGTTATGTTTATATTGACCTTCTCAAGGTCAGACTTTGCCACAATTTCTTAACCTGCCTGCTTACCCTTTATATATTTCACCAGTTCTTTAAAGGTGTTCTGAGCTATAAATTTTTCAAGATATTCTTTTATTTTTCAGTTTTGCTTGTTTATTTTTTTGTGGCCAGTTCAAACAATATACTTTATTCACACTTTCTGTTTGAAATTATTGGCCAAAATAAGAAGTAAAAGGCAGGAAGTGGGGTGTCAGTTCAGTAAATAACATACATTTCAGGAAACACTTAGCTCAGAGTACAGTAGTGGGTCGCTGGCTGGCTGAGCAGTTGCAGTACCGGCAGGTAACGGCAGGCACATGAGCATTGCAATGGTAGTTGCAGGAATGGCAGACTAAGGAATGGGGCTGCAGCTCCGGTTCTCACTGGGTGGGCAAGAGGGTCTTAAAATGGGTGTGAAGACTGGCGATTTACTGATTTGGTGTACCTCTGCATCAGTGTTTCTCAAGTTATGGTTCACAGATAAGATAAGCATATACTGAATCTTCAATTCCACTTTTTAGAGAGAAAGTAGATGGGGCTGCCTAGATGGGACACTGAGACAGCAAGTGTAAACCACAACAGTCCAGAGTAGACTGTGGCACTGATCTCTCTATTCCTAGACCACCATCCCTGGAGTTACCTGAGATGTTTGTTAAAATTGCAGAAACTTAAGACTTACTTAAAAAAATCTCTGGCAGTAGGGTGGGAATTTGCAGTGCCTCCTGTTCCTGGGAAGTTGAAACAAAGCAAGAGAATTACTGCATTAGAGCATTAGAACTTCAGCGCAGTGGTTCTCCAAGTGTGAGCCCCAGACCAGCAACATCCTCACCATCTGATAACTTGTGAGAAATGCAGCTCCTCAGACCCCACCCTAGACCTACTGAATGGGAAACTGGGGAAGGGACCAGTCCAGTTGTTTTAACAGACACTCCAGGTCATCCTGATGCACACTGAAGCTTGAGAATCACTGCTTTATTGAATATGGCAAACCAGCATGTTTCCGATTTTCTCTGTTCATTACTTAGAATTATAATGAAATGATTAAAAAAATTGGGGTGCTATTCTCACTTAAATTTTCTCATGTGAGAGATTATAAACATTAAGCATCATAGGAAGAACTTGGGAGGAGATAGGTGCTGCCTTAACTTGAATTGTAGTCATCTGACTTTCTTGGAAGTTTTGGACAGTGTTTGTGTGTGTGACATTCTAAAATGGAGGAAGATGGCAAGTTTGATTCGGAAAGCTAATGAGGAGTGGATGGGATTATGCAGAAGAGAAGAACAATAAAACAGGGACACATACAGTAGCATCGTACATCTCAGGGGGCCTGGTTGTGATGCTCCATTGCCAGTGCCTCATGCACTCAACTCTGAGGCAGGCACTGAGACCCTCAGGTTCACCTGCTCTTTAGCACAACAATCTGACTATTTTAAAAGTGGTTCGTTTTGAAAACAATAATTTAGAAGTATTTATTTTTTTTAGTTTTAGCCTTTTAGTAGTGGCAAAACTAGCGTTAGCAAAAGCCTCTAGCAATAAATAAATGAGATTAATAAACCAAACCTAAGAGGAGTGCACAGAACTTTTCCAACCCAGAAAAGCAGTTTTCTTTTCTTACCATAATATTATATTGGCAGAGACATGCTTGGCATTGTCATATTTGTTGATTGTCCAGCTCATTTTTCAGTTTCCTGTTGGCAAATGTACTTGCTGAAGAATTAAGTCACACAGACCTCAGATCCAGTAACTAATGGTACTTGAAAATGCCTTGTATTTCTTCAAATTCCAGTGCATGAGATTTTATGTTTTTGTGTGCCATTGTTTAATTAGATACAAGTTTGATAAATATTGTGAGCAGATCATTTGTGAATCACCCATAGTTCTCAAGAACGGCAGCTCCTGAGTTCACTTTTAACATGTCCAAGTAAGTCAGAGCCAGTTATGCTAAAGGGACCAATTGATGTTTGTATATGTGTGTTTGAGAATAGAGAGTGTGTCTTTGAATAATTGGATGTCTGTGTGTTACAAAGCCAAACATTGTGAAATCTTTTCTTTTAATTCATTTTTCCACTCAACAGGTATAGAAGACAGTTAAGTGATAACTAGTTCAAAACCCTGTACTTGATTAAAGATTGATTCAGGATTGGAACTGGTACCTAATGATACAGAGTGTCTACTGTGTATTCCAGGCACCATTCACTTGTATGGTCTTCAATTCATTTATAAAATATTACTATTGAGGTCAAAATTAGTTGCTATATTTTACATTCAATAACTTAATAAGTAAATAAGTGAGGCCTTTGAATAAATTCAAGGGAGGCCGCCAAGAAGCCCTTTATTGAGATGAGTAGAATATGATATCCATTAATAAGCACGTATTAATATATGTGATTCAAAAGTAACATTTTCAAGGAAGGAAAGGTGTCTTATTTAAGCCTCCCAAATCTGTGTGATCTGATTGAATTAACATTGCTTACAATAGGGCCCAAGAGAAATACAACTATATTTCTGTATATTATCTGTCCGTAAAAGACCCTCTTATTCCTGGGGAAGTATTCTAACAAACTGAAGATAAAATATTACCTTTGGAGGCCTCTTCTTCCTCATATCCTATTCCTGAGAGTAGCAGGTAATAAAGTATTAGGCTGGATTTTCAGTTTAAATTTAATTTTGAGTCCTGCAGTGGATTCAGCTGTGGCATTCAAACATCGTATTTGCAGGTGCAGAGAGAGAGTTATTTAGCTCTGCAGCATGACTAATTGCTAGTAATTGCCTATAGGAAAGGAGTTGGGAAGGCTTATCTCCAGAGCTTCCGCATTATATTTTGTGCAGGGGCCCTGGCAGCACGGGATAGCAGCAGGGCACAGGAGACCCATTGAGAAATTGTCATCAACTGCATCAAATATGCATTTATGTGTTTACCTAAGGCCTCATTTTCATTTCTGATTAACCTTTATGTAGAACTGGCTCTTACCAGTACAGTACTTTCCCTTCTCATCTCTAGCTTGCTTCCTCTTTCCAATGACTAATGTGCTATGTACTAGTACTTAATATGCCTTCTAAAGAAATATTAGGTAATTTGCCTATGCATGAAAAGAAAAATCTATTTACAAGGAAATTACATGATGGAGTAAGTTTTACAAGATAAAAATTGAGTATATATTTAAGTCAGATCTTTCTGCAATCTTGTGAAAGTGTAAAGTTCCTGTGTCATTCTTTGATTATTATTATTATCATTATTTTTGCCTTCTGTCTCTGTTATACTTTTGTTAAATCTAACTCAGTTTGAAGAATGGAATTCATCACATTGTTGCCTTTCTACAATCATCTGGAACTGCAAAACCCTATACAAAAAAAAAAATAGTAGCTTACAGACCATAAAGATTTAAGCAGATATAACCCAAGAGATAACATGGATTGTTTCTAAGTGTAAGATGAAGGAAACCCAGGTCTTAGCTAATATTGAGGATTATCTTACTATCTACAAAGCATCTTGCTGAATTTCAAGACATTTTTTGAACAGAAGCAGAATTCCAACACTTTTTTTGTTTGTTTTCTCTAATTATTTCTTTTATCTCATATCTCTTAAATATTGAATTACCATAAACTTGTGATTGACCTGCCCCCAACGTATCTAGGTAGTTTATCTTAGAAGCTTTGTGAATTAAGCCTAAAAGGAAATGCAGTATAATTTAAGACCTTGGTAATATCCAGCTTGGTTAGTTTTATTCTATTACATGGACCTTAAACTAATTGGGTAGTTTAAATAGTGCTATTTAAATAGTGATTTATCCACTACTCCTACTTTGGTGATAGATAAGATTCAGAAGCTTATTTCTAGGTGTGTGTATTAGGAGAAACAGAGCCTGTAGGAAATATAAATAAATATAGACACACACATACATGCATAAATAAACATACATACATACACACACATACAGAAAGAGAGAGAGATTGATTTTGAAGTCTGTGAAGTCCCACATGCTGCTCTCTGGAAACTGGAGACCCAGCAAAGCCAGTGGTGTGATTCAATTCAAGTTGGAAGGTCTGAGGACCAGAGCAGCTGATGGTTTAAATCACAGTCCAAGGGCTGGAGGAGATGAGATGAAGTGACCCCACTCAAGCAGGAAGGCAGGCAGGAACCAAAAGGGGTGAATTCCTCCTTGTTCTGCCTTTTTGTTTTATCCAGTCCCTTGATGGAATGGATGAAGCTCACCCACAATGGTGAGGGCGATTTTCTTTACTCAGTCTACCAATTCACATGTTAACCTCTTCTACAAACACCCTCACAGACACACCCAGAAATAATGTTTTAACAGTTCTCTGGGCATGCCTTATCCCAGTCAAATTGATACCTAAAGTTAACCATCATAGTGTGACTGATACGATTCTTAAATTACAAATTTTGAAATGGTTAAGGAGGGTGCCCCTGTTTCTTTTTTTCCAAGTTTAATTCCCAACTAGATTTCTGCACTTTGAAGAAATATATCCTAGCGGGGAGGAAACGCTTTTAACTCTTTTTAATAAAATACTTAGGAAAAGTAATTTATACGATAGTAGGAGCTTACTTTTGGAAAAATAATTTACTTAAGAGAATTCTCTAAGAGAGGAATGGTTTTAAACGAAGACATTTCAGGGAAGAGTTTCTTTTGATAGAAGTGTCTCTTCAGTATAGTGGATAAGTTGGTTCCTTTCTGGTTCCTGGTGACCTATGCAGCACCGAGTAGGCAATGATGCAGAAATGAATGGTATGGACTCATTTGTCAGGCAGGGCTTCGAGTTTCTCGAAGGACAACTGAGTTTCCTTCCCTTCTTTTCTCACACCCGCTCATCCTTTTCTCTTTCAGTGGTTTTTCTCTCTCATTAAACCACTAGGGTGACTGCCCTTCTAGTAGCATCTCAGCATTAGTTTTTAAGGGTCTGCAGCCTCTTTTAAAACTCACATTGGGCTTCTATAGCAATGAAGACAAATCATCAAAAATCACAGTAGCTCTGGGGCTTCCCTGGTGGTGCAGTGGTTAAGAACCCTCCTGCCAATGCAGGGGACACGGGTTTGAGCCCTGGTCCAGGAAGATCCCACATGCCGCCGAGCAACTAAGCCCGTGTGCCACAACTACTGAGCCTGCGCTCTGGAGCCCACCAGCCACAACTACTGAGCTCACGAGCCACAACTACTGAAGCCTGCATGCCTAGAGCCCATGCTCCGCAACAAGAGAAGCCACGGCAATGAGAAGCCCGCACAGCACAACGAAGAGTAGCCCCCAATCACTGCAACTAGAGAAAGCCTGCGTGCAGCAACGAAGACCCAACACAGCCAAAAATAAGTAAATAAAATAAATAAATTTATTTTTAAAAATCACAATAGTTCAGTAAGAGAGAGTATTTCTATCATTCTGAGGTCATTTCAAAGGAATTTTGGACATATATCACTGAGCTCAATTTTAAATATGCATTTATGTGTTTACCTAATCAACTCACCGAAGCTGGGTCTCTGACCTGTTTGGAAGACCTGTCCTCTGCTTAGAGACCAGCCTTCCAGACCAGCTCATCTGTAGAAGAGACAAAAAGCAGTGACCCTGGGGTGTGTTTCTATGTTGTTGTTGTTGATTTTCTCTTCATTTAGTTAAGCAGTCAGTTTTAATTTCACTGACCAGTTTAATTTATGTATAAGTTGATTCATTTGTAGTTTATCTTATTTCCTTCTAGGTTTTAGGCAATGAAGGACCAAATTGATTTACATAATTTATCTGACAAACATGTGTGATTAAATTTGAACAGCATTTCCTCAGAAACCTCTTTTTAGTCTCTTCCAGGCGAGCTCTAATAACCTTATTTTCTACCTCAGTAGAACGATTTATCTTTCCTTCATGGTCTTGTAATTATATATATATATATATATATATATATATATGTGTGTACTATTTTCTTCCATCAAGTATTTTTCTAATGACTATGTTGTATCGCGTACCATTAAGTGAATATACTCTGTGAGTAAAATGGATAAAAACCACTGCCTCGTGAAACTTATGTTCTAGCAAGAAAGGCACAAACTTAAGCAACATGTATTGTAATGTTCGGTAATGAAAAATAAAGATAAAGTGAAGATAAAATGAAGCAGGCTAAAAACGGAGCATAACCTGGGAGGAGAGGTCATGGCAAGATTAGGCTCTCTGGTTAGGAAAGGCCTCTCTGAGCAGATGAGGCCAAGCCAAGAACTGAATGATAAGGAGCTGCCCATCCTGTGAAGGTCATTGGGAAGAGTTCTCCCGTCAAAAGGGGAACCCTAAAGGGGACTCGGTTATTATCCTGGAGGAAGAGAAAGAAGGTCAGTGACCCTGGGTTTGATGAATGAGGGAAAGCGGTAGAAATGGAGACCGTAGAGGCTGACAGGGAACAGATCACTTAGGCCTTGTTGTCTGACGTAAGTTCATCTTCTGTGTTTTATGTTCAGTGGGATTTTACATCATATCTCATCTGTTGTTAGATCATGCCAGCCATATAAGCATGGGATCTGCAGTTACCTTTTCAGCCCTGAAGCCTAGCACTTAGTAAATATTGGATGGATGGCTGGATGCATGGACAGACAAATGGCTTAATGGCCCTACAGCTCTGTTGCCCTTTTTCAGTGAGTCTGTTATAAACAGGTTTTTGCTAGTGTATTTTGCTTTGCTTTTCTAATATCAGAGTTATACATGTTGCTAGTTGGTGCTGCATTTGTTGCCTTTGACAAGAGCAAGTTTAAAACTTGTTACATCTAGGTAATTACAATTTTCTCTGCCTTGTGCCTTGAACGTTACACCCGTTTTCATCCTCTCCCTAGGTTAAAAAATCTGATTGGCTTGACACCTTGAGAACGATTGACTGTCCATTAAGGTTACTTGTATTTCCATCCGATAATCCTAAAGGATAATAGTATGCCAGATTCCCCGGCTCAGAGGTCAGAGGATCAGACATCAACTCTCTTAAAACAATGGGATGGGACAGACAGAATGATCATAACTTGGTTAATCCTCCTTCATCAGGGCCCTGGAGCCCAGTGTATGTTGTGGTCTTGGTGACAGCCTCCTTGAGTAATATTCCATTGTATATATGTGCCACATCTTCTTTATCCATTTATCTGTCGATGGACAGTTAGGTTGCTTCCATGTCCTGCTCTTGTAGATAGAGCTGCGGTGAACATTGTGATACATGACTCTTTTTGTATTATGGTTTTCGCAGGGTATATGCCCAGTAGTGGGATTGCTGGGTCATATGGTAGTTCTATTTTTAGTTTTTTAACAAACCTCCATACTGTTCTCCACAGTGGCTATATCAATTTACATTCCCAACAACAGTGCAAGAGGATTCCCTTTTCTCCACACCCTCTTCAGCATTTATTGTTTGTAGATTTTTTGATAATGGCCATTCTGACTGGTGTGAGGTGATACCTCATTATAGTTTTGATTTGCATTTCTCTAATGATTAGCGATGTTGAACACCCTTTCATTTGTTTGTTGGCAGTCTGTATGTCTTCTTTGGAGAAATGTCTAGGTCTTCTGCCCATTTTTAAATTGAATTGTTTGTGTTTTTGATATTGAGCTGCATGAGCTGCTTCTAAATTTTGGAGATTAATCCTTTGTCCATTGCTTCATTTGCAAGTATTTTCTCCCATTCTAAGGGTTGTCTTTTCGTCTTGTTTATGGTTTCCTTTGCTGTGTAAAAGCTTTGAAGTTTCATTAGGTCCCATTTGTTTATTTTTGTTTTTAATTTCCATTTCTCTAGGAGGGGGGTCAAAAAGGATCTTGCTGTGATTTATGTCATAGAGTGTTCTGCCTATGTTTTCCTCTAAGAGTTGTATAGTGTCTGGCCTTACATTTAGGTCTTTAATCCATTTTGAGGGTTTTTTTGTGTGTATGTTGTTAACGAGTGTTCTAATTTCATTATTTTACATGCGGCTGTGCAATTTTCCCAGCACCACTGATTGAACAGGCTGTCTTTTCTCCATCGTATATTCTTTCCTCCTTTATCAAAGATAAGGTGACCATATGTGCGTGGGTTTGTCTCTGGGCTTTCTCTCCAGTTCCATTGATCTATATTTCTGTTTTTGTGCCAGTACCACACTGTCTTGATAGTAGCTTTGTAGTATAGTCTGAAGTCAGGGAGCCTGATTCAGGATGTTTATTCTTAAGTTTTATAGTTTTCCTTACTTTTCGTGGATTATCTCTAAAAAATAATCATAGCGTTTTCAAATATAAGCTCAAATAAGGACTTGGCAATTGTGGCTAGATTCTTCATTAATAATTATAATAATAATAGAGTAATTTTTGTTTGCATTTATTTTTATATGATTCTAACATATAACCTCTGTCTCTTGATCCTGTTCATCTTAAAGCTAGCACTCTTTTCCTGGTATTTTCCAGGCAGTGTATTTGAGTGGAGCTTCCAAAACCCATCCCTCTCCACCACATCCTCCTCTCTTCACACTCAGGGATGTCCCAAATATCAATTTAAGGCTTTGCACAGAAGTCAGGCTTACCCACATTGTTTGTATGTCTCTCCCTTATCTGCTTGTGCAGTTCTTGAAGGCAGTAACTATATCCTGCTCTTTTTGCTCTCTCCTTTAGCACCCAGCAGAGACCCTGCTATGTAGAACATACTCAACTACCTGTTCAATGACCCGCTTAGGTAGATAAATGAATGAAAATTTTATTCCTATTTTTATTTTGGTTGAGTTCTTTAATCCATAATTCCCAAATTTCCCAGCTCTGCTTGGAGATCTGAATCTCAAAATGCCCTGTGACCTTGAAGAGACCACTGGGAAGGGTAACATTAGCCAGAGAAGGGGGAGACATTTTTTCAGTAGAAAGTCTTCTTTCCTGTGCATTTTCCTACTGCAGAGAGAGAATAGGCCCCTTTTCCTGCTGTGCGCACTCCTGTTTTTTTTTTTTTTTTTTTAACATCTTTATTGGAGTATAATTGCTTTACAATGTTGTTAGTTTCTGCTTTATAACAAAGTGAATCAGTTATACATATACATATGTTCCCATATCTCTTCCCTCTTGCGTCTCCCTCCCTCCCACCCTCCCTATCCCACCCCTCTAGGTGGTCACAAAGCACCGAGCTGATCTCTCTGTGCTATGCGGCTGCTTCCCACTCCTGTTTTTATTAGCATACCGAGCTAGACTGCTGTATGCATGCCACAATGAGCGTGCCACACTGGTGTGATGTTAATGTGACTTGAATGCAGAATCTGTTTTTCTCTCCCATAGTCTCCAGGGCTTTAGAGAATTTTTTGTCACCGTCTCATTTAACTATTATCTTTCTTAAAAGGTTGGCTTTATTACACCAATTATTTTCTCGTTCTCTCCCTGATTCCTTTCACTCAAATTCAGTAAACTCTCATCTTCAAGTACATTATCCTGCAGCTCATTCATACCTTCACACTTGCTCCTTGAATTCAGAATCTGATTTGAGGCTTGTCTCTCTGAGTGTAAAACACCTCCTGCTATAAATAAACACACTGAGTTTACTGAGGTTTGATACTTAGATGAATCACATCAGCATATATTTTGCTTCATGCTATCAGCATCTTGTGGGTTGAGCTCTCATCATTTTTTGCCCTGAAAATGACAGTGCTAAATATGTCTTGAGGGGCTAAGGCAGGTTGAGGAAACTCTCCTCATTGCAACTGTAGGAGAGAGCCAAGTGTAATGTAGCCTAGTGGAAGAAGCATCATCTTTCTTTTCCTTCCTTCTAATTTCCTTTACTTTTAAGGGTCATAGATGAGTAAACTGTTGTATTGTAGATAAGCAAGGACTAATCAGGGGAAGAGAAACACCAACAACAAAAACAGTTACACCTGTTCTATAGATGTACGCCTGAGCCTCAGAGAAGTAAAGGACTTGTCCCTAATCACAAAGCAAATATGTGATAGAACTGGGATTTGAATTCAGGCTCTCAGACTCTGAGTCTAGAGCATCAGACCTTAGTAAGTGTCCGTCACTTGACTTAAGATGCGATAAGCTCTTCATCTACCCCTAGTTTTGGCGTGGGTTGGACGGGGAATGCACCTTGAACTGACAGCTCTCCATGAGGAAATCTGCAGAAAAGCCATTCTTAGCAATTTTGCCAACATTTTCAGATACTTTCTGGGGGGTGGGGGGAGCTTCATCATTTGTAAGTTTTTCAGAAATGGTCCAGCAACTCGATTTAAAATGTAAGGATTTCTTTCTTTTGTTTGAAATTTGGGGACCCCTGTCAGAAGTCTGGGTCATGTTATTTCCTGTTTTAATATCAATCACACTAAGGTGTATTTGTGTTCTTACTATGTACTGATTACAACTTTGTCTTTATCTCTATTAGTTCATTTAAGTATCATCACAACCCATAAAATGTAGTTAGTACTAGTTCCATTTTACAAATGAGGAATCATTGAGAGGTTAAGACACTTGTCCAAAGTCACACAGATAATGAGTAAAAGTTTGACTGGCAGACTGGCATAAGAGCCTCTGCTGTAAAGTTCTATAACTGCTACAAAGTTGAGATTTAGAGGAGTTAAGCATTGACCCCAAGGCCATATACCTAGTAAGATGTAGGCTTTAAATGTAGACCAGTTCCACATGACTTCTGAAGCTATTCCTTTAACACCACTAAATACATAGGGCTGAATAAATACCTTCTGTCAGTGTTTATGACTATAGTGTACTTTTAAAAAAAAATTAGTCTTTTTCTTTTTTAAACTGAAGTATAGTTGATTTACAGTGTGGTGTTTCTGGTATACAGCAAAGTGATTCAATAATACATATATATATATTTATATATATATATTCTTTTTCATATTCTTTTACATTATAGGTTATTACAAGATATTGAATATAGTTCCCTGTGCTATGCTGTATGACCATGTTGTTTATCTGTATTATAGATAGTAGTTTGTATCTACTAATTCCAAACCCCTAATTTATTCCTCTCTCCCTTCCCCTTTGGTAACCATAATTTTGTTTCCTATATCTGTAAATCTGTTTCTGTTTTGTAAATAAGTTCATTTGTATCATTTTTTACATTCAACAGCTAAGTGGTATTGTATAATATTTGTCTTTCTCTGTCTGACATACTTCACTTAGTATGATCATCTCTGGGTCCGTCCATGTTGCTGCAAATGGCATATACCCCAATGTTCATAACAGCACTATTTATAATAGCTAAGATTTGGAAGTAACTTAATGTCCATCGAGAGATGAATGGATAAAGATGCGGTTTGCGCATGTGCGCACGCGCGCGCGCACACACACACACACACACACACATACACAAACACACACACACAATGGGATACGGCTCAGCTATAAAAAGGAATGAAATACTATATAGTTCTTTATTATTATTATTACTATTATTTAATATCTTTATTGAGTATAATTGCTTTACAATGGTATGTTAGTTCTGCTTTATAATGGAGTGAATCAGCTATACATATACATATATCCCCATATCTCCTCCCTCTTGTGTCTCCCTCCCACCCTCCCTGTCCCAACCCTGTAGGTGGTCACAAAACACCAAGCTGATATCCCTGTGCTATTTGGCTTCTTCTCACTAGCTATCTATTTTACATTTGCTAGTATATATAAGTCCATGCCACTCTATCACTTCGTCCCAGCTTGCCCTTCCCCCTCGCTGTGTCCTCAAGTCCATTCTCTACCTCTGCGTCTTTATTCCTGTCCTACCCCTAGGTCCTTCAGAAACACTTTTTTTTTCTTTAGATTCCATTCATGTGTGTTAGCATACGGTATTTATTTTTCTCTTTCCGACTTACTTAACTCTGTATGACAGTCTCTAGGTCCATCCAACTCAGTACAAATAACTCGATTTTGTTTCTTTTTATGGCTGAGTAATAGTCCATTGTATACATGTGCCACATCTTCTTTATCCATTATTCTGTCGATGGAAACTTAGGTTGCTTCCATGTCCTGGCTATTGTAAATAGAGCTGCAGTGAACATTGTGGTACATGACTCTTTTTGAATTATGGTTTTCTCAGGGTATATACCAAGTAGTGGAATTGCTGGGTCGTATGGTAGTTCTATTTTTAGTTTTTTAAGGAACCTCCATACTGTTCTCCATAGTGGCTGTATCAATTTACATTCCCACCAACCGTGCAAGAGGGTTCCCTTTTCTCCACACCCTCTCCAGCATTTATTGTTTGTAGATTTTTTGATGATGGCTATTCTAAATGGTGTGAGGTGAAATCTCATTGTAGTTTTGATTTGCATTTCTCTAATGATTAGTGATGTTGAGCATCCTTTCATGTGTTTGTTGGCAATCTGTGTATCTTCTTTGCAGAAATGTCTATTTAGGTCTTCTGCCCATTTTTGGATTATGTTGTTTGTTTTTTTTTGATATTGAGCTGCATGAGCTGCTTCTAAATTTTGGAGATTAATCCTTTGTCTGTTGCTTCATTTGCAAATAATTTCTCCCATTCTGTGGGTTGTCTTTTTGTCTTATTTATGGTTTCCTTTGCTGTGCAAAAGCTTTTAAGTTTCATTAGGTCCCATTTGTTTCTTTTTGGTTTTATTTCCATTTCCTGAAGAGGTGGGTCAAAAAGGATGTTGCTGTGATTTATGTCATGGAGTGTTCTGCCTATGTTTTCCTCTAAGAGTTTTATAGTGTCTGTACTTACATTTAGGTCTTTAATCCATCTTGAGTTTATTTTTGTTTATGGTGTTAAGGAGTATACTAATTTCATTCTTTTACATGTAGCTGTGCAGTTTTCCCACCACCACTGATTGAAGAGGCTGTCTTTTCTCCATTCTGTATTCTTGCCTCTTTACCAAAGATAAGGTAACCATGTGTGCGTGGGTTTATCTCTGAGCTTTCTATCCTGTTACACTGATCTATATTTCTGTTTTTGTGCCAGTACCATACTGTCTTGATTACTGTAGCTTTGTAGTATAGTCTGAATTCAGGGAGCCTGATTCATCCAGCGCCGTTTTTCTTTCTCAACGTTGCTTTGGCTATTCAGGGTCTTTTTTGTTTCTATGCAAATTGTGAAATTTGTTGTTCAAGTTCTGTGAAAAGTACCATTGGTAGTTTGATGGGGATTGCATTGAATCTGTAGATGGCTTTGTGTAGTAGAGTCATTTTCACAGTGTTGATTCTTCCAGTCCAAGAACATGGTATATCTCTCCATCTGTTTGTATCATCTTTAATTTCTCTCATCAGTGTCTTACAGTTTTCTGCATGCAGGTCTTTTGTCTCCTTAGGTAGGTTTATTCCTAGATATTTTATTCTTTTTGTTGCAGTGGTAAATGAGAGTGTTTCCTTAATTTCTCTTCCAGATACTTCATCATTAGTGTATAGGAATGCAAGAGATTTTTGTGCACTAATTTTGTATCCTGCTACTTTACAAAAATCATTGATTAGCTCTAGTATCTTTCTGGTAACATCTTTGGGATTTTCTATGTATGGTATCATGTCATCTGCAAACAGTGAGAGCTATACTTCTTTTATGATTTGGATTCCTTTTATTTCTTTTTCTTCTCTGATTGCTGTGGCTAAAACTTCCAAAACGATTTTGAATAGTAGTGGTGAGAGTGGACAACCTTGTCTTGTTTTCGATCTTAGAGGAAATGGTTTCAGTTTTTCACCAATGAGAATGATGTTTGGTGTGGACTTGTCATATATGGCCTTTATTATGTTGAGGTAGGTTCCCTCTATGCCCACTTTCAGGAGAGCTTTTATCATAAATCGGTGTTGAATTTTGTCAAAAGCTTTTTCTGCATCTATTGAGATGATCATATGGTTGTTTCTCCTTCAGTTTGTTAATATGATTTATCACATTGATTGATTTGCATATATTGAGGAATCCTTGCATTCCTATAATAAACCCCACTTGATCATGGTGTATGATCCTTTTAATGTGCTGTTGGATTCTGTTTGCTAGTATTTTGTTGAGGATTTTTGCACCTATGTTCATCAGTGATATTGGCCTGTAGTTTTCTTTCTTTGTGACATCTTTGTCTGGTTTTGGTGTCAGGGTGATGGTGGCCTCATAGAATAAGTTTGGGAGTGTTCCTCCCTCTGCTATATTTTGGAACAGTTTGAGAAGGATAGGTGTTAGCTCTTCTCTAAATGTTTGATAGAATTTGATCATGAAGCCATCTGGTCCTGGGCTTTTGTTGGTTGGAAGATTTTTAATAAGATACTCAATTTCAGTGCTTGTGATTGGTCTCTTTATATTTTCTATTTCTTCCTGGTTCAGTCTCAGAAGGTGGTGCTTTGCTAAGAATTTGTCCATTTCTTCCAGGTTATCCATTTTATTGGTATATAGTTGCTTGTAGTAATCTCTCATGATCCTTGTATTTCTGCAGTGTCAATTGTTACCTCTCCTTTTTCATTTCATATCATTGATTTGAGTCTTCTCCCTTTTTGTCTTGATGAGTCAGGTTAATTATTTGCCAATTTTGTTTACCTTCTCGAAGAACCAGCTTTTAGTTTTATTGATCTTTGCTATCATTTCCTTCACTTTTTAATTTATTTCTGATCTGAATTTTATGATTTCTTTCCTTCTCCTAATTTTTTTTTTTTGTTTTTTGTTTTGTTCTTCTTTCTCTAATTGCTTTAGGTGTAAGGTTGGGTTGATTATTTGAGGTGTTTCTTGTTTCTTGAGGTAGGATTGTATTTCTATATATTTCCCGCTTAGAACTGCTTTTGCTGCATCCCATGGGTTTTGGGTCTTCATGTTTTCATTGTCATTTGTTTCTACATAGGTTTTGATTTCCTCTTTGATTTCTTCAGTGATCTCTTGGTTATTAAGTAGTGTATTGTTTAGACTCCATGTGTTTGTATTTTCTACAGATTTTTTTCCTGTAATTGATATCTAGTCTGATAGCATTGTGGTCAGAAAGGATATTTGATGCAATTTCAATTTTCTTAAATTTACCAAGGCTTGTTTTGTGACCCAAGGTATGATATATCCTGGAGAATTTTCCATGAGCACTTGAGAAGAAAGTGTATTCTGTTGTTTTTGGATGGAATGTCCTATAAATATCAATTAAATTCATCTTGTTTAATGTATCATTTAAAGATTGTGTTTCCTTATTTCATTTAGGATGATCTGTCCATTGGTGAAATTGGGGTTTTAATGTCCCCTACTATGATTGTATTACTGTCGATTTCCCCTTTTATGGCTGTTAGCATTTGCCTTATGAATTGAGGTGCTCCTATGTTAGAGCATAAATATTTACAATTGTTATATCATCTTCTTGGATTGAGCCTTTGATCATTATGTAGTGTCTTTCTTTGTCTCTTATAATAGCCTTTACTTTAAAATGTATTTTGTCTGATATGAGAATTGCTACTCCAGCTTTCTTTTGATTTCCATTTGCATGGAATATCTTTTTCCATCCACTCACTTTCAGTCTGTAAGTGTCCCTAGGTGTGAAGTGGGTCTCTTGTAGACAATATATATATACATGTCTTGTTTTTGTATCCATTCAGCCAGCCTGTGTCTTTTGGTGGGAGCTTTTAATCCATTTACATTTAAGCTAATTATCGATATGTATGTTCCTATTATATTTTCTGAATTGTTTTTTGTTTGTTATTGTAGGTCTTTTCCTTCTCTTGTGTCTCCTGCCTAGAGAAGTTCCTTTAGCATTTGTTGTAAAGCTGGCTTGGTGGTACTGAATTCTCTTAGCTTTTGCTTGTCTGTAAAGGTTTTAATTTCTTCCTCAAATCTGAATGAGATCCTTGCTGGTTAGAGTTATCTTGGTTGTAGGTTTTTCCCTTTCATTACTTTAAATATATCTTGCCACTCCCTTCTGGCTTGCAGAGTTTCTGCTGAAAGATCAGCTGTTAACCTTATGGGGATTCCCTTGTATGTTATTTGTTGTTTTTCCCTTGCTGCTTTTAATATTTTTTCTTTGTATTTAAATTTTGATAGTTTGATTAGTATGTGTCTTGGTGTGTTTCTCCTTGGATGTATCCTGTATGGGACTCTCTGTGCTTCCTGGGCTTGACTGACTATTTTCTTTCCCATATTAGGGAAGTTTTTGACCTGAATCTCTTCAAATATTTTCTCAGTCCCTTTCTTTTTCTCTTCTTCTTCTGGGACCCCTATAATTTGAATGTTGGTGCACTGAATGTTGTCCCAGAAGTCTCTGAGAGTGTCCTCAGTTCTTTTCCTTTTTTTTCTTTATTCTGCTCTGCAGTAGTTATTTCCACTATTTTATCTTCCCGGTCACTTATCCATTCTTTTGCCTCATTTATTCTGCTATTGATTCCTTCTAGAGAATTTTTAATTTCATTTATTGTGTTGTTCATCATTGTTTGTTTGCTCTTGAGTTCTTCTTTGTCCTAGTTAAACATTTCTTGTATTTTCTCCATTCTGTTTCCAAGATTTTGGATCATCTTTACTGTCATTACTCTGAATTCTTTTTCAGGTAGACTTCCTATTTCCTCTTCATTTGTTTGGTCTGATGGGTTTTTATCTTGCTCCTTCATCTGCTGTGTATTTCTCTGTCTTCTCATTTTGCTTAACTTACTGTGCTTGGGGCCTCCTTTTCGCAGGCTGCAGACTTGTAGTTCCCATTGTTTTTGGTGTCTGCCTCCAATAGGTAAGGTTCGTTCAGTGGGTTGTGTAGGCTTCCTGTTGGAGGGGACTAGTGCCTGTGTTCTGGTGGATGAGGCTGGATCTTCTCTTTCTGGTGGGCAGGACCGCATCTGCTGGTGTGTTTTGGGGTGTCTGTGACCTTATTATGATTTTAGGCAGCCTCTCTGCTAATGGGTGGGTTGTGTTACTGTCTTGCTAGTTGTTTGGCCTAGGGTGTCCCGCACTGTAGCTTGCTGGTCGTTGAGTGGAGCTGGGACTTAGCGTTAAGAGACATCTCTGGGAGAGCTTTTACCATTTGATATTACGTGGAGCCGGGAAGTCTCTTGTGGACCAGTGTCCTGAACTCAGCTCTGCCACCTCAGAGGCACATACCTGACACCCAGACGGAGCACCAAGACCCTGTCAGCCACACGGCTCAGAAGAAAAGGGAGAAAAAAAGAAAGAAAGAAAGAAAAAAGGAAAATAAAAAGAAATAAGGTTATTAAAATAAAAAAATTTCAAAATTTATGAAAAATTTAAAAAAAGTAATAAAAAGAAAGAGAAAAGAAAGAAAGAACAGAGCAACCAAAGCAAGAAACAAATCCACCAGTGATAACAAGTGCTAAAAACTGTAAAAAACAAACAGAACAAAAAAACAGCAGACAGAACGTGTGGACAAATGGTAAAAGCACAGCTATACAGAGAAAGTCACAGAAAGAAGCATAAACTTTCTCAAAAAAAGAGAAAAAGGAAAAATATATATATAAAAGAAAAAGGAAGAGAGCAACCAAATCAAACAAATCTAGCAATGATAATACACTCTAAATACTAAACTAATATAAACATACAGCCAGAAGCCAGTCAGTCACGTACAGCAAACCCCATGGCCACAGTTGCTCCCAAAGTCCACCTCCTCATTTTGGGATGATTCGTTGTCTATTCAGGTATTCCACAGATGCAGGGTACATCAAGTTGATTGTGGAGATTTAATCCGCTGCTCCCGAGGCTGCTGGGGGAGATTTCCCTTTCTCTTCTTTGTTCGCACAGCTCCCGGGGTTCAGCTTTGGATTTGGCCCCGCCTCTGCGTGTAGGTCGCCTGAGGGCGTCTGTCCTTCGCTCAGACAGGACGGGGTTAAAGGAGCCGCTGATTCTGGGGCTCTGGCTCACTCAGGCCTGGGGGAGGGAGGGGTACGGATGTGGGGTGAGCCTGCAGCGGCAGAGGCCGGTGTGAAGTTGCACCAGCCTGAGGCGCGCTGTGCGTTTTCCCGGGGAAGTTGTCCCTGGATCACAGGACCCTGGCAGTGGCGGGCTGCGTAGGCTTCCGGGAGGGGAGGTGTGGATAGTGATCTGTGCTTGCACACAGGCTTCTTGGTGGCTGCAGCAGCAGCCTTAGCATTTCATGCCCATCTGTGGTGTCCGTGCTGATAGTCGCGCCTCGCGCCTGTCTCTGGAGCTTGTTTAGGCAGTTTTCTGAACCCCTTCTCCTCGTGCACCCCGAAACAATGGTCTCTTGCATCTTAGGCAGGTCCAGACTTTTTCCCGGACTCCCTCCCGGGTAGCTGTGGTGCACTAACCCACTTCAGGCTCTGTTGACGCAGCCAACCCCAGTCCTCTCCCTGGGATCTGATCTATATAATTCCTTATTAGGGAAAGCTGTCTTTTCCCTTCTATGTTCTATGTCCTGTATGTCTCTGGAAGGCAGAGACTTTGTCATATCAGAGATTGTATTTATAGCCCTTACTTCACCAATTATTGTCAATGTTGTGTCACCAAGCGTTTTTCAAGTAACCTGGAGGAAAATCCTAAATGAAAGAGACTGCCTCCAAACCTAGAATCTTGAAATCTTTCTTGCTCATGGAAAATAACAGGTTATCGTATTTTTTTTTACTTACCTAAGATCACACAGAAAACTGTAGTAGTAGTAGTAGTAGCAACAAAGAAAATAGTAACATATTGAGTGCTTAAAATGTAATAAGGATTACTCTAAGATTTTTTATATATTCTCCCTCTCTTCATATATATATTTTATATATTTTAATATATATTGTACTTATATATACACACACTCAACATAAAATGATCATATGTATATTACGTACAGTTGTATACACTTGTTATTTACTTTGATAAAAGAGAAAATTTAGCCAAGGAATTTTAGTAACTTTCCCAAGATGACTTACCTCACTAGGACATGGAACCAGGATTCAAATTCAGGTTGTCTGGCTCAGGTTACCTAGAATCCTAGTGTATTTTTTACTGCAGGAGCACTTCCACCTAATTATAATATGAGCAAGTCACTGCTGGTGTCTCATTTGTTAGCACATGCACAAGATACTAAAAATAATGGTCGGTGTACTTAAATGATTGCATGTGTTAATCACGGCCAACTTTTACTGTGTCCGAAATGTTATTTTACTTGGAAGGGCCAGTAACACTAAAAGAACACATGACAGCTGTATTAAAATACATGTGGGGGGACTTCCCTTGCTGTCCAGTGGTTAAGACTCAGCGCTTCCAATGCAGGGGGCATGGGTTCGATCCCTGGTCGGGGAACTAAGATCCCATGTGCCATGGTGCGTGGCCAAAAATAAATAAATACATAATAAAATAAAATAAACATTAAAATACATGTGGGAATCTGGCACTCTATAGAGAGTCAAGCCACTGAAGGGATACCAGTGTCTCTCTGTGTATATATTATGTCTGTTAGTCAATAAACAGGAGAAAATAACTACTGCTATGAAAGCCATGTATCTAAGTCAGGGCAATAATGTTTGATAAACAGTGGTAATTAGAACCTTGCTGTCTGTTCAGTATGTAGAAATATTTGTGTGTGTGTATATATATTTTTTATCTATGTATGTTTAAATAAGTGTGTGTGGTTATCCAAATACATGTAAGGAAGTTAGGTACTTATGCCTCTCAAAATAATTGTTTTACACTGTTTTACATTTCGGTTTATTACAGTGATGGTATATTTTTTAAAAGTAAAAGCACTGTGTGCTTTTCTCTTACCAACAACATGAAAACCTTTTAAGCTTAAATTTGCAAAAACACTGTCCCTTCGGTTTATTTTTCTCTACCAATACTGCCACTATCTGAGTTCTGGACTCTGTAATTTATCTCCAGGATTACTGTTATCACCTCCTAATTATTCTCCCTGCCTTTAATCTCTCGCTCCTAAAGTTTATTTCCCATATCAAGGCCTTTTTGTAACACAGAATGATTTTGTTGGTTGTTCTTCATTGGTTGAGGTCATAATTTATCTTTCAGTTCAAGAAAATATTGGTGAGGTTTCATATGCCTTCCTTACCTAATAGACTTCTGTAATGGTGACTCTTACTTCTTTTTTTTCCTGAGTCATCACATTACATGTGCCTCTACTTCACATTTATTTCCTTATTAGTTGTTTTTAGGTGTAATTTACCTTAACATCCCTCCCTTCCCCATCCAAAGAGCCTCAGCATATTGTCCTGAATATAGTAGCTTCTCAGCACATGCAGGTGGGTTGAAATGTTGCTCACCAGTCATAAAGTTTGTCATATTCTAATTATCTAGTCTCTTTAAGAGTTAGTGTTATAATAAGTATATAATAATTACTTTTCTGTCAATCGTTTAGTCCATATCAGTGTGGCAGAAGTACTGACTCCTTAAATAGCCTAAAAATCAGTGTTTACGATTAACTTCTCTCATATTTAAATATATTGTATTTATATATTTATATTAAACCTTTTTGTGCGCTTATTTGTTGTCTGCGTCTACTATTATAATGTAATGTCCACAAGAACATTTTTGTGTTGTTTAATCTGGATCTCAAGACCTTGTAGAATATAGGAGACATACTTCACTGTCATATGTATATAGTAATTATATATATATATATATATATATATCGAGATATATATATTATGTATATATATGATTATCTTATATATATACTTTTTATACTCAACAAATACATTCGAATTAATTTATTGAGTCCTTATTATGTGTTGGGATTTGTCATATATACTTCAAATGCATTATGCTTTCAATCCCTCAAAATCCAAATTAAAGGTGGATACTATTATTAATTTCAGGAATGAAGAGAGGTAGGTTTGGTCTAGGTAAGTGGCTTACTGAAGGATACTTAGCTCATAAAAGATGGAATCAAGACTTAGATCCAGGCCTGTTTGAAATAAAAGCAAATGCCCTTAATCCCTGCAATATACTTCCTCTAAAATAAGTGCCTGAAAGAAATTTTTGCATGAAAATGCAGGAAGAATTATGGCTCATGGAGTCATGGGTACTAACAGTAAAGTCATCAAGTGGACTTACTGTCCTCTAGGAAGAAGAGAGTATAGCCACGCTCAGAGCAGGCAGCAAAGACTGCTGGTGAGTTAAAATTCAGGGACATGTAAGAGGAGTTAGTCACGGGTATGGGGCAGGTAATGTAGGGATCAATAGAAAGCATCGTTAATCAGAATCTGAGTAACCAGGGAACCATGAACCAGAGCACTGGGTAGGTATATTCGTCTCTTAGGAAGGGGAACAAATGAATATACAGGTAGAAGGGAAAATAACCCAGGTCATTGGAACAGTGTCCTCTACCATTAGGAGTGATAGGGAGATGTGTGTAATAATAGGACTTTTCAGTTGCAGGTTATAGAAACACAACTCAAATGTGTTAGAGGATTACCCTCTTTCTCTCCACCATCTAAATTAAAGACCAAAAGATCTCTGATGTTTTGACCAGGGCATGGAGTACTGACAACTCTAGGTCATGTACCAGACCTTTTACATTGACACCCTCTCCTCTTTCAGAGTCACACAGAGATGGAAGCGATACTTCTCTGAATGGATATTAGGCAAACAACATACACAAATCTCTATTTACCATAGTTGTGGCAGCTGTATCACAATTATCCATTTAATGAATATTACTGAGCACCAACTCTGACAGGTTATAGAATGTATTACTTCCTCTGTTAAGTCTGTTCTGGCTGTCCAGTAGCCCAGATGTCCTCATCTATTAAGTGACATGAGTCAAATCTAATCTGTGTTGGTATGCAGATTAGATAAGAATGTATATGGGAGCATTATGTGAAGATGAAGTACCGTATAAATATGAGGTGCTGTTTTATCATCAGTACCCAGCCTTGTAAGTCTGCCTTCCTATTGCCAGCTGATTTTACTTTAAATTTCCAGTGTAACCCAAGGTACTGTGTTTATTTTTTTCCAACTGTCACTCTAATTTTCACTTCCAAACAAAAGATCACAGTTTTGAGAGAGCACATATTACCTGTATAACTCCCTGGTCAAAAGGTGATGTTAGGAGCGAAGGAAAACCTGAAACCTTTACACATTTTCCCAAGCTAGGGTGATGTTTGGGACATGTCAGATTTCAAAGACAGAAGAAAAAAATAAGGGAAAGGCATTGTTATTTTCAGGATCATTATTTGAAAAATAGTTTTATTGACCAAGAAGAGGTACGTCAGTCTATAGGGAGTAGCGATCAGGGAACGAGCCTGCAGGAATAGGTTCAGAGATCCCATCTGCACGTCCAGAGACCAAGCAGATAGAGAAGAACTGTACCCTAAGACCTGAGATAAATGATAGACTATAAGACCATGATATGTAGTCAAACATAGGAGAAAAACAAAGAAAACACCTGACTTCTCAGAGAATGAGTTAGAAAAAAACTGATGTTTCCAGGCAGTTCCTCTATAATTCACTTTAAATGTTGTATAGTTTCTTCGTATGTTAAGATATCAGTCAGGTGTGTGTATGAGGGGTGGAGGGAGAAGAGGAGACGTGTTTGGGTTTCTAAAAGCTGTGGGGGCAGTGTTGATTCTTGATATGCACCCTGCACTGGTAGTTTGCTGGCAGATGTAATATGGTAATTTGTCAGTGCGATTCTTTGGAGGGGTGAAGTGCTTGTTAGTCACATCCTGCCTCCTGTCCCAGCTCTTCCCATTTGAAAAGGGAACTAAGTGGCCAAATACCTCTCAAGGTTTGATTAATGGAGACAGAGTAACTCCCAGTGTACAAGCTCTCGGCTAAAATGGAACAAGTGAATTTGGCCTGAACCAAAGTCCTCCCATTCCCAGCTTTGAATTAAAGATAAACTGTCCTGCTACATGTAAAAGAATGAAATTAGAGCACTCCCTAACACCATACACAAAAATAAACTCAAAATGGATTAAAGACCTAAATATAAGACCAGACAGTATAAAACTCTTAGAGGAAAACATAGGCAGAACACTCTTTGACATAAATTACAACAATATCTTTTTTGACCCACCTCCTAGAGTAATGAAAATTAAAACAAAAATAAACAAATGGGACCTAGCGAAACTTAAACGGTTTTGCACAGGAAAGGAAACCATAAACAAGACGAAAAGACAACCCTCAGAATGGGAGAAAATATTTGCAAATGAAGCAACTGACAAAGGATTAATCTCCAGAATATACAAGCAGCTCATACAGCTCAAAAAAACAACCCAATTCAGGGCTTCCCTGGTGGCACAGTGGTTGAGAGTCCGCCTGCTGATGCAGGGAACACGGGTTCATGCCCCGGTCTGGGAAGATACCACATGCCGCGGAGCGGCTGGGCCCGTGAGCCATGGCCGCTGAGCCTGTGCGTCTGGAGCCTGTGCTCCACATCGGGAGAGGCCACAGCAGTGAGAGGCCCGCATATGGGAAAAAAAAAAAAAAAAAAAAAAAATGGGCAGAAGACCTAAATAGACATTTCTCTAAAGAAAACATACAGAAGGCCAGCAAACACATGAAAAGATGCTCAACATTACTAATTATTAGAGAAATGCAAACCAAAACTGCAATGAGGTATCACCTCACACCAGTTAAAATGGCCATCATCAAAAAAATCTACAAACAATAAATGCTGGAGAGGGTGTGGAGAAAAGGGAACCCTCCTGTATTGTTGATGGGAATGTAAATTGATACAGTCAGTATGGAGAACAGTATGGAGGTTCCTTAAAAAACTAAAAATAGAACTACCATACAACCCAGCAGTCCCACTACTGGGCATATACCCTGAGAAAACCATAATTCAAAAAGGGTCATGTACCACAATGTTCACTGCAGCTCTATTTACAATAGCCAGGACATGGAAGCAACCTAAGTGTCCATCGACAGATGAATGGATAAAGAAGATGTGGCACATATATACGATGAAATATTACTCAGCCATGAAAAGAAACGAAATTGAGTTATTTGTAGTGAGGTGCATGGACCTAGAGTGTATCGTACAGAGTGAAGTAAGTCAGAAAGAGAAAAACAGATACTGTATGCTAACACATATATATATATAGAATGTAAAAAAAAAAAAAAAAAGGTTCTGAAGAACCTAAGGGCAGGACAAGAATAAAGATGCAGATATAGAGAATGGACTTGAGGACACAGGGAGGGGGAAGGGGAAGCTGGGATGAAGTGAGAGAGTGGCATGGACTTATATATACTACCAAATGTAAATTAGATAGCTAGTGGGAAGCATCCGCATAGCACAGGGAGATCAGCTCGGTGCTTTCTCACCACCTAGAGGGGTGGGATAGGGAGGGTCTGAGGGAGGGAGACACAAGTGGGAGGAGTTATGGGGATATATGTATATGTATAACTGATTCACTTTGTTATAAAGCAGGAATTAACACACCATTGTAAAGCAATTATACTCTAATTAAGATGTTAAAAATAAAATAAATAAAAATAATAAAAATAAATTTTAAAAAACCCACTATGGAAAACAGTATGGAGGTTCCTTAAAAAACTAAAAATAGAACTACCATATGGCCCAACATCTCACTACTGGGCATATACCCAGAGAAAACCATAATTCAAAAAAAAACACATGCACCCCAATGTTCATAGCAGCACTATTTACAGTAGCCAGGACATGGAAGCAACCTGTATGTCCACTGACAGAGGAATGGATAAAGAAGATGTGGTACATATGTACAATGGAATATTACTAGCCATAAAAAGGAATGAAATTGGGTCATTTGTAGAGACGTGGATGGATCTAGATAGTGTCATACAGAGTGAAGTAAGTCAGAAAGAGAAAAGCAAATATCGTTTAATAATGCATATATGTGAAATCTAGAAAAATGGTATAGATGGTCTTATTTGCAAAGCAGAAATATAGACATAGACGTAGAGAACAAATGTATGGATACCAAAGGGGAAAGGGGTGGGGAGGGAGGAATTGGGAGACTGGGATTGACACAGATATATTATTGATACTATGTGTGAAATAGACAACTGAGGGAAATGTACTGTATAGCACAGGGAACTCTACCTATTGCACTGTGGTACCCTAAATGGGAGGGAAGTCCAAAAGGGAGGGGATATCTGTATGTGTATGGCTGCATTTTGTTGTGCAGTGGAGGCTAATACAACATTGTAAAGCAACCATACCCCAATAAAAATATAAATAAAGAAAATAAAGAAACCTGTCCCAGGAAGAGTCTGTCTTGACTCAGTCAAAACAGTTGCAGGCCCTGATGTTGGAGCAAAGAGAGAAAAGACCCAGCTGGGTCTGTATATGGTAGACTGTCATCTCAGCATAACATAAGGAGGCTAGAACCAAGCTGAGCCCAGCACACATGTTGTAAGAGAGAAAGCACAAGACAGATTACAGAGCCCTTCCTTTCTTGGGAGGAGCAAGTGGGGAAGGCTGAAGAGATGCCAACGTGTGAACTCTGCCCCGCAAAGTGGGAAGGACGTTCATCCCCTTCTATGTGGCCTAAGAGAAAAATGTGTAGATAGAAGAGAAGGTATTTGGTTTTCCCCTTCATGATTAATCGATTTTATTTATGAGAATAGAGAAGAAATATCCTTGAGTAACAAAATAAGAATAACCTTGAAACCAGATATATTGTTATTCAGTTAGGGGTATAGTCTGAATTTAACTTTTACTAATGTAGATAACAGCTTACATGGGCCTTATGGTGACATTACTAGCACTCTAAAATTTAATTAGATTTTTAGAGCTTCTGTTAATGTCTTTTGTAGGATTATACAATCTGGGGCATCACTAGCAAGCTTCATATGTTTTATTTTCATTATGATTTGAAATGAGCAGAAATGAGATATTTTGCATATTAAAAGTTTGATTTTAGGGTCTTTATTTAAAATTAACCCCAGGGGGTTAAAATCAGTATTCTTTTTTTTTTTTATCAAGCTATTTATATATATGTTTGTATCTATCTTATATATATGTATTTTATATACTAATTTCTGTTTTTTTTTTTTTTTACTTTTATCAATGTCAATTTTGTCATAATTATTAGTTGGCTATAACCATATAAATGTATATACTCTATAATGATTTTAAAATAACCATTTTGATGCATTGTATTTTTTTTAGTGTACATATTTTCCTGAGTTTTCTGTTATGATGAAATGTTCCGTTTCTTTGTCCTTTAATTACTGTACCCTAATTTTATACATAGCATTCCTTCCCAGCTCCAGTAAATCCTTTAAATTAGTAGAAAAATCTGTTCAGCATTTTTTAGACTCACCACAGCAATGTGCTAGATATTTGTGTGAATTTTAAGCAGTTTATCTCATTCCCTTACAGGCCTCAAACAGGAATTCTGGACAAGAATTAAATCTCTGTTTTACACAAGACTTGCTTATAAAGGAAGAGAAATACAATTAATTCTTAGCTGAATTGTCATAGTTATCACTAGTCAAATTCTTAATTTTGGGGCCTGCAAATCAGGTACATGACATTCACAGAGACTGGGAAAGAAAAACCTAACCAGCCTTGACATGGAGAAGTAGGACTGTGTAGAGAGCAAAGTGAGAACTGGAGCCAGAAGCTGATGTATGGGCTCTGCTATTTATTAGCTCTTTGAGCAGGAAAAGTCATTTTACTTGCCCTGGCCCGAGTGTTCTTCTCTGTAAAATGAGGCGGTTGCACAGATGTTCCCAGGATCCCGTTGATCTCTAGCACTGTACAAAGTTAATTATTGTGGGAGTACCAAGTGTTCCTTACTTTGTGCATGTATGCTGTGAATTCACGCAGGCTCTGTGCAGCCAGCCACCTTCTGCTGGAGTAGTCCTGTCCTTATATAGTTTCTGGTCTCTTTAGAGTGAGATTCTGTTTGGGAAGGGACTTAGTCTGGCACGGTTTCAGCCTAGTAATTGCGAAGTACCAATTGGTCCTCATCTATAATTACAGTATGAGCTTGCGATTCATTTTCCTCTAGCCCACAATATTTTTTTAGGCAGAAAGGAGTATGGACAGAAGTTCCTAAAACTTAAAAGCATCTGTATTTCCATCTTATGTTTTTCACTGAATTGGTAGTTATCTTTCGTGAATGTCAGGCTTCTGTCCCTTCAGAATCAATCATGTCTATTTATGTGCTTGATGGAGTGGGAGAGGAAATGGTCTAGCATGGAGGAGTATGTAAGAACCAATCTCAAATCCAAGTTTATTTCTTCCTCCCATGAAGCCCCAGCATACAAAAGAGGCATGACTCCAAATAAGCCTATCTCCTTCTTGAGGAGCTCTAAAACATTACCATTTTGTTGTTATTGTTGTTCTTTTACTGGCCTTGATGACTGCAGATATTCATGGTTGTACTATACAATGAATTTTTAATTTTTTTCCTGGTTAGGTCTTTGTAATTATTCATAATGTTCATTTGAGGGAAATAAAATCGATATGCACTGAAGCAAATGTTAACAGATCGTAAGATTTGATATGTTTTGGAAAGAAATGATAATGATAAATGACAGTTACCTAATTTGTGGAAGAATCTTCTTGCATAAAATAATCTACTAGTTTGTAATTATGTGATTAACTCTGCAAGAAAAAGAAAGTCATTCAAGTCAGAATCATCGAGTTTTAGAATCAAAAAAATGTCTAGAACTTTTCAAATTAACTTGTTACCTATAGTGAACTTTGATGTCAATTCTAAACATAAATACTATTTCCAACTCTTTTTTAGGAAAAAGGAGTTCATTTACTTGCTGCTAAAGTTCAAGAGAATAATCAAGAAAAAAATAGCAGAAATTTCAGTAAAAGTATTGGTGGCTACTTTTTGTTTGTTTTGGTGTTCACAAAGCACTTCCACATATAAAACCTCATTTTAAAAGAAATAAACGACATAATGAGGCAAAGTGTCATCAAGAACACTTTAAAGGCAAGGAAACTGAGGTTCCTTTTAAATACCATGTTCATGATCACGTAGCTTTTCAGAGGCAGAGATAGGAAAAATTAAATACTTTAATAGGAGTGAATACAGAAAATATGGAAAGTATTTAAGTGATTTATGTGTATGTGTTTCTGTATCCTGTAACATTGTGAGAAGGTGGATATAATCAGCCCCTTATTATAAGCAAGGAATCTGAGGCCCAAAGACATTAATTTCTCTGTTGTCACATGCCAAGTAAATGACAGAGCCGAGTTAAAGTCTAGGTATTTCTAATTCCAAAATCTTTATATTTGTTTTCTAGTCCTTGAATGGTTTTATCTCTGCCCCATGTTAACTTTGATATTAATTTGATACTCAGTAAATATTTCATTGCTGAATGTGTGAACAATTTAAAAAGCTTTTTGGATCACCTTTATCCTAGAGTGAGTTTAAAATACAGCCGTTACACTCAGGAGTGTGAGTGATGGGCTAGTCATTGAGAGATGTCCTACGGCTTTCGGAAATAAAGGAGGAGAGTCTTGAGTGTATTTGGTGATGAATAACTAAAAGCAATGGCTACTTCACTAAATAACAAGCACACTTCATCCATCTTAGAAACAAAAATAAAACCAGTAAATATGGTGTAAGCAACTAACCATGGCTGGATTGCTCAGAAGAGGATATGCGTGAGACTCACATAAAGGTCGGGGTGGATATGTGAGTTCTTCCAGGAAAGGGGTGCAGCAAGGGCTGTGGCAGACGAATATGCAGGAAGCAGTAGGCAAATATAATATCATTAAGGAAGGTTCATCAACCATTACTCTTCATTTGGGGTTATCGATTGTTTTACAGGCTTGGACAGCACATGCAATGAACTGTTACAGCCACTCTGGGCGAATGTCAGCCCTCCAATATGATCATTATCCAAAGAGGGCAGTGTAAATAGTTGAAGTGTTAAAAGGACAGTGCAAAGAAGAGAGGCAGAACAGGGAGAAATAGGCCCTTGATTCCTTCCTTTGTTTGTTTTTTTAAGGGGAAACACCCTTGCTTCCATAACCAGAAATCTCTTCAGTAATCTTGAACTGCTCTGATAGTAGGAGAGGAGAGGAGGATATTTTTACTGTTAAGGTTTTACTGTTTTGTCAGTGATGGAAGGAGGGCACCTCCAAAATGTATGGAAAATTAAGTTCAGTGATTTAATAAATTGTGTGCTTAGTCAGGTGTGTCTGTGTTTCTTGCCTTTTCAAGTAGTCATTGTTGAAGGGTGTCCTTCTGGGTAAGAACTGCATTACTGTGTGGCCCCAGAGGGAGAACTAGAATCAAGTTTTGGGAGAGGGCCGTTGATGCATAGGTCAGCAGAGCTAACTGTTAACAGTTAGTTGTTAATTAGCGACAAAATTTAGCCACTAGAAACATCGCAACTTCTAAACATGCCTCTCTTCTTTCTCTCTTACAATACCCCCACCCCGAATCTGTGTCAACACTTAGATCTATTAAGTTGAGATTGCATTTGTTGCTGGTAAGCACCTACTATGTGCTGTCCATTGTACTAGATGCAACGTAGTTACTTTAATGCAAACTATAGACTGATCCCACAGGCACTTGCATTCCTATTCTACAGAAGAGACTAGGTAACTTGCCAACTCTGCACAGCTAATAGCAGATAGAGCTGAGAAATGAGCTTAAGTCCATGAAGCCCAACAGATCTTTGATGACAGCAAACCTCCTAGAACATGGAATTGGTTGCCTTGTGAGGGAGTGAGTTCCCCATCCATGGAGGAGGAAGAGGAGGAGGAAAAGTAATATTTCAACAGTTTAACCTTTTTTATTATTATGAATGTTATCTAAGTATTTATCAAGGTGAAATTCACATAACTTAGAATTAACCACTCTTAAATGAACAATTTCCTGTCATTTAGTACACTTACAGTGTTGTATAAAGAGTACCTCTATCTCATTCTAAAATATTTTCATTACTTTAAAATAAAACCCAGTACCCATTAAGCAGTTATTCCCCATTCTTTCTCCTTACATGCCCCAGCCCCTATCAATCACCAGTCTGCTTTCTGTCTCTTTGCATTTACCTGTTCTAGATATGTCATATAAATAGAATCATACAATATGCGACCTTTTGTGTCTGACTTCTTCCACTTAACATCATGTTTTTGAGATTTCATCCATGCTATAGCATGTTTCAACACTTCATTCCTTTTTGTGACTAAACAATATTCTATCTATGACAGTTTTTTCATCCATTCATCAGTTGATAGACATTTGCATTACTTCTACCTTTTGGCTGCTGTGATTAGTGCTGCTTTGACCGTTCTTGTACAAGTATTTGTTTGAGTAACTGTCTTGGATTCTTTGGGAGCTACATCTTTTGGAGTATTTACTTTGTGCTAGTCACTGAACCAAGTGTTTTATGTGTAAAACGTCTTTGAATTCTCAGAATGCTGTGAGGTGAATACTATTATTATACCCGGCTTATAGTTGAGGAAACTAAGGTACAGTGAGGTTAACGTACCTTGCATTGGGTCACACACTCCTAGTGCTGGGACTCAAATCTTACCATCAAAGTTTCAGAGTCTATACACTGTGCCTTTTCTGTCTTGTATCTTATTACCTTCAGACTTAACACCTACAACTGCGTTAGCTGTCCCTTCCCTGATACCACCCTTTCCTGTCTCCCCTGGGCATACTCTGATTTGTCAAGTTTCCTCTTAAAATGCGGAATCCAATATTGGTTAATAATATTCCAGGAGTAATTTATTTTTACTGTTATCATCGTCACTACCATTATCGATAGTTTGGTTGCACTTGAAAGATTATTAGGTGTTAGTTTTTCAAAATAATATTTGTGTTTTTTATTAATAATAAAAGTTATATAATAAATGACAAATTAAGAAACAAGCCCCAGGTTTCACAGCCCAGAATCTCTCTGTTGCCATTAAACAGTCAAGTAAAATCACAGTACATATGCATGTTGAAAATCCAAACAGTAAAGAAGTATATAAAATTTTTATTATGACTTCTTTTATGGAAAAATGCAGTGTGTATATTTCCAAATACACCTTCCAGATATGTTCTGACATTGGTAGTGTTCAGAGTCTTATTTATTTCCTCAGGTTCAGTTTTAGCTCATTTAGAGATACATACCAGAATCTACCACTGAGTTTGGGGTGGAGTAAAACTCCCAGGCACTTTTCTTAGGATCTGTTGTTAAGTCAGAACTCCATTTTGCTGTGCTGGTTTATGCAGTTGATTTTCTTAACCTAAATGTAGAACTTTTTATGTCTTTGGGCCAGAACATGCTCACTGAATTACACAATGCCATTCTGTCAAGATAACTGTACAACCCAAGTATGATAACCAGTTTGTTACTGATCATTCTCAGTTTGGAAATGCAAAAAACTCTGCCACTTGACCATCCTGGGAATTTTTCATTTATTTTAATGAGTGTATTTCACACTGTCAGCTGGAAGAGTTTGACCACCTAAGCTACAGAAGTATGTCTGCTTTGCACTTATTTCGGACAGAATCCTGCTCAAACATCCCCCACCAGCCTTGGAGTTATGCAGAGTAACAAGGTTCCAGTTGTAGAACTAGAACTTCATTTGCAAAGGTGTGACATGGAGGGATGGAAAGACATTTATCAAATTTAACAATAGCATTGGAAACCAGAGGTTCTATACAATTCTCAGTTTGAGTATTGAATTGCACAGTCTCTTGCTCAGTATAATTTATTATCTGAGGGATATGCCTACATTAATAGCATTTGACCACATTTTAATCTTACTGAGCTGCTATGAATTAAACCAAATGTTAAAGTTGTAATGTAAGACTCTATTTTTATAACAATGTAAGTTAATATTAAGTGATAAAATGAAATGTGTTTTTAAAAAATGAAATGTATTTTGCCCAACCCTGAGATACATGTCTTTCTTGTGTATAGCAGACCTATAGTGTAAGTCAAGCTAAGCTTTTTCTTTTATCTTTTTCAATAAACTTTGTATTAGAATAGAAATCCCTAATTGTCAGGTGTGTATACTTGAGTTTTGCTGTCTTCACTAAGTCTAAAGATATTAATTAGGCATCATCTGTTTACTCCCTCTTAGAAGATGTTGACAGTGATCATCCTGGGGGTGGACACACCTTTTAAAACTACACAATTTACTAATGAGCTTTTCAAGAATGGATTTTTTTCCCCACCAATTCACTGCCCATAAATGTCTGTGATTTCTTTATGTATAGGGATAAAGGCAAGCAAAATGAATGGTCTTCTTGTTTTTATTATGATTATTTCATGGAGGCAGATATTCATTCTGGCTTCCTTTTTAAATGGATTTTGTGATGGGAAGAAAATGCAAATGAAGTGACAATAGTTCTCATAAATTTCTGGCCTCGTGACTAAAATGCGGCGTATCAGCCTTGCTATCAAACCCCCCTAAACACATTTTCTTTGTGTTAGTGACTTCGGTAATAGTGCATCTTTCATCTGTACATTAGACTCTATAATTCTTCCTTTCTACCTGTGTGCTTTACATACCACTTTTAACGTGTGTGTATATGAGTGTGTGTGTATATACGGCATTCATTCTTAGCTGAAGCGGAGAAGATTCAGATTTCCTCTATACATTTCAAGTCTGATAAATGGATACCCTGTGGTTATGAAAATTACCTATACTTAATACCTGTATTAATCTTGTACTCTCAGCAAATGCCTGAATGACGATCTGCCCCTTTGTTGATACCAACAGCGATGTTAACACTTGCCTAGGAACAATCATAGATGAGGACAATTCGCTTGTAGATTCAAATGTACTACTATAATTTTTCAACCTTTCTTTTTCCCCTAATTTCATGAGTCATATCCATCTTTAAAAAGAGACATTCATTTCGGATTTTCCAGCTAGAGACCCATGCCATGAAGCCTCTGAAGACAGTCAAAAGAAGCAGAAAACTGGAAAAATGCACAGGTGATACACAATCACTCAAAGTTGCCCCTACCCTTTACATTGCATCTGCCGTCCCATCAGTATTCAATCTGCAGTGCGTCTCCAAAGCAAAATATATTTTGAACAATTTATCGGTGGTATTTCAAATTTTAAACAGTAAAATCGGCTAGATGCAGAGCTACTCTCGAGGTTTGGCCCATCAGGCTTTTCACCTTGGTCTTGCCCTTTAAGATTACTTTGCTAGGCTGGTGGGAGGTTGGCATGCAGAGAGAAAAGGAGTTGCCTTCCAGAGATGGTACTAAAAACAGCTCAAAGCTCTAAAAGTGTAAGTCTTTGATTAGACCACTTTGACTGCTACAAAAAGGCTAACTGGGTTCATGTCCTTTCTGGCTGAATAACCCCGACTGTTGCATCCACAGGGCAACACATGACCGTAAGGAGGTGATCTGATTTTTTTGAGTTTACTTCAGTGTCTGAGCCAAAAAAAAAGGAAATAAGTAGTTTAATTGTTATCACTCCTCTGCCCTGTATTTCTAGCAGCCATCACTAATTTGTTATGGTATTCTGTCCTGCAAAACCCAGATATGGCTTCATAATACTTCTCAGTGTAGCCCTCAAGAGGGTCACTGTTGCTGGTCAGGTTGCCACGTGAGATGCAACCAGTCCGGCCATCCAGCTCTGTGTTGAGTTATGGTCACATTTTTCTCTAACAAGCCTTTAATACATTGAGGGTAGAGTCAAAGGCCTCTCACTTTGTCTGGTAGGTCACCCTGATCATAGAAATACCCTGGGCTTCTTATCAAGGGTAGAGTTTATTGCCACAGTCATATCAGTATGATCTTTTCTGGTATTCGCAGCTCAGCACTATCTCATTGTTCCTCAAGTTTAAAATTACCTTCTAAGTGACACTATTCCAGAAATCGTTCCCTGAACCATTCTGACAGTTTCCACCTTGAAAATCTCCCATCACATCATGAAAGATGAATATATGTATTCCAGAACTCCTGGACAGTAGTATCCTGATCCTATGAATGTTCGGTGCCGCTCTCAGTACAGTGAAATCTGGAACTTGGCTATGAACGGAACCCCTCTGTGACTCAGATATGAAGGAGGAAGATGTTTGTTGCACATGACTACTGAATCATCTTCACTTTCTTGATGTTCTTCGGAGTTGTCATTGGTGAAAATGATGGTTTTGCCCATCTTATGTGAAAAAATGATCCATGGGTAGCTCTGGCCTCTAAAGATCAGACAGGGTTAACTAGCCTCTAAGGATTACAGATAAGGATAGTCCCCCTAAACAGGGCTTACGGAAAACCTTTTCCTGTAGATTAGATTACTACAAATGCTTAGCATCTCTACCAGAGATTCTGGCAGGGGTTGGAACCCTGGTTCTGAAATCATCAGTCAGTAAATATTATGGTGTACTACCCACTCTGTGTCTGACACTATGTTGGTTACTGGAAATACAGCAGTGTGAGAGAGGAAGAGAGCACTTCATGTAGCTTCTGGTTGTAGAGCAGCTAGGCATTAAGCTGGTAACTCTGCTTCTTGATGGCCCTGATCAGAAAATATCCTTGTCTGATTTAGTGAGCCCGTGCCCTTCTGGGTGATGAGTGGAATTCATGTGTATAGTCTTGTGATGGTCTATCCTAAAAGGATAGTAGCCCACCTTAGACATATTCTGAGGACTCTCAAAGCCCATATTCAAAGGTCATTATCCCTTGCCTTTTGAAGTATCCAGGTAAAAAGGCGTCTGTACTTACTCTAGGGTACTCTAGACATAATAGGAACCAAAGTTATGTAAACACAAGTGAATTGGTCTTATTTTTCCTTTCTACATATTCCACTGAGGCTACTTATTTATTTATTTATAAATTTATTTATTTATTTTTGGCCGCATTGGGTCTTCGTTGCTGCGCGCGGGCTTTCTCTAGTTGTCGCGAGTGGGGCTTCTCATTGCGGTGGCTTCTCTTGTAGAGCACGGGCTCTAGGCACGCGGTCTTCCGTAGTTGTGGCACGCAGGCTCAGTAGCTGTGCCTTGCGGGCTCTAGAGCGCAGCCTCAGTAGTTGTGGCGCACGGGCTTAGTTGCTCCACCACGTGTGGGATCTTCCCGGACCAGGGCTTGAACCCGTGTCCCCTGCATTGGCAGGTGGGTTCTTAACCACTGCACCACCAAGGAAGCCCTATTTTTATTCTTTTCTTCTACTTTCTTTGGATTTATTTTTCTGTTTGGTGTGTCTTTTATCATGACTGAAATTTTGGGTTGGAATATTATAGTTTGTTGGGTGCATCCTAAGGATACAAACTAGTCTTGTGCCCAGCAAGAACCTATGGGGGGATATCAGTTATTACAATGGAAACACAAATCGGTGTGTTTATTAAAGAAGGCAAAGCACTTGGGGAAGATGATAAAAGTAGCACTCTGATGACTAGTGGTGATTTTGGCTTCAGTAAAGAAAAGTAGCCACATTGTTATTCAACGTGTTATTTGGGAAAGGAAAAAAGCTGGTGTTTCAGACATTTTCTTTTCATTACAACAAACCTATTTTGCAGATTTACTGTGCCTTTTATCAGTACTGTAGCTCAATTACAGTTTAGGCAGCAAGTTTGGACCAAATTAAAAGGAGGAATAAAAATATTTTTATACCTACATTGCATATTTCTTACAAGAGTTTCCAAGTATAATTACCCATGAATCTCGTCCAAAATCTTCAACTGTGCAAATCTTATATTTGGTTACTAGCTAATCAGAATTGGGCATGAGTCCAGTGTAAAAGTTATTTAGAGGTGCTGGGACATACATTCCAAGCAAGAGGGAATTTCCTTATTATTCCTACCAAGGTTTTATATTTTTTTATTATCATCCAGGTAATCAAGCATAGAACTGCCTGCCTACCTGCCTCTGCCCCTCTTCTGCCCCAACTCCTTCCCTGTGTTTTCCATTGATAGCTATTTTGGTCTATTTACTATGTACTAGCTTTTGTGGAGACCACAAAAGAAATGAGATACAGTCTCTGCTTTCATGAAACTGATAAGTAAATAGAATTAACATACCTGATATAAATAAAAATCCATGAACCCTTAGGCTGGTGCTACTGATTATAGAAATTTCAGAGAATGGCAGACTCCTGTGAACTAGAGCAGTATCTTGACAGATAAGGTGGATATAAGAAGGTAAATAATGGTAAGGATAGGATGGTAGGTGGAGAGAATAGTATGCTAGAACACTGAGGCATTATGTGGCAATACCAGAAATAGGCTTTATTGACTGTGATTTTCTTTTATGGGTAGAAGCCCAGGCTCTAGAGTCAGACAGAATTGCATTTGATTCCTGGTCGTACCACACGTAGCTGTGTTGCTTTCGGGATATTCCTTCACTTCTCAGCTTTCTCATTTGTAAAATGAGCATAATAGAATTGTTCTGATTATCAAATAGAAACATTCACGTAAACAATTTAGCACGCTTGCATACCAGCTATTATTACTGCTGTTGTCTCCTCACACTTCCGGGTCTATGAGGTATACTTCTAAATTCATTCATGTGCATCTACGTAGCTATCTGTACAAAGCCAGACCCAGTGTTCTCTTAGATGGCTTTCTCACTATCCGTAGCAGTGCTGGCCAACAGAACCATAGTTCCAGACACATACATATCCAATTTTAAATACTTAATAACCACATTAGAAAAAAAATAAGCAAGTGAAATTAATTTTAATCTATTTTATTTAACCCATATATCCAAAATAGTATCAATTCAATATAGAATCTGCGTAAAAATTATTGAGATATTTCACATTCCCACCCCGCAACTAAGTCTTTGAAATTTGGTATACATCTTATGCTTAAAGCACCTTTCAGTTTGTACTGTACAATTTGCTGTTTCTGAGACTCAGCTGTGTTTGGGAACCATTCCCTTGCTGTGAACTCTTAAGGAATGAAATTGCTAGCCCCGCATGCATGTCTTTGTAACTTTAACTGTATACAGTCAGGGATGATGACAGATAAAGCATCCTGTCTGAATACAAATGTAAAAAGGCAGAAGACAAAGATACAAGTGGAGAAATAGAAGACTATGTCTGTTAAATAGGCTGACATTTAAAAAAAAAATACTTGACTTGAAAGCAACTGATAAAACTTTAAAGTGAGAGTATGCCTGTGGAATGAAAACACATCATAAAAAATAAAACCAAACTTCAGCTCCTTCAGCTGAAATAAAAACTTGACTGAGGATCTACCAATTTATATTACTAAAGTTAGAGGAACGTAAACCATCCTTAGGGTGCAGTATAAACTTTTAGCTGATGGAACAACTTTCCTTCATATGAAATTATGCTGTTTGATTTACGTGAAAGATATTTGTCAAATGGGAATGAACTGCTTTTTGTTTAACGCTGCTTCTGGGTGTCTGGTACTAAGGTATGAGATGCCGTGTCCCTGGGTAGAAGAGCACACTCCCTTCATGTGTGAAGCTGACTTTTATGACCTAGAACCAGGAGAAACACCTGTATTAGGCTTCATTTTCCAAGCCTAATAACGGAATGCTTTGAACTGCTCGTTCTCCCGTCCCATCTTCTCTAAAACTGTGTTTGCACCCCTAACTGCAGGCAGCTGTTTTGTACTTCTCAGACCATTACACCAAATTTGATTTCTACATGAAGTTAACTGTCTCTAACTTATACTGAACCACTTATGATGACTTCATTAGTGCTTTGCCCTAACCGTCCTAGGTAATCTAAAGATCTTAGGTTCAACGTTGTAATTAACTGCTCCACTATATTGCTGTTTTTAAAAGAAATGCCCTATTATATTAGTAGAACTCAAATTAAATTCAGGAACCAACCCCCTGCTTGTACACTCAGTGTAAATTTCCACATGGTAAGCTGGACTGAGGTCTTGGATCGCCCATGTTCTGTGACTGGAAAAGACACACATACTCTTTCTTGGCATTTAATAAATAGTGGGTGCTGTTGGATAGTCATAAATGAAACGTATACCATCATTTTTTTTCTTGCCTACCCAAAAGGTTAACCATCCGAGAAACAATACATTCAAGTTATAACCTTCTAAAGATGACCACATAAACTACTTTGCTGCTTCTGAAAGGGGAGTTCTTAATTATTCCTGAAATAGCTTCTATAATTAAGTAACTTGTCTAATGTGAGAAAGAAAATGAAAGATCTCCAGTGAAGGTCAAAACTAAGGGCCGCATTGTGCTGTATATTTTGTTTAGTTTTATTAACTTCAAACATTTTTACTACATAAAGGCATTTTGTAACTGGAACTTTTATCTAAGATACACACACACACACACACACACACACACACACACACACACACACACACACACACACACACACATATATATATATAAAAGAATTCATTTGCACCATATTTTTACCCATTCTTCTTCTTCTTCCAAAAGGCATTGTATACCACTAGCATCCTTTTAAGAATATCCTTCAACTTTAAATGAAGTCAACTTAGAAATAAAGCTTTACAAAGTCAAAGTAAAATATACATCATTTATTAAAAATAAGAAATAAGCCAAATGAGTAAGTACTGTAACTCTGGATTTGGGGAAGTGAGCAAGTTTAGAATCAACTGTGGCTGCTATCAGTAATGACTTGGTACTTGTGTTTTTACTGTGGTTTCTGCCTCATTTTGTCTTGTGGCTGAGTTGGTTAAAATGAGGTTCAGGTTATGGGCTTGAATACCATTTGACAAGAAGTCCTTTTGTCACAGATCTTAGTGTTCATCTTCTTTCATCATCAAGTGTGTTTTTCCCAAAGACTATGAAAGATACATAGCACACAACCTTCCAATAGCGTGTAGTCTAATAAGGAAAACACAGCATGAATGTTAGTGAGGTCTTACAAAACATGCTGTGGATCACAGAGCAGGGAGATGGTGAGTATGCATAAAAGATACATGGGATATTTTAATATTCTGGAGGTATATCTCCTAATGAACACCCTAAGGTTTTCAACCCATAGATTATTGAGAAAATATAGCATAGTCATGAAGCTCTGTACTCTGGTAACTTCTAAGTTTGCTTTGTGAGATATTCGGGAAGTCAAAAATTTTACTTCTCTGTGCACTTCAAGCAGTTTATTATGTGTGGATTATACTAAACAGAACTCGCCACTGGAGAAAACTATTTAATATACATGCCCTGTTCTTTTTTGTTCAGGATTGTCAATGTGGCAAGCAAGAGAATGCATAGTTACTTCTTCCTTTGATAAAGTATTTCTAAATGTTATTATGGAATTAGTCTTTTGGGTTTGTTTTAAGACTGAAACTTTCTTAATTCCCTTTACCTGAACCATTGCCTCTCTCATCAGACAGGGACCTAAAGGGATGTTTAGTAATAAACGGAAGACACAAAGAGGTATTGTTCATGGGTGGAGGTGGTTGGGCGATGTGTGGGAGGGGCATGGGGAAGGGACAAAGAGTGAGAGGCAGGCAAGCAGCATGTATCAAACTTTGATGTGGATTGCAGTCACCTGGGGACCACACGATACTCTCTCGGGCTTCTACACACCTCCCAAGGAGGCTTTGAGTTACTGGGTCTCAAGTTGGAACTGGGAAACTGCATCTTATCAAGGATCCCAGGACTGTGGACTATACTTGAGAAACTCTGCCCTAGAGGAAAAGGAAGTCTCCTGTATTGTCATTGGCTGGTTCCTTCTCAAGGCAGCAGAGAATCCCAAGACAGATGGCTGCTTTGTGGCAATTGCACATATTCATTCTCCTGCTCTGCATGTAAACCCTCTAGAAATGACTTCCCTGTTGAGGCTCTAAGAACCTTGTAAATCCTGTAATTTAGATTCTGCAGCAGATTAGGATGAGAAGAATTTTTTTTTTTTTCTTACATGTGTTCCTTAAAAAAAAAAATATACGACATGATGGGTACAGAGTTGCTGTTTGGGATGATGAAAAAGTTCTAGAAATAGATGGTGGTGATGTTTGCACAACAATGTGACTTAATGCCACTGAATTCTCTACTTAAAAATGGTTAAAAGGTACATTTTATGTTATCTATATTTTACCACTATACTATATATTACAACAAAAAAGCTTCTTTTACTTACTACCTGCTACTTTTGAGATTATGTTAGTCATCTGTTGGCATGATTCTTAATGAGAACTTGAGGGCACAGACATCCACAAAGATTAGCTGTTCATTAATTTAGGGGAAAAAATAACTTCTTTGCAGTTTATTTCCTTTCATTTTAGTTTTAGCAAAGATCTGAAAAATGTAAATGATGTTTGCTTTGGTTTCTTAAAAAGTAAAAATTAATAGGATAGCAATGCAGGTGTTAAACTTGAAACGTCAATTATTTCTTGAGACCTGAAAACTCTGTGGGATGGATCAGATAGTATCTGGGCTCTTTTCTGATGTTCCACAGGTCTATAGTTTACTTACGTAGTCTAGTTAACATTTTGATATGAAATATTTCACCTAAAATTGAATATGCGATTCATAACTGGTAAGTTTGGGGAGGAAGGTTTCATTGTTACTATTTAAAAGCGACTTGGTGCGTGTGTTCAGATTGTGTTATGAGCAAGGTCAAAAGCATCAAGTGTGCAAGTACTCTGTAATAGGCTGTCTGTCGGATATACCAGGGAATTCAAGCTATTACGTGCACTTTGGTGCACTAAACCAACACTGCCTGAAGTCATCAGAGCATAGGACGGCTTCACTAGTCTCACTGCGGTAATTACTGCAGGTGTATCTCGATCATTTAAAATGGGAGTTCAACCCAATCCTGCTAATGTGTGCCAATCAGTAAATTACTATTGAATTTCCTGAATTTCAGTGGTTCCATGAGTGGGATAAAACTGAGCTACTGTTTCTCTAGAAACTCCTGGGCTATTAGGAGAACTTTTGGCAAGTCTGAATAATTGTTCCATTGGGTCTAACTCTGATTCTCTGGGTCAGGGTCCCTCACTCTTAGGGTCATTGGATGCACTTCAGAGGGTCTGTGAACTTGGGTGAGTGGGTGAAGAAAAAAATAGTACATTTTTATTTTCACGACCCTCTAGCCAAAATGTGTTTTTTCCTCCAATCATGAAAGGGGCCCATAAACCATGTACTATCAGTAGCACCTGTGGCTTTGCCACATAGAAATTACACATTTTTGTATCACATGTAGGAGGTAGTTTAAGCTATCAATTATGCCTACCACTGCTCAGAAAACTACAGTAGCTCTTAGACCTGCTCTTGTGTCATGTTTTCTATGCATTAAGAAGCACACATTACTCTTATCACAGACTGCTTTCTAAATACTTTGATGTCTGTTTCAATATAAATGATTTTGTTTGTAATCGCATTTTCTATGTCAAAATCACTCAGAAACACTCTGATTGGAGGGTCTAGATTGCTGAAGCAGCCCATGGCACTTAAAAGGTCACATGCTCCTGCCTTGTATGGCATCCTTGTATCTTTCCTATCTTCCTTTGAGACGGGATTTGTTAACAGTAAAAAAAATAAATAAAATGGGCATTTATATTAGGATGCATCGTTGAAATATTAAGTCCATTTGAGAGTATTATAAGAGAATTTCACTTTGAGTACATGAAACAAAAGATAAAACGCTTGTGAAGCAAATAGACTCTAAAAATCCTGAACACCTAAGGCTGTTTTCTTGGAACTAAAGTATGCACATGTGAAACCAAACGTCAATGTTCTGTGCTGCTCTCAACTTGTATTTGTATATTTTACCGAGATCTATGCATCTTACATAGAGTGAAGAACCCTTCAAGGCATTAAGTAACAAAATTAGGAATTCAAAATGAATGAAGAAATTTTCATGGGAGGCAGTACTTTTTAAGTAAATTTTTAAAGTATCTAGACTAATTCCTTCTTTCACCTAGTGATTGTGATTTTGCTGCTATAGCAGAAAGACTCTTGTTGCTATGGTATCTCTGAATATCGCTTTTGACATTGCCGGTCACAGCTGTAACTGATCATTTTCCAGGGGCATTTTACATACATTTTGACTATTGTTTCCATGTGAAAGCTGGATTGCTTTGACATGTGTTCTATCTCAAAATTAAATTATTTACTTAATGCAAGACTCTACCAAAAATGAACATACTGTGTGAAAATGGCATTTATATATTAATTATTTTAATAGCAGTCAACATTAACTGTTTTCATTCCAGCTGTTATGTTTATCATGGGAGGAAGTGGAGATCTCTTTTTTAACAAAGTCCCAAATCTTTATTCCTTGCTTAAAAAAAAAAATTATTGTTCCATTTCCAGCTGCCAAAGCTCTCAGTCACTGATCTAATTTTAGTATTCACATATGGAGTAAATGCCAGTCTTGCCTCATTTAAAAAGTCTTATAATATTACTAATACATATTTTTCCACTGGATAGTAGGCTAAAGTTATGCTGTTTTTTGAGGAAAAAATGAATTCTGGTCAGACCCTGGCTTCAAAAATACCAAGGGTATGAATATTGATAAGATGCCTAAATTGGCACAGTATTACTAATACATTTACTTTCTGAATCCAAAATTTAGTTTCCAGCTAGCATATGCATCGGCCCTTGATGTAGCTTGGCCTCTAGATGCAAGGCCTGGGAAACTGTGGATGATAATTGTATTTGCCGTCGGACAGTTACCTTCCCAACCGTCTCCAACATACTTTTTAGCTAGGTCCTAGTAAAATTGAGTTTTATGTGTGAGATGAATTTTAACATTATATCAAGAGAATGGTTTTCATTGTAGGATGGACTTATCTCCGTATCCCAGTCCTTCTACTTGTGTTTGTGTGACTCTTTATAAGTTACTCTGTGTCTCCGAGCCACTGTTTCCTCAAATGTGGGTTGTGATATCTGACTTGTGATGCTAATATAAAATAATATATGTAAAGTTCTGAGTAGAATGCCTGGTAGATGGAGGTATTGCAGTAAATAATAACTAATATTCTTCTTATTCTTAACAATAATTATGTAATAAATGAATAAACCTTTAAATAGAACAAAACCAGCTTTTTAAGAGCAGAACAGAATCCTCTTTTTTGATCGAGACCAGATATGACAGAAACTGACTTGAACTTGGCCTTGCAGTGTCCTGGTCCCTCCTACTAATGAAAACTCTACCTTTAATTTGCCATTCAGACAGCACCCAGTGATACCACTATACTTTTCAAAAGAGTTAGATGAACTGGGTATCATTTTCCATATTTTATAGATGAGAGACCTGAAATTCAAAATGACCTTGGTCACTTTGAAGATGGGGACAGAATCATGCCCAGACTCAGTCTCTCCTAAGTCACCATCCAGACATAGTTCCCTCACTTTGCTGCTCCTTGTCAACTGAGTCCAGTCCTTTTTAAGACACTGGAGCACAAAGAGTTCTATAAATAAGACCAAAGTTGGCATTTATTTTATCTAGCTTATGAAATGAAATTAATCAAAAAGCAATATTAAGAGTAAAGACAGGGCTTCCCTGGTGGCGCAGTGGTTGAGAGTCCGCCTGCCGATGCAGGGGACACGGGTTCGTGCCCCGGTCTGGGAGGATCCCACGTGCCGTGGAGCGGCTGGGCCCGTGAGCCATGGCTGCTGAGCCTGCGCGTCCGGAGCCTGTGCTCCTCAACGGGAGAGGCCACAACAGTGAGAGGCCCGTGTACCGCAAAAAAAAAAAAAAAAAAAAAAAGTAAAGACATAAGAAATCATATAAATCCAGGATTCTTATATGTGGATCCTCTCTGAATACCATACCAGGAATTGATGGATGGTTCAGGGAGCTCCCCAAGCCCCGTGAAATTGTGTGTTTCATATCACATGTTATGAATACATTTCTAGGGCAAAGGGCATATCTTAGTTTGGGTCTGTGACCCCTTTCCTATACAGAGAAAAAGAAAAGAGTATCACCAAGCATATGAGATAAGCAGATTGTTAGAGCAGGCCACTAGGGCGTCGCCTAAGAGATGGGATATATTACATTTGAGAAATGGAGACTTCTTTGATGGGCTCTTGTGGGTGGATTCTGCAGAGAGGACTGTACCATTTAGAAACGTGTCAGGCTGCAGAATATGTGCCTTAAACATTGCGTTATCCTCACTTAATTGAAAGACTCTGGGTTAGGGGGGGTCCAAGGTTAGCTCAGAGGCTCACTGTTGTCATCAGTGACCTGGACTGGTTCTTTCTTTCCTCTCTGCTCTTGTGGCTTTGCCTTTAGTTCTCATGCATCTCAGTGTATGGTCTTAAGACGGCTGTCATTACTCCAGGGATCATATCAGTGTTGAAAGTAGGAAAAAATGGGGAAGGGATGCACCATTAAGCTCTCTCTTATTCCTATCATTTTATTTTTTTAAAACTGAATGTTTCCCTAAAAACACCCCTCCCGTGTAAAACTTTGCTCAAAGCTCATTAGTTAAAACCAGCTCACAGCTATTTCTAGCTTGAAGGGTCCAGATATGTAAATATCTAGCAAACAGAAATAAGATTGCTATAACTGACCCAGCCCAGTCATAGATCATCACTGTGGCTGAATTCATTGCTGCTCTGAAGAGAAATGGAATTCAGTTATCACAGAAAAGGACAGGCTGACAGTTAGCTAACCAACCACCCATGTCTCTCTTTACTGTGACAATTTTCCACAAATCCTGATAAGTTAACTAAGTTTTACTTTTTTTTATTAAGTTGAGATATACCGTGTCATTCCTAAAAATATTCCAATGTGTAAACTAATAACCATTTACTTTGCTCTTTGCCTCTTCCATATGGCAATTACTTCTAATATTCTACTTTTAAAGTTGGAACTAGTCTAACCAAGAAAACAGTGAGTGATTTTATTAAGCAACTGACAGAGTCAGGGAAAGCCTGCAAGTGATCATTTGATTTTCTGACAGGTACTCTCATTCTAACAGTGGTCACAACAAACATGATAGCTTATTCTTAATCTAATCTACTTAATCTACTCCCAGTTGCATGGACTATGAATTTTTTTCAGTTTTTATTATTTTTATTGAAGTATAGTTGATTTACAATGTTGTGTTAATCTCTGCTGTACAGCAAAGTGATTCAGGTATATATACACACGCGCGCACACGCACACACACGTCCTTTTTTCATATTCTTTTCCATTATAGTTTATCCTAGTACACTGAATATAGTTCCCTGTGCTCTATAGTAGGACCTTGTTGTTTATCCATCTTATATATAAAAGCTTACGTCTGCTAACCCCAACCTCCCACTCCATCCCTCCCCCGCCCCCTCCCCCTTGGCAGCCACGAGTCTGTTCTCTATTGGACTATGCATCTTTTACAATCTAAAATTTTTAGAATAATGTTGAACAGGAAAAATGCACCACATAATTTGCAATAGTCTATTGCTTTTCTCATGTAGATTTGTCATACAATTAGAGGAATCTTCTAACACTGGGTCAGGTTGGAGCCTCACTTGGGTAGGACCATATATTGTAATCAGAATATACAATTTGCTGTTTGGAGGTAATGCCCATTTCTCAACCAGTGTTTCAGTTGCTTTATAGAAACCAGGTGTACTTTTGAGCAAATGCAAAAATAGACCTTCCATTCTCTTGATCCCCTGTTTCATATCTGGTGGCTTATGGGCCCAGTAGAAAAGTCAAATGTTTAAATTCCTGCCCTATGTGAGAATCTACTTCCTTATGTCTTACTGGGAAAATTAAATTCAATTTCACTGAGTTACTCATCTAAAGTCTCCTTACTCACCTAGTCGAAGGACGTACAAGGTGTATTTGTGTTAATATGTGAGCTGACATTTTTGACTAAAGATTGTGAGAGAAATGTTTCTATATAACTATTCACTAGTATAAATGTATTGCATGGGAGGGGCATTGCTTTTCAAAGTACTATGGAAATTCTTTTATGTTTAGGTGTATGTCACTTATTTTTAGCAAACATGGATATTGGGTAGTTTTTCACTTTCCAACAATGTATTTTGTCTACAGATAAAATTATACAGCTTATTCCTTTTTGTTTCTTATTTCTTCTCTAAACTCTTGTTCATTCTGGAATGGGTGGTAAATGCTCCTCTTAACTTCACATCTACTCTCATTTCTGATCCTGTTTTAATATTGGGACTTTTCCCCAGCACTCTTGTTCTGCTACCATGAGAGGCCAACAGACTTCCAGCCCCATCACTTATTTCCCCCTGTTATGTTCTTCTGAAGAACTCTGCTCTAACAGCTTTACCCGTGAGAAAAAAATGTTTCTTCTTGCCCACTCGAGCTTGGATTAAAAACTGACCTGTTCTGCCTCTCATTTTAGGAGCGTAGCACATTTAGAGTCCTGCCTCCCAAGTAGAACTGAAGAAAGTTTAGTGATAAGGTCATCAGCAAATCATTGCACAGGTATTGAGGAATCACCTGATGATATGTGTAAGGTTTAGGGTTAGATGCTTCACAAAAATGCAAGGAGGACAAAATACGGTCTTTGCCCTCAAGGCACTGCCACTTTTGAAGGGGAAGGGTTAGCATGTGTATTTGAAAGTTAACTTGCCCTGTAAGACTCTCTGTACAGTATTGGCTGAATTCATTTTTCTGAATGAATGTAGCACCAGTATCTAGAGCTATAGGAATTAATAAAAGGTACAGACCATTTTGAGCCAAAGACTAGAAAGACACGGAACATCGAAGAGGTTATCCTGTCCCCTCATCGTACAGATAAATAAAAGGAAGTCTCCAGCTCAGTCCCAGAAAATGATTGTGGCTTTCAAGGAGCTACACTTTTGTTATTGACAGAAGCAGGATTTGTTCCTAGAAACTGCCAGACTAGATTTATTCAGGAAGGAATGAAAGAAAATCCTAAATTGGGGCAGGGGGGATGCAGAACATAAATGTGTTAATTAACCGTACATATTTGGAGGAAAATACACATAAATCTATCTATCATGAAGAGAGAGGGAAGATGGCAGAGGGTTAGATTTCTGCTTCGCACCTCCCGCTTTATGTTCCCTAAAAGGATGGCATGCTCTAGAGTTACAGTCATTTTTTTTCTCTTGGAAGTGAGTGACATCTGTGTTCTCTCTTTTTAATGAGGAAAAATTAGCATTTCCCCTCTGAAATTGTTAATTCTAGGAATAATGCTCACTTCATCTTGAGATTGTCCTCCATAAATGTTAAACTTGTAAATCATCAGGCTTTGCTGAATTGGAAACCATCTGTCCCTCCAGAGGTGTCTTGGTTCACAGTATTCCAGAATGAGGTGATCGTGGCATGTGCCAGCATGGCAAATGAAGAAATCTCTCATCTGAGTGTTCTAAGCATTAGTAGGGCATGGTGTCAGAATTGTCTGCCAATGAAGTTTTCATTAACCTTAACTGCATCTTGTATTAGAGTCTTGGATTTTACCTTCTGAGAACACTTATAACTGCCTCATTCTAGGCAAAGCTGGAGGCAAGCAATACATGTTTGAAAGTCTGCTTTAAAAGCTCAGATGTGGCACAAAATAGGTTTTTATTTTTTGTGAGTCATTTTGATACGTTACAGATGTGAAGTATTTCTTTAGCTGTTTAAAATTTGAATAAGGGAAAGAATCCTGAGTTTAAAAGTTTCTCCTCAGCTTTCCAGCAGATAAATTAAGGGTGAGTTTTACTTAAATGGTAAACAAAATTATTTTGGAAATGGTCAAGTACAGGAAAGGTGGTTATGTGATTAAAACCAAATTACTATTGAGAAAAAGTTGAGAAACAAAGGAAGTCAAAGACAGTACAGGGCTTTTGCAGTGAGAGCAAAAATAAAATTGGAAATGAAGATTTAAACAGATTTCTTCCATTGCGGAAGAAATGTAAGATTTATCCCAGAAACACGTTTGACATTAGAACCCCCTAATTCTAATACAAGGAAGATTGTATAGAAAGAAGTAAAGAATTTTTGAGGTGCAGTAAAAGTTTGATTGCCTCTTTTAATCCTTTCACGTTCCTTTCATCTACCTTGTAATATAGTTATATGTTGTGCTTGTTAACAGTACTTATACTCTCCATACCAGCTAAAACATTTGTGCATGGGGCGGGGGGTGGGTACCCACAGCAAGTCCTCAGTAAGTGACTAAATTAAATTGAACTGAAAGAGTTACATCGTTATGTTCTTGAGGCAGAAATTCTTGTAATACCATGACAAATAAAAATAGATAACTTTTATTGAAAATGTGTTACATGCTAATTCATTCATTCATTCAAAAAATGGTTATTGAGGATATTTTAAGGTACCTTGGATATATCTGTGAACAAAGCAAACGAATATTCCTGACTTCTAGGAAACATACAAAATACCAAGGTCTCTTGCCAAACTAGAAAACAAGGAAGCTATCAAAGACAAAGGGGATAATAACAAAGGATAAAGAGTCAACGTGCAGGGCTCCCCATTGACCTAAAGTGGGGCAATTTGAGCATTAATAAATAATGGCTGCAACTGATGGAAAAAATATGAAGTATGTAATGAAATCTATTAGTATGTAAATAATATGGTAGATAGATCTGTCGATAGATAGTGTTCACAACAATGTGATAAGGTGGATTCTGCTCATAATTCCCTTTTACAGATGAGGAAGATGAGGCTTTAAAAGGCTGGGCAGTTGGCCCAAGACAGACCATTAATAAATGGTAGAGGTGAAAATTCAAATCCAGAGAGCTTACACTGACAGAACTACAACAGCTCTATTTTATATCATTATGCTTAACTAGTCATCTGTCTCGATGTCCTTATGGTAGGGGGAACAAAAGCACAGATTCCTTCCTTGTTACATTGTCTGTTTCTGGAGGGCTCATTCTGAACAACTCCAGTGAAGAATTTTGGGCTGTGGGAGGTCAAGCTAGAAAGTTTCTAAATACGAAAAGTAGTAACCACCCCACAATCATTCTTATCTATCTAACTTTCAGAGCAGATCCACACATCCTTGTGTGTGTGTGTGTGTGTGTGTGTGTGTGTGTGTGTGTGTGTGTTTCCCACTTCCACAATTTCATTCCTAAAACTCATTCTGTCAAGATAAATGATGGATATGGCTCAGATTGAATATGAAAGTTACCATCTTCTGAATACCTTGGACTTCAAGTAGCTGTGAAAATTGATTTGGGACAATTCTGTTTGATATGAAATATGTTTCAATCATAGTAGACACTATTATCACTACTTAAGGAAAAGCAAGGTAGAATAAATACAGAATTTGTGCAAAAACAATATCGCCAAGGGGAGACTTTGATAGTGTGCTTTGTCATTTCTCATTTATGACTCTTTTATGATTTATTGTAGAACATAATGTTGTTTATTGCTACACATAAGAATGTATTCCAGGACATGTATGTATGTCTATAGCTTAGGTATATAATTCAGCATATTGAATTACCAACAAATGGAATCATAGACTCCCATCCACCGTTAAAATTGAGATCAAGCGAAGAGACATGGCACATAATACTATTTTTTGTTGACTAACATTTTTTGAAAAACAAGTTGTCTTTGATTCCAGTGTTTGATAATAAAAGACAAACGTGTCTTTGGAAATATACCCCTAAAATCAGGTAACAGATCTCATCAGTCATCTGGTCTGACCTAATTGAGCGATGGGCCCTAAGAAGTTAAGTGACTTGATAAAAGTCACCCACCTAGGAAGTAGCAAAATCAGGATCCAATGATGGTAGTTCCTAAATTCTATATCTCCACCAGTGGTACCACCATCTACTCTGGTCCAGCTGGAACAGGGTATCACTGCTTATCATTCCCTATACTTCTCTGCCCATATGCAGTCAATTCCGAGTCTGTCTGTTACATCTCCTGTCAAATTCTTGACAGTAGCTGTTTGGTTCATTTTTTATACTGTGTGGTCCCTCAGTATCTGCAGTTGATTGGTTTCAGGCCTCGTCACAGATACCAAAATACACGAATGCTCAAGTCCAGTTTTCAGCCCTCATTATCTGCAGAATGTGCGTCCGCGAATTCAAACGACAGCAGGTCTTAAACATAGTACCTTATCCGCGGTTGGTTGAATGAGGATACCTGACCTGCCAATACAGAGGGTCTACTGTATATTGCTACCTTGTTAAAACCTCTGGTATTTCTCTCTTAATTTATCAGTACTATGATGGCATGGTGATTTGTCTCCTTGCCTTTAGCCTGGCTTCTTCAATTCCATTTTCAATAGAAACTTGTCTGAAGTTCAGGCTTGATTATGAAATCACTGCATTATTCTTGGTTATAAGTTGCCATTACATAACAGGAATGATCCAGGAGACCGGAGGTTCAAAGCAGAGCATCCTTTTGTGGTTTGGGACATCAGTGTAAGAGAAATGAAAAAACCCCAACTGTGTAGAATTCTAGAAAATGTATAGACAAAAACACACAAACAAAATACTCTTCCTTTCCTCCCCTCCACATCCCACCATAACTGCCCACACTTCAGTGTATTAAGTAGGTCAGCTTTACTTATTTCAGTCTGCAGAATTCAGGGTATCATTAGCAGGGAGGCAGTAAGGTGAGGTGGGTATCTCAGTCTGTAAGTGCCTTGTTGACTGGCCTCCATGGATGACTGCTTACCCTCATGTACATCATTTCCCCTTACACCATTTCCACATCACATGACATACACATCCCTAGGGAGTTAAGCCTCCACCTGCCTTGCCTCTTGCCACCTCCCTCCTTCTTCACCATCCCACACCTTTTGCCGTAGTCACAGTGAACTTATTTTAGTTACCCCAAAGCTGTGGTCTCCAGTAATGTAGCTGCTAGCCACCTCTTGCTATTTAAGTTTAAGTTAATTAGGATCAAATGAAATTAAAATTTCAGTTCCTGGATCACCCTACCCTTATTTCAGATGCTCATTGCTCACTTGTGGCTGGTGGCTACCCTACTGGACAGCACAGATTTTAGAACATTCGCATCATCAGAGAAAGTTGAGTTGGGCAGCAGTGCTACAGAGATAAGTGCCCTTCCTTGCCTTTGGTCTTTCTCATCAGCCAGAAAGTTACTGGGTAACTGAGCTCTCATTTTCCAAGCCCCCCTTATTTACCTAGCTCTTCCTTCCTGTTCTGGTTTCATATGCTGAGGTTCCTTCCTCTGGGGCTTTATTCTGGGGTATCTTCTCTACCTTCCCAACTCACCAGCCTTGATTAGGTTCCCTTTCTGTGCTGCTCTTGATACCTATGGCTCCCCTTAGCATAGCGTCTATCACATAGATTGTAATTGTGTGTGTATTTTTCTCCATCACCCACCAGACAGTAAACCCATGTTTCTGGCTCAGTCTCATGTTTGGGCATGCAGTTGAGTGCCTGGCGCTTTGCAAGAACTCAGTAAACTTATGATTAATAATGGATTAATTAAAATGTTTATTTGAAATAGGCAAACTTACTTGAATAAATGTATTTATAATTTTCCATGAATTGAAGCCTTTTTTTCCATTTGACTTCTATTATAAAAGTAGATATTAATTTCCTCAGAGACTGACCTTAAGAAAATTACCCTTAAGGATCTGTTAGTTAATGTTAAGCCCGTTTAACCCTAAACCATACAGTAATGATGCTGATGACAGTGGTGGTCATCATCATCTTCATCATCATCTTCATCATCATCATCATCATAGCAGGAAATCTAAGGGAAAATAACATCAGCCTCACACCCACTTCAGGAGAAGGAAACTACATTCAACCTAAGTCTGCTTTATACCAGTCCATGTGAGAAGCCCCCTATCTAATATAATTAGAACAAATCAACTGTTTTCATTTTTCCATGTTGCCTTCTAACCCTTGACTACATGGATACATAATTTGACAGTTGCTTCCATAGCTCAGATAGTTTCTGTTTTTAGCTTTAACATTAATATTTCATCATAGACATCCAGCATGGACAGTGTAATTATTTTTAATGGCTGCCCTATAGTCTATCCACTAATGACAAAGTAATTTACTTAGAAATTCACCTATTACTTTTTGGATAGTTAGATTGTTTTCAGTGTTTTCTATTTTAAATAGCATTGAATATTTTATGCAAGCAGATTTTCTTATTCAGAGAGAGATATTTTACCTTAGGCTAAATTGCTTAAGTATAAAAATCTGTAAAGTTAATGGGATTTGAAAGATTTTGCCAAATATTTTCCCATGAGTTTGGGGATATTGTCATCATGTTAAATTCTTTTTTTAATGCAATAGGTACAAGATGGACAAATAGGATTTAAAAAAATGAGTATATGGTGGGAAATACTATTTTTTTTATTGAAACACTATAGTGCTCTTTTCAATCACCACTATTATGTTGACAAAGAATTGAGTTCAAAGAAAAAAAAAGATGCCATTTATCTTATTCCGTTGTTTAAACTAAGTCACTAACCTCTTATACACTGAAGTTAATATCCCCTTTATAATTTGAATTCTTAGGTATTCCTACTCAAGGGGGTAAAGATGAGACATTAGTGTCGCATCACTCCGTGTGCAATAGGATCTAGTGAGCTCAAGAACGCAAGTAAAGTATGTATTCACAGTTTAGCTTTAATGGAAGCAGTTTACTTATTTTTTTTTTCTCTACGGACATTTTACATTCTGTTTTATTTCAAAACAGGACCCATGATAGTCCATAGATGTGCACCGTCTTCCATATATACTCCCTTCCCCCAGTTTCCCGTATCAGTTCTTTTTTTATTGATACCTATTTTTGTTTGCTTATTTAACTGTCATGATTAAAGCTATTTGTGCTTCAGGATGTACTTCTCTGCCTCCTAATAACAATAATAATATAAAATTAGCAATAGCAATAATAAGACCTAAACTTATTGAGTACGTATTATGTGCTGAGTCCCACTCTAAGTGCTTTGCAGGTATTAACTCATTTACTCCTCAAAGCAGCACTCACGATGCATGCACCCTTTTTAACCTCCATGTCAAATACTGCAAAACTGAGTCCCAGAGAGGTTCCGTAACTTGTCCAAAATTGTGCTACTATTTAAATCTAGACAGTCTGGTTATCTGGGTTTCCTGCCCTTAACCTGTGTGCTATGCAAAATGCATCAAGTCTTTTTTTTTAAAAGATATTTCAAGCAGTTACCTGTAAAATTCTGAACTATTGACTATAAAATGTATTAAAGGTGTTCTTGGAAACTAATTTGAAATTTTGCCGTTTGCATCAATGTGGATAGACTGGGAGGGCATTATGTGAAGTGAAGTTAAGTCTGACAGAGAAAGACAAATACTGTGTGATATCACTTACATGTGGAGTCTGAAAAATAAAACAAGCTAGTGAATATAATAAAAAAGAAACAGACTCACATTTGTAAAGAACAAACTAGTAGTTACCAGTGGGGAGAGGGAAGAGGAGAGAGGCAAGATAGGGTTAGGGGATTATGAGGTACAAACTATTATGTGTAAAAGAAATAAGCTATAAGGATATAGTGTACAACACAGGGAATATAGCCAATATTTTATAATAATTATAAATAGAGTATGACCTTTGAAAACTGTAAATAACCATGTTGTACAGCTGAAACTTATGTAACCTTGCACATCAACTATACCTCAATTTAAAAATAGATAAATAATTTGTAATTGGATTTTTAGAGTACTTTCTAAATCCTTTCAAAATCTCTGTTTGGAAAGCACAGGTATTAAATGGACTGAGAATCCATTTGGATTTACACCAAATAAGTCACACAAAATTAATCTCCCTTATCTTCATGACTGGTACACTAAAGGACAGCTTTTGGACAGGACAGATGTCATTCAGCAAGATAGGGGGCAGCAGTTTGAATGGCATCCTTGCGGGAAATGTGGCTAATGATGAGTAGTCTAGCTGATATTGTGGGCATGTACTTTCCAAATGCCTGATAATTCTCATGAAACTGGAGGCAGGGTAGGTTAAGTATATTGGAGTGGAGTCAGCCTGTCTGGGTTCAGATTTTGGCTTTTCCGCAGCACACTTAGTCTTTGAGTAAATTTCTTAGTTTCTCCAAGCCTCAGGTTCTTCATCTTCACTATAAGGATGCCGGTGTATGGCATCTACCTCCTACAATTGCTGTAAGTGTTAAAGCGGGTACTGTGTGTACACTGTTTGCATAGTATATTCCTAAAATGGTATACTATTTAGCAATAAAAGTTACAGATTACTAATACCTCCTACAACATGGATGAACCTCAGAAATACTATGCTAAGTGAAAGGACTCAAATGTGTCGTATGATTCAATTTAAATGGTATGTGCAAAAAAGGCCAATGTAGGGAGACAGAAAATGTACTCTTGGTTGCCTGGGTCTGGAGCTGGACATGGGGATTGACTGCACATGGGCACAAAGGATCTCTTTGGGGTGATGGAAATGTTCTAAAATTAACTCGGTGGTAATCATGCAATTCCGTAAATGTACTAAAAATCATTGAATTGTACACTTAAAACAGGTAATTTTATGTCCTATAAATTAAACCTCAATAAACTGTTTAAAAAAAAAACCCTAAAAATACTGTTTAGCATAGTCAGTGATTGTTAATGTCTTTTCACTATTAAATTATTTTTAATAGTGTTTATTTTCAATCTTACCTAAAGTGAAAGATTTGGGGGATATGCCACAGGACCCTGTACTTGGCTGCGCTTCATCAATATTTTGTCAACTGTTTTGGATGAAGACGTGCTTTCAGATTTGTGAATGACACAGCTAGGAGGGATAACTAATGGAATAGAAGCCAGAACCAAGATTTGCAATTGTTTTGACAGCCTGAAAAGCTGGGCTAGTACCAGTAAGATGAAACTTAACAAAAATAAATGTAAAGTCTGACACAAGTTGGCTTCCTCAGGCAGGCAAAGAGGTATAAGCAGCTGGCTTCTATAGTAGCTTTACCCTTATAAAAATGTGTTTGCCTGTTACACAGAGAGTCCCAGAAAATCTAGGAGGGGATTCAGGCCAAAAGGGAGGCTTCCGATATGAATGGTACATTAGGTTTTTGGTAGATGCGGGAAGGATGACCATCTGGAGAGTCCATGCTTTATGTTCACATGATGATGATAATGATTATAGTAATGATTTTATTTATAATGATATTATATAAAGTGATAAAATCCAGTGCTTACAATATCAGAAGCTCTGTATAAAATATTCTATATACATTGTCCCATTTAATACTTATAACAACCCTACAAACAGAGAATATTTTTATCCTGTTTTGCACGTGCAGACCTGAGTCTTAGTGAGCCTTAGTTAAATAGTGAGTGAGTGGCAGACGCAGTTTTGAAGCAGTCCTAATTCAGGGCTCATATTTTCAACATTAAAGTCTATGATCTGCCTTTAGAATTCCTTATAAACAGGATGTAGTTCTTAAACTCTATAAAGTAAAAACGCAAAAGCAAAGAGATACATAGCTTAAGCCTTTTGGGTGGGGGGGAATCACAGATGATTTGACCAATAGTAGGATTGGTTTATTTTAGCTCTAATCCTTTGGGAGGGACTAATTTCCATCACTGTATTCTAAACTGTGCTCCATCTAATGAGCTGTGTGAAAATGCTGAGGTGTCACGGGCTATGGACATTCGAGCAAGAAGACAGTGAACTCAGTAGGAACAGCTACTTAATAAAAGGCTATTAGTAGGCCAGAAAGGAAACAGGAGATGTTGCTGAAACATGTCATCTATTTTTAAATTACTTTGAAATCATCTCTTGGGCATTGATAGAGAAGAGGATGTTTTACAGAAAACACTCTATCTTAGAAGTATGCTTTCAGATATTGTTTGCTATTTTATATTCAATAATCTGAAGAGGGGGGAAAAGGGAGTCAACATGTGTTAATGAAAAATATAAAAGATGATGCGTTGAGTTGAATCCCCGTTATTATAAGGAAGAAGGAAATTGCATTGGCACAAAGTCAGAAAGGTCCATACTTGGTGTTTTCTTATTTCCAAGGGCGATACACACAGGAGATCTCAGTTAGTCTGAGGTACCATGTAAATCTGGTGATCAGGGAGTTGAAAGTCCACCTTTCAGCTCTTTCACAGAGTGTATGCGTGCCATAAATGTGACTCTCAAATTAGATTTTTAAAAATAATGAATGAAAAATTTAAGTTCCCTGATACATAGATGTCTTATTTAGCACTTAGTTCTATTTAATCATTCATTTTTACTACGTAAAATCATGGTCACAGGTTTATCAAGTGGCTTTGATTTTTCTTTTTTTTTCCTCTCTCTACTGCTAATGGAAGTTTATATTAACTGTGTGTTCTCTCCTTCAGATCTCCCCTCCTTCCCAGCAGGAATTAAGTCCTTGGTCATTTTTTCCATCTTCCTACTACTTTGGCAACAGTCTATAACTAGAAAGTCCCAACCATTTCAACATATTTGTTTTGTCTCTCCCTTGAAATATCCAAAAAGAACATACATTTCCTTTTCCTTCTTGAGAAGATTAAAACTAATATTCAAATAATTGTGCCTGCTGTTTCCATTTCCTTTGCTGTTTATCTTTTTGACCCGGGAAACCAGTTAATTTTAAGCCTTTCCCGTTTAATGCAACAAATTAACACGTGCATCACATGCTTGTAGCAATCCATTCGTGCAAGGACAGTTTCTTCCGTTTTTTTGAGTAACAAGTGACTAGTAACTTATCCTGAACGATCTGTCTCATAACGGTTTTGGAAAATTGGGATTTGGATCAAAGTTTTCTCCTTGTCTAATGGATGTTAATAGAATGGGGAAATGGAATTTTCTCAAAAGCTCCCGTCGGTAGCATAACAGTTGATGATGGTACCTGTCCACGTTCAGGTTATTGCCTTCAAATTCTTCACCTGTAGAAGAAGAAGATATTCGAAGTGACTGCTGTCAAGACACTCATCTGAATACATAACAAAGTCCTTTTCAACATTTGAATTTCATCTTCCATTACTCTAGAGCTGTTAACCTGCTAACCTGATATGACAATAAATACAATTCCATCACTAGATAGTGTTGTTTTGGGTACAAATAACTTGTAGTTTATAAATTGTGTCTGCATTAAGAAGAACTGTAAATGGCCTCTGATACTAGATCGTGGTGTAATGCTTGGGCTCCCCTGGAATGCAGTGACCCTTGTAACTGGGTATACCTTGTGGGGGATTGTTGATGTTTATATAAGTTTTTTTTTTTTAATTTTCCAAATCACATTTTCACTTGGATGCAGCTGTAAAGGAATGGATTAGCTTTGATTTCTGATCATTGGTGAACCTTTGACAGTTTAACCACCTTATCAGAATGGGTAAAAATTGACCACTTGGAGGGTGGCTGAACTTGAAGTTACAGCCCTTGTTTTCTCCAAACTATTTTTCATGACATTCCAAGATTATATAAAATAACATGATTAGATTGTCCTGTTTGTGTTTTTAATCAAGTTATGAGATCATTTCTTTATATAAATCAGGTAAAAATTTGCAACCTTGTTGAAATGATGACTACCAAATGTCTGCCTACCTTCTCACTTTCTTGTTTTTGGAATTCCACCTGGTGTTTTTTTGTTGGTGACATTTCTATTTCAAAAAATAGTTTTAGTTTATATAAGCATATCATTTCTGAACCTGATTCCTTTCCCAGCTTATTTGGAAGTATGCTTGTGTTTACCCCAGTGCACTGACTTCTACAAGTATTGCCACTACTTGGTGAGGTTCGGGTGAAGTATTGTTTAAACTTAACTTTAAAAAGTAACAACAAGGGGGCTTCCCTGGTGGCACAGTGGTTGAGAGTCCGCCTGCTGATGCAGGGTACACGGATTCGTACCCCAGTCTGGGAAGATCCCACATGCCGCGGAGCGGCTGGGCCCGTGAGCCATGGCCACTGAGCCTGCGCGTCCAGAGCCTGTGCTCCGCAACGGGAGAGGCCACAACAGTGAGAGGCCCGCGTACAGCAAAAAAAAAAAAAAAAAGTAACAACAAGGAAAGTTACATCTTTGTAAAGCAGTTTACCTTCTTCTCTCCCTTTCCACCATCCAACCAACCTACCAACAGACCATCCCTGCATCCATCCATCCATCCATCCATGTACAGTACAAGTATTTGTTGCCAGGGGATTTAGAGATGAAAATACATAATCCTTGTCTTTAAGGAGCTTATAGTCAAAATTATTGCCTAGGATAATATCAGCATTTTCAGGTACTCTTTATCATGGATGACTTCCTTCAAACTAAAATAAAATCTGTATCTGTGTATAATTATAATGCAAGTGCATATAAGCACTTAAAAACTTTGTCAGTATTTGGTGAAAGTTTCCCCTCTTTTTCGTACAATAGATTCTGTGACTTCAAGAAAGTTTAAAAGCCTTTGGCTAGACGTAGCATTGGTATTGATCTCTTTCCTCCTTTATCAATGTAATTTTAGGAATACCTGAGAATTTGTCTTCTATAGTTTCTTTTCAGTTTCTAATATACTATGGGATTTGCCACGTTTAGAGTTGGAAAGAAACAGTATCAGCCTTTGGCAGTAAATTAATTTTTGCAAAAGCAAATGTACCAGTAGGTTATATCTGTTCGTGAAAATAAATTTGTAAAGTTAAATTATGGCTCAGTACATTTTAAGACTGCACATTGAGAGTAGGTTTAGCAAACCTGTGGGTCAGCACAGATTAAAAAGACACTTCTAGATTCTCTCTTTTTCCTTCCTTGTATGTACCTTGCCAATTAACACCCTAAAGCAATTAAAGTATCTATACTTATCCCTAATACAGATCTACTTTCTTGGGCATTAGCCAAAGTGCACATTTTATAATCACTTACCCTTCAAGCACAACTATTGGTAATTATCTAAGATGTTTAGATGCAAAGTCTTAGCAATTAAAAATCTAAGTTCATGTTTGCTGGGAAAATGTGCAAAACAAGTCTGAACTTTCAGAGCTTGTATAGTAGATGCAATGGCAATGCATGGACGTCTCCTTGCATTAGTGCATTACCATTCCCTTCAGTTGAAATGGATGCTTACAAGTGAAAAAAAGCAACCAACATAAAGTTACTTAAATTGAATGTAGGCTCCATTTTTAATAATAGATAGTCTGGAATCATAGATAAAAAGGAATGATAAATAATACAATAGAATCCAAACCATTCATCTTTGCATAGATCTACAGAGACATGCTGATTTCCATCACATATTTTCCTGGCATCCAGCCTTGCTTTGTTTTTGCAGTTCTTTTTTTCCAGTGAGTTTTTATGTTGAAATATTTTCCACATTAGCATGTATTGACTCATTTTCTTTTTGGTGAAATATTGAAATAGCTCAGTTTAACGTATCATCTGGGAGGATTTGCCAATCTTGAGAGGATAAGAAACTTGTTGAAAACTATTTTTGCCCTCTCAACAAAAGACATTAGATGTTTAAGCATTCTAGAATTTTCATATTGAATCTAATAGAAGTCACCATAGTGATTAAGGCTGTTCTCAAGCCCCCCCAAGATTTGAGTAACAAAACTGTGAAGTTGCATCATTCATCAGATTTTCCTCACTTGAATGAAATTGAGGGGGAGGGGACCTCTGAAGGAAGGAAGCCCGCACTCCCACACCCACTGTTTATTTTCCCATCCCCTTAAGCTAAACCTTGTCTTCCCTGCTGGATGAAGTTTCCCATTTCCTACAGCTGAAATAAAGACAAACACAGAAGTTATTTCTTAGTTTCCAAAGTACCGTGTTCTGTGGAGTTGAAGGAGTTTGAAGAGCATTTTCATAGGTCCAGTGTAGGAAGCACTATGTACTCATTTTAGAACCTCCACACTCTAAAATAATGCTGGTTGTATCAGTTACTCTTAGGAATGCCTTTTCTACGTGTTGCTAAGTTTTAAAGCTACATGTATAGGGTATAATGTTTTCGCCTAGACTAAGCCACATATTCAGCTGTTTAGAAAATGATGGAATTTTATCTTTTTTCCTCCCTCTCCCTTCTTTTCCTTTCTTCCAGCCTTCCACATTTGTTTTTCTCATTTTTTCTAAGGAATATACCCTCTAAGGACCAAGGAATACTCTAAACAGTAGTGGTTCCACCCACCTTGCTGATTTGACCTTTGTTGTAAATAGAACATACGTGTGTGTATGTGTGTTAAATACACAGTCTGTCCTGCCATGTTATATGTGTTTCTAAACAAAGGTTGCTGAAGTAGCAGGATTAGGATTATTGTCTTCACCAGGAAAGAAGAAGCCTTCAGCTAACAGCTGCTTAGACAAGAGCATTCTCCACTCTAAATAAAAGAAAAAGAAAAAGGGGGAAAAAAGCCTTAATTATCTGCACCAGGGGCTTTTTACATCTAAGGAGGTCTTTGTGCTTGTCGCAGGCTACATTCCTCCTGGGCCCACCTTGGCATCAGTGCTACTCACCCTAAGCCCATTGCTATTCTGATTGTCTCAGTGCAAGAAACCCTGATGCCCCGTCTCATGGTTTTCTGTGTTTTTGATTACCACCTAGGCAGTCTCCAATCATGCTCAGCTGCCTGCCTAGTTTACCTATGATAGTTTTTTGAAGGAGGTGCCCTTAATTCTTTGCTTATATGCTGTTTATAAAGTTGCATGGGTTTTCAGTGGTCTACCTCAAATTTGTTTGAGGTATATTTTTAGTGCATCATTTTGCAAAGAGTAAGGTCTTTCAAAAGCACATATATTATGGTGTGGTGGAAATGCCCGCTTTATACTCTTTTACCCTAATACAGAACCCATTTACAGTTTTGTATTTGTGTGCCAGCAACATTATTTATAGAAATGTATAGAAAATAGCTTGAACCCTGGAATATATGTTGTAGTTACAAGTCACTGTATCTCCTTTGTATGTTTTAGTGGTATTTAGGAGGAAAAATCTCACACTAAAACATGGTCATGAATTAAGGATAAAATCAATTTTCACATCACTGATCTATATACCAAGACATTATCTTCTGTAGTTTATACAAACTTCCTATTAAAAAAATTAAGGACAAAAATTCAGTGCTTCTGGGAGGGTAGAATCTTTCACATGAAGCAAGAAATAAACTTCTTCAGAGCCTCAATCAACCGATTGATTGATTGATTCTGGGGAATCAATAAAAGAAGCCATATAAGGGTAGAGATTGTGTCTAATATATCTCTTTTATGCTCCATGCCACCCAGTAAATGGTAGGTATTCAGAAACAACTTTTTGTGATATCAGTAAATCCACACTACATGCATCCATTTACCATTGCCAATAAAAATAAGGTTGGCTCTAAATATTGAAGAACTAAATTATAAAAGAATAACAGATTCAAAAATCTTTCTACTAGCAGGTCCTTCTTATTAGGAGCCTTACTTACCAGTGGGTCAACAAATGAAAAAAATATATATATGTGTACACACATGTGTTAGAATGTTAACAGTTGTTGCATCCACATGGTGGGCAAATTGGTAATTATTACCCTTTTTAAAAATTCTGGGAATGTGTAAGCACTTTCACAATAAAATACTGGGAGAAAGCAGATGCAGTTGCCTATATGTAAGAAAAGACATAACTGTTATCTCATATCGCTATAGACTCTCCTAGGCTATAAGCAGTTTTTAAACTTTGCATCATTTAGTTTGAACTATCTCATTCAACCTGTCTTTTCCTGTGTGTTTAAAATCCCTCTAATTACAGTTTTAGTTTTTATGGCCTCTGATATTTAGTATGACGGAAATGCCTCAAAACACGTATGTATTCCCCAACTCCAAATCCTTTTGTAAGACTAGAAATTCACTTAAAGAATGAGGAGGTGACTCTTCCTTCACCAAGCAGACTGCCTGTCATGGTTTTATTGCACTCTGGTACTTTACACTGGGATTCTCTCTGTGATTATCTGCAAATCATTCACAAGTTTTTATTTTATTTATTTTATTTCGTTTGACTCACAAATGTATACTGTAAGCTTCTCAGACAAGGAGTGTTTTAAGTTTTCGATACCTTATTACCTCCCTGCTAATCAGAAAATATGGCAGTTTAGGCTCTATCATGTTGTTTTGGTTTTTATTGATTTTTTTTTTTTTTCCCAAAAAAATCTTTAGGCACTCTTGTAATGTTACTCAGCAAAAACTTGTTGAATCCCTGAAGGCAGGGAATGTTGCCTTCTGGATTTCTAGCATAGTGCCTTGTATATAATAGGTGCTTAATAAATAATGTTTGACGTTAATGCAAGAGATGGCTCATATGCTTTGCAGATATTTTACACACTTTTAAAATTATAGCACCCCTTTTATAGCACTTGTGAGTCCTTCCTTCTAAATGCATCCCAAATTTCAGAGATTATAGGTTCGGATAGTAGGTCTGGTGGCTGGGCTTGGTCATGGAGGCTTATCTCACGTGTTCAGAAACAATCTGAAGGCACTGGAAGTGAGATGTTGTACGCAGTAGAGGACGGGGGATCTTGTTCAGTGCTCCAAGGTGGCAGAATGAGAGAGCAGTTTCTGCTTCCAGGTATATTTGTTTTAAAGATCTCAGAGGTGAGATTAGCCATTCTTTTCCTTTCTGCTTTCCCATATTTTACAGCTACATAGGTGACCATATTGTCCTTAGTAGATATTTTTCCTCTTTGGTAAAATAATTGAAAGGAAGAATCTTAGTCATTTAGCTTATTATTACATTTTCTACCTAGTTTTCTATTTAATTCCATTTTATGACACTCTGGGTCCTTCTATTTAAGAAACTGCAGTAAATGAAGGAGAGGAACGAAGCAGGTAAACTTGGATTAGCTGTCTTCCTTGATAATGCTTAGAAAGAACCTCAGGCCGGTACCCTAACTGACAAATCTGAAGTGTGGCAGCGGTTTATAATCCAAACAGTATTGTCTATACTCCTTTCAATCTATCAGGTTTTATAGGAAGTTTGTACAAAGACTTGATGGTTATATTGTTACACAGATTTAATTCTATGAACATAAAAAATTGATTACCCTAGGGGCATTAAGAGGACTGTTTTTACTGATTGAATATTTTACTTGCATAAATGGTAGTTCTTATAAACAGCTACATATTTTACTGTTAGTATCTTACAGTTCTTAAATTGTAAGCCTGAATGTTTCATTTTAATTATGAATTTCCATCCCCTGCCCCAAATATCAAGATCATTTACAGAGTGTTTTACTTCCTATTGGTACCAAGATGATAAAGTTGCCATCCACATTCGACTTCCAAAAGAACAAGAACTTCTTTCTTTTTTCGCCTTATTAAAAATAAAGAAAAGAAAAGAATATCTGCTCTAAAATGATTCATTGGAGCTACTCTAATAATCTTATTCTGTTACTCTAATAGAATCTAACCTAGACTATTCCCAGATGTGGAGATAGTTTACATGTCAAAAAATACCATTCCTTAGGAGGTAAGGTGATGAGGTAACAGTTTTGCTGTCCTAAAACCTCAAAGCTGGAGGATGCCTGAGAGACATTCTAGTCTCTAGCCTCCCTCATTTTACACAGACCACACAGGGATCTAGTTGATATCTTCTCATCAACAGGAAATCCCATCTTCAGAATCCTCATTCAGTGATTTCTGCCACTAGAGTTTCACTGTTGGCTTGAGTAATTAGTGTTGAGTAGTGATTATGGAAGAGACTGCTGGTTGCCAACCAATATCAATTCTTCGTTTGTTACTTAATAACAGAACACCAGTATTATTTAGAGCAGCAATGTGCCCAGATAAAATGTTGTAATTTTTATTACATGTAACTAAGTTTTGTCCAATTATATACAAGCAGAAATATTTGGGAGGACTTCCAAGAGGTCCCTTCAAGGGGAGATGTTTTAGCTGGGAATTGAGATTTCTTGTCCTGCACTCCACTTCCTTCTTTCTGCTGCCTGTAAATCAGGCTTGGTGGCCGGAGCTCTTGTAGCTACCTTGAACCATGTGGTGATCTTGATTAATGTAACAAGCTAGAATAGTGGATGAAAATTATAGAAGCAGCCTAGGTTCTTAATTGAAGACTATGGGACTGCAATACCAGGCCTGTATGGCTTATTAAGTTTCTTTCCCTTCAAGTGAGAAATGAGTTTCTTTCATCTGAACTATTATTATTGGGTTGACCAAAAAGTTCGTTCATTTTTTTTTCCCCTAAGATGGCTCTGAGAGTGCCTAGTTGTCTTTAACTTCATTCAAAACAATTTTGTTAGATTGTATTGTGACAACTGTCATATCAGCGTGCATTTTAAAAAACTTATCGAAATTGGTGAACTTTTGTGTAGCCATTTTAATACTGAAGATGGAAGAAAAAAAGCAACATTTTCAGCATATTATGCTTTATTATATCAAGAAAGGTAAAAACACAACTGAAACACAAAAGAAGATTTACACAGTGTATGGAGAAGGTGCTGTGACTGATTGAGTGTGTCAAAAGTGGTCTGCGAAGTTTCGTGCTGGAGATTTCTTGCTGGATGATGCTCCACGGTTGGGTAGACCAGTTGAAATTGATAGCGATCAAATCGAGGCGTTAATTGAGAACAGTCAACTTTATACCATGCGGGAGACAGCCGACATACTGAAAATATCCAAATCAAGCACTGAAAATCTTTTGCACCAGGTCGGTTATGTTCATAGCTTTGATGTTTGGGTTCCACATAAGTTAAGTGAAAATACCCTCGTCACCATATTTCCGCACGCAATTCTCTACTGAAACGTAACAAAAATATTCCGTTTTTAAAACAAATTGTGATGAGTGATGAAAAGTGGATACTGTACAATAATGTGGAATGGAAGAAATCATGGGGCAAGTGAAATGAACCACACCAAAGGCTGGTCTTCATCCAAAGAAGGTGATGTTGTGTATATGGTGGGATTAGAAGGGAGTCCTCTGTTATGAGCTCCTCCTGGAAAACCAAATGATTAATTCCAACAAGTACTGCTTCCAGTTAGACCAACTGAAAGCAGTACTCGATGAAAAGCATCCGGAATTAGTCAACAGAAAATGCATACTCTTCCATCAGGATAACACAAGACCGCATGTTTCTTTGGTGACCAGGCAAAAACTGTTACAGCTTCGTTGGGAAGCTCTGATTTGTCCGCCATATTCAGCAGACATTGCACCTTAGGATTTCATTTATTTTGGTCTTTACAAAATTATCTTAATGGAAAAGATTTTGGTTCCCTGGAAGACTGTAAAAGGCACCTGGAACAGTCCTTTCCTCAAAAAGATAAAAAGTTTTGGGAAGATGGAATTATGAAGTTGCCTGGAAAATGGCAGAAGGTAGTGGAACAAAAGGGTGAATATGTTGTTCAATAAAGTTCTTGGTGAAAATGAAAAAAGTGTCTTTTATTTTTACCTAAAAACTGAAGGAACTTTTTGGCCAACCCAGTATTTTGATTTTCCTCCCATATGTAGTTGAATCAATTTCTCTAAAGTTTCAAATGAATTATGCTAAGTGGAATTCCCATAGGTCAGGGAGGCATTTTAATAAACACTGGCCTAATCCCAGGAACTCCCAAAGAAACTGATAATACTGGAAGAGTTGCTTGATTTCTCTATATTTTGCTTTTCTTACTTGAAAAACAGAGGCAATGATAATAGCCCTGTTACTTCTTCATATTGTGATAATGTGATAGTTCTTGCAAAAGTATAAAATACTATTTATATGCAATATGCTTCTTATTAATAATATTCTCTTGATCTAAAGCAAGGTTTCTTAACTGAAAGTCTGTGAATTCCTTGATATTTTATGAAAAACTGTAATTGTGGATACATTTTTTTTCCCCCTAGGGAGAAAGTCCTTTAAATCCTCAGCAGAATCTAGACATCAGAGATAGTGTCCAAAATGGGAAGATGATATTTATCTAGAGAAAGGCCCTTTCTGTTGTAGAGCAGTTACAAAATATTATTTGAAAGCCTACCTTCAACATCATAATCATCATTTAGTAACGATCTCTGAATGGCTAAAATTGACAGTCCTTCAAGTTCTCATTTCTAACACCACTTCCTCCCCAAAGCATTTTTTAAAGTGTCAAGTAAGAAATAATCTTTCCCTTTTCTAGATTCCCATTGGACTTTCATAAATAACTGTCTTAAAAAGCGTTTCTATGGGTTTTATACTTCTCTACTGGACTTCAAATCCTGAAAAGCAAGTATTAAGTCTAGACCTGTATTAAATGCCTAGCCACTTAATCCTATGACTTATCATATGCTTGTTGGATGAATAAATTCTTCAGAACATTTGCTTATTTTAGTGGTGTATACAGTACATTTTTATAAAGGCCTGGTTTAAATATAGGAAACTTCAGCCTCAAAAGTAATTTAATAGGAAGGGCTTCAAATTGGATCCAGAGTTCAGCCACTGGAACATGGCCCAGAAAGGGAGCAGATGGTGATCCGCAGTGCATGGCTGCAGTGCACATCTTGTCACTTGGTCTGCGGTCCCTTACTATGTACATGACAATAGGAGTTAGATTTGTGCTTGGGTTTGCTCAGAGAAGTTAGGTTTAAAAAGATACAAGAGACTTTCTACCTAGCAGATACCATTTGTTACCATACTATACTTTCTGTGTAGTAGGTATAAAACAAAGGAAAGTTAATCTATTTTTTCCTTTCGACACCAACTCAACTTTTTCGTGCCATCTGAAAATATATTGGCACTACAAAATTGTGCCAGTAAGAAAGCCATTTATTCTTGATGACATCTGAAATTTTGGTCAAATTATTCTTGGTTGCTTTTAATCAGCTCATTTATTTTTTCTTGGGTTATTAGACATTCTAGGAAAAACCCTGGGGACTTTAGGAGGCTTAAGAATAATTCTCTTCTTTACTTATAAAGTTCAGAATTAATTGAGAAACATACTTAGCAGTCAGACTGATAGAAATAGAAGTAAACCTTTATTACTGATAAAGTTAAAAACATTGCATAGATTTGTTGACAAGTAGAGTACTAATAATTTACCCCTGAATTAAACAGATTTATTCACCCAGTTACATGCACACCTGGACTGCTTTAGTGTCCTGGGCCCCTTCTCAAAGGGACAGGCTCTGTGCTGTGTGGTCAGAGGACAGAACAGAAAACACCTTTTCTGAAGGTAGGGGTTGCCAAAGTAAGAATAGAGGAGAAAACTGATAAACTTATGTTCTGATGCTTCTAATCTCATGGGCAAAGTCCAGGAGTGTTACTCTACCATTGCCCATCCAAATGGGAACTTGTTCCTGGGTACTAAGTGTTCCCTCTTCTTACATATTGTATTTCATAGTGTTCCTCTGATACTGTTTCGTGTCATCATTTTCTTCTCACCAGTTATAGAAAAACTTCTACGAACACTCATCCCTGATTAAATCACATGTAAAATCCTTAGCTTGACACTCGTGATCCCTGTGAACTGGCCTCAGAGCATCTGAAATCTATACCCTGCAGTTTGCATTCCCCTAACATTTCACTTTCCAAATGACTTAGCTCATTAGCTTGTCTTTGGAAAATCGAGAATTTGGTACGTTTCATATCTGCTGTCGGTGATTCTGCCATTGACACATGCAGTGAACATTTTAATGCCCTTTGTCTGTGAGTGTACACAGGTAGAAACCTACGCCATTTTAGTAAGAAGGGATTTGGGAGATGGAGTGGGGTTATTCTCACAAGACCCAGGTAAAGTTAGGCCAGCACTGTGGAATATAATAATTTCACATATTTTCTATTAATGTTGCTTTTTAGTGTTACTTCTTTAATATTTTTCTGATATTTCCTACTCTGTTGAATACCTAAGAGCCAAAATTTATTATTCTCTATCTTAGGACTCTTTTTAAAAAAATTTTTTGCAGAGTTCTTAATAGAATTTCTAATTATTTAATTTACTTATTGATTGCTTATCTGCTGTCTGTCTCCCTCACGAGGGATAATAACTCTGTAATTGTTGCTGTCCATTTGTGTGGCTAAATGTGGCTAAAACCAGCTCACTGATTTGCACCCAATAGATAATAAGGATGAGTTGAATGAATCATTTCACTTACTCGTTTATTGTTCTCTCTTCCTCTCTCTGTCCCACAAATAACCACTTGTCCTTTGAATTAGAAACAGACAAAATAATTTTAAATGCCCCATTGGAATATAGTAAGTCAATGTTAGGAAAAATTATTTAGATCGTGAGGTACTAATAAGTAACCAGTTCACTGAATATTTCCATCTTATTTCTATTTTTTATTTTTATATATGTTATCACAAATACATGTGAATACTTATACATGGAATTTGATAGGTGCTTAGTAAATACTGATTGCATTTTTGGCAATAAAGTTTCAGTTTTATGCCTCTTCTGTTCCTGTAAGATATTACAGCTCATTCTCTAGCCCCCAGAGATGCTTTCTTGCAGTTTCAGGAAGTAATTCACATCATTTCCTATGTGAATGACACCTAGAGATGTGTGGCCTGACATCCCAGCCAGCTCTCAGGGCTCATAGGCCCTCAGTCGTCAGCTTAACCTTGCTACTCTGTCTTGGCTTTTTTTTTTTTTCCTCTCAGGCTCTACTATACACATGTGCATACATGTTATTTTGGTGTATTTCTTTTATTCTTTTAACCAGCATTTTTATGACGCTTAAAGGAGGTGTTTTAGCCCACCATGTTTCTAGGACTTCTTCTTCATTTTGCAGATGAAAAAAGAACTTCCCAGAAAAGTTAACTTACTTACCTGAGTATACTTGACTACTAAACAACCAAGATAGAATGCTGGTGTCCGAATCTGATGTGAAAGCTCTTTCATAAAATTTAATGACTATGCTTTTATTATTATTACTCCTGTCATTTTAATACCCATGACTGAATTGTCAAATGATACAAGAACCTGATGAAAACCATATTGTTGCATGGCTTTGTAACTGTCACGCATGTTAAAAAAATCATTAATTCTTTAAACATTTACAGAGCTACACCACTGAGCTAGATGCTGGGTTAACAAAATTGAACAGGACGTCATAGCTCTTTTGAGGAGGTCATATTCTAGTAGACAAAATAGTTGTATCACCAGATAATTACAGAGCAGTGTGCCTGAAGATCATGTGAGAGCAAAGACAACAGTGATACTGTCCTGGGGGGTGGGGGAGGAGGAAGAATGGGTTCAGAAATGCTTCATCCTGAAATAATTCTTTTTAGATTAATGAATGTATTGAATAGAGGGATAAATAGATGGATAGTTACGTGATGAAGATAGTTACTATCATTATCACCGTTATATAGAAAGTCAGGCACAGAGAAGTTAACTTGTTCAAGCTCACACAGTTAGTAAGTGGAGTATCTAGGCTACCAGGCTGTCTGACTCCAGAGTGTTCACCCTTACACTTTGATAGTTAGAACCACCTCTAAAAGACTAGAAGTACTTCCTGATGAAGGGGTTTCAGGTAGAGTAGCATTACAGCCAAAGAGAGAATATATTTGCATGGAGGGGAAAAGTAGCGTGAAGTTTTTAAGGAAGGAAGAGGAAAAAAATCCTAGTTGGTGAATGGAATAGAAAGCACAAATCATTGAGGGAGGCGGTCATTAGAGTGGGGACCAGGTATGAATTGGTTGTGTTTAGGTTTGACCAGGGAGTTGATAGGGTCTTTTGAAGCATTTTAAACAGGAAGATAATGTTTAGATTTCTGTTTTGGAAAGGGCACGCTGACATCACTGTGGAGAATGGATTTCAACGAGGGCTTTTCATTTTTTATTCATTTTCAGGTGAAAAATGCTACAGCAAAACAGAGTGGTTTAGAGATCAATAAATGGCACAATTTGAAATGTCTGAAAGGAACTCTTTGGCTCCTAAATATAGAGTGCATTCTGCAGAAGCTGAAAGTGACCCTAATCTGATAACTGTAGTATTTGTAGCATTTATAGATATGAAGGGGGGTGTCTCATTATTCAACTTAAGACATCACTAAGAAGAGCGATGTCAAGATTTATCTGGACAATTTCCCTCTTGCCCTCAAAAAAAATGGTTAATTTTATATTTTTCTTCCCACCTTTATATGTTCCGGAGCTGATAATAAATTTTCATGAAGAACTTGATGTGTTATCATTGGCCTCCGTTTATGAGAAAACTTGCAGAAATTTCCTGATGGCCTCCATTAGCACCACTTTGATGTTGTGTGAGAGGGTAGAGTGAGTAGGTTGGGATCCTTTAAGAAAATAAATTGACAAATTGTTGAAGTCAAAGAATCCAGGTATTTTCTAACCATGGTTGTGAAAATTAAGTCAAGGTTCGTCAATGTGTGCCAAAATGAGCAGGTGAAAGCTGTTTGAGAAAATGACATATATGAAGTATTCTCCAAATATTACTTACTAGTTACAAAAGTAAAATGATACTTTTACATTTATAACAGAGAAATCTGGAGATCAAACTTAATACCACCAGTAACAGTATAAACTGACAATACGTACCTCCCAACACAGTGCACCGAGATCTCAGTGTCACCTAACCAGAGAATATGTAGTAAGTGATAGTTTTTTATCGGTGTTACACTCTTTGGCTTCCTTACTCACATTGTGGTTATATAGGTGAAAGTCATTGTTCTTTGGAAAACCATTGTTTGGTGAACTATTGTATTATACACGTTAAATATTTTACAGTTTTATGTGTCAATGATACCTCAGTAATACTGAAAAAAAATTTTTGGCGAATTCTTAAAGTGACTTAAGGGTAAAGTGTTAGGACGTCTGCTACTTTCAAATGGTTCAGGAAAAAATGAATATAACAGAGAGAAGGAAGAAGAGAAGGAGAGAGAAGAGCGACTAAAAACAGAAAGCAGTCATCAAAATGTTTACATTAGTTCTAGGTCAAAATGTAAGGGTATTGAACGTTCCATTCTTTCAACTTTCCTCTAAGTTTGAAATAACTCAAAAAAAAAAAAAAATTGGGGCAGATGGAAGTCCAGATGATCAAGTTGAAAATAGTGCTCTATAATCTTATCCAAAATTATTACATTTTGTATGTTATTTTAGATCAACCCTACCCACCAATTTTGAGGTTTAATACATTTGCTTTATTTTGTATCAGCCTGTTTTAAAATTTCAAACTTTAGAATCATTGGTTTACTGTAGGCAAACACAGTTAAGAACATTTTCTGTTATGAACATGATTGGAAAAGGAAAAAGAGATTGTCAACAGTGAAAAATAAAAGTTCTACATAATAAAGTTTAAAAAAAAACCCAAATCTGCCATTTATGAGCTATGAGGCCTTGGACAACTTACTCATATCTCTGGTTCTCAGTCTCTTCTTCTATGAAACAGGAATAGTAAACACACCTAACTCATAGGGTTGCGGTGAAGATTCAGTTAATGCATGTGAAGTGCATAGTGGTTTCTGACACATAATAAACTCTCAAAATAATGATGGGCCGTGGCAGGAAAAAAGTGTGTCTCTGGACAAAAGTCTTCCTCCTGCTGTACTGTTCACTGCTCAGAATAAATCTGTAATGTCCCCCACCCCATAAAATTATGTACTGTTTTAAAATTGCAGAGTCTCAAATAATCACTTAGCATAAGAACAGAGGTATACTTTAAAGATACATATGATTATGTAGCTATATCATATAGATTACATAAACTTTAGATTCCTAGAATTAAAGGTTGCTTTCCCTACATTTGTCGTTTGCTAGTAGTGTTTCTACATCATATAGATACAGAGGATAGAAGGGTATGAATTTAAAAAGAAGTTTCCCTGAAAACAGCTTTTAAAATTTCTAGAGAGAATCTCGAACTCTCTCTTAATCTTTGATTTACATGTGTTCTAAAATTGTCTACTCCTCTGTATCTGGGAATCAGTCCATTTTGGAAAAAAACCTTTAACCCATTTTCTCAAAGCAGGTAGGAAGGAAAGCAGGCATCTTATTCTCCTTTTCTTTGATCCATAAAATATAAGAATAGTTTTAACACGTTCTAATCAGGCACTCACTTTTTTCCTAAAGTAACATTGGTAATCTTACCAAGTACAGAACTTTTTGGATTTTGCTCTGCTTCTGCCAGTCAACATCCTGTGGGTACCTTTTTCTCATCTTGCTCCAGCTGCAGCAGATCTAAGGGGAAACAGTTTCACTTTAAGAAACAAAGGTGAGCTGTGACTCACCTCATGTAAAAGCCACAACAAGGCTTTTTGCAGTTGATGCCAGGGATGCCAAAGAATAAAATGAAAAGCTCTTGCCGTCTACCTAGCGCCTACCCTCCCTGGAGCCGACAGAAGAGCTCAGCACTAGAGCCGGAGTCATTAGTGATAAAGCTGTTTATAAATAATAATAACTTTAGTGGATGATGAGAAATGCAGTAAACTTTTTCTGAGCCAGACGGGATGATGTAGGGGATACCATATAAATGCATGAAGTTTGTAAGGAAAGCAGATGCTGAGAGATTTGATTTCTCTCCCCCATAATTTAAATGGACAATGAATTTAGTAGGTGCTTAAAAGTTGTTGTTGAATGAGTAAGCAAAAGAGGTCTTACAACTGAGTTCCTAAGGAAGGTCCATGAATTGAAGCATATTTGAGGCATATTTAATCCCAACTCTGTATTAAAAGTGTATCTATTTCAGGAGTGAAATCACATTCCTGAAATGGGAACATACAAAAAGATACCCATCTGCTTAGGGGGAATAGCAGAGATAGAAAGAAAAAAATATGTGTGGAATTACACGGCCGTCCACTTGCCATAGACTTGTGTTCATTGGTTTCCATGGTGGGGGGGGGGGGGCGGGAGAGGGTAACAGAGCTGGACTGAGATTCATTTTTCTCAGTTCTCTTTGGTTTTGTGAGAAGCAGGAGGGAGCTGAGGGCCATATTGGGTGCTTGTGCTGACTTGACTTTTTCACTTCGTCATGCCACTAGCCATTTGTTCCAAGGCCCACGTTTGTTTGTGCTAATAGACTTGGAATTACAGTATTTTCTCAGCTTTTGGACTAGCTTCTTGTACTGAATATTGTAATTTTTGTGAAAGCATACTGGAAAGTCTAAAGTAACGTTCAAGGCAAAACAGTCAATTTGCTACTGCAGCTATATTTAGAGCAATACCATTTAAACTTGGTCAGTTTTTCATCTTAGCTCTGAATTCTTAAGAATTTTAACTATGAGGACTCCATCAAGATTCCTTTGGGTCAGGGTTTCTCAGATGTGGGACAGATCATTTTGAGGGAGGGGATGTCCGGTGCATTGCAGGCTGTTTAGCAATATCTCTGTCCACCAGATGCCACTTACCCCCCTCCCCTGAGTTGTGACAATCAAAAACTCGTCTTTTAAAACTTCCCGTTTTTGTTGTAAGAAAGATCAGAATCTTCTGAGGAAAAGAATTTTTGTTCTCAGATGGTAAGAAAAGCAGTATGTGTTCTTTGGCCAGTGTAATGAGGATAAATCAGTTCTACCCCTAAAAGTAAATGAGCAATACCACTTGCAAAACCATTTGCCTACACTTTGTCTCTCTTCCTCTCTCTCTTTCCTTATCTTTCTCCACACACACATGTATGCACACACACATACACACACACATAAACACATAGGCCCATGCATGCACACCTTAAATTAACTGACACTTTTTGCTAACGATGGCTCCAAACTTCTGAGCAGTTGGTGGTAGATAAATATTGAGGCTTACTGCATTTTAATCTAGCTTATAGGTCAATTTGATGTCATTGTGACATAATTTTCAAAATAGGCTATTTTCTCTACAGATTGTTTTAATTTTGTGACCCTGGTCTCAGTGGATTACTGTTACAACAGTCTGATTACTTCCTGGAAAATGAATATGGCTGCACACTTTTTCTTGTGGATCCATACTTGTGGCTTGTTTCTTGATTAATTTCTTACTGGCTCCATCACTTTCAGTTAGAAAAGGAAGTCCAGTCAAGCGGCTTAGATTGTCATTCCAGTGGGTGCCCTGGGGCAGTGATTTCTGAACCGTCCATTCCTTTGAAATTTTGTTCTCAGCTGGAGAAATATCAGTTGTCTCAGCTTTTGGCTCTGACTTTTAGTGAGAGAGGCACGGAATAGGAAGTATGAATACTTTGTAGAAGAAGCAATGAGCACTTACATGCACATCAAGTGACTTACTGCTGAAGATTCCAAAGCATTAAAAAATATTGATTAAGCCTCAACCTGTTGGGAAATTACTGCCATAACTTTCATTTTTCCCCTAGATTTGCTGAAGCTCAGAACTGTATTTAACTTGCTGAATCTTGTGTTGTGGCCAGAAAAAGACCTCAGGGGCCCCATTCCCCAGGTCCTTATTAGCCTTGACAAGAGTGTTGTTAAAAATGTAGATTGTTGACAATTCCAAAGAGATGCACTTTCTTGGAGTTACCACATAAAGTCTAAAGCAATCACTGTATATTTTTGGCTTCCAAAATACATTCTGGGGTAATATATCAGGTCCTACTGTATGAAGACAGTCTCTTTTGTTTGCAGTTACTAATCATTTTGGTCATTTACTCCCTCTCTTTGCTATATTTATTTTGCCATTAATGTTGGCTTTGACCTTAAAATAAAAAAAAAACACAGACATTTCCCAGATTTAGGTTTTTCTTATAAACCATATTTTAAATGGTATGTCTCAGGGGAGTAATGTATGGAGAATTGATGGAAGTTAGAGATTTTTAGTTAATAATTATCACCTACCATTAGAAACAAGTGCAAATCACATGATGTCAAAGTGAATCTATCACATACCATAATCAAAGATGAATCAAAGTAATTACCAGGCAAAGAGAGATTGAATACAACTTAAAACTAATTAAACTATTTATTTCGACTATACCACTGAATAAACAGTTTGTATTTTAATTTGCTCCTGTTTTCATTTGCTGCAGCAATACGTTTGCTAATATAACTGAGATGCACAATTGCTATTTAATTAACCTGTTTTTGTCAGCACCTCACATGAGCCACGTGAAGTAGATGTGCTAAAGTCTCAATAATAATGAGCCAGATAAAAATAACAAACATGAAATTTGTTGCCAGTCATTTTACGTTATGCCGATTTGCAAGAATACCCCAAGAATTTTTTTTTTTAAATGGGTTACTTTAAAGAAATTGGATTGAAAATAGTTGCAAAAACAAACGTATTGAACCAACACAAAATTACTCAGAAGTCTGGTGAATTTTTTTAAGTTTAATTATAGTTTCATCATCCCTCACTTTGTATATTGTTATTATTAACTATTGCTAGTAAGTCTACTTGAGGCCTTGTATCTAGTTTGGAATGAGTTGGTAATGGACACAGAAAGATCTGGTAGCATACATCTTTTGCAAAATCTTGTGTCCTTTGGGTGAGTTATTTTTCTAGTTATTGAGTAAAGCATCAGAAAAGTGTGGATCCATTTTTCTGTGATTCCCTGAGACCAGTATCAAAACCCTAGGACAGTTTGGATTGTCTTGACCTTGATGATACATATTTTCCCACAAAAGATGGCGTGACTGACAATGTGAAGAGAAACCCTATCTTTCTTTACTTTGGATAGTAGGAGTGTAAGAAAGTAAGCTGGAATAATCCCATTTAAATATAAAAAGACTGTTTCCTCACAAATCAAAGTAACTGGTGATTGACACCATGAAGACAAAACATTTTGACCAGACTTTTGGTTCATCATCCAGATGTTTTACTCTCAGGCAGAAATAGTGTGTGTAGAAATAGCCCAAACCATCTTCTGGCCGGCCTTTTTTTTTTCCCCTTTTACACATTTATAATTTATTCACATAGATCATGCTGCCTCTAGTTCTCTAAAACAGCTGCGTATCAGCCAATTTCTCATGGGACCCTCAAAGGTAACAGAGACCTCCCAATTGAGGACAGTTTAAAAAAAAAAAAGCATACATTTATTTCATTCCCGTTCCTCAGGTTGCTGCTATGAAGTATAAACACTATTCTATCGGAGATCCACTTTCTAGCTCTTAGAACAATAGTAGACTGTCTTATCTGCAAGAGTCCTCAGAGGTCTGGACCAAGGCCCCATTGTACAGATAAGAAAAACAAGGCTCAGAGAGGTGCAGTCATACTGTAGGTCGTCTGATTTTTATAGCAAGATGAGCATAAGAACTCAGGGTTTCTCTCCTCCTAATATCTGCCCTGTCTTTATCACACAGGCCTATTAATTATAAGCAACTTTTTGCGTGTGTTGGAACTTTAAATTATCACATGGGTGCCTTAATCACAGCCTTTGATGAGTGACACAAGAGATGTCTCCTTTCTCTGAAATGGAAAGTTTTACATCTCTAACCCACACTTGCTTAACTAAGGTCAAATTTACATAAGCAAATATCTTCAAGGGCTGGCAGGTAGCGTATATGAGCAAAAGCAGGAGTTGGCACAGGTTTGGTAAAGTGCAGAACACATGTTCACATTCAAATTCTAAAATCTCTCTCTTGCCGAACCAAGCATGTCCACAGGCTACTAGTTTGCAACTCCTGACTGTATCACCATGCAGACAGAGTAAAGAAGAGTGTTATTCCAGTTACACAAGCGGAATCAACATTACCAATTCCTTTTGAATACTTGGTGTCCTGAGTTCCATGCCAAACCCTCTGCTTTGAATGCCCTGGACTTCTAGGACTCAAGAAGAAACATATATTTGGAGACATAAAATGCCCGCAAAGAGACTATTTTGAGTGTAACCAGTCTCCCCAAAGTCTAGATCTCCCCCATATAATCCAGAGGGGCAATGCTGCAGCCTGTAAGCTTCCTGGGAGCCGCAAGTAACCCTAACAGACAAACCAAATCACAGGGCAAACCCACCATATATACCTAACAACCAGTGTAATTATATTCTATAGTTGAGGAATTACATAAATTGCCCATTGGGAAGGAAGCCTTAAACTCTCCCCCCCCCCTTGAAATCTATAAACAGCTGTGCGAGTCTCTGCATATCTTTGAAAGGTTGAACACATTTGATCGGGAAACCAAGTTGATTTCCTAATCAGGTTCGATGTGAGCAGAGCCAGTTAGAGATGTGTGTGATTCTCCCAGTGTGCATTTTTGATTCATGCGCTAATTATGTCGATCCTTTGGGGAACACAGCCACAAAGCTGGGTCCTCCTTGATTAATGCTGGCAGAGAGCCATGCAGTGCACAGCGGAGAGCAGTTCAGCATCTCTAGTCCCAGATGAGAATATGGTCCCATTATCTCCCAGCTGCCTAAGCAATCCATAAGGGCCTGTTCTGCGTGGATGATCAGTGTAGTGGAAGCAGGGACTTGCTGAGAGCTGAAATCTCTGTTTGATTTGCTGTAACATGGAAAGCGAAACTGGGACATTTTACTTTGCAGTCTGTAAGTACCAGGTTTTTCTGTCCCCCTCTTCCTCCCTACAGCTCCATGTGAATGTGACTTTGCAAGCTGCATTTGATTTTCTGTTCCATCGCTCTTTGTTGAATCAAGCTGGTGAGACAGAGTGTAATCTGTTTAGAGCTTGCTGTTTCTGTCAGATCTCTTTTATAATTGATTCCTACAAGGAAATAAGAGACCTTTTAGAACGCTTTTATGGAAGTTAAAAATTATTGGCTTTGTTTGAAATTTGGAAGCATGCGTGCATTGTCTGTGGTGCTCAGGATGGCTAGAGCATATATTTATCTTCTGTATCTCTGGCCATTGCAAGAAAAATGTAAGTAGAAGTAATGCATATATGTAAAGAGATCATCTTACTTGCATTTCTGTATAAAAGAAGCTTGTGTCAGTGTTTCCAGAATTTATTTAAGATAGTTTATTTTGTGGCTCTCTCGTGCTTCTAAGAAATGCAGAAACAGGAAAGTTTCTCTTGTTTTTCAGGTGCATGCTATTTAGAAACTTTGCGGGGTGTGGGGGTAACTATTAGGAATATTTGCAAATATAAAGTATATGTGTGTTTTTTCATTCTAAGGGATGGTATTGAAAAGTAAGAGTATGTTTAGCCCATTTTTGCTTTTGAATGCGCTACTTTTTATGGAGATGTGAAATTTAAAAAAGCAAAAATTATCAGTTCAGCTCTGGGTTCATTTATCTTTCATATGTCTCCAAATGCAACCTATCAAATTAGTACTTGTTATCTATGCAAGATGAATTCATCATAAAAATGATATTAGAAATTAATATTGTTAATAATGTTTGCATGGTGTCTTCCAAATGATCAATGACTTAGTGAAATTAAAGATCATTATCACTGTGGAAAAGGATATATGGATTTTTGGCCTGGGTTTCCCCTAACCTAAATATAAACCACACTTTTCTTCCTGGATTGAAAGTAGAATAATTGAGCTGCTGGAAGAATAGAATTTGAATATAAGAGGCTTTAACTCCTTGAACCAGTGGCCAGAGCTGAGGTGAACCAAAGTGAACTTCAAATCATTCCTATCTGCGAAGGGGAATCGAAGTGTCCTCATTGAGCTTGAGTCCATGGAGCTGGAGGATCCCGCAGTTTCCGGAGTGGAAATACAATTTTTCTGAATAGGCAGTAAGTTTCAAAGCAGAGAGAAACCACAGGCTGTGAAGTATCAAAGTGTCTCACTGGTGAGGACAGAGGATGTTCTCATTAGATTTGGTTGAGGGGAATGATGCAAGGGGGAGAAGACTCAAAATAGATGGCTGTGTACATGAGCACCGGTATTTTCAGAGCTTGAGGTTTGGAGGGGAGAAGTTAACAAACCAATAAAGAGCACTTAACATCTGGCAAGATGAAGCAAAAGGAGAATGGCCGTGGTGCCTCTGGGTAGCCAACAGTCCCAGGGCTGTCCTTGAGGAGAATTCTGTTCTCTGGAAAAAAGTAAGTGTGTTTAGGGGTCTGAAATATGGAAATCTGAAATAATGGCAAGTGGATTTGATGGTTAGTTACATTTCCCCTAAGCAAAAGATTGGCCTCATGCCTCTTCCCAAACTGAGCTGACTTGTGTGAGTGATGGTTACTGAGGAAGTCTCAGCTATATTTTAAATAATAGTTTGTGTTTTTCTAACTAGTGCAAGTATGTGATCTCGCAGAGGTGTGATCTTATTTAAAATGGTGTAAGGAACAGAAATAGAAGTAGTTAAGGTCCAGTGATTTTTGTACAATCGTTTGTTTTGTGTCTAAATAATTTAGTACGTGCTGTTTTCTTTTGAAGTTCAATTTTGTGTGTGACTCCTGAATTCTTCTGTATATATGTGTGTGTATGTATACACATATATATGTATATGTG